>NC_045616.1:39381207-39993707 GCF_009829155.1 Mustela erminea | reverse complement strand
TTTTTACTTTTAATGCTTTTTCAAATATCTTACAATTTGCTCCCCATTATTGTGATAAGTGAAATTAGTGCTTTATAAAAGTTTTCTTTTGATACATATTCCTGCTTCGTAAGGATGAGCAAACTGAGTTCAGCTTTATGACAAGAATGCTTTAGTACCACTTACAACATTCACATAGAAGATCCATGAACACATACTTCCTTTTTAAAGTTTATTTTCTGTTTTAATTTTTCTATTACAGTATGCCTCATCAATAGACAATTGACAAGAAAGTACACAAGCCAGGTTTCTTCCTATCAGCCTGCTTCTGAATCTCACTGCATTAGGAGTGTTCTGTCCACATGACAATATTAGTTTTTTATATATATTTACTCTTTGATTTCCCACCGGACTGTTTGAGTGTGTCTTTGCAGAACATGCTACTGTGTATAAATGAAGTTGGTAGGTGAAGGCAGTTTCTAATTCATTAGTTAATGGATAGCCTTCCAGAGGAAAAAAGAATAAGGGTAGAGTGGATGGGTTAGGGAACTGCCTTCCGCCCATACACATTTTTTAATGTAACTGAATTTTTATTGTGTGTGGAGGTAAACGTCTGGATCTTTTGAGATGTGGGTAAATGGTTTTGTCTGTCCATTTCTCAGTGACGTTGATTAAAATTGGCATTTTTGTTTCTTGTATTTTTTAAATTTTTTTTAAGATTTTTATTTTTTATTTTTTATTTGACAGACAGAGATCACAAGTAGGCAGAGAGGCAAGCAGAGAGAGAGAGGGGGAAGCAGGCTCCCTGCTGAGCAGAGAGCCCGATGCGGGGCTCGATCCCAGGACCCTGAGACCATGACCCAAGCCGAAGGCAGCGGCCTAACCCACTGAGCCACCCAGGCGCCCCATGAATGTTTTAAGTCTTATAGATACTTAAACTTGCTCCTGCTTGAAACATGGAAATGGCAGGTCTGTAGAGTTTACCGGCAAGAACCGATGAAATCTGGCAGAGGAAGGATCACTTTGGTTCTTACTAGAAAGACAACAAACTGTATCAACATAGTATCCGCAAGAATTAGAGGAAACTGTATGGAGAACATAGACCTGGAAGTGAACATTTTTTCCGATGAGAGGAAAGAGGCTCACCTTGTGAGGGACTGGTTAGGTGCTTTGCCCAATTATTTGGTTATGTCATGGCAGAGCTAGGACTGGGACCTGGATTCCCACACTTCCACAGGCTGGTTTTCGTTTTCGTGGCAGCATACTCTCTAGTTAGAGGTGAGCGCTTTTTCCTATCAGCTTTTCAACTTCCTTTTCTCCTACAAAAGGAAGGATTAAAACCATCTCACAAGTAGGACTTGTATGAGTTTTCATTTGTTGCTTAGACATGACTGCAAACCTGGTGGCTTAAAGAATACGGAGTTAGTGTTTTGTAGCTCTGTTGGTTAGCAGTCTGGCACAGGTCTCGTGGACTGCAAAGTCAAAAGTGTCAGGAAGGCAACCTTCCCTTCTGGAGGCTGTAGGGGAGAGTCCGTCTGTCTCCCTGTCTTTCCCACCTTCTAGGTGCTGCCGGTAGTCCTTGACTCGTGGCTGCTTTCATTCTTCCTCACCATTAGCAGATGCTCAAGGAATCCTCATGCAGCCACTTCTCTGGCTCTCTGCGACCAGGAAAGAGTCTCTACTTTTAAAGACTCAATTTTTGTAACCCAGGACGGTCTCCCCATTTTAGGGTCCTTAACCTTCATCCCATCTGCGAAGTTCCTTCTGCCACATAAAGCAGCGTATTCCTGGGCCCTGGGGATTAGGAAAGAGACGTCTTTAGAGACCATGATGCTGCCCCTCAAAGGAAGATTACAAAATGCATAGCTGGTTTTATCAACATTAAATTCACGAAACAGTTATTTTTACCGAGAGCTCTAAGTTAAACTGGGGGCTGCCAGCAGACACCAAGAAAGTTTGACCTAAATGGGTGGGTGCAGCCATCTCCTTGCATAATTAATGAGGGAAAATCAGATTAGAAAGACATGTTTCACCAACTCCAACATTGAAAACTCTGAGGTACAGACGTCAGCCCTACAAAGTGACACTATTCTCAGTTTAATATTTTTAAGTGAGAGGCTCACGTCAAGTGAAGTTAATTAAACAAAGCTGATTGGGGAATGCAAAAACTCCATTAGTTAACTCATTTGTGAATCAGCCTGGGTTTCTTTAGAAACTAAAGGGTAATGGTGGGGCCACCAGAGACCCAAAGGTGAGCTCTCCTTACCTAGAGTTTTGAATAACACTGTCATTCATTGATCTGGTATTAAGCCATTTGCGTCAAAGACCCGGCAGATGAGTCTGGCAGGTGTGCCCTATGTGGTTTCCTAGGAAAGGCACAATGTATTACCATAATCAATAACACGAGATGGGAAGCCAACAGCTGCAAAACGTAGTTTCTTTTATTGTTCACATCCTGTGTTTATCGTAGATTTGAGCCAGTGCAGGGCACATGGGTCCTCCATACTAAGCATTAGATCATTATATCCAGCGGTAGCTTTTAAAACTTCTTTGCTAAACACTAGTGATAAAAGATGCAGAGAAACGACTCTAACATATTACTTTTCTACAGAAAGCCAAAGATTACTTTCTGCTGTGGTTCTTTGAAGGAAAAGCAATGGAAAGGAAACCAACTCTCTTCTTGCTTATATTCTTTTTCATTTTTGGAATCATTGTCTAAGGAATACTGAACAGTGTCTTAGGACCCTTGCTTAAAAGACAAGACCTTGCGGAAGGCACATTTCGTTGCAAGAAGTAACCGTTTGTCCCTTTGGTCCTAGAGGGATACAACAACCATAAGATTCTATATAAAAGTGTAATCTGATTTTATGCCATCGTGGAATTTATTTGTCAATAAAAATATCATTATTAAAAGAAAGATGTTATTTGACAATGAAGTTGAAAATCAAAATTAGCTAGTTAAACAGTTTGATCAACAACAGAGTAGCTGCATCTGTAGAAAATGCCTCTATAAACAAAAATATATATTTAGTTGAAAGTTTCTTACTTTATGCACATATTAAATTCACTTCATTGTTTACTTTCTTTATCAATAGTATGTGAATTTCAAGTGCTAATACAAATGAAAACTCAAACACTTTTTTTTTTTTAAGATTTTATTTATTTATTTGACAGATCACAAGCAGGCAGAGACAGGCAGAGGGAGAGGGGGGAAGCAGGTTCCCTGCTGAGCAGAGAGCCCTATGCGGGGCTGGATCCCAGGACCCTGGGATCATGACCTGAGCCCAAGGCAGAGGCTTTAACCCACTGAGCCACCCAGGCGCCCCCTCAATCACTTTTAAACATTAGAAAAATGTATATATAGACAGTATCCAATCTAATCCTGAATTTCCCCAGCTATGGTAAATTAGAGTAGAGATTAAATCTCTTTATGTCCTTAAAAGAAAAAATCATGAAGCAGCTGCCTTCTCTGATAGAAGAGACTATTTAATCTTTAAATCATTTTGAACTGGCTCAGTTGCTTTACTGATCCTTTAACTTTGTTAAAAATTATCTTAAAAGCTTATCATTGACAGAAATCAGAGATAAAGGAACTAATTAATGGAGATGAGAGTTTTGAGGTTCTGAATCTTATGTGGTCAGTGAGCATGGTGGATAAGGTAGAAGGAGACTTCAAAATCAAAACCTCAAAGATTATTATGATTTCTCATGGGCTGTTTTGAAAACTAGCTCAGTTTTATTTCTAGGGGGATTTTTCCCAGGGAATGGGAGTGAGGCAATTGGCAAAGAAATGATGGAACTAGGAAGTTATCCTAAATCTTTGTTGCTTGAAAGACTTTGTAGATCAGAGAACCACCACCCACGCTACTCACTTTCCTCACTGACCTTGCATTCTGTTGATTTCCTTTAATTTATTGTTGCTTTAATTTGACTTCTCTTTAAGATGGGTGAGACTTGCAAAAAAGAAAAGCAATCACTGAAATATTTATGAAGAAAGTTCTGTTATCTTAATTTGTGGAATGCCTCTATTTCTGCCAATTTCTGCTATAGAAGCAAGATTTTATAACTGGACCAATTTTTCCATTAGCTCCTGATTTGTTTTATTTATTATTTTTTAAAGTTTTTTTCATTTATTTGAGAGATAGTGAAAGCGAGAGAGATCATAGAGGGAGAGGCAGAAGTAGACTTGCTGCTAAGAGGAGACCCAATGTAGGGCTCCATCCCAGGACCCTGGGATCGTGACCTGAGCTGGAGGCAGTCGCTTAACTGACCGAGCCACCCAGGTGCCCCTAATTAGTTCCTGATTTGGAGTGAGTATTAATGGAAATAAAGGGTATGCATTCTGCACGCACCATCTGTGGCCTAGGGCAATTAGGGAGAGCAAAGTGGGAGCAGCACAAAGGCACAAGGACAGAAGCTTGGCATCTTCTGTTGGGAGGTAGGGGTAGGGGTGGTTGTTGTGAGCACTGCAGTGCGCCACCAGCCATGAGGTGGGAAATCGTAGAACCATTCCCCATACTTGGTGTTACTGTGTTCTAGATGACTTTATAAAAAGCAAGCCTATGTTGGGTGCAGGAGGTTGGTTCCTGCGTTTTAGCCAGCCATGATGTTGCAGGATTTCTTTTCCTTTAGTGCTTTGGGTTCTCGGTCCCACCACTTTGAAGAATGAAGAGGTAGACCAGAGGAAGAGTGGTGGGCAGCAAAGCAAAGGTTATTGAGTGTTAGTACGAAGCTCCTGAAGGGCGAGGAGAGCCGAGACGGCTGCCATTTTGGCATTTAAATCTCGGGGTTTTTATGGGTTCTTTGGTGTGGGTTCTTTTAATCTGATTAGCCCTCCCTGCGCCTGTCACCCAACCTGATTTTTGTCCACGTGCTCATCTACCTTTCTGGTAGTTGTTCATGTGGGAAAGGGTGGAGGGCTCCCTTCAGGGTGGTACTTAGTAACCTCTAGGATCAAGAAGGCTGCCACCCATCACTGCCCTAAGGCCTACCAGCCCCCCAGCCTAAGGCCACTAGAACAAGCTCTTTGTTTAACTATCCCGTTGGCTGCTGAGTTGCTGTTGGACTGGTTCCTTGGGCCTGGGTTAGGAGCTCAAGGCCCTTCTCTTCCTTGCTGTCACAGACAAGTTTTAAGTCCTCCCAGGGGGAGGAGTTAAAGCGGGGGCACTGAGTAAAGCCTAGAATTACAGGATGGGTCTTTTTCCTTATAAGGGTAGTTTCCTCTTGGTGGGGGGTGGGGGAGGTTGCCCCTGCCTTTCTTGCCTACTGTCCTCTATTTATGGTGGGAAATAGAGCTGCTCTCTGGTGCTTCTCTCCCACACACCAAAGGGGCAAGAGAGGGGAGGCAACAGCTGACCATCATGCAGCCTGGGCAGGAGCTCCCCAATTCACTGATTTTGTTAAATTGAAACCTTCTAATAACAAATACATACACCACAATTTAAGCTCAAAGTTTTTCCAAGAGTCAGGAGAGAAAGTGACAGGTGACTATGACTTAACCAATTGGAATATCAGAGCATGACAGAAGTCAGGCGGCCTTGTTTTCCTTTATTGGTGAAGGTCACTCTTGTCCTCTTCAATCAAAATGCAATCTCAGTAATTACTATTGAATGCCTCCACGTGCATGATGGTGCACTGAACACAATGCAGAATTAATCTAAGGACGTCGTGACCTTGGATTTCAGGGAGTTCCAGCTAAGAGTGGAACTATATATGGCAAGTAGCTTCCTTATCACTTAACAACTCGTATTGTTTTATTTTTAGGGTAATTTTTGCAAAGTGACAAATTGCAGTTGGAATTTGATAAAGTCATTTTATGCACATTCTAATGAAAAGTAAATTTCTCCTAAAACACCAAATGAATTGATGCATTTACTTGGTGGCAGACCTATTGTTTTGCTCTTCAGCTTTTTATCCCCCACCTCTTTGAGTCCCACTTGCCTGACTTTGAAAACACCTAACTTTCTCTGTGTTTTTTCGAATGTAGCGTACAACATGCACACGCTGACTTACCCAGAGTCACTTTCCCGTGGACGTTTCCTGCGTTAGTCCTTCTCTTTACTCCTGTTCGCATCTATCTTTAGTTTCTCTGGAACACTTCGTGTAAGCCGCCCAACTCCTTTTTACCGGATCTCTTTGAGTGTAAAACCCTTGTGCTGCACGCCCAGGCCTCCGCCTCTCCTTTTCTCCCGCGGCAGAGCGTGGATTGTGTCGTTATCAGTATCTCCTTCTGTGGCTGAAGGCACAGGACAGAGTGGGCAGAAGGAAGGGCCGTGGCGGGTTATAGAGAGGAGACATTGAAGTCAGACTTTGTAAACCAGGGAAAGGGGGACTGGACTCGAGCACGGAGCTTGTGCTGAGAAGTCGGAGTCTTGTTAAGTCGACAGGACGAGGTAAAGAAGCCACACCAACGGAATTATTTTGAGCGTTTCCTAAGACATTTTGTGGCGAGCAAGGTAGATTGCTGTATCTACACATGGAACCTTCTGCACGTTACCAGTGTATCCTTTTGAAATGGCTAAAACCCAAGTTGAAAACCCTTGAACCTTACATTTTTTCGAGATCACTGCACAACTATTCTGTTATCCTGCCCATTCTCTGGCCGACATTCCTCAATCTCAGGAGCTAAACTTGTAAAATGAATCCTCTACTTCTATTTAGGAAGAATTTACGTTTTCTAAATGGAACTTAAAGAACAGGGATTTTTATGCCAAGAAGCAACATATATTGGACTTGCTAATTAGTTGTCTAGAATTACCTCCTAATATGTTAGCTCTCTGCAGATTTTACTGGTAAGATTGAACCATTGTTGGAACACTGTGCAGAAACAATAGCTTGGAATTTGCCCAGACATAGTAAAATATGGAAAGTTTGAAGAATAATTGATTTTTCTGGTCACTGTAATTTTCATTGTAACAGTCTCCTGTATTGATTTGCTTACAGTCTATGGTCTTTTTGTGTCATAGCAGATAACTCACTGGTTATCTGCTTGCAGTTTTGGTATTTGGGTTTTTTTCATCTTTGCAGTAATGTCCAAGAAATGTAGTGGTTAGTTTTAAACTTGAGATTTGGCAAAAAGAAAAAGAGCATTCTTGATGAAAGCTTTCACTGAGAAATTTATACTTAGGCTTTGTGACAGCCAGTAATTATCAGATTGCAGTTACTTTTCAGAGGTGTTTATCCTGAATTGAGGTTTTCTCCAATTCATGATCTGAATCATGAATTAACTTTGATGTTAATCCATTGGTCTACCTCAGCATTCATTACGCCAGCCTGTGTAAAATTACTATATTACTCCTAGGCACATGTTTTTAATTCTTTGCCTCAAAAGTAATACTGGGCTCAGAGAATTAAGGCGTTCCCTGATTTAAGAAACTTATGTTAGAGTGGGAGAGAGAAGGTAAGAACACAGGGATATGATTCCACACTGATACAAACACTGTATTTCTTTGCCTTGCCTCATAGCAGAATGCTCAATATGTGGTCAACGAATTTTTCTGCGATTCATCCTCTCTTGGGCTATCTTGAACCTGTTTCTTTCAGAATCCAGTTCTCCACCAAGACTGTTCATGCTAGGACCATGACTGCTTTAAGGTCAATACCTTTGGTCAGTTTTCAGTCCTCTTTGGACATGACTTGCAGTATGCTTTGAAAAAGATGGTCAGGAGCGCCTGGGTGGCTCAGTGGGTTAAGCCTCTGCCTTCGGCTCAGGTCATGATGCCAGAGTCCTGAGATCGAGTCCTGCATCGGGCTCTTTGCTCAGCGGGGAGCCTGCTTCTCCCTCTCACTCTGCCTACCGCTCTGCCTACTTGTGATCTCTCTGTCAAATAAATAAATAAAATCTTAAAAAAAAAAGAAAAATAAAAGGATGGTCATTCTCTACTTCTACACATTCTGGTTTTCTTTCAACCCAACTTGCTGGTCTTCCCTGTCTTGTTTGCTTGTTTTCATCATCTTCCTTACATTAAAAGTTGGACATCCTAGTACGCAGTCCTTGGTCCCGGTTTCTTTTTTGTTGAAACCCGCTTCCTTAGTGATCTCATACAGTCTCTTGCCTTTAAATTCCATCTGTGCATTGATAGTTTCCAGATTCCTGTTATTGACCAGAACCTTTCTTTTCAACTCTAGACAATATATTCCACTTGGGGTATCTAAGAGGCACCCTAAATGCAGTATGTTCTGACCCCTCTGTGGCGGATGCTACTCTTCCTACAGTCTTCTCTTCATCAGTTATCCTAGAATGATCAGTATTAACACTTTGACATATATGTTTCCAAGCTCATGTATCTGTGTTTATTTCTCATCCCTACTCATGAGATCATTTTGTGTAGACTGTTTCTTCATCTGACCCTTCCCACCCTCCCACCCCATATTCACTATGACTATGTTTTGCATACTTTTAAATATTCTTTGGGAACCTAGCTTTTAGTAGCTACTTGGTTGTACCATAATTTATTAACTACCCTTATGAGTGAATATTGGATTGCCTCCCATGACTTGCTACTGTAATTTAAACTATAACTAGTATCCCCATTGCATTTAGTATCCCTGGTACAAAAAAGAAAGCAAAAAAAACCACTTCATCATTCTAGTTCTGCACTGTCCCAGTATGGTAACCTCTAACCGAGCACTTAGATGTGACCAGACCAAACCAAATGTGTTATAAACATAAAATACACACCAGATTTCAAAGAATTTGAAAAAAAATGTAAAATACCTTATTAATAATTGTTATGTTGATTACTTGTTGAGATAATTGTTTTATTGTGCTAAATAAGATATATTTTAAAAGGTGGTTTCATTTTTGCGCTTTTATGTTTGTAAATGTGACTGTAAGAAAATTAAAAGTTACCGTGTACGGCTCACACTGTGTTTCTTCTGCTGGACAGCGACATTTCTGTTGCTCACATCAAACACTGTCCAGTCACCCTTTCCTCCTGTTTTCTTCGTATGCTCCATATCCTGTTGGTGCTAGCCAGAAGCTGGCTCCTTCCCCAACCTGTGCTACCCTTCTTGGACATACTCGGGTCCAAGGCATCATTATTAACTCTTGCTTTGATTCTTGGAACAGCCCTTTAACTTGTCTCCAGACTTCTGCAGTCTAATTTCAACATAACTGGTCAAAGTGATTATTTTAAAACATGTCAGATCTCGCCTCACCTCTCCTGCAAACCCTCTAATGTCTTCTCCTCATATTTGGAGTATAAGTTAAGTTCTAAAAAAGCTGGTCTCAGCCTACCCCTTGGACTGTATTTCTACAGTCTCCTTAGGGTAAGCCAGACGCGTTTCCCACTTGAAATCTTGACATTCTCTAACCCCCAACTGAAGTGTTCTTTGTCTGGTTATCTGTAGGGCCCTTTCCTTCACCTCCTTTGGGTATTTGCTTCTTTGTGAAACCTTTCCTGAACATCTTACTTAAAATTATGAGCTTACCCTGCCCAACTGTACCCCAACTATCCCTAACTCCTTTTCTTGCTTTTTTCTTCTTCTTAGTGCTAATCAATAACTAATGTATTTTTCTTGTTGGTTGAATTTGTTTTCTCCTTTTCCCCACCTGAACGTAAGTTCCATGAGGGCAGGCACCTTTTTTTTTTCCCCTGCTGTATCTCCAGCTCTGAAAACAATGTTTAGCACATTAGGAAATAAATAACTATTTGCGGAATGGTGAGTAAATCAATGAATTTATTAGTACCACAAGTGCTCTAGGGACCCGAAGAGAAAGATTACAGTTGTTTGATGAGATACAGCAGCTGCTGCTTTCTATCCTGAAATGAACTAGAAAGAGTTGAGAATGGTGGTCAAGTTTGGGGCATTCTTAGAGAGGACCTTAAATCCTAGGGATCTACATTTAATTCCGTGGAAAATAAGGAGCTATTGAAATTCTTTAAGCAGAAGCAAACAGATTGGGGTTTAATCTTGTAGCTGAGAGAACAGATTGATAGAAAGACCGTTGATAACAGTGCATAAAAGAATAATTGATCAGATCATGGAAAGGCCAGAGGTGAGAGGAACAGTTGAATGGATAACGCAGTCATGCAGTTGACAATGAACGAAGGACTTAGCGCAGGAACCTACAGGTTTTGACAACCAGTTGTATGTGAGAAGGAAGGGATGGCTGTTCTCTAAACCCCGGTGACTGCACTGATGGCAAGACAGAAGAAATGGGGAAAACTGAAGGAGATACATTTTGAGAGAAGTTGATGATCCCCGTCTTGGGAATCTTCAGTTTGAGGAGAGATGAATTCACACAATGTTTCTGTGTGCATTTCGAGTCTCTTCAACACTAAGTGCACCAAACTCGGGAGCTTACTGGCTCTTAAGTTCATGCTATGATGGTGTTCTGGGAATGATAATACAAAGAGGACCCTGCTTATATTAGGATTTGCTAGTGGAAATCTAGTGAACTCAACTCTAGATCTGCATACTGCAGAAATATTAAGGACTCCCAAATCAGTCTGGGCCTAACAAGAAACTGGAGCACTGGTGAAAGAGATAACGTCCAGTGTTGAGGGTTTGCTTGCTGCTAATTAGTAATGTTGGGATGGGTATGTTTGGAGCAGTCATTAGGACTAAAACTGAGTTATTTTGGTCATGTTTGAAAAGAAAGTCACAATGCGTTACAAAGTACTTTGGTTGTGAAATTACATTTTCTGACCTCTTATATATTTTTAGAACTGAAGTTTGCATGTCCTTGTTCATTCAAAAGCTTTCTATAATGACATCAAGGAGCTTTAAATAAAGGTGTTTTCAATGGTTGGCCAGTGTTTGTGGGCAATCAGAAATAATCTCATCAATTTTCTCTTATCTAAGGATTGATTCAAATTCTTGACCTCACAATTGACTTTATCTCTTATTTTTGATTATTGATGCCAAGCCTTTAATAAAGTTATGACTGTGATTTTTTACCTAAAACACAAGTTCTAAAGAAAGCTCAGAAAACTTAGACCAGTCTAAACTTTTAGCCACTGTATAAAAAATGAGATTTATGCATCATTAGCAACTATCTGATTTGATTCATTCATTCGGTAGATAATTTTTGTGAATCAGCTGTATGTCAAGTACTGTTTATCTACAAACAAAAATTCTGCCCTTGATGGAGTTTGCATTCCAGTTGTGTCAAACTAACAATAAACAAATAATTAAAATGTATTGACTTTTAGAGGATGGTTAGCACCACATAGAAATATAAAGGAGGAAGCAGAGCTAAGGACTGGTGAAGTGTTTATGGTTGGGTTTGCAGTTTTAGTTTGGGTGGTCAGAGAATGACTCACTAAGGATTACATTTGAACAAAGAGCTTTGGAGGTGATAGATGAAAAAGCAAGCCACAGAGAGGGCTTTGTAAAGAGTGTTTCAGCCACAGGAAACATCGAGGGCCCTGGACCTGGGATAGGTGTGTGCAGGTGTGTTTGAGTAACAACAGGGAAGTTGCTTTGTCTGGAGTGGGGTGAATGAGAGTGAGTAGCTGGAGATGAGATCAGACAGGTAAGGGGACCACATGGTACAGGGCCTTCTCTGTCCTGGCAAGAGCAGAAGCCACTGGGAGGTTTGAGCATGGGAGTGACTTGATCGACTTGCCTTTCTGAAAGCTCACCCTGCCCAAGGGGCCAGCAGTGGACATGGGGTGATCAGTTGGGAGAAACTATGGTAACCATGGTGAAAGGTGATAGGGATGAGGGGGCAGTGAAGAGATATTCTAAAAATATGCTGAAGGTGGAGTGGAGAGGAAGGATTAGGTATGAAAGAAAGAGAGAACCAGAGATGACTCCAGAGTGTTTTTGGCCTGAACAACTGGCAAGATAGAGTATCTACATAGCCGATTATAAAACATTGTGTGATGTTTCTTGATTGTTCACAAGGACACATAAAATAGTTTTACTTTGGTTGATTTTTGGTAGCCTGGAGTCATTTTTTAATTTCCAAGGGTTATGAATATCGAAGAATTTCCTTTCACTCACCTGTCGTTCCTTAAGACTTTTCTTTCTTTCTTTTTTTTTTTTTTTTTAAGGATTTTATTTATTTATTTGACAGAGAGAGAGAGAGATCACAAGTAGGCAGAGAGGCAGGCAGAGAGAGAGGGGGAAGCAGGCTCCCCGATGTGGAGCTCGATCCCAGGACCCTGGGATCATGACTGGAGCTGAAGGCAGAGGATCAACCTACTGAGCCACCCAGGCGCCCCACAAATTTTCTTTTTTCTTTTTCTTTTTTTAAAAATTTATTTGACAGACAGATCACAAGTAGGCAGAGAGGCAGGCAGAGAGAGAGGAGGAAGCAGGCTCCCCACTGAGCAGAGAGCCCGATGCGGGGCTCAATTCCAAGACCCTGAGATCATGACCTGAGCCGAAGGCAGAGGCTTTAACCCACTGAGCCACCCAGGTGCCACCCCTTTTTTTCTTAATTTAAAATTTTCACCGTTTCTGCATGTAAAGACTCTATTCTTTCCTGAACCTTTGATCTATTGCTGTAGTGGATTATAACGGCCTCCTCACTGTTTTATTTAACTTGGATGACTGACTGCAATTATAAATCTATCAAGTTGTATATACTTCCTTGAATGGGAGGGAACCTTTAATGTAGCAGTATGGCAAAGAGTATAATGTATTTTGTTTTACTCCAAATTTAGTAATTTGGTCTAATAAATAACTTGTATGGAAAACACGTTTTCTTTAAAAAATAACCATGGTTTTTTGGAGTTGGGTGATGTGGCTTCTAGTTTTGTAAGAATTCAAAGTTAAAAACAAAAAAAAGGAAAAGAAAGCAGCTGGTTGTATTAAAAAGTCTCTTTGTATAGTATTAGATTAGTAACCTAGTTACTTTTTATAGGTGGATGAGGTAGCATTTAATTGAAGATCAAGATTCTGGTAATTGTAAAATGGTGATTTTAGGGTTCTAATGGTAATCTGTCACCTATTTCTAAGTTTTGTGTTTTCAAAACATTTTGAAAGTGTTTCTCTTAATATACTCAGTTCTGAGTTATCCATGTTAAGGGACTCTGATAATGAATTGATCATCTGAATTCCATAGCAAATACGAAAATTGACGAAAGACAAGGCTGATGTTTTACCCATGCTATGAAAAGGTAGCTTATAATAACTATCTTGTCACTACTTTTTCTGTGGATAAAATTGAGAAATAAAATTATGATAAGGTAGGTAGGTATCATAAAGATGGGAGATAATTTGGATAAAAAAAAGAATTGGCAAAAGGTAGGTATTTTGTATTTGATTGTATGATTTTTTCAATTAGTGTAAGAAGAAATAGTTCTTTAGTTAATTAAGAATAATTCAATAAATAATTTTGAAGAAACATATTTCTTTGACTAATTATAAAAATAACCCAAGTTTTACAGTCCCACGAAGCACAGCCATTTCTGTCCTACTTCAGCAAGCTTAGATCTTGAATTTTCTTTCCACTCTGTCTCCTCTTCAAAATATTCACCCCACTCCTTTCGTCTCTCTTCCTCCGCTTCCCTTCTCCCTCTTCTCCTGCTCTTACTGCTAAACTGCTACCCACTTCTTCATGTTATTTTGAAACCCGCTTCAAACCTAGGACTATTCTGTAAAACGTCACCAATAACTTTCAAACAGCTAAACGAAATATGCCCCTCTCAGATCTTATTCCAAATAACCTCTTGGTAGACCCTGTAGATCACCATTCCCAAGAGAGTAGGCATGAGGAAACAGTAGAACTGTCAAGTGTTCCCACCTTTCTACATGCTGTCTCCCATCTGGAATGTTCTTCCCCCACATCTGCCTTATTTCTCTCAGTGAAAGCCCACTTATCCCTCTGAAAGCCTCCCTGAATCCCCACACGCTTCATTCTTCCCTCCTCTGCGGACCAGGCATGCACTTTATTCAGTGTCTTACAACATGTGTTTCTTGTTTTGTATTCCGTTACTTGAGGGGTTGGCCACCTTGCTAGTCTCGGAGATCCTTTAGGACAAGGGAGCATTTTTATTCATCTTTACCTCAACTCAATGTATAATAGCCACTTGATAAATGCTTAGTGGATGAATGAAATTATTTTATTTTGTGCATATTTGGAGTTTAGAGATCCTTTTACTGTCAGTATTTGGGTATGTTCAATTGATCTTCTCAAACTTCAAAATGTAACTGAAACTTAGAGATCCCTATGAAACTCTGAACTATCTCAGGGATCCTTGATGCCAAATATTTGGTGCTAGTGGAAGGGTATTAGGGAAGACTGAGCTGGGAGAATATAAAATGAAAAGACAAAGGAGAGCTCTTTCCATTTAATTCTTCCCTATATGCTTCCTGTTTGCTTACACATCCCAGTCCTAGAGAGCCTCAGAATGCCTCCAGGGTAGAAGTGTAAACCAAGTAACATCTGTACTCCCCCGCTTCCTGTCCACACAGTGATGAAATAAGGTGGGTGCCAGGATAAATTCATTTATGAAAATACTAGAACAATAACCAAACATCCTGATACCATTAGGGAGGAAATGAGCAGGGTGTCACTTGCCAGAAAAGTTTTGAAAGTTGAGCTATTTCTTTTAATGAAATGAATTTTTATAATAATATAAAGATATATGAACAAATATAATAAATATACAATCTAATTTTAAAAATTCAATAATATAAATTTGAATATAAATTTTCTCATTTTATTGAATTTTAGTAGGATTACTCTTCATTGCAGCATATTTGGATAATATTTTACCTTTCAAATATCGCCTCTTCATGTTTATGTGTAGAATTCTCTCACACACATTAGAATTGCCTTAGAGAAAGAGTGAAATAGAGCTGCAGTGAAACAAATATTTTTGAGAGGATATTCATACCGTCACTAGATTTTGTTCTTAATTGACAGTGCTTTTTTTTTTTTCTGGTACTGTTTATGGCAATTTCTACTTTAGTTTTTGAAAGAAAGTACGTGTTATGTCTCTTGTACTCCATGAAAATGTGCAGCTCTGGCAGTTACACTGGATGGTTTTGCTGTAGTAATTAAAACACAGATGGAGCTCATTTCTTTCCCAAGTGTTTGATTGGCAGATACTCTGTGATCAACGCTTCCTTCAGCTGAACATGTCGGCACCATCTGCCTTCAGTCAGCTTGGAGAGGGTGGTCGCAGCAGAATTTCCTATCATCACATGAGTCGGTTTAAAGAGAGTATATTGGTCTCCCTGAGGACCTCAAATGATTTACGTAAAATCGCATGTAATATATAAGGGTTTTCATGACAGTTGGTTTGCAACTTGATGAACTATTCATTAATTAATATATACTTTTAAATACACCACTTCCTGTCTCCGATTAAAATATTTAGAGCATAACACAGAGTCACCACATCTTAAAAAGCTGAAGTTTCTAAACAAATTAAGCTGATGGGGCATTTTGTTTTTATTTTTTTATTTTTTTATTTTTTTAAAAGATTTTATTTATTTATTTGACAGAGAGAGATCACAAGTAGGCAGAGACACAGGCAGAGAGAGAGAGAGGAGAAAGCAGGCTCCCTGCTGAGCAGAGAGCCCGATGCGGGACTCGATCCCAGGACCCTGAGATCATGACCTGAGCCGAAGGCAGTGGCTTAACCCACTGAGCCACCCAGGCGCCCGGGCATTTTGTTTTTAGTGAGGTTTTTAAAGGAGATTTTAAATCAGGGTCCTGTGTTTTGAACCATTAGTGCAAGCATTAGTTACAAATAAAAAATCTCCAGTATGCTGTGTCCCAAACCCAAGAGTAAAATAGTTTAGAAGAAAATGCTAATTTTGAAAAAATTGGTATATTTGTAACTGTTAGAAATAGATGATGATGAATGGCACTTATTTACATATCAGGGTAAGAAATGGATAGAAATTTATGCTCATCCAGTTTTGATGCAGACGAATGAATGGGGTTGATTATTATGTAGAAAAACGTACATTTAAGATACTAGAAGCACTGAAACAAGGATGTATTTAAAAAGAATAAGATGGTTATTTCATATTCCTGGAAATGTATTTTGAAATCTGTGGTACTTGTGCAAACATATAGTCTAGATTTGTAAAGAACACACATGTATTATGCATAACAACATGATTTCTATATATAATTAAGTAATGGAGACCTGATTTGAGTTCCCCCTTCCCTGTCCAAGTGGATAAATAGTTATGATTGACAGGGACACCTGGGTGGCTCAGTGGGTTAAGCTGCTGCCTTTGGCTCAGGTCATGATCTCAGGGTCCTGGGATCGAGTCCCGCATCGGGCTCTCTGCTCGGCAGGGAGCCTGTTTCCCTCTCTCTCTCTCTGCCTGCTTTTCCGTCTACTTGTGATCTCTCTCTGTCAAATAAATAAATAAAATCTTTAAAAAAAATAGTTATGATTGACAAATGAAAAACATGGCTCTACATTATTGGGGGTCAAGGGGGTAGACAATAAATGAGACTATTGCTCACAGAATGTTAGAACAAAGAATAAAGGAATTGAGTTGAAAAATATTCTGAAGAACCTGAAATACACTCATTGCTTATGGTTCCTGTAGAAACCCACTTCAGTAAAGGGCAAGACTGACTTTTGGGACTTTGACAAGAATTTGAAGATTAAATTCCTCAAGCTAATCACTTTGCAGGTGGAGTGAAAAATGCGATGAGTTTTGGAAGGGAACCAACAGAAAAGAAGGAAAATAATTATGAATGTTTAGAAATTTATCATCTTCTATTACCAGAAACTTTTAAAGATAAAACTTTGAATTAGTTTCTCATTTTGTTTTAATACATAATCACTTCTATTCAAGGTTGGAATTTTTCAAAGGAAGGAATAGGGGTGGGAAGGAAGAAAAGGGTTTTAATTTTAGTTACTTGAAATGCATTTGAGTTTCTGTAGCAAATATTTATGCCAAGGAGCCTACATTCTCAGAAGGGGAAGGTTGGGAAAAATTTCGATACAACAGAGCAGATTAGGATAAGGACCGTAAACAAAGTGCTGTGGAAATTCAAAGAAGGGAGTTCCCAAATTGAAAGGTGCTCCAGAACACCTGAGTACAGTCTCATTCGCGGACCGTCTCCTGCTCTAACTTGCATTGTCTTCTTTCCCAACCAGTGTTCTGCGTTGATATTTTCTGTATGATTTACATTTGCAAATACGCTTCTTATCATGATCGTATGTCTAGTGTGAATCTCCAGGGAGCTTTGCCAGATGTCATTTGGCTAATAACAGCCAACATTTATTGAGGACTTCCTGTGTGCCCGTTTTCTAAGTACGTTCTTAGTTCATTCTTACAGCCACCCTTTGAGAAAAGTACTATTATTATTACTTTATTTTGCAAATGAAGAATCTAGTAATCCAGCCCTTCCGGTAGAGGGACTGGGTTTACTCTGGGCAGACAGGCCCCAGGTTACTGTTCCCTAGAGCCATTTAAACCCACCTAGCTCCTCGAACAAGATGTCTTGAGTATGAAGAGTGTTATGTCCCCTCCAACCTCACCTTCTCCAGGCAAGGGGCAGCAGAGGAGATTGAGAAGATCGTCACAATGAGAAATAAAACTAGACAGAGGGAAGAGGAGTTGAGAAGGGCATTTACAGTCGGGAGAGTTGGGCAGGGAACAGACTGCTTGGGACATGCACCCACCTTGGCTGGGAACAAACTCCCTGCCACGCTTGCCACCCAGCTTCCTCCTCATCCCAGTGTGAGCTCCTCCACCCATGTCCAGTCCAGAGGCTGGTAGATGATGGAGAGACAAGGTGATGAAAAAGTGCTCCTTAGTGGAAACAAAGTTACATTTCACCAATTATCTTTTTCCGGTTAAAAAGGATTTCTGAACACCTGGACTTGGTGTTGACTGGGATGTGGAAAAGGGAATCTCTCTTTTCACATATGACAGAAAGTTCACTGGTCAGAGAGAACGTGAGTTCTGTTGTTATAGTCCCAGGATTTACACTAATTTTTTCTTGTTCTTTGTTTTCTTGTGGGTAATACGAGGGACTTGGACAAACAGTTCTAGAATCCTTAATCAATTTACCGTTGATACCTATGGATAAGTTAGGTGAAAGGAGACAGTGAAATAGCAGTTTAAGATCTTAACCAAAGATAAAAAAAATTTTTTGATAAAAATTTTAAGTAAGAACAAAAGAAAATTTTAAAGGGACAGCCCAAAGTATACTATCACATCATCACTATAGAAAAAGGGTGACAATGTAGGTGACTGTTTAATGGGTTAAACACAAAATCACATAGCATAATAAAACACAAATATGTAGTGATATTGTCTAACAGAAGGGTCACCCTGCACTAGCTCTAAGAAAAGTTGTTGATGTTAAGTCTAGCTAGATTTAAGGTAGCCCAATAATAGACCTTGCCTTTTTGTATATGACAAAATATAATTTTGCTTCCCTTAATCATTTTTATTTCATTTTTCTTAAGATTTTCAAAAGTATTTTTAAGTAATCGATATCCAACATGGACCTCAAACTCACAAACCTGAGATCAAGAGTCCGGTGCTTCACTGACTGAGCCAGGCACCCCAACCATTTTTTATTTCTTAAGATAGTTTTGAGACTATTGGATTTTTTTTTTCTCTTTCCTTGTCTTAAGTTGGATCACATATTTCTTGATTCTTTCTTTCTGCGCTGTTTCTTCAAATTTCCCTCCTTTGTTTTTGTTGTTATTCTTGTTTTTAGTCTGGCAGTTCCTGTGTGAGGCTTACATATCTAGACAGTTCCTGGCACATATTTAACACCCCATAAATATTAGTTACACTGAACTGTTGAGTTTCTATCACTATATACTTGTGCTTTATTATGCCATGTGATTTTGTGTTTAACCCATTAAATATTCACCTACATTTTCACCCTTTTTCTATAGTGATGATGTGATAGTATACTTTGGGCTGTCCCTTTAAAATTTTCCTTTGTTCTGATGGGATTGGGAGGGAGACAAACCATAAGTGACTCTTAATCTCACAAAACAAACTGAGGGTTGCTGAGAGGAGAGGGCTTGGGAGAGGGTGGTGGGACTATGGACATTGGGGAGGGTATGTGCTATGGTGAGTGCTGTGAAGTGTGTAAACCTGGCGATTCTCAGACCTGTACCCCTGGGGCTAATAATACATTATGTTTATAAAAAATAAAAAAAATTTAAAAAATTTCCTTTGTTCTTAAAATTTTTATCAAAAAAATTTTTTTAATCTTTAGTTAAGTTCTTAAACTGTTATTTCACTGTCTCATTTCACCTAACTTATCCATACGTATCAACGGCAAATGACACTGAACGTGACACTGAAATTTTTGTTGTTGTTATGTCCAGTCTAAAAGTTTAAAAAGTGGTGCCTGGTTTGCTGTTAGATGACACAGGGATTAAAAGATAGTATGGTTAAAAATGCTTTATATTTAGGGGCGCCTGGGTAGCTCAATGGGTTAAGCCGCTGCCTTCGGCTCAGGTCATGATCTCAGGGTCCTGAGATCAAGCCCCGCATCGGGCTCTTTGCTCAGCAGGGTGTCTGCTTCCTGACTCTCTGCCTACTTGTGATTTCTCTTTCTCTGTCAAATAAATAAATAAAATCTTAAAAAAAATGCTTTATACTTAAAGGTCTTGCATTTAGGCAAGATGGAAAGATTGAAGGAGAAGGAGTACATGAAAGCAGTTGGAATAATGTTTAGCTTCGATGATGAGGTATTGAGGATGGAAAGAAGCACAAGACAAGGGATGGCAGCAGTTCCTGCCCTGCTCCTGATGCTCCTTTACCCAATGCCGTTACCAAATTAGCCAATCTCAATTTTTGCCGGTTGGAATTCATTCTGATTTCCTGTTGGTTATTTTAGGTCTTTTTTTCCCTCCTCGGTCCCTTAAGCACGTAAAGTCCATGCCAGTGTTACTCATTTCCGAAATCCAAAAGGTGAAACGGACCCTAGAAGATGATCTGGCTCCCTGGAGAGTCCATTTTCAGACTGCCCAAGAGATTTCATTTGAGCTCATGTCAATATCTCAAGATGTCCAGTTTCAGAGTTTTGATAAAACAAGAATAGGTTCTGGGCAGTGGTGGTATCTGAAATCATGGAGATGGAAAGGGTAGGATTAAAAAACTTTATGAAGAAAATAAACATGTTTCTATGGGACTCTGTAAAAATTTCAAATACTCCATTCTTTGTAGTGCAGTTCAGTGGGAGGCCAGATGAGTTTCTAAGCCCCGAGATGAAGGAATCCCTGAGTGGACATTAGCACCAGGGTCTGTCTGCAGTGAAGAGAAGCACAGAATCACCTACAATTTTTTAGCCTCATCTATTTAAATCTGAATGCTAAAACCAGATTATAAAAGCTGGTGTATTATACATATTTACATTTAATTTGTTAACCTTCTCTTAACAAAGTCACAAAATACAATGGTTGTATGTATAATATAATTTGAAGATAACGTTAGAAGTTTGAACTTAAGGTTGTTCGGGATATCTAGATTGGTGTTTTCCCACTGCCATCCTTGTGAACTTTCTGACTAATAATATTTAAACTTTTCCAAATGGATATGATAGAGACTATGTCCACAGAATGGTAGAATATTCAGGACAAAAAAAAAAAATCTCAGAAGTTATTTCTTTGAAATAGAAAACTTTGGTGGAAAAGTGTAGAATGAATGAAGAGTGTAGAATTACAGAGAAGATAGGGAAAAATTTAAGGAAAAACATTAGCTACTTTAGAATTAGATCTCTGGTATTTATATTATCAAAGCAGGGAGTTTTAGGAATATGGGAAATTGTTACAGTTCAGAATAAAAATCACAATGTTTATTTAGCAACAATGAGTTGAAACAGTCCTAAATTGCTACAAAATCTTACCTTATTTTAGGGAAGAGAGTTACAGGAAAAAATGAATATGTATATTTTTAAAGTGTAAGTAGTGGGGCTCATGAGTGGCTCAGTCGGTTGGGTATGACTTTTGAATTTTGCTCAGGTCATGATCTCAGGCTTGTGAGATTGAGCCCTGCCATCAGACTCTGTGCTAGGTGGGGAGCCTGCTCAAGATTCTTTTTCTCTCTGTCTCTCTCTCTTTAAAAAAAACAAAAAACAAACAAAAAAAAAGGAAGTAGGAATTAATGGTTTATATTATTCCTCTAATCTTAAAATCAAAGCCTAAAATAATTTTTTTTTCCTCCTTAGAATGTTTCATTTTATTTTATTTTATTTTTTTTTTTTTAAAGATTTTATTTATTTATTTGACAGAGAGAAATCACAAGTAGATGGAGAGGCAGGCAGAGAGAGAGAGAGAGGGAAGCAGGCTCTCCGCTGAGCAGAGAGCCCGATGTGGGACTCGATCCCAGGACTCTGAGATCATGACCTGAGCTGAAGGCAGCGGCTTAACCCACTGAGCCACCCAGGCGCCCATAGAATGTTTCATTTTAAGTATGTGACTATCATGTAGAACTTAAATGTGGGAAATAATTAGACAGGAAACACTCGAACAACTGGTTGATTCATTCTTTCTTGCATCTGTGACTAGATTCCTGGAAGGAGTGTTGGAGCAGATGTCAAACCACAATCAGGGTGAACAATTAAAACCAAGCCATCTTAGAGCATACTTGACTAGGAATTAGAGTTATGGATCCTTTCTTTTCCTTTGGGCATTTTCTTTCTTCTTCTTCTTTTTTCTTTTTTCTTTTTTTCCCCTAAGAATGCCCGTGAAGAAAGAAACTGAAATGATCCAGAATCAAACTTTAAACTCCAGTGGTCCTGCATTTAAATTTACCATAAATCTTTACATTCCTTGCTTACAGGTTAACTTTTAATAGATGTATTCTCATGTATACTTTATAAAGCAGGGCCTGAACTTTTGATAATCCAGTCACAGTACGGGAACTAAGTATATATCCAACAGATTCTGGCCATGAAAAAGATAGCAGTTCTTCTCCCTTGTCTATTTAGGAGAAAAATACTTAAACTTTCATTACTTAATCTTTTTCTTTGTGCATTCCCAGTTTACTAGGCATTAATTTATCTTATTGTGGTTAGGAGCATTGGAAATGGAACATTTAAGATGACATTTGGTTTGTTAAAACCTCACAAAACTAGCAGATGGTTTAGGAAAGCAACATTGAAGCTGCTACTTGATCCTTAATTCAAGACCATACTTGATGCTGCATCTGGAAAAAGAGCTATGCCAAGAAAAATGCTATTGAGTTAAAGACTATGTTATTCATAAATATTTAGGAATATAAAAGACAGGTGTTCATGAGCATAGCTTGTGAAACCAAATAGATGTGCCATGGGAGAAGGGTTCTGCAAACATTTCCAAATGTATAGTATTTATTCTTCTAACATTTTTTTTAAAGATTTTATTAATTTATTTGACAGACAGAGATCACAAGTAGGCAGAGAAGCAGGCAGAGAGAGAGAGGGAAGCAGGCTCCCCACGGAGCAGAAAGCAGGCTGGATGGATCCCAGGACCCTGGGATCATGACCTGAGCTGAGGGCAGAGGCTTTAACCCACTGAGCCATACAGGCCCCCCTCTTCTAACATTTTAATAAACCTATGGAGAATAGAATTGTATAATGAATCCAGGCTGAACTTTATAGCTGTAATCCTTTATCTTATTCATGCTCTGTACAAATGGAAGTTGTCATTTCTTATAGTCACTAGGATGAACAGTCACTGTGTATTTAAACTCCCTCACACCAGATACAGAATCCTCCAAGTTTTAGTCTTTAAATATTTTCCCAACACTTACAATATTAAAAAGCTGAGTGTAATTAATTGGTACCATATATAACTGTTGATAGCTGGCATCTGGTTGCATTTCTTGTTATGAAGTTTACTGTTTTGCTGCAACCATTACATTGGTGAAGTTGTTATGCTTCCTGCTTAATAAGTGCTAAATGTTTTGCTTCTTTTAGGCTAGGAAAGGAAAGCTTCAGAACTGTTAAATACAGGTTACAGTGTTTCCTAATTCATTTTATGGGAGTAGAAACAAATTATTTAAAAATTTATGAGCTCTTTGACCCCAATTCTGTTATTGAGAAATGCAAACTTTATAGAATACGGGCTTTTTGTAAACAAACACTTTTTTGTGCTCTAGTTCATGTAGTTAGCACATCGTTGCTGACCTAAGACCCTGTGTCTAGATGGCAAGTTAGACTTCAGGAGACCCTGTCAGATGCTGACATGGTCAGGAATAGGAAATTAAGCACTACTGGTACAGGTACCTATTGATAAAAGGCCTCTGTGGGCTTCCTAAGACCCAGGAAGCTCAACAGCTGGAAAGGAAAAGCCTTTTCTGCTTGAGCAATGATGCTATTTGGGGGCTTCTGGCTCTGGACTTGTAACATGTTAGCCTCTTGTGCAAGTTAATAGAAAATGTAATAATCTAATTTAAGCCATCCTCAAATATATGAATTAAAAGGCTAATAATTTTATTTTAAACAACAAACATTTCCTTAACGGACTTCTGAGAAGAAATCCTGGATAATGGATCTCCCTAGATACAAGTGGTTTTTAGATTCTATAATACTATTATCTTTTGTTCAACATTGCAAAATTTAGATCTAAGTCTTGGGTAGGAAATTAAATATTAACTAAATCAAATATGTTCTTAATAGTTCAAGAGAACGGAATCAGAATAGAATCAATGACATGTTTAATAGGAACCTGGTCATTTATTGTTTACCTTTGTAGGAGATCAAATATCTAATGCCAGATTTTTTTTAAAAAGATTATTTATTTATTTACCTATTTATTTATTTGACAGAGATCACATGTAGGCAGAGAGGCAGGCAGAGAGAGAGAGAGGAGGAAGCAGGCTTCCCGCCAAGCAGAGAGCCCGATGTGGGGCTCGATCCCAGGACCCCAGGATGATGACCTGAGCTGAAGGCAGAGGCGTTAACCCACTGAGCCACCCAGGCTCCCCTCTAATGCCAGATTTTAACAGCAGCATGATATGCTGGAAAGGCCCTCTAATGTGGTGCCAGGAGACCATTTAATATAGCCCAAAATTCAAGCTCCAAGAGCACAGGGTGTGTGAACTTGCCTTGTCATGGAATCTCTCTTTGAGTCTCAATTTCACCACATCTAATACGGGTAAATATGAGAATAATACTATTTTCTAGGATTAGAATATTCTGAGATGCGAATGAGATTATGAAAATGATTTATGCCTAGTATAGCCTGGGTTTAAATTCTGACTTTAGCACTTTCTGGCATTGTAGTTTTGGATACATTACTTAACTCAATAAAGCACATTTTTCATGATTTAAAAGAAAGATAAGAATCCAATATCTGCAAACTGTTAAAAAGTAAGAGCTTCAAAAATGTTAGTTGTTGTTATAACTTACTAGTTTTACTAAGTCTCTACAAATCTGTTGTCATCTGGAGATTGAAATTAATTAATAAGGGGCACCTCGGTGGTTCAGTCCAGTAAGCCTCTGTCTTCCGCTCAGGTCATGATCCCAGGACTCTGGGCAAGCCCAGCATCCGGTTCCCTGCTCAGCATCCCTGCTTCTCCCTCTGTCTGCTGCTCTGCCTACTTGTGCTCTCTATCCTTCTGTCAAATAAATAAATAAAATCTTAAAAAAAAAAAAAAGTAATGTAATTAAAATTATATTTTCTTTTAAGTTATTTAAATTCTATTCTAATCGGTCCTTACTTTTACTTGAAGATCTGTTACTGCCCACACCTTCTTGTAAATTAGAAAAACTTTTAAGCTAAGTATTTACGTAGAATGAGATACTTTCTTCCTAAAGAGATAATGTCTCCTCTGTATGTAATATTTTAACTTATTGATACAAGGGACTTGATGAGGAATGGATGTCCGAGACTCTTTCATTGTTTATAGCGTGCCAGAATTAATTACAATTTAAATCGTCTTGTGGGTGTATTTGGCATAAAATAAGGGAAACTTGTTTGACTCTGTAGATAGAGGGTCAGTGTTTAAAAAATTTTGCAATGAGAAAACCTTTGAAGCTACAGTGAGCTGCTGGTGCCCTCAGTGGAGAACATATTTGAGACACACCCGGGATCGCCTACCTCTTACAATCCATTTAGAGAGTTCACCTCGAACCTTTTCTTAGGTAATGGGATTAGCGCTGTGTTGGGACTGCAATCCTTAAAGAGACAAATTTGCTTCTCAATGTTCTAGCTAGTAATCCTGTGCTCTATTACAGGTTTTACAATGTAACTGACATTCTTGGAATTGAAAATGAAGACCTAGACCTCTTGCTGTCTATTGGGTTAGGAAATTCAGAGGTTTTAACAGAAAATGCTCTGTTCTGAGAGAGGTACAATGAGTTGCTCCTCATCTTTGTTCTTCAATGATGGTTTTGTTGAAGGAATGTGATGAATAAACTGCATTTAAGATACAGTGATACACAGATGCTTTTATAGCCCATTCAACCATACGTGAAAAAATTTCCTTTTCATTTGCTTCATTTTTACTTCTTCAAAATAAAAGCATGTTAGGAAATATTTTCAGTTTCAGCACATCTCTTGATACTTAAAAACTTTCTGAGCCAATTAGTTTTAGTATAAAAGGAATAAAAGTCAAGAAGAATTCAGTTCTTCCCTTTGCTATCCTCTTTCAACAAGCCATCTGTTAGTTCCCCGGAAGGACAATACAGGTATATTGAGACATTATTGTTCTTGGAAAATAAAACAAGACAAAATCTTAGTAAACGTGTTTTGTAACACATTCCTGGTCATATTCTAATGCTTTTATTCCCCTTTATTGTTAATTATATCCTAACATGAATAATGACTGAACATTGTAAACAGATATTATTGCTTTTAGAAAATGCCTGTAAATTGAAATATCCCAAGCCTATTTTGTGAAGCATACTTTCTTTAATAGATAGGATTCCAATGGACTATAGTATATAAACTACAATATCTTTTGAAGACCACTGTGAGTTTAATATAAACATTACCCTTGTACTACAATGAATAATTTAGATATTAAAAAGCAAGTATTATTGTATAGCAGAACTTTACCTGATATTGGTTGTAATTTTTTTCTTTTGAAATTATGTTCAGTTTTTTCTAAATTGTTTGTTTCATTTCCCTTTCACCTTCGATGTACTGGATTGACGATAACTTTAGCTTGTCCCTTGATGGCTTCTGACTATAACCTTGAATATCAGTTGTATCTGTGCTGTAGAAACTCTGGGGTACACCCTAAGGAATAATGACTTGGACATCAGAGTCTTGATTTACTACATGCTCTCTGCCTGCTTGTGACTTAGCCATTCAGCCTCATTTTTCTCATCTGTAAGTTGGGGCTGGTAATATACATCTAAGGCAATGGTGAGGGCTACATGAGATTGAGTTACCTCTAACAGTGTGTGGCAAAGGTGTTTCCTAGTTCACTAAATTTAATTTCTTAGGTCACTGCAGGCAGAAATGGAAATGCACATGGTTGGGTTTGGGTTTGGGTTTGGACTGCTCATGAACACATGCCGACCGAAGCTGTGGCCTTGAGGTTTATCATTGATTATTTCTTTTTTGCTTTTCACTAAAAAGAAGAAGAAGAAGATTGAAACTATATAATTTTCAAGGTAATATAATATGGCTCTTAGCAATATGGTTGAAAATATATGTGATTTAATCATCTGCATTTGCAGATGAGAAGTTCCTGCCTCATCGGGTTATTTTCAAGACTCAAAGATATGTAACAATTCAAATTGCTTAGCATATGCTAAGTGCTCAGTAGAAATAAGCTATTACTAGTAAAGTTGTGACTCTTGTGATAGAGGTTGGGTACTCTGAATTTTGGCTGGAAGTCATATGTGTAAAACATTTTCTGGGTACTCTAATGTAGGCTGCCTTTTTTTTTTTGAAAGATTATTTACTTATTTATTTGACGGACAGAGATCACAAGTAGGCAGAGAGGCAGGCAGAGAGAGGGAGAAGCAGACTCCCCACTGAGCAGAGAGCCCGATGCGGGGCTCGATCCCAGGACCCTGAGACCATGACCCAAGCTGAAGGCAGAGAGGCTTTAACCCATTGAGCCACCCAGGTGCTCCTAGGCTACTTTTTATTTCATTTTTTAAGATTAAGCTTTAGTGATTATAATTAACAATTAAAGTTGATAAATTTTGAGAATATATTTGAGCATATATTCATTTAAACAAATAATCTCTTTTAGATTTTTTATATGTGGTCTTTAAATAAAAGATCCCCAAATTAGCAGATAAGAGCTTTTTATTTTTAGAAAATTCTGAATGTATCTTATACTTTATCCAAATGTATACAGACTGTCTGTGTGTCTATTACCTTCAGAGACTTCAGAATCTAGAAGGAATTTTCTTCATCCCTCTTTCTGGGCCCTGGCCTTATATCATCTCAGTAGTGCACTGGTCTAAGAACATATAGAGAGTTTTTTCAATCTGCTGGTAAATATTTGCCCGTAACCCAGGCTTTTGTCCAGCTGGCATGCACTCCTCTCCTACTAATTAAAAATACTGTACCTAGCAAATTTAGCATTTTTGCTTTGAAAAAGGAAGGACCTAAAGGAGATTCACAGTTTTATAGGAATAATGCTTATCAGTTGGTAGACTCCAACTTGGCTCTTTTTGGGAATCTGAGCATCAGGGTCACAAGGTAACGAACTAAGAAGCCAGCTCTCTCAGTTTAGAGTTCAGAATATGAAGTTCACTGCAGTTAAGGTACGAGCCTAGGGATGGATAAGTTTTAACTTCCGTGTCAGCTCTGTTCAGTTGGGATTTTGGCTTCTTGGAGGCCGTAGATTTGACATTCTTCAGTTAGATCAAAGTCACACAGACAGTTTGTGGGCAAGCTTGAACTAGAATCTAGTTCTTTTGGTTTCTAGTCTAATTTTCATTTCTCCTGGTCATTTTATTCTCAAACTCACGGAAATCTTTATGTTGAATACGTTTTTATAACCTTGTAATCCATTATGTAGGCATAAAAAGTTAAGATTCTGACATTTTTATTATATGCAAAGGAAGTGAACATTATCTTGTTAAAAATATCATGCTTATTATTCAATTTTGGAAAATGCAGACAAGATGTGTGAAAGAGAAATGTAGCTTCATCTGCATATCTTTTAAGTCTGACCCTTTGTTACTGAACTCTGTTTTACAAAAAGTATGCCATCAGCTTTTTTAAAGACACATTTAACATGGATTAAATCTTTAGGAAATTAGCTTGAATTATTTTTAGGTAATTGCCAAATCATGCATATATCGGTATGTGCATAGAAATATATTATCAATAGCTAAAAGTAATTGTGATTTTATGAGTAATATGACTGTATTTCATATTGTTTTTAAGTCTGGTGGGTGTAGTTTGTGTTTTTCCCTGGGTAACGTTGTTAGCACACCGTAAATATCTAACAGTATGGTAACTCTTTCCCCATATAGTATTCACTTTAACTGGAGAAAAATTTACTACTAATCTGACATGGTACAATCAAATTATGTTAAGATGCTAAGTGAAAGCGAGGCATTTGTTACAACACTCTCATTTGTATAGGAAGTGATCTGTCTTTCTTCCTCTCTCTCTCTCACCTTCTTCCTTCACCTGTCCTATATCATGCTCTGTTTTCATCTTACTGCCTTAGTCACCAGTGGTACTGAAGTTCTACTTTCCCTTGAAACACAGGCTTTACAGATGGTCTCAGCGCTATTCCCTTTACTTCTTTTATCCACTAGTTCTTTATAACCTGAAAAATTTATAAACGTCCCAATTTAACCATGATTACAACTTCACAGACTTTTCTCTGACTTGAAAATTGAGCCCTCTTTTATCTAGCAGTGTACTGATTATTTGGGGATATACAGTGACTCCTCTTAACAAGAAGACTAATACATTATTGGAGCTAGCATCGTTGTAAGGCAAGCCTGACATTGACCTCTGCCTATAGCTAGGGCAAGGCCAAGCTAGTCTAGTAAGTTTCAGGAACTTGCTCATGCTCCTCCTCCCAAATACTATCCTCTTTTTCTCTTATTCTTACATACAGCACTTTATTCTGTAATAAGATATACAGCTTCTTTGCCAGAACTGTTTAGGGGGTAAGTTATGGGGAACTCATTCACATAAAAGTGTATAAACCACACAACTGTGTACATAACCAGCTCTAGACCAACGGGAGACAGAGCTGAGTAGCCAGGAGCATGAACTCTGAGTCAGACAGTCCTGGGCTTGTCTCTTCTTTCTTCTGAGACATTCTGTCACTTTGAATAAGTCAAAGTTCATCACTTCACTCAAACCACTGTTTCTTCACAGTGTAAAATAAAGATGATAATATTTCATCAACTGTTATTAGAAACTGTTAGAAACTATTAGAAACTGTTATTAGGCGCCTGGGTGGCTCAGTGGGTTAAGCCTCTGCCTTCGGCTCAGGTCATGATCTCAGGGTCCTAGGATCGAGCCCCGCATTGGGCTCTCTGCCCAGCGGGGAGCCTGCCTGCCCCTCTCTCTGTGGCTGCCTCTCTGCCTACTTGTGATCTTTGTCTGTCAAATAAATAAATAAAGTCTTTTTTAAAAAAATGAATAAATGAGAAGCTGAGGCCCCTACAGGCAGATTTTGTGGGGATCATATCTTTGTCTTCCTGTTGACTTGTATTGGTTGAGGAAATGTAGAGGCCCTGTTGGGGCTAATAGCTGTGTCCCATTATTTAGACACAGCTAAATTTTTTTTTTTGTTTTTCTTTGATGATGTTGTAAATGGATTTATCCTCACTAAACTGAGTATTTCTTACTCGAGGGTTTCTGCCCTCAAGCGTCTCTCACAGAAAAACAATATGGACATACAAGAAGCAGTTAAAGTACAAAGGTTGTTCTATAAAGGTCATCCGTGCTGTAGGATGTTAACGAAGGGAAAGAACACACCGTGGGGGTCAAACACCATATAAACGATGCCACTTTTCTGTTTGATGTGGCCATTGAGATAAATGGCATAAAAGTGTGTTTGATACCAGGACTCAAGGTTAGTCCTGTAAAAAGTCAGATCTTAAAAAATTTGCAAGATTTGATTTCATAGAAGAAATTCACATTTCTTCCAAAAGGACTTAATTCATTTGCCATCAGTGCTTGAAAGGCAGCTTGATTTCTTCCCATTCCAGTGAGTGGAGCCTAGAATTAATTGGGTTCCCCACACCTGTCCCTCAGGGCTCACATTTTCTGAGAACACACTGTACAGTAAATTTGTGATTATCCAAGAAACCATTGTAGAGTAATGGCTGAGATACAAACTTTGTCATGTGTTCTTTAATTCTACATTGACTATTTAATTAAGCAAAAGTTTCTATGAATATGTTGGAACTCTCCTGAGTTTAATGCCAGTTAGTTTATTTTGTTTTGGATGATTTTTAAAAATCTCCCTCTTGGTCCTCATTTTTGTATAATCTTTCCCCCTTCTTGTTGGGTGTCATCTTTGCACAAGGGCCAGTTAATCCTCTCTTTATCATTCCAGTTTTAGCATATGTGCTGCCAAACCACATACCCCTTCTTTTTGGAACATTTAGCTTGAACCTTAGTTCTGAAGAGTTTGTTATAATACTGTAATGGTTTACAGGTAACTCAGACTTGTATATGTGAGAGCTGCATGTCTGTTAACAAATATTTACTGATGTCTTGCTGTGTGCCAGGCACTGTGCTAGGTACTGGGGGTATAATAGTCCTAACATACGAAAATCTCTGCTCTCATAGAGTTTACGGTCAGAAATTAAACAAAGTAATAAGTAAAATAGGTCATATTGTAACGAGTCCAAATACTTTGGAGTAGTAAAGGGTGGTGGGTGATCCCAGGAACACCTGGGAAGGTTGCAATTCTAAATGTCAAGGTCATGAAGACCTCACTGAGAAGGCGGCAGTTGAGTAACCAAAGACCTGAACTGAGCAAGAGAGGAAACCACGTGGATACCTATGTGGTGTGAGATTATTCTAGGCAGAGGAAAGAGCAAGTGGGAGCTTGCCTGTGTAAAAAACAAACAGCAAGAAGGCCAGCGTGCCTGGGGGTCAAGGAGCTGGGGAAAGGGTGGAGAGAGGAGAGACTGGTGAGGAGGGTTAGGGGGTGGAGAGGTTGGCTTTGTAGGGCCTGGCATGCCAGGATGACTCTCGCTTTTATTCTGACCCAAATGAGAGGGGTGTTAAGCAGCAAGATATGAGCTGCTTTACCAAAGGCTTACTATGATTGCTGTGCATTGAGAACAGATTATAAGGTGGCAAGGGCAAAAGCAGGGAGCTGAGTTAGGAGGCAATTACAATAACCCAGGCATGAGAAGATGGTATCTCACTACTTACTGTGCGTTTTGTGCTGCCTATATTGTACACAGAGACCAGTGCAAAGGGACCATTTCTGTTTATTTTTCCGTCTCGGCATTCTCCCCTTGTGGCTCAAATCTTATGTGAAAGGGCAAGGGAAATCGATGACCTTGTTTCAGTCATTACTGTAAGAATATCAATCTTATGCGTGGGTGGCGTTTTATGGTATCCAAGCATTCTTATATGTCGCCACATCTAGCCCTTACTGTCTAAAGGGTGGCAGTCCCGAGGTGTATTGGACACAGCTAGAGTCAGACAGCCAGCTCCTTCTCTTTTCGGGAGTGTGCACGTTGGTTTCTGTGAATATGCATAAGCTAAGCAATAACCAATAACCATCTATTCATGGAAGATGGGATTTGGGTGCACTTAAGGAAATTTACTCAGCTGCCGGCTCATTAAAGAGTATATCTATCAAGGGTGATGACTGGGATGTCAGGCTGAAAAAACTTCCTTGTTATTGGAATTGAGCCTCTAAATTGTTCAGGGGACGTTCTTCATCAAACAAGAACATGCATAATTTTCTCCTTTTAAGTTCACCATTTCTTTTTGCAGGATTCACAAATCTAAAGATTAAGTAGATAGAAGTATACTAGAACTAGAGGACCCTCCCCCCACAACCGGGGGAATTATAATACCAAAAGATACTTAATTTTTGCTGAGCAGTAATACTAGGTACACTGTTGCCTTGTGTATGTCAAAATATTTCAGGCAAAGATGGTTTTCATATATGGGATTTAAATAACAAGGCCCATGACATTTTACTTTTAACCTACCAGATACATTGAATACAATTAAAATATTCAAGTTAATGTCAAAGAAAAGAACATAAATAACTTTTCTCTGTGATTTAATTTAAATTTAAATGTATTTTCAGTGTTTCAGAGAAAAGATGAGGGAATTGTAGAAATTGTGCTCTGTTACAGTTGAGAAAGCGGAGAGTGTGTCTTGTATGATGTAACAGCGTTTCCCAGATTTGAATGAAAAAAATCTGAATGGGAAAATATACCTTTGTAGTCAAAGGGAATAATATATCACTTGAATTGTGTTCCTCAATTGCCACTTGTCTAGGAGATTGAATTTTTGAACATAACCGCAATAAAATGCAAAAAAGGCATGTTAATACAGTGATGGCGGAAAAAACTTAAGTGCTCAGGGTAGGAATTTGAACTTATGGTTCAAACAATTGTATTCCATCTCTTTCTTACAAATATGATTATTGGAAAGATTAATATTTTGTGTTGAAAAAGCCACTTATTTGAATAAGCTCTCAATTATAATATTCTCCATTAATGATTTTTTTTTCACTTTTCCCTTGAAATCACGGTATGTGTAAAATGCAGTTGATGTTCCGGCTTTCGATCTGACAAGCTTTCACACTGCGTGATAGGTATAGCCTTTTCAGAATGTTCTTTTTGAACTTTTTGCTGGGTAATGGTTTCTGGAACTTTCTTCATCTCTCCTTTTACTTCTCTTTCTCACGGATTTCATTCCTGTGTTCGACAATGTTATTGAGTGCCTGCTACCTGCCAGGCATTGTTGTAGGGGCTGGAAATATAGCTCCTTGCTCTCTGGAAGCTTATCACCTTGTGAAAAGGGTGAAATAACTGAAAATAACTGAAATGACTGAAACAGGTGAAACCATTCACTGTGAATACGCCCAAACGACAAATGGTGAGAGAGTAGTACAGGCATGACGGTGGCGGGGTTGTGAAGGCCACTCAGTTCATGAAGAAAAGTGGTGCTGTTTCTTCCTTCTTGTGCCCTTTCCCCTTGATTCTGTCCCTGATGCCTAGTAGCCTGGCTGCCCTCACAACTTTCATGTACCCAGAGTTGAAGCCAATGCCATGTTATACCTCTTCCTCCACTCAGAGATCTACAGGATATAGATGGGCTGTCATTCCCTAATGTGCTTTCTCTTTCTTACTTCTTAATTCACTAATCATTATGTTATTTTAGGTGGCTTTCCCCTTCTGTCACCCCTGGCTTCATCCTCTTAGTAACACACACATTGTATTTGCTATTATTATAGACCTTCTCATGCTGTCTTGTAAGGTTTGTCTTCCTTCCCTGTATTATGCCACCCCCCGACTGCCCCAGGTCAGCCTGACTTCAGTTTATCTTTGTTTTTCCAGAGGCCAACACAGTGTCTGAAGAAAATAAGTTTCAATAACTTACATTGTATTTTTTTTAACTGAATTAATGAATTGTTTAATCTTAGAGTATTTGCTTTTAGAATAACTTCAAGCCTCAAATATATTTCTAAGACGTAACTGATTAAACGAAAGCATAAAATGTAATATATTAGGGGATTAATTTAAGAAACTAAATGCATTCTTGTCAATTAAATAAATGTAAAAGGTACATTAATAACTAGTTTCTTCTGTTTCACTATTTATAGTTTTCATAGCTGAAGAGAGAAGGTTTCTGAACCACATTTAGAATTAATCAGAAGATACCTAAGAGGCATATAGAAAAGTGACATAATTATATATGTGGTTTTATATATGCACTGGAAAGTGAAATTAGATAAGTCATTTGAAGAGCTGTATGATTCATTATGATGCAATTTATGTGGCTCACCTTGAACTATAACGTAACACTGTAAAAAATGCTATGACCCTAAAGAAATATTTTATGGGAGTGGTGTCATCAGGCATTTACAGGAATCAGTACAGATATTTGTAAATTTTTATGGGAAAGTTTTTAAACGTTTTCAAAAGAAGATTACATTTTGAATATTTAGTTACTTGTTTTTATTTGTTTGTCCACTCCTAAGGTAGAAAGAACTTGATTTTATCAAGCTCATTCTTAAGGTTATAAAACTCTTTTCCAATAGTTAAAAAAATAAATGAGTAAGTATAATCAGTTTACAAATCAGTGGTCATGGACTTTAAATGTCACGACATTATTGTATTTTGGTACAGCCTTTTTAAGTCTCCATATGTTTTTACCATCTTTAGACCTACCAGTTTTAAAGAATGGTTATTAAGTTCCTTGGACATGAATTACTGTCCCCCAAAGGGAGAGAATATAAACATCACAAATACTTAAGTTTATTTGTTTATTTATTTATTTATTTGTAAAAATAGTTACATTTAAAGATCCCTTTATTTTGTTCCTTCTAAAATGTCAGTTAGTAGACAGTAAAATCATAAATTTCAGCTGAATATAATGGAGAGAAGGGAAGAAGAAAGGTGATCATGACTTAATAATTTCGTAACTTTTGGTTTCCCCCAGTGTGGCAAGGAAACTTAGGTAAACTCTTTCAGTTTTATTTGAATGATAATTCTTATTGGTTATAAGAGAAATGTAGCATCATTGTAATTATATTCCCAAGGTGGATGTTTGCTTTTATTTTAATTCATTGTGAGTTCAAAGGGAAGAGTTATTTCATAATGAGTTTCTGCCCATGATCAGCAAATAAAAATAGGAAGAAAATAGTGAGCAGAGGGCAAAGTTGCAGCCTCTGTTTCATTTTCTAATCTGTTAGGATAACTTTTTTTGTTTGTTGTGAATGTTCTTTTTTTTTTTTTAATTTTTTTTCAGCATAACAGTATTCATTATTTTTGCACCACACCCAGTGCTCCATGCAATCCGTGCCCTCTCCAGTACCCACCACCTGATACCCCAACCTCCCACCACCCCCCTTCAAAACCCTCAGATTGTTTTTCAGAGTCCATAGTCTCTCATGGTTCACCTCCCCTTCCAATTTCCCTCAACTCCCTTCTCCTCTCCATCTCCCCTTGTCCTCCATGCTATTTGTTATGCATTGTTGTGAATGTTCTTAATTCTTAATTCAAAATCTTGATTAAGATGGAAGAGTTTCTGGTTTCTGGTTTTTCATCTTTAAATATTCTTTAACATAGAGAGCCAACAGTGATGGATGGACTAATATGTAATAAATACAGAATCAGAGGTTTAGAATCATCTTTGAAATATCACCTCCAACTCCCTGAATCTCAGAAGTAGTACACCCAAGTATTTGAACTCCTAAAGATCTTTAAAGAAAATTTCATTAGTTTTTTAATTGTCATATATATCATACATATGGGATCTTCTTTTTAAAATGTTTAAAAATTTTCCCATGAAAATTTACAAAAATCTGTACTGATTACTGTAAATGCATAAAAGAATAGCCATAAATTCCTATGGAACCATCATCCAGACCAAGAAATAGAACATTACTCTTGCCTCAGAAGTCCTCTCTCTGTGAAGTTGTATTTACTGTCTGTCAAAACCAGTTCCAGTTTTCTGTAATCTAGAGAGATTACATGAGAGAGATTACATGTAGAAACACTGCCCCACCCCCTCCCGCCCCAGTTTTCAGGATTCATTATCGGAGAGAGTTAAATCCTGCAAACACCCTGTCTAGACCAGAAGTATTTCTGTTTCTGGCACTTTTGAAATGCATTTAGTGGCTAAAAATAAAAGTGTATTATGTAGGTAATTGTGCCTGGTGATGTGTTTGTCGAATCGCTATGGAGAGCCTCCTTCTTTTTTTTTTTTTTTTTTTTTAAGATTTTATTTATTTATTTGACAGAGAGAGAGATCACAAATAGGTAGAGAGACAGAGAGAGAGATGAGGAGAAGCAGGCTCCCTGCTGAGCAGAGAGCCCAATGCGGGACTTGATCCCAGGCCCCTGGGATCATGACTTGAGCCGAAGGCAGAGGCTTAACCCACTGAGCCACCCAGGCGCCCCTGGAGAGCCTCCTTCTAACTGTCTTTAAAATGCAGAGGCTTAAGATGATGAGAGATGATTAGAGGTTTGGGTGGATGGGATTGAGAAGAGATTCTTGGATTGACACCGATTACATCCATCTTTCCCGATGATGTAACAAATCCAGTAGTGCCACAGTCAGTTGAAATAGCAGGGTGGAAGGTGGCTACCAGAAGGCAATTTTCAATTAAGAATCAGACAAATGATTTCATAGTAATATAATCAAGTTTTTCAGAAAAAAACAAAACAAAACAACAACACATACTGCCTTTCTTGACTAGACACTAGATCTTTAAATACACACCCCAGTGCTCTGCTCATAAAAATGTTTCTTTTCTTCATTTTGATAGGTACAGCATTTTGTCCAAACTTATTTCTTATGCCACTTTCTTATATTGGGGCCATTCGTTTGGTTTTGTTTTACTATATTTTAGATTCTTAGTCCGTGAGCAGATACTTGAGTACTGTTAAAAGGAATTATAAATATCATTGAGATGGTGCTGGTGGTGAAGGAGGAGATGGGGGCTGATTTCTGCAGTTTTTGGTTTTTTCATATTTTTTCATATGGTTTTTGTTTTTTCATATTTTCCCCTGGGATAGCTGTTGGCAAAGTGTAATGACCTACGATCAGATTATCGGAACAGAAAGAAAAAAAGGAAGGAAAGGTAAATTAACAATATGCAAATCTATGTATTTTTTTTCTAAAAAGAGGAAAAAACCCAACACCTTTAAATATAAATGTTTATTATAATTAAAGAGTGTAAACAATACTTCTATCAGATTTGCTATGACATCTATCCCACCTCATTCTTTATTTTCGTTTCCCCTTTCCCTCCTGTTTAACCTCTCTGCCCTGCAGCCGGTCCCCCGCGCACTCCCTGTTGCCAGTGCGGACCTGCCGTCAGCCAGAGAAGTGACAGTTCACAAAGAGAGATGTCTTGGCATTGCAGCACACAGAGGACATTAAATTTGGTGTGAGACAGAACAGGTCTTCTTTATTTTGACCTATAAAACATAGATGCTATTGTAAAAAATATCACTACACAAAATACCTTCAGCCAGTAGCTCTGGATGATATCAATCTTCAAGGTTCGCACTGTATTTTATTACTGGTATTTTTTGCCTTCTCTTCTTTATATTTTGAAAGGAAAACCAAAGGGATTCACTGTATGATATATCAATTTTGAGGCAGCTTGTCTGGCTTCAGAGGCATCTCTGAACGGAGGGTTCCATTTCCTTGTTAGAGTATATTCTTTAACATGTTAAAGGATCATAGGTTTTATTATCACCAGCTGGGGTAAAGAGCAAGAACTAATCAATATTCTTTCCTAGATCTGTCCCTGGGTGTCTTGCAACCCGATCTGTTTCCTCTTTCTCCTTTACTTCTGCTTGAGAGCTCTTCTAGTTAAAGTCACTCACATCTCATGCACAATCCATTAGGATATCCCACTTTCTCCACCTTCAAAACACACTCAGAATCCAACCACGTGTTATCTCAACTGCTACCACTTGGACTGAGCTACCAGGATTAAACACAAAAAGATAAAATGATATAGAAACACTATATAGGGGCACCTGGGTGGCTCAGTGGGTTAACGCCTCTGCCTTCGGCTCGGGTCATGATCTCAGGGTCCTGGGATCGAGCCCCGCATCGGGCTCTCTGCTCAGCGCGGAGCCTGCTTCCTCCACTCTCTCTGCCTGCCTCTCTGCCTCTTTGTGATCTCTGTCTGTCAAATAAATAAATAAAATCTTTTAAAAAAACACTATATAGATAACAGCAGTGTAATAATGTACAATAATGTAAATTTATAATGATTTCATAAATTAGATCAATGAAACAAATGTATAATAATTAAATTTATAATAATACAATATACAATAAGAAGAATATACTTTCTTTGATTTACGTTTTTGCTGCCCCATTCTCTCCACTGCCCCCAAGTCCAAGCTCAATAAAGGAGCCAAAATTATCCAATTGAAATGTAAGTCCCATATTGTCATTCTTCTCAGACTCTGCAGTGACTCCATTTGACCTCAAGCCATAGTCCTTACAGTGACCCACAGAGCTCTACTGATCCAATCTCCATCACCTGCCTGAGCTGCTCCACTGACCTGATGCAAGCACATGTGCCTCCTTGTGGCTGCTTATGTCCCGCTCTTTCTTCTATGTGGAGACATCTGTAGGCAGCCACTGTGCTCACTCCTGACCAACTACCTCCCTATGAGTCTTGGTCAAGTGTCACAGTTAGAGTCTCACAACGTACTGCACATCTTACGCCAGCTATCTCACTCTCTATCACGATGCTTTCCTTTTTCTTTTTCCATGATGATTATTACCTTCCAGCACATACTATTATTAACTTATTATATGTTCATTGTCCATTTTCCTGCTAGAGTGTAAATTGCATGAGGGCTGGAATCTTCATTCTGTCAATGTTGTATTTTAAGCACTTACAAATTATTTATGGAACAAATGAATAAATATGTATAAGATAAATAATTGGTATACCCCCCCTACTGGTTCTTTTCATGTTTCTTCCTTCCAGAATCTCACAGCTACCCTTATCTGTAATTAGACAAATGGGGGGCTCTAAGCAGAGCTCAAAGCATGAGCTCTGCTTAGATGCAACATCCCAAACCAAATATTAGAATCAAAATTTTAAAAGGAAAGCGAATCTCAAATGTAAATATCTTTGGATTATCTTTGAGTGACTATAATGTCCTTATTTCTGTCTCTCTCAAAAACATCTACAAACCCTCTTTACCTCTTATATCCAAAAAGGAGTTACTAAGGAAAAGAAGACATTTTCAATGTAGGATTAATATCCTTCTTGATAGCCATGTGACTCTAAGGGTAATAGAGTTCTCCATTAACTTATAGTTGGGAGTGAGGAATGAAAATCTCAGAATAAATGCGGAATAGGATCAGATAAGAAAATTATAGTCATCTTCTCATCGTCCATTTAGGCTGTTACAACAAAAACCATACACTGGGTGCTTATAAACAATGGAAAATCATTTCTCAGAGTTCTACCAGCTGGGAAATCCAACATCAAGCGGATTTAGTGTCTGGCGAGAACCTGCTTCCTGATTCACAGGTGGCCATCTTCACATTGTATCCTCACATGGGAGGGGCAAAGGAGAGCTCCAGTGTCTCTTACAAGAACACCATGTTCTCATCATCGACCACCGCTACTTAATCATGTATCAAAGGTCGTATATCCTAGTATCATCACACTGGGGGTTAGGAGTTCAAACATAAGAATTTTGAGGAGGGACACAAACTTTCAGTCTAGAGCACCTCTCTATTCCCAGATTTAGAAATAAGGTTGTATCAAGATTAAAGGAGGAAAGTTTTTAGGAGGAAGTTTGGCATTGAAATCCACCAAAATATTAAAAAATGTATTTTGGCAATATTAAAAAAAAAAAACAACCAAACACTTTATATATTATGGCCTAACTGAAAAGCATGATTGTTTAGTTCAGTGTCGTAAAATGTTTTGAGTGAAGTTAGGTGATAACATTTGAAGACACTATGGGTTCTGAATGAAAGAGTTAAGGTCTCATATAAATTAATGAAAAAACATAGAACCACAGAAAATGTAATAGAAATATGGGTTGAGTGCTGGAACAGGAAGGTGGATTAAAAATTTTACCAAACTTTGGCTGAAAATTTTTGCCAAATACTAATCAACGAAGAGAGAAATCCTTGAATTCAGTTTTATCCCTCACGCAGATCTCAGTGTCATACATTAAAAAGCTGGAAGGGACAGCAGGTACATTTGATTAGAGAGTCAAGGTCCCAAGCAATTGAGATGAGTTGGAGTAAAACAAACAGAATTTAATGCAGTTGTGAGGACTTATTATTTAGTACCAAAACAAAAAGCAAGCAAACAAAAAACACCCAAACCCACAACTGCATAATGAAAGCATGATAAACTATAGCATAGAAGGATCATTAGCATTCTAGTAGCTACCAGAGAAAAAAATCTGATGTGAAGATGAACTATTTTAATGCACACTCAGGGTACAAGGACACTTCTTAGGATTTTTCACTCTCAGAAACCACATTTTAAGAGGGCTTGGGATAAATGGGAACTCTTTCCAAGAATGTCGGTCAGAGTGCTAAATGAAGGAAGAGGAATGAACTATCTGGAAAATACACTGTCTAGGCGCAGGCAAGGTTTTCTTATTTAATCTCCTTTAGCTCTGTAAGTGGGCTAATATCTACACTATCCAAAAAATTTAGTGTTGCTCTTTCTACTAAATAGGAATTATCAATGAAACTCTCAAATGGGCACAATCTTGTTAAAATATTTTGACAGAGCTACCTCAAGAAGAAATAAAAAATTGAAAAGGTCTAGAGCCTTGAAAGGGATTCAGTCACTTGTTAAAACCTTATTTACAAAAACATCTCAAAAGGCCCAAACATTTTTACAGGAAAGTTCTATGAACAATTTCAAGCATATACAAACTGGACAAAGTAAGAGTCCAGAAGAATGTTTTATTCCCAAGTCATTTTATAAGGCTTGGATAATCTTTATGTCAAAACCAGAGAAGGGAATATGACCAGAGAAGATTAAAGGTAAATCATACTTGTAAAATTAGATATAAAAATCCTCAATGAAATAATGAAAACTGAGCCCAGTACATATTTAAAACATGTATCATAACCAAAGATGCTTTATCCAACAAGTTAAAGAGTGGCTGGGCATCAGAAAATTATTAAGGTAATTCCCCACATTAACGGATTAAAGGGAAAAAAGCCATTATTTTCTTAATGACTTCACAAAAAAGTTTGATAAAATATAGTTTCCTATTTTGTAATTAAAAACTGTTAGTTGGGCACTGGGTGGCTCAGTGGGTTAAAGCCTCTGCCTTCGGCTCAGGTCATGATCCCAGTGTCCTGGGATCGAGCCTAGCGTAGGGCTCTCTGCTCACCAGGGAGCCTGCTTCCTTTCCTCTCTCTGACTGCCTCTCTGCCTACTTGTGATCTCTGTCTGTCAATAAATAAATAAAATCTAAAAAAAACAAAAACAAAAATTCTCTTAGCAAGCTACGATTGGAAAGTCACTATTCTTGACTGGATAAAGGGAGTCTACCAAGACCCACAGCAAATGTCATACTTGATGAAGAAATATGAGAAGTGCTCCCTTTACATGAGAAATGAGACGTGTCTAATCTCACTGCTTCTGTTCACTTTTGTACTAGATGACCTAACAAGAACAGTAAAACAAGAGAAATGAAAATTCAAATATCATATGCATATATACATTAAAATTAGCATATGTGTATGTTACATATAATTTGATAGGTTAATTTACATTAAAACTAGTATACAGTCTTTTCTTGGAAACAACACTGATCCAAACTATTTTTAAATTATGCATAAAAGGAAGAAAATTAGATTGTCTTCATTTGTTGTGTATGGGTTTTACAAATATATTCTTTGTTTCTATTCGGAAGTGTTGATATTAATGGAAAAGACATGGGCAAAACAGTCTAAAGTATGATTGTTTTGTATTGGAAACTCTTTGGCATAAAAATTCTATGATTAAAATGTATTGGCTTAGATATGGTCTATTTCTGTAACAATGATAATTTAAAGAGAAATTTCTGTACAAAAGTAATTTAATACATTGGGTCCCACAGACTTTAATCTTACCGGGTAGTAGTGGTATATAACTTGGGAGTGGCTTCAGCTGCATGAAACAAAACAAATGAAAATTTTTCAACAGAAAGAAGTTACTTTCTTTCACAAAGGAAAGAGATTTATTTGTTTTGGAGATAAGGTGGGCTGGCTTTTCCATATATACATCAGGGATCCAGTCTCCTTCCAGGCTAGCACTCCTACATCTCTACGTATAACTCTTGTCGTCATGGCTCAAGAACAGCTATTAAACCTGCAGGCATCACATGCCCCCTTTAGCCAGCAGTATAGAAGAAGGGGCAAAGAAGGGCACATGAGGGCGCCTGGGTGGTTCAGTGCCTTAAGCCGCTGCCTTCAGCTCATGTCATGATCTCAGGGTCCTGGGATCGAGCCCCGCATCCGGCTCTCTGCTCAGCAGGGAGCCTGCTTCCCTTCCTCTCTCTCTGCCTGCCTCTCTGCCTACTTGTGATCTCTCTCTGTCAAATAAATAAATAAAATCTTTTTTTTTTTTTTTTAAAGAAGGGCATATGAATAATATTTTGGCTTTCCCTATCCACAGTTGCGTTTGAAGCATGTCATCCTATAATTGAATAGCAACGTAACCAGGTAAAAATCAGGGTTCTTGTGATGGAGGAGGAAGGGGTAAAGGGAGATTGTAAGCCTAGTGGGCCCTCTTATAGGAGGCTATTTCACTTCATAATAAAGCTGGTTTAATTGTTGGAAAACAGACATAGTCAGACATAGTCCTTCCTTAATTCTACCTTGTCCCTTTCAGGGTAAGAATAAGTGTGTCATTGAACTGTTTTGTTTTGTTTTTAAGACAATTTTGTCGTTGTGGATAGTAAACAAACTTACATAGAAACAAGAAATAACACAGATAATAAGCTTCATTAAAATTCAGTTATTTGGAGTGAAATTGCTTAATTCTTTCGGGCAACGCATGCTAACAAATTCTACTTAACATAATTGCAGGGTTAATACAATCTCTTTTTCCAGATTAAATATTTTTGATTCACATTTATTACAGCAGTTGTCCTCTGCACTTGGGGTAATAGCACTCTGTTTATTTATATTAATTCTAGGACCCAGAATCACGTTTTGTTTTTTCCTCCCATTTCCACCTGTTCACTCTCAAACTGTTAGAAACACACACAACTCAGAAACCGGTGTTTCTGTACCTTGTAGTGGAAGCATCATTATTTCCTCATTATTAAAAAAAAAAAAAAAAATCAAAGCTAAGGGGTCATCAGAACACTTGCAGTCTGTATCTTCTGCCCTTTAAAGATCATGGCACTTTTGTTGTGTGTATGTAAAGACCTAAAGAACTTTAAAGGCTAAAACAGGGAGTTGTGAATTTTAGTGCTTCAAGTAAATTTAGAGAGCATCCCCAAGTATTTCTCTCAATTGGCATTTCTTGATTTTACCGAAGAGCAAAAATGAACATTTGTAAAATCAGAGAGCACTCCCTAAAAATATTTATAGATTTGGTCACAATCAAAGTCTCACTAGGACTATTATTTTGAACTTGAAAATATAGATTCATTAATTTGTCATTAAAAATTAGCTGGAGGGGCGCCTGGGTGACTCAGTGGGTTAAAGCCTCTGCCTTCAGTTCAGGTCATGATCCCAGGGTCCTGGGATCGAGCTCTGCATCGGGCTCTCTGCTCAGCAGGGAGCCTGCTTCCCCTTCTCTCTCTGCCTGCCTTTCTGCCTACTTGTGATCTCTGTCTGTCAAATAAATAAATAAAAATCTTTTTAAAAAAATTAGCTGGAAATGATAGTAGCCAGCAAAGTATTGACAAAGAAGTCAAGGGGAACTTTAATTGTCAGATGGCAGAAGGAACTTATTATTTATTTATTTATTTATTTATTTATTTTTTAAAGATTTTATTTTTATTTATTTGACAGACAAATCATAAGTAGGCAGAGAGGCGGGCAGAGAGAAAGGAGGAAGCAGGCTCCCCGCCGAGTGGAGAGCCGGATGCGGGGCTCGATCCCAGGACTCTGGGATCATGACCTGAGCCAAAGGCAGAGGCTTTAACCCACTGAGCCACCCAGGTGCCCCAGGAACTTATTATTAAGTTAAAATATGACCCCCCTAAAAAAAGAATAGTTAAAACAATGAAAAAGATTAAGCACCTGGAAGGTGTGTTTAAATGTATATAGGTACAAGTATGTGTCTAGACTGTTCAGATAGGATTTAATATGGCACCTTTACTGAAGACATTGTCTTTTCCCTGTTGTATATTCTTGCCTCCTTTATCACGCATCAATTGACCATATAATCATGGGTTTATTTCTATCCGGTTCCATTCACTTGTGTGTCTTTGTTTATGCCAGTACCAAACTGCTTTGAATTACTCCAGCTTTAGGAATATCTTGAGATCTGGAATTGTGATCCTTCTAAATTTGTTTTTCTTTCTCAAGACTGGAGAAGAAGCAAACCATTCACGTATAGGCTGCTTTGCATAACTTTATGAGCCAGACTTTGAGCATGACGTAATTTCTTCATTGCATATGCACAGTGATGTAAGGATCTAGTTTCAAAACCCAGAAACATTCATATTCCACCATCAGAGGCTGGTAAGCCAGGAGGAAGAAGGGGAAATGCATTCATGTGGTTCTAGGAAGCATGTCAGCACAATGTCCAGTCATGAGTCTTACAGCTTGGTCAGTGGTATTATTGTATAGTGTTCTATCCTCAGGCCTGATGCTTCAAAGAAATCAGTACAGTCCTAGAGCCTGCAGATCCATGAGCAGATGTACCACCATATGTGATCCAGGACATGATAAAACATTTTAATGTTTCTACAGCTGTGCTTTCCTATATTTTATATGTACATACAGGGTAATGACTTGATTTTTTTTTTTCCTCCCTGCAAAGTTTCTATTAAGTTGAGGGCACACTTCAAAACTGATGATTGGTCTAAGCAAATAGAAATTCAAAGTCAAAAAAAGGAACTTCAACCTAAGCCTCACAGCTTATATGAAAACTAACTTAAAATGGACCACAGTCAAATAGAAAACATAAAATTACAAAAGTTTTAGGAAAAAACATAAGAGAAAATCATCAGGTCCTATGGCTAGGTGAACAAGTTCTTAGACTTAACATTAAAACCACAGTTCACAAAAGGAAAAACTGATAATTGATGTCATCAAAACTAAAAACATTTGCTCCAAAAAAGACCCTGTGAAGAGGATGTAAAGACAAGGTACAGATGGAAAGATATATTTGCAAACCACATATTGTAAGCTTTTAAAATTGAATAATAAAAAAAAATCGAAGTAATGCAGTTAGAAAATGGACAAGACACATGAATAGACATTTCACTGAAAAAGATATATGCATGGCAAATAAGCATATGAAAAGATGGCCAGCATCATTACTCACTAGGAAGATACAGATTAAAAGCACCATGAGATATTACTACGTATCTGTCACCCTGGCTAAAATGTAAAAATAGTGATAAAATCAAATAATAGTCAGGCTATAGATAACTGGTTCACTCATATTTTACTAGTAGGACTCTAAAACGACACAGCCACTTTGGAAAAGAGTATGACAGTTTCTCACAAAATGGCCATATCACCCAGCAATTGCATTCTTGAGTGTTTATCCCAGAGAAAGAGAAATTTATGTTCACACAAAAACCTGCACACGCCTGTTCATAGCAGCATAATTTACAGAAGCCCCAAACTGGAAACAATCCAAATGTTCTTCAAAAGGTGAATAGTTAAACTATGGGTCATCTATACCACGAAATAAGACTCAGCAGTAAAAAGTAATGAATTATTGATATGTACAAGTTGGATGGGTCTTGAGGGAATTGTGCAGAATGAGAAGCCGATCTCAGAAGATGACCCACTGTATGATTCTGTTTATAAAACATTCTTGAAATGACAAACTTATAGGAGATGGAGAACAGATTTCCTCGTTGTGCAAGGTACTGTAATTGTGCAGGATGTTACCACAGGGAGAAATTGGGTGAAGGGTATATGGGATCTCTCTGTATTATTTCTTCCAACTTCAGGTGATCTTAAAAGCAAACAGACAAACAAAAAACTAAATGGTCCCTTCCACTCAAGGGAAAAGGGACAATAGGCTCAACCTTGTAGTTAAGTAACTTTCTCATGACCCCACGCCCTCTGGGTAGCACTGCTTGGACTTGAACCAGGAGAACTGGCTTTAAAGCTTGTCTCTGTTTCTACAGCATATGCCATCTTCCCAGTCCCACTCAAGATAAATGGCAGTAATTTTTAATGCAGGCCTTGGCAGCCACTTTTCCAAAGGAAGAAATTGAGAAAGAAAGAAAAATTGAAATTGAAGAAATTTAAAGAAAATTAGGATCGGAGGTTAGGTTGTAGTCAAACCCTCTTCCACCATGTTTCTTAATAATACCTGGCCGTGCCTCTAAAACATTTCAGGGCCACCTGGGGATCTTGATAAGATGCAGATTCGAATTGAGTCAATCGTAGATGAAGCCCGAGACTATTTCTGATAAGCTCGGAGGTGATGCTAAACCTGGCCCTGAGCAGCGGGGATAAAAGGAACTTCTGTCACAGCTGTTTGTAACTAAGGTGACTTGCAGAATGCCTTCCAACAAAGAGCATTTCAGATGTGGTTAGGATGCTGCAGTCCAGTGGCACACGGGATGAGAGAGGATGGAAAACATGGCCGGGCTGTAGCTGAAGCCTGGGGAATCCTTCTGTAAGTGAAGACAGCTGAAGAGAAAGAGACAGACTCCACAGAGTTTATCACCACCTTCGTGGTAAGGTGATGCTTTGTGGTCAGTAGCAATAGCAACAGCTGTTTGTTGTGACGGTGAGGTTGTCTCCTTTCCACCGTTGTGTGTAAGAGAAATTGCTGATCACGTAGGAACTTTAGTGTGTCCGCAGTCTAGACTATCATCAGACCCGACAGCTCCAGTTCTATCCCTGTCAGTGTTTTGGGATTTGATTTGTCTTGTTATCCAAACTAATTAAGATCAGAACCTCCACAGCTTCCATTTTTTTTCAGGGGTACGCACGTTTGACTTTTGTATTACCGAAGAGCACAAATAGAGGGTACCAAAGAGCTTGCAGATGCCCTTCGTTCAAAGTCAGTCATTAATTATTAACGCTTTTACCAGGCTTTCTGAAAGGTGCCATGTTTCCCGAAGTAACTAAAGCTTGATGTGGCTTTATGTTATGATGGGAAATTAATAAGTGAGTATGAGAACTGAGGAAATGAAGTGTGAAATTGTGTGGTATTTCAAAGGGTGAGCTTCTTTTGTGATCTATATTTTATCATGCACTGGGTCCCATTTGGTGGAGTATTTGCTCGTTGGTGAGCAAGCCTGTAGGTTGTGGTCGGTCCTTTAAGACAACAGGCCTGGAAGGTGGAGTCCTGTGCAGCTACAGCGCTGGCCCGGCTGCAGATTCTCATTTCCTAGGGTGTTGTGCTGACTTGCTTCTTAGGAACAAGTTGACGCCTTTTTCTTTTTCCTCCTCCCATAGAACAGTCCCTGATAGTAGAAATAATGACACACAAAACTATCCTGGAGAAGCTCACTTTCTCAAGTCTGTCTCCAGTCTTTCCCCCAATCTCCTGCACTTCAGCCTCCACTCCACAGCCCAAAGGGTCTCCAACACACTTCTGATTCCATCCCCTACAGGATTAAGACGAAATTTTTTGGCATGGATTGCCTCCTGCCTTTCTCGCCAGCTCCATTTTCTGACCCTCCCCCTTCCAGTGTTCCTTGAGCTCTGGCTCTACGAAACTACTTGGGGTTCTTAGAACTCAACTTGCGTATCTGCCTCAGGGTTGAGTTATAAATTCTTCTCTCTATTTGGAATGTTTTTTCTCTATTGGCCACCTGTTACGTAGCTCAGTCACTTCCTCCATGAGCATGACTTAGTCAAAGCAGGTTGGTTTCAAGGAATAGAAACCCCAAAATTGATCACAAACAAAAGTATTTCTGTAAGTGAAAAAGCAGACAACTTCATGTTTTCCTGAACAGGTCAGGAAATATGCTAGAACTTTGGGATAAAACCCAGTTAGGAACCAAGGTTGCTCCCTTAGTGTTGCCTGATTTCCGGCATTTCTATGTCAGCTCTGTTCTCTAATGATCTACGAAGTGATGTTCTGGCTTCTCTACTCTTGTCGCTTCACCCTGCTGATGGCTTTGCTTTGGCTTCCCCAATGTCATTCTGGCCCTTATAGTACATAAATTTTCAACTTATCTAACATCTCATTTTTGCAACATCAGATTTTCAGACAGAGACATCTGGACTTGTCCAGTTAAGTCAAGTGGCTAATTAGCTACAGTGGAAGAGTCGGGTCCTACCTTAACTTACTTGGAACCCACCTTTCAAGGCTGGGAGGGCTTGGTGCTGCTACTCTAATTCCACCACTCAGAAGTAAATGGTTGTTCTTTCCTCCAAGTCCCACTTTACTGTGTTCCTACATACAGTTTGACTTACCTTTCACTCAGAGGCTATATGGTTCTCAGGTTTTAGGGCATAACATCTCAATTCATATGAAGAAGCCCTTCCCCAGATTCTGGGGTTGCTTTCCCTCTCATGGATTTCTTGTCAATTAAGAAGGACAGGTTCACTTATTGGAATGGACATGCTCACGGGGATTATAGAATATCTCTGGTGGTGGCAGTGCAGGGGACTCAATTCTGTTTATTTGGGGAAAAGTTATAATTAAATTTAAAAGAAAGTTGGATTTTTAAAACCTCTTGTGCTGTGCAAATGTATCTACTTGAGTGAGCTAAAGATAGTAAAATTACATTGAGGTTAATATCATTCAGCTCTCTAAACTCCTTCCTGACTATTCCAATGAGAGTGCTTTAGATGATAAGGGGCAAATTTTTTTTTGGGAAAACTTATTTAAGTGGAAATACCCTAAAGAAACTCAATTAAAGCTGAAATCAGTCAGAGAATTATGGAGTTTTCTCTTTAAATACATGACACATCCTATAAATTCTTCCATGATGCCCTATTTTGAGAATTTATCTTACAGAATACCAGTTCTAAAATAGTCAGAATAAGAACATGGTGAAGATTTTATTGATTATTGCCAAGAAAAATACTGTTTTTGAGAGGTCTATTCCAAATAGCCTGTGTGGTCCTTTTGACAAACTTCTTACTTCATGCTGAGATTTGCAGAATATATAGAATGATTTCCCACTGAGACTGTCAGAAGGAGGGTATACCTGAGGAGAAGGAGAATTGGGTAAAAATTTTTGAATTATAAAATGTGTTCTCTTTCTCTCTCTCCATTACTTTCCTTTTCACTCTCTCTCTCTCTTTTTAATTATTTCTCCAGGAGTCATAGAACTTGATTGTGCTTTATTTTTCTCACCTATAAAATATTGAGGACATTGATGCCTGTTATCCTTACTTATTATGATTATTCTGGGGAATCACGGGCATGCACCTTATAAACCATTATGTGTTAGAAAGATGAGACACTGTTAGGGTCTAGTATGTGCAGTGCGGGTAATAAAGATACCTGACCAGTGGCCCCTACCCTGAAGGGTTAGCAGTTAGCCTGGGAGTCAGGCAAAACTAGTCTGCTCTTCTGAACAAGAGTCTGAAGATTTGGAATAGGATCTGCTACTATTTTAAGCCCCCACTCTCCTGCCCCGGATTATTCCTATTATCGGATAAGTTTAGGAAATACTGAGGGAAGATTTTGCTCTCATTTTCTTCACTCATGAAATGAGGGATACAGTGTCTACCCAGGAGACTGTAGAATGAATATGGTAACATCCCTGAAAGTGCCCATGTGGTGCTTAGAACAGGCTAGGTGCTTAGTAAATGGTAGTTCTCCTTCCTTACAATGAAATGAAGAAAGAATGGACAGAACCCAAGTGCAAGTGCAAATTAAATCATCCCGGTCCGTCAGAGCAGCAGGAAGAAGAGCTTGTTTCCATCTGGGAAGGAGAGATGAGTTCCTCCTGCTGACCTATCACTATGAAGTGTGGTGTGTGCAGCGGGGTTAGTGGTGAGGCTTTGGTATCTCTTCGTGCTACAAGACAGGGCTTCAAATCCTGGGTTTTCACTGAATAGCTGAGGAACCTGGAATGTGTCACTTAATCTCATTTTGTCAGTTTTCTTCTTTATTTAATAAGAATTAAAAAAAAAAAAGAAAAAAATCACACCTAACTCCTAGGATTGTTGTGAGACAATAAAGCACTCATTCATTCATTCATTCATTCAGCAAGTACTTTTGAGCACCTGCTGTCTGTCAGGCATTGTTCTGGATGTTAGGGATATAGCAGTGAACAGAGAAGAAGCAAAACACCACCATAGAGTGAACGCCCAAGAAATGAGAGCCATTATTATGCTATAATAAAAGCCTGCCGGCCCTGTTGTCTGATTTATATTCTGTACCATGACAGAGATATAAATTACCAGAGCTTTAACTATTTGACTGGAGCCACAGAATGAAAATCATAGGCCTTCGCTGGAAGGAGCACCAGAGTTCCTGTAGGATGTTTTTGGTGTTGCCCATTGTATACACATTTGGTAGCTGTTGGTGCATAGTGAGTTTGTATCATCGCTTATTTTTCTAGAAGTAGTGACCGATTGATCAGTGTGTGATCTAGGTGCATACTCTTATGATATCCTTCTTGTGAGCCAAGGCTCATCTTTGAAGCACTTGATAGTGGCTCTATTTGTAATCGTTGACCATAGGATATAATAAATTTAACAAGTCCACATTATGTGCAGTTGTATGTTCTGAAGGCACAACATTGGCAAGGAAAATGAAGGAGAGGGCAGGAGGAAGGATCTCCCACGTTGACTTCATTATCATTAGATACCGTTGGTCAAAAACCATTCATTATGGTCAAGATTAACATATTAATAGATTGTGTTGACAGTTTTGTTCCTCATCTTAGTTTATGGCTTATTTATTTTGCTGAAGGCCCTCTTCGCATACATGCACTGATAGTGCATCAAAACTTTGCATCAGGATTTTGGCAAATACCCAAAAGCCAGTTAACTCCTTGTTAAAGTGTTGTGATAACAGATAAGAGTCAAGAAAACCAGGACAGAACTTTAAGATGGTAGGAAGAGAGATGACATTGTTACATTTTAGAGGCGTTGTCCTTGAGCACAAACGCGAGATGTCTTCACAAACTAGCAAAGCTGAGAATTAGCACTGGGAGCCTTTGTGCTGAAAATTCGTGCTGTTTGTACAGTTTATTGACTAGAGACGTTTGCCACTTTCATGAATAAGAATTCTCTTTCTTAGTTCTATTTTTAGTCATTTCATTGAAGAAATAGTTTTCCTCACCCTAACATAGTTTCAGTTTTGGATAGAAATTTAGGGGCGCCTGGGTGGCTCAGTGGGTTAAAGCCTTTGCCTTCAGCTCAGGTCATGATCCCAGGGTCCTGGGATGAAGCCCTACATCAGGCTCTCTGCTCATCAGGGAGCCTGCTTCTCCCTGTCTCTCTGCTGGCCTCTCTGCCTACATGTGATCTCTGTCTGTCGAATGAATAAATAAAATCTTAAAAAAAAAAAAAAGAAATTTAAAAACATTTTTTATCAAATAAAAGTCACTAATTTAAATACTATTTTCCAGGAAAAAAAGTGTTGCCTTCAGAGTAGGCATAGGTACATTAACTTCTAATTAACAAGTGCCTTGCCAATAGTCCATTCCTCTGTATTTATCAGCTGTCATAAGATGTATTTGGATTTATACTGATCTGTTCTTACCATTTGGGAGGGTTAGGCAAATATCCAAGTTTACCTTATTGTCATTCAACTAATAGAATAATTTCCTGCCTTCCGGGAACAAAAATACTGAATGGAAAACGAAAAAAAGGTGTACAAAACAAAGAGTTGCTTTTTTGTAATTCTGCAAGTGGTATACTCCCTGACATCTCATGTTTCTTGTGGTCCATGTGAAGCCTCTGCTCTTGCCTAGAGGCGGGAGATAGCTATAAAGGCTCTACTCATCCTTGAGGATACTGTGCTCTGGACTGAGGAAGGGTCAGGGAGAACTAAAGTGCACATGAGGCCTTCTCTTGTCATCTCGCTCTGTTTCAGTCACAGCCACTGACCTCAAGAGATTTCAGTGTATCATTATTGGAAGGGCAGGGGAGCGGGGATAGTGGACTGTGACTAGAAGACTATCAAGCTGTCTCCTTTCCCTCAAACATCAAAAGCCCACCTCTGCCCTCCTGGTAGCCTCTGAGATTTTCATTATTATCCAGATACCATTTTTAGGAACAAACTATAGAATCCTAGATTAGTGCAAGTGGGATGGTTTTCCCGTACACCCTGGATTATGGTCAGTCTAGATGTGACCACCAAGAAAGAGAAGCCCCAAGGAAGAAAAGTCAAGGAGAGAGATTCATGGAAATGATGCTCAGTCTTTGATCCTGAATGGCTCTGAGAGGATCTTTTGGTTTGCAGACCTTACCAGTAGGGTAGATTGTTATGCATCAGATTTAGGAAGGCATCAGTATTTCACAAGACCCTGGAAAGCAATGCCTGTTGCAGAGTGATCAAAACCCCCAGGCTTTGTTTCAAAATTCATCCTCACCTCACCTGTGTCAGCAAACACATTTCAGGGCCTTATCAAAAGCTATTAAAACTGGGTCAGTAAATGTGTGCTCTGGAACCTACATTTTTTTAAAATAATCTTTTTGAGAACAAGTAGTCTGATCACAAAGAAATAATGAGTGATAATTTTTTTTGATGATACCAAATTCTCAAAACTAATTTGCCCTCAGTTTACTTAATTTAAAAAGTATTGGTTTAGGGGCGCCTGGGTGGCTCAGTGGGTTAAGCCGCTGCCTTCGGCTCAGGTCATGATCTCGGGGTCCTGGGATCGAGTCCCGCATCGGGCTCTCTGCTCGGCAGGGAGCCTGCTTCCCTCTCTCTCTCTCTCTGCCTGCCTCTCCATCTACTTGTGATTTCTCTCTGTCAAGTAAATAAATAAAAATCTTAAAAAAAAGAAAAAAGTATTGGTATACATTACTTGAAGTCAAACAGACACTATGATGTATTTTTTAAATTAAATTTTTTTCATTGTGATAAATGTACTCTTTAATCTTCACCCGCTATTTTGCTTATTTCCCCCACCCACCGCCCTCTGGTAACCATCAGTTCATTCTTTGCAGTTAAAAGAATGTTTCTTGGTTTGTCTTCCTCTCCCCCCCCCCCCCCCCCCCGCTCATTTGTTTACTGTAAAAATTTCCGCATAGCAAAGGAAACAATCAACGAAACTAAAAGGCAACCTACTGAATAGAAGAAGATATTTGCAAATGACTTATCCGATAAAGGGTTAATATCCAAAATATATAAAGAACTGATAGAACTCAATACCCCAAAACACAATGATCTGATTTAAAATGGGCAGAAGACATTTCTCCAAAGAAGACATCCAGATGGCCAACAGACACATGAAAAGATGCTCAACATCACTCACCATCAGGGAAATGCAAATCAAAACCATAATGAGATACCACTTCCCACCATTAGAACGGTTAAAGGCAAAAACACAAGAACAAGTGTTGGAGAGGATATGGGCAGAAAGGACCCCTCTTGCACTGTTGGTAGGAATGTAAACTCGTACAGCCACCTTGGATCACAGTATGGAGGTTCCCCAAATGATAACTACCCTAGGACCAAGCAATCATATTACTAGGTATTTACCCAAAGAAAACAAAATACCAGGGATATTTTGAGATGCAGGCACCCTGATATTTGTAGCAGCATTTTCTACAGTAGCCAAATTATGGATGTAGGCCAAGTGTCCATCAATAGATGAATAAATAAAGGAGATGTGGTATATATATATGTATAATAATATATATATGTGGTATATATATATGTGGTATGTATGTATATATATAATGTACATTATATATATATTTTAAAATGATGGAACATTAGTCAGCCATAAAAAGAAAGAAATCTTGCCTTTTGCAACAATATGGATAAAGCTGGAGAGTATAATGCTAAGTGAGATAAGCCAGAAAAACCCAAATACTATATGATCTCACGCATATGAAGAATTTAAGAAACAAAACAAGTGAGCAAAGGAAAAATGAGAGAGAAACCAAGAAACAGACTCTTTTATTTTTTTTTTAAAGATTTTACTTATTTATTTGTCAGAGAGAGAGAGAGCGAGCGAGCACAGGCAGAGTGGCAGGCAGAGTTAGAGGGAGAGGCAGGCTCCCTGCGGGGCAAGGAGCCCGATGCGGGACTCGATCCCAGGACGCTGGGATCATGACCTGAGCCGAAGGCAGCTGCTTAACCCACTGAGCCACCCAGGCATCCCCCTCTTTTTTTTTTTTTTTTTTTAAAGATTTTATTTATTTATTTGACAGAGAGAGATCACAACTAGGCAGAGAGGCAGGCAGAGAGAGGAAGGGAAGCAGGCTCCCTGCTGAGCAGAGAGCCTGATGCGGGGCTCGATCCCAGGACCCTGAGACCACGACCCGAGCCGAAGGCAGAGGCTTAACCCACTGAGCCACCCAGGCGCCCCAAGAAACAGACTCTTAACTATAGAGAATAAAGTGATGGTTGGCAGAAGAGAGGTGGGTAGGGGGATAGGTGAGATAAGGGTTGGGGATTAAAGAGTACATTTATCATGAGGAAATATAATACAATACAATACAATGTAATAAAATAAAATAAATTGTGATACGTTTATTGAAAAGCTGGTGGTACAGGAAGGGGTGTATAAGAGACTTAAATAATCATTTTCCAAATTAAGAAGTCAGTAGCTAATGAAAGGAACTGTGAATCAGTAAACCAGAGCATTAACACGTTTGGAAAAATGAAATTAAATACCAGAATAGTCAGCTAAGAGCTGGCAAAGAGTTGCGTCTGAGGAGTAGGACTTGAGATATTTGGGTAGAGAACTGCTGTTTCATTGCAGGATTTTAGTACTATTTGACTTTATCTATGTATATACTACCTTGATTTGCAAAATTATTTTCAAGTTTATTTCCAATTTTCTAAAACTTGATATATATCCAAATTTTGGTATGTATAATTTTTCTTAAGCTTTACTATGAGACCCTGGAGAACTGTATGATGTGTTTCTTTGTATCCCTTGTTCCCATTCATTTGCTTAACATTTATTGAGTATGTCAGTGTTGGAACACGTAGGATGAAGTTCCAATCTCACTGGATTAAGAAAGAAAAAAAAACGAAACAAACAGAGTTTTTTCTACCTGAAGATGAGTATGAGGCCTTAGCAAACAGAGTGCATTGGGTAGAAGTAGGCATGGGAATGTGTACTGAAAAATCACGCATTTTCTTCTCTGTAACTCATATGAACTTCTTCCTAACACCTACCCTACAGAGTAGTTGGGAAGTAGTTAAATTAGCCCATTGGAATTATGTGGTTCTTCTGCTTTAACTTTCTTTTTTTGTGTAAATATTTGGGTAATTTCTTTCTTTCTTCCCTTTTTAAAAAAAAAAAAAAAAAAAAGATTTATTTATTTATTTATTTATTTGACAGACAGAGATCACAAGTAGGCAGAGAGACAAGGGTGGGGGAGCAGGAAGCAGGCTGTCTGCTGAGCAGAGAGCCTGATGCGGGGCTCCATCCCAGGACCACCTGGATCATGACCTGAGCTGAAGGCAGAGGCTTTAACCCACTGAGCCACCCAGGTGCCCCAATATTGGGGTAATTTGTAAATTCAAGTCCCTATAAAGGTGGCTGTTCCTTTTATTTGCCCTCTACTTTACTCAGGGAGGGTCTTGGTTCAGGCTGTTTGTGCAGCCTCCCTCTGATATCACCAGTCACTGAGTAGAAGGGCTGCGGGTATTTCTATAGGTAACACAGAAGGAAAGGAGGGGAGTGGTGAATTACCAGTGGCTTTTAAAACTTGAGCTTGGAGGTGCCTGGGTGACTCAGTGGGTTAAGGCCTCTGCCCTGACCTGAGGGTCCTGGGATCGAGCCTCCGCCCCCCTCCCTGCATTGGGCTCTCTGCTCAGCAGGGAGCCGGCTTCCTCTTCTCTCTCTGCCTGCCTCCCTGCCTACTTGTGATCTCTCTCTGTCAAAATAAATAAATAAAATTAAAAAGAATAAATAGAACTTGAGTTCGGTTTAAAACAGTTCACTGCTATTCCCCTTTCATTGGTTAGAAGAAGTCACATGCCCATTTGGTGACCAGTCCTAGTGATTTCCTTCCTTATAACTACAGGGAACTGAGGTATGTCTCTTTTATAGCAGATTATGGTTTCTGCAAAATTCAGACTTGGGAAATTTTGATATGAAGAATAGAGAAAAAAGAATTATAGGGGTAGATAGAAGAGCGGCAGTAGCCATTGGCTACCATTTGGGCTCAGATTCAAATAAATTGATTTGTGGGGCAAATATGAGGGGAGAGGAACTTGAATTAGTAAGTTCCATTTTGGGAAAATCAAAAGCAAGATAAGATACTGATTGGATCAGTGTGGAGCCTTAGGAATGTGGGATCAAGAGACCTTGAGAATGAGTATTTGTGGGGGACTCTGCTCCATAGATGCATTCTCCAGATTAGGAAATACTATTTTATATGCATAAAAGTATGATTGCTTCTCCCCAGAATTTTTCTATAAATTGATTAATGTTGACTTCCCCTTAGGAGAAAAGTTCAGAAGTTTCCAGGAGTGAATGAAATACTTGTGTGTGTATATATGTATTTTGATTATGTATTGGAACATATTGTGTAATTAAACTTAAATATTGTAATGATATCTCATTTGCTATATCCTCGGAGGATAATTGTAACTCAATAAAGAATTTCCCCTCCAGGGTGTTTTGATTTTACATAACAAAGGCTGCCTTAATGAACCTTTATCTCATTACAATGTGGTACCAGTAATGATTTAAATATCAAAATGAAAGGGAAATTTTATCATACTTTTATTCTCTTTTAGGCAAATTAATACTGCTTAATCCATTTATTTTCCTGGTTTTCATATTAGCATTGGTTAAGATAAAGCTCACTGATAAAAAATGACCTCTTTGATAACAAGCAAATTTTTTATTTTTTTATGAGAAGATAATGAGACAATTACCAAGTTTCAGGAAAAAGAAATAAAGCAAACCATCTTAAAATGTTAATTTGGCATTATATGTTGGCTAATTGAGCATAATGATAAAAAAAATTCCAAAAAAATGTCAATTTGGCTAAATCAGAATGAAAATTAATAGTATTTCTTTAATATCTTAAAACAATTCTGTGGTCTTGAGTTTGAGACAAAAACAGCACATGTTAGTGCTATATTATTATTTATGGAGGGAGAAATTTCACCTTTTTTCCCTAACCTTGACTTACTTGATCAAGTACTTTAAAGTATGTTTTCCCGGGGCACCTGGGTGGTTCAGTGGGTTAAAGCCTCTGCCTTCGGCTCAGGTCCTGATCTCAGGGTCCTGGGATCTAGCCCCTGGGATCTAGCCCCGCGGCGGGCTCTCTGCTCAGCAGGGGGCCTGCTTCCCTTCCTCTCTCTGCCTGCCTCTGCCCACTTGTGATCTCTGTCTGTCAAATAAATAAATAAAATCTTTAAAAAAAAAAAATAAAAAGTATGTTTTCCCATTGTTTGAATGAACTCCACTCATATTTAATAATGTTATTTTTTTGTTTCTATCATTCAACTTTAGTCATAGATGAAGATATCATGAAATAAAATGCAAATTCTACCATGCCCAAAGAGCAGTTATTGGTGCAGTATTTTCCTAGATGTGGAGCTGCCTTCCGGTTGGTATCCACCCTGACATCAGTGAAGCAGTTATCTCGCTGGCCATTATGATAGTGGGAATGACCAGCTGGTCAAGCATGGGCCATTAATTTTGAATGCATTGATAGAGACATAAATTTCCTGGAAAATCATATTGAAAGATAAAATGGTCAGCTTCTTTTAAATATATTCTGATATACCTCTGGGCTGATTATGTGAACCACCATTTTATGGTTTTATTTTGTTAAAAGGTTTGATGATATTCTTAATGTATTTTCAGGTAACAGTAAGTATGATCACTCTAAATCTTAACTACTTTACCTCTATGAATAGTATATTTAAAGGCCTAATGTCCTATTTTTTTTTAATTTGGCTTCTAATTTTACAAAATCTTTAGGAATATGCTGTTTCAAAAGAGAGAAATCTTTTGGTGGAATTACTGGTTTGGTAGTACATTGTTTGCTTTATCAGTAGAGTTTTGCATATTGTCCTAAGTTTTCTTATCACCGGAGTTTCTTTATCTGCATTATTTCTTTGCTTTTTGAAAGAGAAACTTAACCTGATGATCATAGAAATTCGCTATAATAAGAAGCAAATTTTTAAGAAAATAAAACTTGTGCTTAAATATACGGACTTAAAATTCCGTATCAAACTGTGAAAAAAATTCTATTTTGAAAGAATCATCTTCCAGCAACGTAATTCACATAATCCCTCTATCCCTCTATTTAGGAATAAATATTAAATTCTGTAGAAACAAGTAAATAGTAGTAAACTTGATAACTCATATAGCATTTAATACTTGTGTAGTACCTGGTAGTTATATAGCACATTTGATGTCAAAATGCTTTAGCAACAGTAAGTTATGTTTCTTGTCAATATTCCTATAAAGAGATAGACAAGCATTACTAATAAGAACCTGTTTGTCTCACTTAAACCCCAAGCACCTACTTGGGTCTACCATTTTATATTTATTTGTTCCCAGAAAAAAAAAAAAAATCTAACTGCTTGTGGAATATAAATTCTTGTTATTTACCTCCACCACTGATTTCTTTTGGCAGCTTGTTCTACAAGCCTGCCTCTGTATGGTTTTCTTAAGTCGTGCGACACAAACTCGAAGGCTATGACATACCATACCTGTCAGAGCCCATACCCACTAAATGATTCCTAATAATCTTGACACACCATTGATAATTCCTTTGAAATATAGATGTCAGATGTTATTCCTGATTAGTGGAGCAGATTTCAAGTGATTTAGGTTAAGATTTTAGTTCTCTCTTTGCTGAATGACAGAGTTACTATTTTTGTTCTTATTTTTCTTGTGAGGAAGAGTGTTTAAATTTGGATCTTTTAGCCTTATTTTTTTTCCTGACTTTCCAGGGATAATTTTACCATGTCTGCCATATGAAAATGTTCTAGTACTCTGAAACTTTACTCAAAGATGACGCATAAGTACATTACGACTGAATAGTGCGGCGTTAGAAAAACAAGAGAAATATTTTTAAATTTATCCATTGATAAAGCTGAACCTGAAACACTAACAAGAACTTATGTGTCTCTGATACTTTAGTCGTTTCAGAATTTGCCCAGGTTATTGTGTTTCTCATGCTAGCCATTTAGTAGTGCGTTTATCAATTACCCCTTATTGGTATAGGAAGAAACCAAAGTTCAGAAATGTGAAATGAATCCCTAAAATGGGACTTGGAACCACAGCTCCTGATTTCAAGTGCAAGTCTCTACTCCCCATTTAGCACCAGTGGTTTCCACCTTTTGACTCAGAATCCACTGGAGGAGGGAGATTCCGCGTGGAGACTGGAGTCACTGGTGGGAAGCAGGCGTTGTGCAATGTGAAATGCCATGTCTTATGTGTACCGTTGGTTTTAGTTATATGGGGGGGGCAAAATACAAATTCACTGAAAAGCATTATTAAATCAGTAATAGTTTACTTAACCTTTCCATATCTTCTTAATAAACAAATACCCGACTTACAGTTTCTATCAAGTGTAGCCTGACGTTTAATAGCTCCTACCTCTGAAATCAGCCATTGTCTATGTCAGTAAATTCCTTAACGTCTCTGTGCCTCTATTTCCTCATCCGTAAAATGGAGATAATACTCTAGTTCAAACGGTGTTGTGAAAATTAAATGATATAATACATGAGAAGTGTTGTGAAAATTAAATGATATAATACATGAGAAGTACATGTCTAGCATAGAGTAATCATTATTAAATATTATCCTAATTATTAAAAGTATCATGATGATTGTGGGTGGGTCCACGAAATGTTGTGATTTTAGAAAGGAGTTTTCTGACTTCAAAGGTAGGAACCAGTTTTCTTTCTGATCCTGTTGTGGGCCTCTTTATTTTGGTTAAAATTGGCCAACACGGCTGGGCTATTTCACATTTTTCTGTGATTTAAAAACTCACCTATTAGTTGTGATATAACTCAAGGTTAGGGCATATACCATCCACAATGGAGAGAGAAGGCAAACAAAATCAACTGGGTATGCTCAGGCCTCCCTTTCTTGGAGTAGGACCAACAGGACTCTACCCAGGGTGTTCTCTGAGGTACAGAGGATTATGGGCCTCATCCTTTTTTAGCTTTCATTTTCAGTTCCAGGGTGTAGTGCAAAATACTATGTGAAACTTTGTAAAGAAGTTTAAAAATTGAGGAAGAACAAGCTGGCCTGTAAGCATCTTGTTAAAATAAACCACTTCTTCCTAAGCTCAAGACAGCAAGAAACACTTTAATAGCAATGAAATAAATTCACCACCTGTTTGTGAAGCAGTATCAAAGAGTTCTAGCAAACATAAGAACGCTTTGATCCTTTTCAGCCAGAAGAAAATTATGAAGCTCTTCATTGATAGTTCATGGGGAGTTTGGGGACGCTGATCAAAGAAAACTATTATTATAGACTAGAAATTAAAATAATCTGAGTATAAGCTACTTCACTACATTATACTTCTTTCAATGGTGAATTGCATATTTAAAACTTCAAATGAACATCTTATGATTAAGTTAAATGTTATTGTTGCCTCTATATAAAATAAAATAAAAACACTAAAATGTTTTTAAGCAACCGTGTTCTTATTGTTAGCGGCTTTCGAATTACAGAGTTGAGATGGACCATGCAGGCGGTGCGTAGTGTAGACATTATAGAATCCCTCTAGGTTATGGTAAACTCAATTGAGTAGAATTATATAAATGAAAGAATGTTTTGGCATTGTTTTATGATCTTTAAGGAAAAAATCACAAACGCTTTTCAATTATATAATAGCATTATATGATTATAGATTCCACTTTTCAGTACTGTAATTATAGAGCTGGGAGCCTTGAAGAAAAGGATAGCCAAACTTATATAATAAGAAGGGGTATGTTTGTGGGCATTTTATTGTAAGTATTTGAACTCTTGAAATGGAAAACATGAGAATCATTTGAAAATTTAGTTCTGCTATGGGAGAAAATGCCTCTGTGTATCACAAGAAGCAAAAGATGAAGTTAAGTATTATTTTTGAATAAGAATCTAGATATTTGCCTGTAGATTTTTTATTTATGAAGAAAAAGAATACTTATTTTTAAACTTATTTTTAGCATATTCTGGATCTGAGCCAGGTTTCATGTGTAGCTAATAGCTCCTGCCTCTGAAGTCATCAGGAAGCATTTAACAAAATATGTAGTAAAGTGCTTTTGAAATAACCAAGCCTAAGGATGTGGAATCAAACAAGGAAAAAAAAAAATCCCTAAAAAGAGGACATCTTAAAAAAAAAAAAAAAGGACATCTTTTAAAAACTTGTGTTGATAATTGCAAGATAGAAGAAGAGACAGATCCAAACCTCTGGACCACATCCTTCTAAGCCTAATGCCAAGCACTAAATATTTGCACTTAAATGGGGTCCCCTCCACCCTCTTCTATACCAACTTCCTCTTAAAAATGGAAGAAAAGAATAGAGTGCAAGGACCCACAAAGGAAGCATTTCAAGAGTAATGCAAAACACCTTTCAACAACAAAATCAGTGTCTTTCGGTGATCCACACTTCATTGAAAAACACCAGACACTTGAAATTTAATCAGGTCGTGGGTATTAGTTTCGAACTAGTTTCTCAAAAGCTTCACGGAAGAGCAAGAAGAGAATTTATTAATTTTTGAAGTGGCATCTTGTGGAGATAGCTTGTAAGTTCAGGCGGGCATCTCGGACTCACTCCATGAGTTAGGACAGCAGACATCACGGAGGGCTCTTCACCTTGCTAAGTGACTCTGCAGGACAAGGCTGACACCTTGTTCCCTGTCACTCAACAGGAATGTTTCAAGGAAGAAAGTGGTGATAGCTAGCTGCAGAAGCGCTTTGTGCTTTTTTTCTGAAACTACATTCTCTGTGATCTTTTGAGCTCATAAATAAATCAGATACCTGCTAGGCAAATGAGTTGCATGCAAAGGAGGCCTTCTACTTTTCTGACATCATCAGGACTGCTCTGCTGTTCAAGGCACTGGTTTCTTGAAAACTTCCCAGTGCTGTCCTTAGAACTCAAAGATGTGTGCTGATTGGAACTCAGGGATCTGTTTTATCTTATATTAAACCATGCCAGCACTGACTTTAGATACATGTGTTATGAAGTAACATTTGTATTAGTCAAAGCTGAGAAATTTAATTAAGAATAATGTCTCTTGTTTTTTTCCCCATGGAAGTATTTACAGGACTGAGTGAGTTGGTGACTAATGCATATATTTAAAGGGCATCTGGTACTGATCATGGAAACCAAAAAATAAAGTAAAATTTGTTCCTGTTGGCAAGATGTTTTTCCAGTAGGATCATATGCTGAATGGTACCCCTGAGATTTTTTTTAACATAAATATTCTATAGTTACCCAGCCAATTTTGACTTGCTAGGGAAAAATACTTCAAATTGGGTACGTATTAAAATAACGAGTCCCAAACAAATCCACGTGAAGAAAATGCCACCCAATTTGGTGCGCCTTGGTAATGAAGAGAACCTTAAAGAGACAAGAAAACCAGACAAAGGAAAAGAAAAGTAAAGTAAAACAAAGCAAAGAAAAGAAAAGAAAAAAGAGAAAAGAAAAGCAACAACTTTGTATGTCAAATTTGTTGCAAATTCTGTGCTATACATAGGTTGACGTTTATCTCCTTACACAGAGGAAGGGTGTACCTCTGGGATCACAACACAGATAATTTTAGGGTACAGCTAGTAATGATAATGAGCAGGGCTGGCCAGGTGTGAAAAACAAAGCAAAGCAAAATAAAGACCTCAGATGAATATGCATACAACAACTGTACCTAGGTGCTGAGTGGCAATTAACACAACTCCTCTTGTCCTCAGGATCTGGGAGTAATAGGGAGCAGTGGGGAGTGTGGCGATGTTCAGATTGTTGGCCCTGTCTTAAAAGGAAGACACTACTTGGCTCAGTTAATTGTTGCCATATGGAAATGTGGGTCCAATGATGCCAGATTTTACAGTTCTTCAAAAGACACTTTTTATGTGAAATCTTTTCATTTTGAAATGTTTTCTCAGAATTCAGATTCAGTTGGGAAAAATTTATGCAAGCCAAACAAAACCTACTTTGGGACCAGATTTGGACCTTAGTCATAAATCTTCAATTTGTTCTTTCTGAATTAGCTAAATGAGTAATGTTAGTAGGCTTACAGAGGAAGTATGAATGCTTCCTAATATGTGAATGAAAAAAAAAAAAAAAAACTAGGTTGCACTGATAGCTGAGTAGTTAAAGGCTTCAAGTGTGGCATCAGATTTTCTGTGTTCAGTCCCAGCTATGTTTCTTAGACAAATTACCTATTCCCTTTATGTCCAGTTTCCACTTTGTGAGATGGGAATGATAATGGTACGGACTTCAGTTGCTTCCGGTGGGATTCAGCTGAGATTATTAGTAGCACAGTGCCTGTCATGTAATAGTTGCTCAATAAACAGTGGCTATTATTTTATAGCAAAGTGATCTTTAGACAACTTGGCATTTTTGTACTTGAAGAATACATCCACTGTGAATAGAGTCTTTTTTTTTTTTTTTTAATGCTGAAAAACAGGAACCAAGAGTATATTTTCTGAAATATACAAGCCAGGATTTACTGCTGGGTCACCAGAGCAAGTAAAAAAAAATTTTTTTTAAGGCGTAGAGAAATCATCTATTAAATGGGAATAATAGCCTGTATGTCAAAGTAATAAGAGTTCAGTGAGATAATATGTATAAAATCAACACCTGGCATGTAAGTCAATAAACATTACTTGCTTTTTTGTTATTTTCCCATTATTTAGAAGTTCCATATCTGCAAGTGCTTTTTGGCAATTTATGTCTCATAAGTATTTGAAGGGAATTGCATGACGTTTCATTTATAAATTAAGCTTCACCTTAATGAACCATATTACAACACTGGTTCTCAACCAAGGTGATTTTACCTTGCAGAAGACATTTGGCAATGTCTGAGACATTTTTGTTGTCACAACTGAAAGCAGTGCAACTTGAGCCTAGTGGGTCGAGTCTAGAGATGCTGCTGAACATCCTGTAACGCACAGGCCAGTGCCCTACAATGAAGAAGTATTGGGCCCAAAGTTTTGCTAGTACTGAGCTGCAGAAACCCTGTATTACAGCTATAAAACCACCATAAAATGTGGTTCAGAAAGTTCTTGCCAAGAAAGGAGAGTTATTTGTTTTTCAAGACATCACCTAGCTCAGAGAGAAATTAACATGTATATTGAAATACATAGATTCACATCCAATAAAGTATTTTAAAGATACATTTTATTTTATTTATTTGAGAGAGAGAGAGAGAGAGAGACAGCATGAGAAGGGAGAGGTCAGAGATTGGAGCAGACTCCCCGCCGAGCAGGGAGCCCGATATATGGAACTCAATCCCAGTCCCCCTGGGACTCCAGGATCATGACCTGAGCCGAAGGCAGTTGCTCAACCAACTGAGCAACCCAGGTGCCCCCAATAAATTATTTTAAAATGCATATCTTCACCTGTATCTGCATGTATATTTTTCTGGTTACAAAATGCAATATACGCTTGTAGAAGTTAAAAGACTACAAAAACCTATCAATGGAAAGTAAAAGTTTATCTCCCCCCCATCTCCAAAGAAAATCACTGGAAATACAATTCAGTTATATTTCTTCAGATTTATAAATACATGTTTATAGTGTTCCATAATTTGATTTCTTTTCTCTTTTGAACAATTCAGTACTAAAGCTGTTATGTGGGGCAGAGCAAGGTAGGCATTCAGGGAGGGCAGCCTGGCATAGGGTATGGAATACAACTTTGGTAAGGAGAGCATCATTGTGGTGGGCTGGTGGCCTGGCATGGGTTGTCATAGCCCAAATGAGGTAGAGAAGGTATCCGTGTGTGTGGGCAGCCCACTGTAAGATGCCAGCAAAGGCCAAGGGGAATGAAAAGCATGAAGAGAAGGACCTGGTATGGGATTTTTGAACCCAGGGGCAAAAAAGCAAGAAAGTGCTCAAAGAGTACTAGGGTATGTCAGAAGGACACAAAAGCTAACTTAAAGAAGCCACAACTGAGACAGTTTGAGCATCAAAATAAATTAGTGTAAGTAAATTGAGTTAGTATCAAATTAAAACCCATTGAATAAAATAGGAAACAATGAGTCCATTACGATGTAATAAATAAGTGAATAAATGAAAGTTTACTAAAATTAGAATATTTACAAAGTCAAAAATAACTTATCCACCAAGAAAATTAATTACAAAGGGAAAAATGCTATCTTTACAGTGGAAAAGCCTAGAAGACCGCACCTTTATCAAATGATTACAGTTAATGTCATCAGTGATGAGACACATCAAAATTGCACACCATCTCATGAGATGCTGCTGTAACCAGCTTCCAAGAAGATGAACTTTGCCTCATGGTATTCACGTCCTTGGGTAGAATTTGCCCACACTAGTGGAGTTGACCTGTGTAACCATAGCATATTACAGAAATTGTGACATGTGACTTCAGATGTTCCATGCTGAAAGACCTTGCTCAGTCTGGGGAAGGACAGCTGCCATATTATAAGGGCTTTTAAGCAGCCCTTATAGAGAGGGCCACATAGTGAGGAGAGGTTGTTTCTGCCAAAAGCCAGCACTGACTTGCCAGCCACTTTGCAAGCAGATCTTTCTGCCCCAGTCAAGCCTTCAGATGACTATAGCCCTTGCCAACATCTTGATTGCAACCGCATGAGAAAATCACCAAGCTAACCAGCTTCTTGTCCATATGCACAGAAACTATTTGAGGTAATATTTGCTTTCAACTACTAAGTTTTGGGATGATTTTATATGTGGCAATAGACAACTAATATAGAAAGTCGAGAAGAACACAGCATCCCTTCCGTCATATTCCTCCCAGAGATGAACAACATGAATCTAGTCCTTGTGAAGCAGGAAACAAACACTGAGAGGCATTCTGCGAAACAACTCGCCTGTAGTCTTTTTTTTTTTTAATTTTGTTATTGTTATTATTATTATTTTTAAAGATTTTATTTATTTATTTGACTGAGAGATCACAAGTAGGCAGAGAGGCAGATGGGGGCGGGGGGGGGGAAGCAGGCCCCCCACTGAGCAGAGAACCTGATGCAGGACTTGATCCCAGGACCCTGAGATCATGACCTGAGCCAAAGGCAGAGGCTTAACCTACTGAGCCACCCAGGCGCCCCATAACTAGCCTGTAGTCTTAATAGAGTCAAGGTCATGAAAGGTAGAGACAGACTGAGAAACTTTCTTGGAATGTGGAGACTAGACACGCGGCAACCTTACATGTAACACTTGATTCTGAACTGGATTCGTTTGCTATAAGGGATACTGGTGGGATAGCTGGCAAAGTTTGGAGACCGAGGATTAGATGATAGCCATGTGTTAGTGTGAATATGTTTATTTTGATGGGTGTATTGTGATCATGTAGTAGATGTACTTCAGGAAATGCATACTGAAGTATTCAGGGGTGATGGGGCTCCACGTCAGCAATTTACTCTGAAATGGTTAAAGGAAAAAATCCTTTGTAACTATACTTGCAGCATTTCTGTAAGTTTGAGATTATTTAAACATTTTTTTAATTATGCAAAAAGAAAAAGGATGTCATAGACTACAATCTTGCCTATAAAAATAGACCCATCTTGTCCTTTAAAAAAAAAAAACAAAAACGATTTTATTTATTTATTTATTTGTCAGAGAGAGAGAGAGAGAAAATAAGCAGACAGAGGCAGAGAGAGAAGCAGGATCCCCACTGAGCAAGGAGCCTGATGTGGGACTTGATCCCAGAACCCTGGGATCAATGACCTGAGCCAAAGACAGCAGCTTAACCCACTGTGCCACCCAGGCATCCCCATCTTGTTCTTTTTTAAAAGGAAGCATAGCACTCAAGTTTTTATAACCAAAAAAAATTTTTTGCTGATCTCCTATTGATGAGCATTTAAATTGATTCTAATTCTTTGCTATTGTAAACACACAGTTCTTTGTTATTATATACAATGTCAGTAAATACCATTTTAAACACATTTATGCCTTTGTTCAATTTTTGCCTAAGAACAAATCCCTAGAGTTGAATTGCTGTGTGAATAGATATGCATCCTTTCATCAGTTTAATCATAAGTCGTCATAGGAAACCACATAATATCTCCTTTAAAAAAATGAAATTTATAATTTGGGAGTTATTTTCATTGGTTTTCTCCCCCAGTAGAAAGTGATCTCTATAAGACTGAGAACTTTATCTGTCTTGATTATCACCATCTCCAGCATTAATATACTCTTAGGCACTCGATAAATACTTGTTGCAAGAACAGTAATAGCGAACATATATTATGTGTCTGGCACTGTTCTAAGGATATGAATTCATGTACTTCTTGAAACAGCCCTACAAGATAGGTAGTAGGATTATTCATTTTACTTTTGAGGAAATTGAGGGGAAGGGAGGCGAAGTACTTGCCCAGTTTCAAAAGGCTATTCTGTGAGGGAGCCAGAAGTCTGGCCCGTTTTGCTTTGGTTTACAAGCTCTCAGCCACTGTCTTCTATCTTGGTTCTCTCTTGTTGAGTGAATGAATGAATGAATGGCCAATATATTTATTTGATTGTTTGATCAATTACAAATTTCAGCTACCTTTTTTTTTTTTTTCCCAAATGAAAATGGAAAGGAGTGGAATGCTTACTTCGTAAAAGCTAAGTTAGTTTTATGGTCCTCTGTACTAGGCTGTACTTACTACATTATATTACTGTTCCTGAAATTAATATCTGTACCGGTATAAACCATACATCATTCTTGCTAAGCATTTATGGATGTGGAAACAGAATATTTGCTTTGTATTACAAATAAAATAGTAAATCTGCGTCTGCCCAGCACTGGGGCTCTGCCTACCACTTGGGCTCCTCTGTCCCTGCCTTCCCTGAACCTGGAATATACACTGTCTCCCACAGTGAACCTTCCAAGCGAATCCAGTGGATTCACTTCCACTGATCACTGCTTTGACTTTTCCTTTTCCGACTCTCCTCTTGAAGGTCAAGATGATCTTTTCTTCCTCAAAATTACCTGAATCTTTTTTATAGGAATACTATATTCTAAACATACCTTTTATTTTTTTTTTTTAAAGATTTTATTTATTTATCAGAGAGAGAGGGGGGCAGAGAGCAAGCACAGGCAGACAGAATGGCAGGCAGAAGCAGAGGGAGAAGCAGGCTCCCTGCCGAGCAAGGAGCCCGATGTGGGACTCTATCCCAGGACGCTGGGATCATGACCTGAGCCGAAGGCAGCTGCTTAACCAACTGAGCCACCCAGGCGTCCCTAAACATACCTTTTATTAACTGTGTTAAGTCCTCATCTCCCTTAATAGATTGTATTCTTCCAGTTTTATTCACTTTATAAATCCCAACAATATTTTGAACAGAATATGAAATTACGAATTAGTTTTTTGGATGAGGGAATGGATTCTCTCAAGGAAATATATTTTGAATCTTTAAAATACTGAAAAAAGACTACTAAGATTGGGATATTATATTTTCCACAATTATCAGGAATTATAAAATCACGAAATGGTTAGCCATTATTTTTTTCATGTGGTGATTTGTATTCTGTCTTTAGTTTATAAGGCAGGAAGAACCAAGAAGCATAATCAGCTTTCATTTCTGTAAGACCTTTTGTTCAGTTCATGGCTATAAATATCAACTTTGTTTCTAACCCACAACTTCAGTTCCCTTTCTTTTAGTGGGTGTTTTAGGGACATCAAAGGTAATAAAATCAATCAGATAAGTGGAATACTTTTTCAAAGGCTAGTGCTTAAGGATGTGTTCCTGTTAGAGAATTTTAATACCAAATTTGTTTCAAGTGTTTGTATAGAATCATATCTCCCTGCCAACTAGAAGGACTGTCCTTGAATCCTGTTCTGCATGAAATAATAAAATACAATCCTTTCTTCACATATATTAAAAAAAAAAAATAAGAACTTCAGGGCGTGTGACATACTGTTACTAGACAGGATTCTCTTTTGTTGCAAAGGCAATAGTATAGCCTTCAGGCCAATTGTTTCTCTTCCTCCAGAAGGGCTTCTTTTCCTTTACCCACAGGATTCAGACAAAGCTGAAGGGTTTTGTTGCTTGAAGATTGAACAGCAAGCCAAAGAGAAAGTTCAAACAATTATCAAGTCTTTTAAAAATGCCATTGCTTATGTAAATTAATTGGGAGCTGGTGAGCCTTAAGCACCCTTAGATTGGTTGGATATTCAATTATGTTCTATTTGCATTTGGTGTAAGTCACGTTTCCTCTAGAAAGCATTGACCATGAAGTTTTCTGATTTAACTTTAGGTTAGTTCATACTTTTTTGTTTTCTTTTAGGCTTTTGTTTTTTTAATTTTTTGCTTGTTTTTGTTTGTTTTTGTTCTTGTTGTTTAGGTTAGCTTCAATATCTTGTGAATTCCAAAAGATAATTAAGAGGCTAATATGTTATTGTGATGCACTTCTATATGGTCTTGCTCATTTTTGGTTTTTACTTTTATTCAGCTGACTAATAGATTTATTTGAGATTTCCCCAAACCATGCTTATAATTAGTGATTGAAGTAAAACTTTAAGACATATTTTTCTTTGGAACTATTTCTATATTGTGAATGATACATCTTAAAATAGTATCCTCTAACCAAAGTTTAAAACTTGATACATAGCCTGAAGTATGTTCGGAAAAATAGTTAAGTCAAAACAAGCATATTTCAAAATTTAGCCTAGTTGAGTCTTATTTCTAAAAATCCTGAGTTTTGCAAGGCTGCTCATATACATTATCATTAAGTTCTTGATCATATCCTATGTAGATAGAATTTTGGGGGGGCCAGCTGGGATTCTCCTTACCGTTTCTAATTGCATTGCATTGTAAATCTCCAAACTTTGTCCGGGAAAGAGTATCTTTTGGGAGGCATGCCTTATAAGTAAGAAATTATTACTTTGCGTATCCGGTACAGGATTTTTTAAATAGGCATTTAAATTTCCTATATCATATTAACTGCAGATTTTTTATTTGCTTTTAAATTACCCTGCGAACTTCAGAGATTACTTGTTTGGTGATCATTCTTGACAGAGGGTATCTTTCTCCTTAAATCTGTAGCACTGTTGATGCGTGTATATAAACATGCCTTTGTTCTCAAAGTCCTTTTCTGTTTGATTACTGTTGTAGCCAAGTGCTTTGTCTCTGTCTTAGTTGTTTTTTTTTTTCTTTCTCTTTTTTTTCCCTCCCCTCCTTTTTCTGGTACCTTTGTCATTTGCGTGAATAACTTTGTTTACATTCAGCAAAGGCATTAAGTGCATTTTTGATGACCAAAGGGAGTGATAAAGGAAGTAAGGAGAAGAAATCCAGAGAGTGGGGTGGATGAAAGGGAAAAGGAGGGAAGAATCCGGAGAGGAAAAGGAGAGAGTGGGTGCGATGGAGGAAGAAAGAGCAAAAGGCTGAACAGGGGCTATGAGGGTCTTCGAGATCCTGGGGGCTGGTCAAGGGGGAGGGAGACCAACAGACCAGCATTTTCCCCAGGCTCGGGCTCAGGCTTGTGAAAACTACTAATGTATTAAAGAACCTCCGCTGGGATTTGCTGAGGACAAATGCTGTAATGTGTTAGTCATCCATTATCTGCTTCTATTTTTGCAGGTTCTGAATGATGACTGACGCGGGTTTGTGTGATAGCCCTCCCAGTGCCTGTCATTCCTGAGGGATAAGGTCCCCGCGCGTCCAGCCCCAGCAGCGCCAGGGCAGAAAGGGGCTCTGGAGGGCGGAAAGCGTCCGCGGGCGGACTGGACAGAAGTACCGCCTCCGCACGGGGTTCTGCCTGCGGCGGGTGATCCAGACCCCTCGCCTCGTCGTCCGGCTCGCCGCTCTCGCAGAGGCAGATGGTGTGTGGCCGCCGCAGGACGCCCGCCGCGCCCGGGCCATGAAGTAGCGGCCGCTGGCGGCGCCGCTGCCCGACCGCCGGCCCCAGCCCAGCTCCGCGCTCCCGGGTGCGCGCCCTGCGGGGCCGGAGCGGCGAGGACATGGCTGGCGTTCGGAGCCTGCTAGTTCTCCTCCTGGTTCTCCCAAGCAGCTGCTGGGGTTTCAGAAGCCCACTTTCTGTCTTTAAGAGGTGCGTGGGTTTTTTTGTTTTTTTTGGGTTTTTTTGTTTTGTTTTGTTTTTTAAAGCAGGCGGAATGTTGTTTGGATAGCTCCTGGGTAGCATGCTGTTGAAACCGGGATCACGTCTGCGAACCGGAGTGTTGGAGAAATGTGCCAGGTCGATTGACTTGGCCCAAACGACTTGGGGCTTTTAGCACAGTAACTTGGTGTGAAGTCCTCCTGAACAGAAAAAGCCCACTGTGTTGCAGCCAGGCTGCCCTGGGTCTCAAAACTCCAATTACAAGTTGTGATTTCCAACAGGAATTCCCTCCCTCTTGGGGAGACGGGACTGTTGAGTCGTTTAGACTTGAATGCCTTCTTGCTGAAACCAGCTCAGAGAATAAAATATCAAGATAGATAAGTGATGGGGAGAAGCAAATCATGGGCTGGAAGAGCTCAGGAGAAAACACGGAGCTGTATACGCAGTCCTCATAATTACCATATGCAATATTCATGCACTTGTACATTTGTAATTCACATAGCAGTCTTTTTCCAAACCCCTCCTCATGCAATATTATTGTTGCTGTTTTGTTTCTGGCTAGGGATGCGAGACACTCACAAAGTCGTTACACAAATTTTACTGAGTTATAGTTAATGTTTATGCCATTAGAAAACCGAAATGCCAATGTTAATTTCTAATTTACTGATATTGTATTTTCACGAAATAGAAAAAGTATGTATTTTGACAAGCTCTTATGCAATCGAGTTTTAAATGTAGCCCGCTTGCTTGTTTTGATCCTATTTTGTTTCCAAGTTGATCATATGTTACTCCTAGACTGTAAACTGCAATTCTGATGTTTTAGAACATTATGTAGTCATTATATCTTTTAGAGTTGTCTTTGGATTTAAATCAATAATCTTTCATTTTAAGGTCTTAGAATTTTTTTTCCTTCTCGTGTTGAGTTAAAATACCATTATGTTCAGGGATATTGAAATGTTCTTCTTTTTTAAGGTTTAAAGAAAGTACCAGATCATTTTCCAATGAATGTCTTGGTACCACCAGACCAGTAATTCCTATTGATTCATCAGATTTTGCATTGGATATCCACATGCCTGGAGTTACACCTAAACAGGTGAGAGGAATTCTATATTTCATCATTCCTTATTCTGTATATGATCTATAATGAAGCAAGGAAACTGCGTTTACAGTAGTAGTAACTTTCTTTGAAAGTAAGCATTTGTTTTCAGGACTCCTTAGGTAGGGCCAGAATAATTGAATATTATAAAGAGAAGTAAATCTTTCAAAATAAATCTTTCAGGTAAATTTCTTCTTTAAAATTTTACTCATATTGTTATTTGTGTTTTAAAATGGAACCTTGGAAATTTATGTTTTGAAATCCTCAGTGGACTAATAGCCTCTGTAACACAGCATGTAATTATGGATTAAGATATGAAAAATTATTCTAATAAAGGGAAATGATATTGAACAGCTGCTTCTGAGAAACTACTTTATTTAAATGCTCTTCTACTGCAGCCACAAATTGAGAAATTTAAAAAAAAAAAGCGTGTGTGTACTGCCAAGAATTTCCAAAACATTGCATACTTTTAAAACTTAAGAAAACTGTTCATACAGGTGGTTGATTGTGAGTTTTCTTTGGTGTGATGTCCTTGTTAGAAAAGATATATTATGAAGAGATAATGGCAGAGCTCATACAAATGTGACCTACAGAGCATTTTGAGTAGAACTAGGTTGTTGCTAGGGCTTTCCCTATTTTAGAAGAAGCTCTAACTCACTGCTGTCAGTTTGTGCAAGGTGTTTCATTAAGCATAAAAAGGCCAGAATTAATTATGCTTTGCAGCCAGGCAGTGCAGGGATTTACGTGTGTCATTAAAAGGTAGTCTTCTCCTTTGGAAGGGCTGCGGAGATAGGGGAAGACTGAGGTGTTATTGAGCCGCAGTGGCTGATGACTCATTGCTGCAGATAACATTCTATTTTCTTTCTTTCTTTCTTTCTTTCTTTCTTTTCTTTAAAGTCCTAAGAAAATAAAAGTCTTCTATTTATTGGGGAGAATTCCCTTGAAATTGACAATCAGATGCCCTAAGAAAATACACACAGTCCTTTTTGGGGGGGAACTAAGGACTGACATTCATTTACTTGAAAACCTGTGTGTAATCTAGCTATCTATGAATAACTACTTTACCGTTGTCAGAATGACCCTCGCCCCGATCCCCTGTCCATTCCCAAATGACCAGGCACGTGACTTTTCTGTACGTTCAGTTGTTAGTGTCCCGGCCTTTAATTCTATAGCTCTTGATTTGGTATTTAGTCAGAAGAGGTGTAATGAGATTGGGAATAGGAGAGACCAGCGCCAGTTGCTCACTTGTGAAGTGTGCTTCTTCTCATCTCTTCTCACTTTTCAAAAGCTATTTTTCACCTATATTTGCTTTACATTAAAACTGACTTTACGGGCACCTGGGTGGCTCAGTGGATTAAGCTTCTGCCTTTGGCTCAGGTCATGATCTCAGGGTCCTGGAATCGAGGGGCTCTCTGCTCATCAGGGAGCCTGCTTCCTCCTCTCTCTCTGCCTGCCTCTCTGCCTACTTGTGATCTCTCTCTTTCTGTCAAATGAATAAATAAAATCTTAAAAAAAAAAACCTGACTTTATGTTACCTTTTTTTTAAAAATCCACCAATTGGTCTTTAAGCACTCTTTTCCCACAGGAATATTAATATTTTCTCATATAATCATTTGTCAAGTTTCGTTATTAGTCTGTAGTTTTTTCTTCTTATTATTTTGCAGTATTATTTAACTTAACAGTAATAATAGTAAGTAACTGTGTTTGCACCAGTACTCTCAGAAAGAGTTCCTAGAGGAATTGATTATTTAAAAAAATGAAGAGTAGCTCAGTTTCCATAAAATAAAATGTGTTTACTCTTTTTTATAATCTTATAATTATCAAAATAACTCCATGGCAAAAAGACTGCATATCGAGTTACTGCTTGTTCTTTTCCCCCATCTGCATTTTTTTTGCCTCATGCCGTGGACACTTGCTGGTCGCCTTCCCAGCAGACAGTCCCGCATGGCTCCTTCTCTTTAAACCACACGGTTTCCAGGATTTTTCTAGCCAGGATCTGGAAGTGGAGCCCATGGATGAGGATTAGCAAATCACTGCCCTCCACCTCCCCTGCTACACTAATTGGTTCAGAAGAAGGTGTGTGACCTAGGCTAGTTCAATTAAATCTTGGGACTTTTGCTGGGAATGTGTTTTTCTTTTGCATGCGAGCACAGAGCACACTGTCCTCGGATCTGCTGCATTCACGAGGGCAGCCATGCCTGCGGATAAAACTAATACCACAGAAGGCGGTGCAGAGACACTGAAAGAACTGATGTTCTTGGTGACCTTGCTACATAGGGAGTTTTCAGTTATGTTAGGCTTTTTGTTTCAACCAGGTTGAGTTGGGTTTTCTCTAAACTACCTAACTGGCTAAGTGATTCCATTGTTGTGCCTCGTCAGCTCAGAACTGGTGGTTGAATGTTTCTTCCGCTTTCCCCACCACAAAAATGCCATGACTGTTTACTGATTTGATCCAGCCAACCTATACCTCGTAAAACTTCATGAGAAATGAAAGTTACACTCCTTACTGAGTATAGCCGGGAAGAGACGGACGCGGAAATCCCTTTCTCTCCTGAACTTGGGGTTTTGGGTGGTGAGGAAGATGCGGAGCTGTGGTAGTGTGAGGGCGCCTGGTCAAGAAAATATTCTTTTTGTAAAATGCAGATGAAACTAAATTTAACCCAGACTCTTAAGAGGAACAGAGATTACAAGGCTAGAAAAGAAAAAGGAAACATATTAGAGGAAAGAAATGAAAGATAGAAGGGAATAAAAAGAGTTGGCTCTCCTCTAACCCTCCGTCCCCCCAAATCTAAGAGAATGGAATGATCCAGGACAGATATAAAAGGCAAAAGAAAAAATAACTATAATTGGAAGAACAAAACATTTAAAAAATACTATAAACAGACCCCTGGGTGGCTCAGTCAGTTGAGCGTGCAACTCTTGGTTCCGTCTCAGGTCATGTTCTCAGGGTCCTGAGGTGGAGCATCCTGCGGGGCTCCCTGCTCAGCAGGGGGTCTTCCCCTTCTTCTGCCCTTCCTCCCACTTGCATGCACACCCTCTCTCTAATGAATAAAGGGGGTCTTTAAAAATAACCAAATAAAAGGTTAATTATAGAAAAAAATCTTATAAGAAAACCAGGAGTAAGGAAACATCAAAGAAAGAGAAGGCCTTGAGGATTTAAAATCTTTTTTTTTTTTAATAGCAGAAGATCAAGAAGAGCAACAAAATTAATTAATTTTAAAGATTTTTCTTGGTTTATTAGAGAGAGGGAGGAGAGAGAACACAAGCTGGGGAAGAAGCAGAGGGAGTGGGCAAAGGAGGCTCCCCGCTGAACAGGGAGTCGGAGGCCAGGCTCCATGCCAGGACCCCGAGATCATGACGGGAGCCGAAGGCCGACGCTAACCGACTGAGCCACCCAGGCGTCCTGAAGATTAATAAACTTTAAGGAAAGAAGTTGAGTTGGTAATTGAGGGTGGACCATGTTGGTTAAAGAGATATTCACTCAACAGGTTATTTTTGTTTTGTTTTGTTTTTTTTAAAGTTTATTTGATAGAAAGACATCACAAGTAGGCAGAGAGGCAGGGAGAGAGAGTGAGAGGGAAGCAGGCTCCCTGCTGAGCAGAGAGCCTGACGCGGGACTCGATCCCAGGACCCTGAGATCATGACCTGAGCTGAAGGCAGCGGCTTAACCCAGTGAGCCACCCAGGCACCTTTTTTTTTTTTTTTTTTTTTTAAATAATACACCTCTTAAGTCTTGGCAATAACACGATACATCAGTGAATCTGGTCTAAGTCCTTTCCTTGGGAAACTTGAGATTGTCCGGTGGGTCTGAATAGAGAAACAAGCAGATGCAGAACAGGGGTGGGGAGAGCTTAGCTATAATAGAGACACAGTGCATGTAACTAATTTTGCTGGTGGAATATCAGTCTAAATTAGTGTCTTACCAAAGAATATCCAGTCGTGTCAGGCCTCTGTGTTGCAGTCTTTTCTACCATATCATAGAATTCAGAGAAGCCTTTAAAAATTGCTCTCATTAAACCAGCTCTGGAGAGTCTGGGGAAGGTAGTTTAATTATCTATTGCGATATCAATTTTATATTCAAAGTAAGCTCACTCTCTTCTGTGACTTGAAATTTTAAAAAATAATCTCTGTCCTCTTGAATAAAATCCTTCTAATTCAGTGTTTTCTCAGGCTTTGGGAAGTTAGGGAGAATAAGCAGCCAAGTAGTCTAGAGTTGAGGTAAAGAAATCAAAATCTGGTCTCTGATGGCACAGGTTTCAAATCCAGCAAAGCCGAGGAGTGGTGCTATCTTGAGGTATCTTGAGGCTCTTCTCTTAGCACTTTTTCTTCTTCATTTAATTCTCTTTTCCACCAAAGATCCTGTGGGCTTTTGCTGTCATCGATTCATATCAATAAACAAAAACCAACTGATAAACTGCCAGTTCCTGGTCATAGTAAGGTGCTCTCATCAATTTAGTATGTTAACTATCCCATGAATGTTTGCTTTTAAACTAAAAATAGGGGCACCTGGGTGGCTCAGTGGGTTAAGCCTCTGCCTTTGGCTCAGGTCATGGTCTCAGGGTCCTGGGATCCAGCCCCACATCGGGCTCTCTGCTCAGCAGGGAGCCTGCTTCTCCATCTCTCTCTCTCTCTGCCTGCCCCTGCCTACTTGTGGTCTCTCTCTGTGTTGAATAAATAAATAAAATCTTAAAAAAAAATAAAATAAGTAAAATAAATGAGGCACAATTACGATGAGTTCATGTAAAGTCATTGTCTGACAATAAGCCAGATCTAGTGGGTCATATAGGCTTCAGAGCCAGGTCAGGAGCCTTCTCGTCCTAGCTCTTGCAATGTCAACGTCTTTATGGTTTTGGACCGTCTAGGCCTGCTCCTTCATCTGTGGACAGAATCATAACTGGACTTCCCTGCGACTGTTTTTAGGCCTGAGCAAGGTTATCCCCATGGCACATTCAGTTGTCCTGCACGTGATTAAGATCTCATAAAATGTGAACCCGTACTGTTATTGTTATTTTGTGTATTGAAGGAAATGTGACTGAGTCTTAAGAGGAGAAAGAAATTGCCAACCTTTATGCTTTCAGAAATAACTTCCTGGAGAAGGTAAGACATCATCGTAATTTTGAAAGAGAGGAAAGTTAGCCAAATGAAGAAAAACAGAAAGTATGGACCTGGATAAGAGAAACCTGGAGAAAGTAAGCAGGGAAGTCAGTCTTGCCGTGTGCTCATTCCTCAGTAATTTCTATTAGAAATGGCCCTCGTGATCAGAAAATGAAGGAATATTGAGAATGGATATGTTTTTCTCTGAGTTCTTACATATCTTACATACCGCTTAGAAAAGAAAGTATCAAAAGCCATTTCATCTGGATAAAGCCTTATTTTTTTTTTTAAGTATTCATTTGAAATTAGCCTGGATTTCTTCACTTTACTAAGAACTTTGTCCATTGGCCTTATTAAAAAAAAAAATCACTCTTACCTAATGTTAAGTCTTTTCAAATCCTAGGATTTATATAGCATTTTTATTTATTTGTTATTTGTGTCCCTTGGGTCCTCTGGTTTAAGGACTTACTAATATAAACTAATTTGTAAGAGATACAGTTTTATAGAATTAAATACTTTCTTTGATCCTAAAAACTTGAAATCATGTAATAATTGCCTGTCTTTCCACTAGGGTATGTTAGGCTGTCGTTACTGTGGTCACAGTCCTCCGTTATTTTGGGAGCATTTTGAGAACTATAAAGGAAAGCACCTTCTCCTTCTTGAACCTCTTGCAGATCCTTGTCTCATTCTGTAGTTGTCTTTTGAAGAGTCACACGTTATGCTCTGAAATTAGACAACTGTCTTATCCTCTGTTCCTGAGCACAAATGTCTATGGCCAGGAACACCAGGAAATGGAACAATTCTGAGTTTAAAGATCGCAGCAGGTATCTCTGAACAGCAAGTTGAAAACCTTAAATTAGAGTCTTAAGTTATCACTTATTTTACAATACCCTGAAAGAAAGTAGCATTGACACATAATCAGAATGAACAAAGTACTCCTATGACATTTTCTGAAAAGCTTCCCACAGTGTTTCTCTTTGCTTTTTTCTCAAAAAAGTGAGAAACCATTAGGAAGTGTTTACTAATATATTTTAACTTTTCATTCTCTGACATAAAAAGGAAGAGAATTCCCTTTGCTTTCACATGCATATAAACTTGTAAGAAGGACCCAGCTTACACATTCTTTTTTTACTACACCTGTTTAAAATATCAAGCCGCTATAATATAATTTCACTTTTAAACAGCACTTGCTTAAGGTACCTGTTTATCAGAAGTAGTATACAAGTAAATGCAGAGTCGCTGTGGTGCCATAATTTTCTTAAGTTCAAAATGCTGACAAAATTCAGATTTTTTCATGTAGTCAGCTGTACAAAATTTGGCTTATGGTTAATTTGGGGGATATTCTAATATGTTAAATGTATATGTTTTTAATTTAATGCTTATGGGGGGAGAGGAATCCCAACCGGTGCTTAGAATTCAGGACAGAATTACCAAGGATACCTCCTCTGCAAATGGGGCTTTAATGGAAATGTTTTTATTCTTTGGGAGTTGTGATTTGCTTGTCTCCTTCTCTCTAGTTATTAGTATGTAATAATATTTGCATTTTTAAAAAAATAAAAATTCTGAGGTTTTCTTTGAGCATGAGGCCAAAAGAAAGGGAGGTATCCCACATCCCACTGCAAGACTAGTTTGACTTTGGGATTAAGCCCTATTGTATAAGGGGAGAAAATTAATCTGCGGGTACCAGCAACCTTCTGGATACTTGTCTGCTATCGTCATTGGGGAGAATGGATTCAGACTCTTCTCAAGGCAGCTGGGTGTTTGCTGGGAAATGCCCAGAATAGATCCCTACCTGACTCTAGAGCCTGTGTATCTGGAACCCTCCTAGGTTCCCTGCCCACCTGTGTGTGGTCAGTGGCCATGTCCTACCCTACTTTCTCTAGTCCTCTGACCGACCTCAGTGTCCTCATCCTCTGCTAATTAAGTCTGTACAGTAAGACAAACACGGAAGATGGATTTGATTTTTTTTTTTTAAAGACTTATTTATTTGACAGACAGAGATCACAAGTAGGCAGAGCAGCAGGCAGAGAGAGAAGGGGAAGCAGGCTCCCCGTTGAGCAGAGAGCCCGATGCGGGGCTCCATCCCAGGACCCTGAGATCATGACCTGAGCCGAAGGCAGAGGCTTTAACCCACTGAGCCACCCAGGCGCCCCTGGATTTGATTTTTGAGGCAAGTCCATTTGATTGGGAGTTACTGCCTAGAAAATGTTAAGAATTGTGAAACCACGAGTGTGAAAAACAGAGGTAGTGGCTCTAGTAGACAACCCTGTACCAGTGCATTTCTGTTGTTAGAAAAAAAAAGATCATGGGTAAAGGTTGAATGCTTTAAGTCGTTGTCTTAAAATGAGCACAAGTCATGGCTTTTAGTGTTTCTTAGTTCTTAGGTTTTTAATTTTTTTCTCCCTTCGCAAAAAAAAAAAAAAGAAAAAGAAAAAGAAAAAAAAAGCATGGAGGTCTTGCTGTTGAAACAGGAAACTTGAAAAATATCCTTATTCTGGACTAGTATTTGCTTTTTATTCAGAAAAACGTAGGCAATGTATATAAACTTCCAATTTAATTTAGATTTAGAGAAAGAGCAACAGAAGAGATTAAAATGCTATACACGTCCCGTTCCCCAAACCAAAGAAGTAATATTATCCATTTACCAATGGAGAAGCTAATAGCAAAGAAAATTCAATGATTATTAGAAAGAAGGGTCACCAGACCCTTGTTTTGTTTACTTAGCTGCCTCATGTTAGTTTTTCCCACTTCCTTTTTTGAAAGTTTGGGATTGGTGTTGTTTCAGAGGCTGCATGTCCCATTCCCTGGTTGTATTTGTTTGTGAGATTCACCCCTTGATTCATTGGCGAGGCTCAATTATGTGAATTAAACAATATAGAAATATTAAAGGGATCTTGTAAACTGCAAATTAAAGTCACGTGTAGTTCATTGCTAATTGTTTACACTGAAATCATGACACTTCCTCTTTATTTTTTTACTGAAACCTATGTAATGTCCACTTAGGGAGGATATGATTGAGCTAGGAACAGTTTTTTCCTCTGTGAGAATAATCTAAACTTCACAAATTTGGGTTCAGAACTGCAAATACACATCAACCGGGTTTTTTTTTTTTCTCTCTCTCTCTTTATTGAAAATGAGAAACAGAAAGGGGACTTTTTATTTTTAATTCTTTCTTGGTATTTTTCTATCAGTATGACACTTGAAGAAAATATTTTAAAAAGTTAACTCCAGAGGGGGATGGAGTAATTGGATGATGGCATTAAGGAGGACACGAGAGAGTGAGCACTGGGTGATCTACGCAACTGATGAATCACTGATTTCTACCTCCGGAACTAATAATACACTCTAGGTGAATTAATTAAATTTAAATAAAATAAAATAAAATAAAAAGTAACTACAATCCAAGAGACTCCCTTATGATTACCTATTTTCTCAGTAAGATTTAGAGTTCTTGTGGGTCTGAAGGAGGGCAGGTGTTGTGATGGACACTGAGTGTTATACGCAATTAATGAATCGTTGAACACTACAACAAAAACTTATGATGTACTATATGCTGTCTGACTGAACATAATAAAAAAAATTAAAAAGAGAAAGAGAAGTCCAAAAAAAAAAGATTAAGAGTTCTTCTTGTTTTGTTTTAAAAAGAAATATATTTATTGAGTACTCATTATATAACAATATATTAGGTATTTTATAAGCATTGTCTTATTAATTCTCATAAAAATGTTGTGTTTAGGGGCGCCTGGGGGGCTGAGTGGGTTAAGCCTCTGCCTTCGGCTCAGGTCATGATCCCAGGGTCCTGGGATTGAGCCCCGCATTGGGCTCTCTGCTCAGCAGGAAGCCTGCTTCCTCCTCTCTCTCTGCCTGCCTCTCTGCCTACTAGTGATCTCTGTCAAATAAATAAATAAAATCCTTAAAAAAATTTTTTGTGTGTGGTTAGGGTAGTAATGTTCCTCACACATTTTTTTTAATGTGAGATATTGAAACTCGGGGAGATTAAATAGCCTGATGATAACCAAATAGCCAGTAAATAAAAGAACACAGGTTTATAAACAGGTTTATTTGAATCTGAGACCATGTTTACTTCATAATTCTGTGCTGCAAACCTGTTAATGCTTTATAGGTATTTTCTAGAGAATGTTTCTATATGCATTTTTATGTGTGCGTATGTGTATGTACACACACATATATTTTTTATTACACATATGCTATAAAATAAGAGCTTCCTTTTGTTATATAAATTAAATACAGATTACTGGATCCATCCTAAACCCTTGAATGACTTTTTTCTTATATTTTTCTCCTGTCCATCTAGAAAGAAATGTTACTCATCTGAGTTCTGATAAGGTATTTCTGATCACCTGGCTCTTAAAAGACACCTTGTAATCAGCCTCATTCAGTTTAACACAATTTTGACATATCCCTCTCTAAATCTAAATGGAGATTAGTAAATTATTTCTTAAAGTGTCAGATAGTAAATATTTTCAGCTTGCCAGCCATACGGTCCCAGTCATAATTGCTATAGATAGAAAGTAGCCCTAGATAATATGTAAATGAATGGCTTGACTATGTTCCAGTAAAAAAATGTATTTACTCCAACAGACAGCCACGCATGAGCTGTAGTTTCCTGATCCCTGATCGGAAACCATTGCATATGCCAGTTAGGCTAATAAATGGATTTAACCTTTGATATCTCATGCACTCGGTTTTCTGACTTACAGAAAATGAAGAATAAAAATACTGATGCGAGGTGAACAGTGCTGTGACCTTTGTTCCTTAGTTACCTATTTAGTTTTCATGAGTTAAAGGGTCATACACAGGAGTTTTCTTGTTTGGGATATTGTCTTTCCGTCTTCTCCATCCGTGAATAGTAGTAATCGCTGTTATATGGTTCCTCTAAGCCAAATACACTGGAGTTTTTATTGGTTTCTCTTTCTCACGCAACGGGCGATATGCCAGCAACTCCTGTTGGTTCTCCCTTCCAATATATCCAGAAACCAGTCCTTTCTGACCACACCCATCTTTCCTACTCTGGCCCAGACACCGTTCTCTCTTTGCTGAATTATTACAGTAGCTCTCCTAACTGGTCTCCTTACACCCTTTAATCCTGGAGTCTGTGCTCCTTCTGGCAAACATTGTGCAATATCATTCTGTAGAATATTTTGCACTAAGCGAAAGACTGAGATACGTCTACTTGTGTTGCCCTAGAAGCATTATCACTGTGTGTAAAGGGAGAGAAGCAGACTATTGTCAGATGCAGAGGGAGATCCCATCTTCATAAAAATAAATAATAACAAAACACTATAGAGGTGTGTGTTATATATATATATTTATATATACTTTTGTATATATATTTTTGTATAAGCATGGAGGAAGTTAGAAGGAGGCACGTTAAGCTGCAAATGCAGTTTCCCTTGGAGAGTTAGCGATGGAAGATGACAGCAAATTTTTTTTTATCAAGGCCATTTTGTTGTTAAAAAGATCATTTATTATTTTGTAATTGTTAAAAATTAATAAGGAAGTAAACAGGCAATATCAACAACAAAAAGAATACAAAACAACAACAAAAAAAGATCTACCTTTCTGATATAAATCCTAATGTTCTAGAGATCTCTGGAGGGGTTTTCCACACAATGCCTCTAATTGATAAATTTTTAATTCCTTTTCCCCTGCTTTGCAACAGTGCTATTAAGAGAGCCTGATTAATTAAAGAATTTAGGAAATTGGTACACGTTTAGAAACAAATAGAGCCAGATTTGTAGGGTGGTATTCTTCTATTTTAGTTGGTCTGAAGATATTTGTGGAAGGCAACCATGCATATCTTTCTGCATTTGCAAGAAAAGTGATTCTCTTTGCACTTATTAGCCACCAGAAAAATCCTCTGTGTTTCACTTATTTTCAGATTTATGTAGTCTGAATTAATATTTCAATAACCCTATACAAGAGGAGCATTTGGAACCATTCCATGTAAATGTTGCATTCTTTAAGCAAAAGTGCAGAACACACTCTTTCCAGGCAACGATTGCTTTTCACAGATCATGTATTCTACTTAATCATATATAAGGGACACATCTAAGGTACACATTAAAGGAATAGTTTTGTCTTCACAGGTAGAAGTCACCTCATCCAACAAACCTCAGTGCATGTTTAAAGAGGAAGGTATATAAAAATAGCCAGCACATTTCTGGTGTGCATTGTGTCGTGGTCTCACCCTCAGTAATCCACGATTAAATGAAAACATTTGCCATGGCAACATCGATTTACAAAGGGCAAATGATGTTTCTGAGAGATTGGAGTATTTCTTTCAGAGATCGCAGATGCACACACAGTTAACACTTGAACACCCTTACTAAATATTTTTATATACAACTGCAGAAGCCTTACGTGATTATTTTTGCATGTTTTCATTGGGAAATAGAACCCCAAACAAAACCATAAACTCTCAACAAAAACTGACATCAAGTTAAATAAAAGCTGGAAAATACCACTAAAACATTTCAGCTTTCACTGTCTGTGGAAATAAAAATTATTGCATGCGGTTGGCTGGACTGAACTATGGTTAAATCATTTGCTTTCCACCGAATGAGCATTTTGCCATGAAAATGCAAATTATCTGTTTACCTCCCTTTCTATAACTGATGTTATTAGTTATCATATTTAGCTTCCCCATTTTGGACATATTAAAATATTAATTTTATCTCCTTAATGTATTTTTCATAAATGCTAAGGCGGTATTCACAGATGTTTTATGTTGTGGTTTCATCCACTTGCCTCAGAATTTGAAGGCAGATGCCAGAGGTGTAAGCAGGAAGATGAATTGGTAGCCTGGGTGAATGCAAGTATTACAGAGGTGACTGGAGTGGGGTCAAATAAGTTTAGAAGTTAACAAACAGTCTCTATTGTTTTTCTGCTGTCATAACCATTCCATAATACAAAGTGTGTGTGTGTGGGGGGGGACAACAACTGTGTTCAGAGGTGAGGAAATTAAGTTCCTGCCCTATCTAGCTCAGAGCGGAGGGTAAAAAATTCATCCTACTCAACATGAATTCTTTTGACTCTGCCAGAAATATATACTGTTTCTGTATTCTACCTGTCATTTATTTAATCAGCACAGCGAGCTTGGGTCTAGAAGCCCACGGCTGTTAGGTGTAATGGGACTTTTAGTCCCTCAATCAGTTATGGCAGGAGTCAGTTGAGATAAACAAGGTATTTCGTACAGTTACTGCCCACAGTATTCCCTTTTCACTTGGGTCTGTGATGACCTGAAAGCCTTCTACAACAGCCAAAGAGATTTGAAGAACCACTGAAGCAAATAAAAGCCAAATCTAGCACTTCTGTTAATGCTTTCAAGTCTGCTGCTGGTGAGAGACTCCACGTTTATCCGAAGACTGTGTATCATTTATTTCCACTTGCATTCCTTCCTCCGCATGTGTTCCCCAAGATTCAAAAATGTCAGTTGTCTAAATCAAGTTTACAAATACATGATTCCAGGGGCACCTGGGTGGCTCAGTAGGTTAAAGCCTCTGCCTTCGGCTCAGGTCATGAACCCAGAGTCCTGGGATTGAGCCCTGCATTGGGCTCTCTGCTCAGTGGGGAGCCTGCTTCCTCCCATCTCTGTGTCTCCTTGTGATTTCTGTCTGTGAAATAAATAAACAAAATCTTTAAAAACAACAAACAAACAAACAAAAACCAAATACATGATTCCAAGGTAGTTTCCTGCCTTTAAAAAGAGTAAACCTTCCAGAACCTATTTATTGTGGTTAGGAACTTTATAGAGAACAGAAATATGCCAACCTGGGACACACTCTCTTACAAAGGAGAACGTTATTTAAAGAATGGTCTTGTCACTTGATTGTGGTAGTCAGTTCAGGAAATTATTGACTGACGATGATTTTTTCTTTGAGGTGTGTTCACATCTACTAGTGAAATCCAAAGATACCGACATGTATATTTTAGTGGAATTAATTCGGATGTATATGAAAATCTTTCAAGTAATTTTGAAATGTAAACAAGATTGAAATGACTTTTCAAATTCTTTCCTTTCTAAATGTCAGTCTGCCAGACCGTTTCTCCCCCAGGCTTTTATAAAATAATCCCCTGTAACCATTGTGATAGCAGTATATGGCAGTCATTTTTATACCTAAATTATTGTATATTGCAGTGAGTAAAATTGCCTTGATAGCTAGCCGTTCTTTACAAATGTGCTTTTGTGGATCCTGGGCAATAGTCTGAATTCCATCTGCATAGTCATCACTCGAGGAACAAATCTCCGTTTCATGTCCATTTGTTGAAGTATTATCCCCACCTCTGCCTTTCTCGAGATGTCCTGTCCAGAAAGTAAGATCCTTGAGAGAAAAGACTTGTTCGTCTTGTTCACTCTTGTAGCCCTTGGGGCTAAAACAATGTAAAGTGTCCAATAAAGATTAGTTGAATATTTTTTTTTCAAAAGGGAAGGAGGTTACCCTCATACTAGGAATATTCCCTGCTCCTCCCCAATACCCCCAAACACACACACACAGACACACACACACACTCCCCTATCCTGGGGACCGCTATATGTCTTATGCCTCCATATCCATCACACATCCTCTGCTTGTGAGTCCTTTGCAGCCATACTTTTTTTTTTTTTTTTTTAAGATTTTATTTATTTACTTGACAGAGATCACAAGTAGGCAGAGAGGCAGGCAGAGAGAGGAAGGGAAGCAGGCTCCCTGCCGAGCACAGAGCTGGAAGCGGGGCTCAATCCCAGGACCCTGGGATCATGACCCAAGCGGAAGGCAGAGGCTTTACCCCACTGAGCCATCCAGGCGCCCCTGTGTGCCATACTCTTAATATGTAAGAAATGTTCTTCAGCTCAATATTTTTGTTTCAACTGTTTCTAACTTTTTACACTTGCCTGATTTTTTTTATCTTTATCAGTTTGTTTGAGATATAATTTACTTAATAAAAATTCACCGATTTACAGTGTACAATTCAGTGAATGCTGACAAACATATGCAGTCGTGTGATTGCCCCTAAGTCACAGTAAAGAACATTTTCATCACCCCCAAACATTCTTTTGCGCCCCTCTCTGCTCCCTCACATTCCTTCCCCATCCCCAGCCTCTGGCAGCGGGGCCTCTCTGTCACTAAGTTTTGGCCTTTTCTAGAGTTACATATAAATATAATCACAACAGTGTGTAGTCTTTGGTGTCTGGCTTCTTTCAAGTAGCATGACACATTGGAGATTCATCTGTGACATTGTGTTTATCAGTAGTTTGTTCCTTTGGCAGGCAAATCGGAGCGACCGAGTCTGGACTCTTGACTCAGGCAGGCTGGCTCCGGATCCTGTGATTTTAACCATTATGTTATGATGTTTTTAAGTCCATATAATTTTTTTAAAAGATGTTATTTATTTATTTGACAGAGAGAGGGAGACTAAGCAAAGCAGGGAGAGGGAGAAGGAGAAGCAGGCTCCCCACCAAGCAGAGAGCCCGATGTGGGGGTCAATCCCAGGACCCTGAGACCATGACCTGGGCGGAAGGCAGATACTCAACCAACTGAGCCCCCTCTGGCGTCCCCAGTCCATATAATTTTCTTTTCTTTTTTTTTTTTTTTTTTAAGATTTTATTTATTGATTTGACAGAGAGAGAGAGATCACAAGTAGGCAGAGAGGCAGGGGGAAGCAGGCTCCCCGCTGAGCAGAGAGCCCAATGTGGGGCTCGATCCCAGGACCCTGAGATCATGACCCGAGCCGAAGGCAGTGGCTTAACCCACTGAGCCACCCAGGTGCCCCCATATAATTTTCTTGATGGTCCTCTCTGATAATATTGTTCTGTTACACAAAAATCTTCAGCAACTCCTCATTCTATAGCAAATGTGTAAATGCTCTGTGCGATGGTCCCCATCTGTGCCACTCTAATTCTTGTTCCCTTTCTGAATTTCCCATTTTCTACCCCTGAGCCTGTTTGTCATTCCTACCAGTAGATGCCCTCAAACTGGTGTTATTTTTTCTGCCTATTGGAATTTCTTTGCCTTTATCTTCATCTATTTAAATCGTACCCTGTTCAGTTACACAGTGTAAGTACCTTTTCCTGTGAACCTACCCCCTTCCCTCAAACTGATCCGATGTGAGCGCCATAATATTTTCTATCACTCTTATAGACCTATTGTACTGTCACTTACAGTGATTCATTTTCATGTTCTAAATCTCTCCCACTAAAGGGTCTCTGAAACCAGTGACTGCATCTTATTCATCATTGTGCATATTTTTGGCACTTTCCGCTCATGCTGAACAGACAGACATCACAGTCTATATTCAAAAGAAGCCAGCTTGTACCTGTCCTGCAGACTAGATATTTTTTTCAGTGTTTTGTATCATGTCTTACAGATAGAAGGTACTCAGTGAATATTTTTTGATTAATAAATCTTCCTTGAATCTGTGCCCATCTATCTCTTTTGCTCTGGGGTGCATGTAGAAAAGCAGGTCGGCTTATGACTCATATGACTCATGTGATGTAATAAAGATTGTCTGTCTAGTTAAGGCTCTATTCCCAGTGCCTTGCAGAGTGCCTGGTAAATATTTGTTAAGAAGAGATATGTATTCGTTGTGTTTTTTGGTCAGGGCACAGAGCATATTAGCATATATGGGCTGATGAGCCGGTTCAACATCCCACCTCCTTGGTTAAAATGGTGAGAACAGCATTGGACTATTTTGCATTCCTCATGTCTCAATTCTAGATGTCTACAGTTCGTTTCATTTCTTCTTTGAAGTGTCTTTCAGATATGTCTCTTTTCTTCTCTGTCGCAGTGATTCTGCTTTCCTTTCTTCCCTGTGCTTCCTGCGTTCCCTCTTCAGGCTTTGCCCTCGCTGTGTTCCTGCCTCGCTTGCTTCCCCCTCTGTTTGTCTTGGGTAATACCTGCCTCGCTTGCAGCCTCCCTACCTCAGAGTGGTCATCATTCCTTCAGAGGAGCTTATCCTGACCACCTCCCATAGCCTCCATCCATCCTACGCCCCTACGCACCCCCCATTCAGAGAGCTGGCTTAGCTCTCAGAGCTCATAACACCTATTTTAGGAGATGCTTCACAGTGTCAATTTTTTGTGTGGGGGTGGGAGGCAGGGAGAAGTGTCTGTTCATGTCTTCTGCCCCTTTCTTGACGGGATTATTTGTTTTTTGGGTGTTGAGTTTGAGAAGTTTTTGTTTGTTTGTTTTGTTTTGTTTTAAATTAACATATAACACATCAGTGTTACACTTGTTCCTGTTGTTCCTCTTCTCATGCCTCTGTTTTGTTGCCAGACTGTGGCCTTTGTGAGGGCAGGAAGCACATCTGTTATGCTCACCATAGTCTGGCCATAGAACACTCCATATATATTGGCGGGATAGATGGATATATGGACGTATGGCTAGATGCATGGGCAGATTTCACTGCTACTCTCCCGTTAGAGACTTCTGGTTTGTTTCCGGGCTCCACTGCCTTCGCCTTCCCATTGGATCCTCGTTTTTTTTTTTTTTTATTTGACAGACAGAGATCACAAGTAAGCAGAGATGCAGGCAGAGAGGAGGAAGCAGGCTCCCAGCTGAGCAGAGAGCCTGATGCGGGGCTCGATCCCAGGATCCTGGGATTGTGACCTGAGCCGAAGGCAGAGGCTTAACCCACTGGACCACCCAGGCGCCCCTGGATCCTCATTCATTATTCTGAGTTCCATCAACATGTTCTTCCTAAAGGAACACACTCATGACTTAATGCCCCTAGACCTCAGTCACTTGCCATAACTAACATCACATCTAAACAGATCAAATCAAAATTCACCTGGTCTCTCAGCCCCTTTCATTTTCATTACCGGACTTCATTCCCTTTATCCCACTAGGGTTCTTTCTCAGAACCCCCTAAAATGTGACCTGTGTGCCTTTCCATCCAGTCACTGCACTGTCTCTCCTTCTACCCCATTTAGTCCCATCTCAGGGTTTTGGGTCAAACTAGTTTTACAGCTTAGGGGGTCTTCCTCTTCCTTGACTTTATCTGAATTCTTCCTTTTGTGCACAGCAACTCAGCTTCTCTGTTCTAGACTCCCAGAGAAGTCTGGGTCACTTCCTCTGTTTTTTGGCTTTTCTTTTATCGTTTTTTGAAATGTTAAGAAATGCCAAACCAGGAGTATGAAAGGAGGGGTGTATTCTACAGGTGACAGAGTAGTTACCGTTGGTCTCTCCACTCTTCTCCAGCCTGCTCTGCTCTGCGGGAGACTGACCTTTATGGGTGCGGTCCTTAGCCTCCCTTGCTCTGTGCCTTCCAGTTGGCTCTAGTCAGTGGGAGGAGATGGAAGACTGGAAAGCAGGAAGACGAGGCCAGGGAATTTATTTCCTTGGCTCTTTCTCTGTTGGGCAGCAAAATGACCATGACAGTGTTTCTCTCCCTCTGCCATAGCTCTGATTATCTCTTAGGGCTAAAACAGTTTCTGATTTTGCCAACTCGTCCCCTTCTTGCCTCCTGTGTCTTTAAGTGGTAACAGCTTGCTACTTTGTAAATTCCTCGAGCATTTCAACATCCCTTACAGGCTTGCTTTAACCTAGCCCACAGCTTTGTTCTTGGTTCCCCGGTTACATTTTCCTCAGATGTCCCCTTTGTTTTGCCTTCTGTTTCCTAAAGGAAGCCTGACTGATAAAAATATAACATTAAATGTAGCAAATTAGTACTTTTATTATAGAAATGGTACAGTACCATCCACAAGAAAATGACAAGATTTGTAAAATATGTTAAGTCTCTGAATTACAAGTGGTGGACAAGTTGAAGCTTGTAAGGTAAATGCCATCTTTTTTCAGTCTTGCGTCTGTCTCTCGCTCTCTCTCTGCATAATCTTGCTAGGAGAAAAGGCCCTCCAATATTAGGCCCAGGCAGGTGGCCCTCCTCCCTGGACTGGTCCTGTCTAGGATCAAGTCACCAGTTGTTAGTCTCCTCCTTCTCTGGATTCCCCTATCACTCTTCTAGCCCTTTTACAGTCAGCTTAGCACTTCACCCTTTCCTGAGGGTGGGCTTTGTCTTCTTCATTATGTTTTAAAGCTTCCAAAGGAAGAAAATTATTATTATCTATTTTTATGTCCCAGGATCAAAAGGTATATGGAATCAAGATATGCTTTATTGTTCAGTTTGTTGTTTATTGCATTGAGAGGTGATAGCAAAGATTCCCAGGGACAAACTGTATCTTCTTTATATTTTAAACATTTTCAATGGAAAACTCCTAATATTCACAAAATTAAAAGGCTTGTATAATGTATCATGAACCCCCCACATACCCATTCATGATGATAAACTCATGGTCAGGCTTCTTTTATCTATAGCCCTTACTTCATTCCTCCCCCAACACACATGGAATTATGTTGAGGCATCTACTAGATATCATTTCATTTCACAGTTTTTCAGTGTATATTTTTAAAGTTCTTGTTTTTAAGACAAGCACAATTACCATTATATCACCATATATCTGGCCAATGTCAAGATTCTCTGTTATATTTTTTAAATGTTGGTTCATTTGCATCAGGATCCAAACATAGTCTGCATGGTATATCTTGTTGATATGTGTCTCTTAGAGGGACTCTTGAAATTCCTTTTGTCTCTTTTTCCCCTTGTAATTTATTTGTGAGGAAAACAGCGTTTGTCCTAAGAGTTTTCTGTATTCTGCAGGTGCCTGGGTGGCTCATTGGGTTGAGCCTCTGCCTTCCGCTCAGGTCATGATCTCAGGGTCCTGGGATTGAGTCCCGCATCTGGCTCTCTGCTCAGCATGGAGCCTGCTTCCTCCTCTCTCTCTGCCTGCCTCTCTGCCTACTTGTTATCTCTGTCTGTCAAATAAATAAATAAAATCTTTAAAAAAGTAAAAATAAAAATAAATTATAGTTTTCTGTATTCTAGGTTTTGCTTATTGCATCTCTGCAGTTCGATGTAACAAATACCTCTGTCCCTTATATTTCTATACTGGTACATAAAAAGACTTGAGTTGAGATTGAGTTGAGAGTTTTGGGCAAGAATTTTTCATAGGTGATATTATATTAAGCCAATAGGAAACATAGACTGTCTGATTGGTCTCTTCTTATGATATAATTCATAGATACTAAATTTGGAATTGAGATGTTGATTATATATAAAGTTTCCTATCAGCTTTTCAGCTATTGGTTTTAGCAGCCATGAATATTTACCATTGCTTAGATTCATTGAAAGTTGCATATGATGAGTATTCTAATTATGTCATTTCTTCCGAATTTGTCAGTGGAAATACTTTTGTAAAAAGAAACTTTCCTCTGGGGAGACTCTTGTGGATTGTTTGTGGGAATGTGAATTGGGACAACAACTATGGAAAACTGTATGGAGATTGTTTAAAAAATTAAAAATAGAAATAGCATATGATCCGGTAATTCCACTACTGTGTATTTACCCAAAGAAAATGAAAACTCTAATTAGAAAAGATATATGCATCCCTAAATTTATTGTAACATTGTTTTACAATAGCCAGGTTATACAAACAACCCAAGTGTCTATTGATAAATAAATGAATAAAAAAGATATAAATGTGTGTATATACATAAACACACACACATTCAATAGAAAGTTTCTCAGCCAAAAATAATGAGATCTTGCTATGTGAGACAACATGGTGAAGGAGACCTAATGCTAAGTGAAGTGAGTCAGACAGAGAAAGATAAAAGCCGTATCATTTCACTTATATGTGGAATCTAAAACACAAAGCAAACAAACAGACTTTTAAATGGGAAGAACAAACTGGTGGTTGCCAGAGGCAGGGAGAGGAGATGAGTGAAATAGACAAAGGAGACTAAGAAACACAAACTTCCAGTTTAAAATAAGTAAGTCATGGGGTACCAGGATGGCTCAGTGGGTTAAATGTCTGCCTTCGGCTCAGGTCATGATCCCAGGATCCTGGGATTGAACCCTGAGTCTGATTCCCTGCTAAGAGGAGAGTCTGCCCTTCCCCTGACGTGCTCACTCTCTCTTTCTCTCAAATAAAGAAATAAAGAAAAAAAATAAATAAAATCTTTTAAAAATAAATAAAATAAAAAATGAAGTTTATTTTATTTTTTTAAAAGATTGCATTTATTTATTTATTTGTCAGAAATATATATATATACATATATATATGTATATATATATACATACAGAGAGAGAGAGAGGAGTGAGTGTACACAAGCAGGGGGAGCAGCAGAGGGAGAGGGAGAAGCAGGCTCCCTGCTGAGCAAGGGGCCTGATGTGGGACTTGATCCCAGGAACCAGGGATCATGACCTGAGCCAAAGGCAGATGCTTAACCAACTGAGCCACCCAGGCATCCCACAATGAAGCTTTTTTTAAAAAAAAAAAATTGTATTTGCTCTTTCATTTAAAATTAGGTTTTCTCCTAATTTCCAACCTGGCTTAAAGAAGGACACCAATACTGCGTGAAGTGCAGTTATTTATGTCTATAATGTGAAATGAACTGATGATAAGCAAAAACATATCTGGAAAATGGACTTTTGCAGTTTCTAAAGCTATTTGGTTCATTATAATAATAACTCTATTAACTGTATGACAATATCCACCCCTGGGATTTGAGACGCAAAGAGAAGACAAGCTTTGTAGAGTCATATTTTTTTTGAATTATTAATATTGTCTTTCAGTGGAAGTTGGAAAATTATAGTGGGATAAATTTGGCTTGATCGTCTTAAAAAAAGCATAAATAAAATTCTTAAAGGAAAAAAATGACTCCATGCTTTGGAGCTATTTTTGTAGGAATAGGCCCTTTATGAAAGGTTATTAGTCATGTAGTTTAAAAAGAATTCAACAAATGAATTCAACCAGCATTCACTACATACCCGGTTCTTATGCCAAGTGGTCTTTGGGAATACAAACAAGAATAAATCAAGGCATTAGCCTTTAAAACACATCCAATAACAAGAGACAGACTAGCAAACAAGGAGCTTTGTTCTTACTGCCTAATGTTGAAACAGAGATGTTTATGACATGCAAAGGAAAAACAGAGCGTTCCGAAGAATATTTTTATATTTGATTTTATAGTTCCTCTTAGAAGTTTGAGGCAAAGGATGCAAATCTGTTGTAATGTTTTCTTTATGAGTTGGAAGTCAGACGAAAATGAATAGGTTGCAAAAATCACTATGAGGGAGGTGGAGAGAGAATGAATTTGCCCTTGATCATTAGAGTTAAATATATGACTTCGTCATTAAACGTAAGTACCCCTTCTTTTGAAGCAAAGAAACATTTTTTTCAGAAGGCACAATTGTCTTTTTTTTTTTTTTTTTCTGAATTTAGGATTAAAATGGCTTTCTATCTCTTATTCCCCTCAAGATTATCAGGTTGGCCAAACTCGGAATTTGGCATTTTATCCACTCTTGGTCCCTAAATCTTAGTGTGTTTTTGGCATCTAATTAAGAGATGCTGCAGAAATGGTCTAATTGAGTATATATTTGGTTGACTTAATTATTTTACTAGACAAGAAGACAGGGGTTTCAGAAATTCTGAACACCACAGATCTAGACATTGAAATGGACCCACTTGCCCAAAGATTATCTACCACTGGCTAAATTTAGAATTACGAGGGTTTTGGTTTTTGTTCTCAGGAATATCGTCAGGACCTATTGGTTGCCCATTCTACAGGCATTTTTCTCCCTTTCTTTTTTGACCTTCTCTAGCTCAGAAAGTGACTCTTGATTAGACCAAGCCAGTCATGGTAATTCCTTTAACCTTAATATGATTGGTTTAGAGAATGCATGTGTTACAGTTCTGGCCAGTTAGATGTGAAGGGAATTCTGCTCCAAGCAAGTGCTTCTGCGAAAGCTTCACTCTTGAAATGGAACTGAAGAAAGAGACTTTCCTTCTGGTGGCTTTTGGCAATTAGTTTCTGAGACTATGATCCTGGAAGCTGCTACTGCCATCCTGTAATAAGGACAAAAGAATTCTACAGATGAAAGGCAATATGCTGAATAGGATAAAACTGATAGATGGAAAGAACCAAAGTCCTTGATGATTTCACACCACACATTATGTGAGAGACTACATCTCTGCTTAAACCATTTTGAGTCGTTCTTCAGTTTGCAGCCAGATGTCCTCTTTGTGATCATAAACATATTCTTAAGCCTCTTACAGAAGACAGAAGTTACGTATTTGATTAATATGGTCTTTGTGATCTATCCTGGTACATGTGCTCAATTCATTATAAGGAGAAAGGGGCTGTTTTTGATAAACACTTTCATAGCCCTAACCATTCATTGCCATTTTGCTTTTTTGAAATGTTTGTACCAATTTTAAGTATCACAATAAATGAAATAAAAAATCAGTCATCTTTCAGGCCAAAAAATCCTTTAATCATTGCCATGAGTACATAAGTATACTTAAGACTTACAAGATTATTTACCCATTTTAGATCTCTTTCATAAGAAATTTATCAGGCAATGGTATACCATACTGATGTCAGTTATTAATGCATAACAAATAGTAAAAGTACAAATAATGAATTAATACATTAATTTATAAATTGTTCTCTGCTTATGTATGTAGCAGAGTCAGAAGTCACACACTGCTCTCCAAGTATGCAAAGAAAATAGATCTTACTTTAAAAAAAAAACTTACCTAATTTAGCTTCCTAAGCTCCTGACCCTCTGAGTAGTAAGGAAGAAAATCTTAAAAGTATCAGTTGAGGGTATCCCACTCCCTTTGGGTTCAGACAATCATCTCAACTAATGATTAGGCTTTTCCCCTTCCTCCTTCTTTTTTTATTTGTCAGGGTAATATCTGGGTATATGAAAAGAAGGGGTCTTAAATTAATAGACTTGGGCGGTAGGAGGGGTTTCAAGTGAATGGAATTCTTGGGCTCAGTTCTCTTCATTGGTATCAACTCTGACATCTCATCTGTGACTCTGAAATTAACTTCCTCTTGGCTGGAGATTTCCTTTCCTTTCCTCCTGCCTCAGCTGTGCCCGTTCTCCCCTTTCCGAGCTCGCATTAGCCCTGCCTCCTTTGGAGCCCTATTAACAGAATGGCTTCTGGGGAACCAAATGTGATTTATTTGGGAGAGAAATGTGAGTACAACAGTTTTATATTTTCACAATATTAATCTCATTACAAATATATAATACGGAAGACTTAGATTTTTGCCCAGAACTGCAACATTTATACAGGTGTGCTGAAGTCCGTTGGACTATTACTAAAAGTTGACCATTTTAATTTTGCAGTATTTGTACTTCTCTATTTTATGTACAAAGTATGCACTTTTATAGTACGTCATCTCGCTAGTCCTTAATACATGACACAAAAATTTAAAATCAGTGTGTGCTGAAGAGGTAAATCACACATTCAGATTCCTAGGTTTTGTTAACACCACTAGTCTATGAGATAAAAATGTTTCTTGGGTGAAAATCAGCAAGCATCCATAGAGATTTATTACTTGGTGCTATTATACCCTGTTGAACTTATATAATACCAGAATTGTGTCAAATAATTGTCCTTATATTGTTTTATTTTGAATATTTGGAGGTTTTAAGTTGATTTATTGACCCATCGTTTTTCTTCAGCCTCCTAAATCTTTGGTTTTTGCTGCTGCTGTTGCTTTTTCTTTCTCTTTTTTTTCAAAGTTTATTTTATTTTATTTTATTTTAGTCATCGCTACCCCCAATGTGGAACTCAAATCCACGACCCTGAGATCAAGAGTCACACGCTTTTCTGACTGAGCCAGCCAGGCGCCCCAGTTTGTCTTTTCATTTCCCTTTTCACTGATGTTCTTTACTGTTTCCTATGTTGGAATAGGCCCTGTGACCATCACTGGAGGAGCTGGTGGGAGAACTTTGTGGTGACTCTGCCTTGTCCTGTTGCCGCAAGCATTTCTTTATTGGGAGGCAGCGTAGAGGGCCAACACTAGAGAGTGTGGGGAATTTGGACTGTAAGTGTGGTGGGAGCTTTACATAGCCCTGAGAAGTCCCTGAGTCAGGAGGCCCGAGTATCCAGTCATAGTCCTTGAAGGAGGAGCTACCAGGAGGAACTGGCTTCCTTAAGGAAGGAAGGAGTGTTAACACTCAGCTAGGAGTGTTAACACACAAAACAATATATGTCTAAATGTTAGAATTAAATTGTAGGCATCCCTACCCCCCACCCCCCAAGAACACTGTTAACAAATGGGTTTTAATTAGAGAAGTTATCAACTACTTTCTCCTTTTTGAAACATGGCCTCTCCTCAGCTTCTGGGTATAATACTCTCTTGGTTTATCTCTGACCTCGGTGGCTGCTCTTCCTTTGGTCAGCTCCTTAAGAGCTCAGTCACTTGTCTTTTCTGTTTTCTACTCTCCCAAAAGAGCTTCCTCCACACCCACTGCCCAGCTACCACCCACCTTACATGTGGCATATACTTCTAACATTTCTAGGCCTTTCCTCTAAAAAGGAACTTTGATCCAACTTCCCATTTGATATTTACTGACAGGTTTTTCAAATGCTTCCTAAGTTCCATATGTCCAATGACAAATCCATTTTCTTCTTCAAACCTGGTCTTCTTGGGTTTTAGGTCTCGACTGCTACCAGTACATTCAGTCAGGAAGATTTCACCAAAAATCTAGGAATCATCCCAGTGTTGCCTCCTTCCGTCCCATCCAAATCCACTCCTAGTCATGTCTGTTTCACCATTTATTTATTTATTTATTTAATTTATGATTTGTTGATTTGAGAGAGAGCGAGCACATGGGTAGGGGCAGGGGCAGAGGGAGAGGGAGACAAGCAGACTCGCACTGAGTGGGGAACTAGATGCAGGGCTCAATCCCAGCACCTTGATAGCATGACCTGAGATGACATCAAGAGTCAAATGCTTAACCTATTGAGCCACACAGGCACGCCTATTTTACCTCTTAAATGTCTCTAAAATCTGTTCTCTTTTCTCTTTCTTTAGTGCCAACACTCACTTCCAAGCTAATATCACTTTTCTGTATAACTACCCGGCCCTTTTACTTACCTCTCTAATTAATTTGAGCCTCTATGTCAGTTTCCTACAAAACATTTCATTGGCTTCCTATTGCTTTCAAGAAAAACAAAATTAGGGCACCATGCTGGCTCATTTGGAAGAGTGTGGAACCCTTGATCTTGGCATTGTGAGTTTGAGCCCCATGTTGGGTGTAGAGATTCCAATAAATAAATGTATATATGTATGTAAATAAGTAAGAAGAGAAGGGAAAAAAAAATAAAAACAAAATAAAACAAAACAACCAGAGTCCTTAACATGGACTACAAGGTCTAGCAATGTGTGCCCCACATCTCCTTTTCCAGTCCAACTTAACTTGATTCCCCTGTCTAAATGCACTGACTTTTAGGGGCACCTGGGTGGCTCAGTGGGTTAAAGCCTCCGCCTTCGGCTCAGGTCATGATCTCAGGGTCCTAGGATCAAGCCCCACATCAGGTTCTCTGCTCAGCAGGGAGCCTGCTTCCTCCTCTCTCTCTCTGCCTGCCTCTCTGCCTACTTGTGGTCTCTGTCTGTCAAATAAATAAATAAAGTCTTAAAAAAAAAAAAAACCAGCAAATTCTTCTCTTAAAAAAAAAGTAAAGGCACTAACTTTTATTTTCACAGTCCATCAACTTTTCTCCAAGTATAGGACCTTTGAAAAGACTGTTTCCTGTGCCTAAAGCTTTGCTAATCCTCCTCCATCTGTGTCATTTCCCGTGAATTCCTGGCTCTTAACAGCAACCTTTACTTCTCCCATGTATTATTCAAAACAGCAAAACACATGTATCTGTGTGATTATTGGTCTGCTCAGCTGGCAGACTGCAAGCTCTGTGAGGACGGAAACCACGTATACTTTTCCTCACAGTTTTGCGGGAGTTGCCCACCCAGTATGTTTGTTGAGTGAATGAATGGATGGGTGGAAGAATGGATTTCGACACAGACGTTAAGAGAGATTTTAAAGGTGAGCAAGTATTCATGAGACGACTACAAGGCATGTGGGAACAGCTCCAGGAAGAACAGAAATTGTGTAGACCACTCTGTTGTCTCACGGTTCACTTTAAATTTCCAAAGAGTAGAATGCATTTCAAGTAGTAAAGTAACTGGCAGACCTGTTAAGTTCCAGAACTTCTCTTCCATGACTCCATATTGTCCTAGAATCAAAGGTAAGCCACGTAGCTTAGAAATATGCTGTTTGGGGGGTAGGGACTGTGAGACCTTTCTGTTCTGAAGTATCTCCAAACAGATTTGAGATAGTCACTTTCCAGTCTGCTGCTAAGAGAGAGGTGTGGCTGTGGCTAGTTAATGCTGGCACACGGTTCAGAAAGCTTTCATTTTTGGGAAACTGGATGAAAAGCATAAACCACTGGCTTAAGCTTGGGGGAGGTAAGTAGTAGAGGTCATCAGCAAGCCCTGTTGAGAACAGTAGTTTCCTCTCACAGAACTTCCCCAGAATCAGAAATCCCAAGGAGGATCCTTCCATTGTCATCACTGGTTGTGGCCTGAGTGATTAATTATATACTGTTATTAGTATGTTCCTTTCTGTTATCTCTTAAATAAAAGTGTGTGAAAGCTCTAAGACAGATGTTCACTCACCAAAATATTTTTTCCTTCATCATTTGCTCATACAGATTTGTAATTCCCAAAGAAGAGCCCTTGCCAGGAAGTAGCTTCCACTTGAGCTACTTGGCATTAAGAATCTTGTCATCATCAGCCATAGTGTGATTATAGTTTAAAAATGCAAATGGGATTCTGGGATGAATCAACTGAAGGATAAAATTCATATGAAAAAGTGATGCCTTGTAAAACCCTAATTAGGCAGCATCTATAATACAGGTTTCACTTCGGCCTTTCTTAAATTGTCCGTTTTTTGCCACCAAAGGAGAAAGGTACAGGCAAAATTCAGCAAATATTTATAGAGCTTCCAGTATGTGCCAGATATTATTGTATATGCTTAGGATGCAAGGCAGACATTATGACAAGAAGATTACATTCTAGATTGGACTAAACATCCAAAAAGTTGATGGGGCTGGAGCTTACAACCTAACGTTTAGGACAAGAGTAGAGCGTTTTGAAGAATGCTTTCTTTTAGTCAATTTGGGAACATTTTTAACATAAAATTCTCACTATGACTATTTATTCTACAGCTTAATGAATATAAACATAAAAAACATATTTTATATGTATTTTTTAAAATATCTTATTTATGTATTTATTTGACAGAGAGAGACACAGCGAGAGAGAACACAAGCAGGGGGAGCGGGAGAGGGAGAAACGGGCTTCCCACCAAGCAGGGAGCCCGATGCAGGGCTCCATCTCAGGACCCAGGTATCATGGTATCCTGATACCATGACTTGAGCTATCAAGTCATGACTGAGTACTCGGTGCCCACATATTTTATATGTATATGTTAAGGGAAAGACAAGAGCAGAGGGAAAATTAGGATAGAGTATACACAAAGTGACAGTTTAAGGGATTTTATCTTTAAGTATCTTAAGTTCTGGCTTTAGAGAGGTAGATTGTGGGTTTTTTTTTTTTTTTAATTACAAGGTTTTTTATTCTTCATCTTCTTCCAACTTTGCAACATAAATATATATTGCTGAAGAAGTTTAATAGCCTGTTATGCTTTTAAATATAGAATACAGCATCTAAAATAGAAAGTCTTATCTTTCTTGATTCTTTTATGTTCTCCAGATTTTTATTTAAATTCCAGTTAGTTAACATGCAATGTAGTATTGTTTTCTGGTGTAGAATTTAGGGATTCATCACTTACATTACATACCTGGTGCCGTCCTTAACCTCCATCACCCATTTGGCCCAGTCCTCCACCCACCACCTCTCTAGCAGCCCTCGCCTTCTTTGCAGTAAAGAGTCTGTTTCTTGGTTTGCCTGGAGAGGTAGCCTTTTTAAACCTGCGTTTTGCTCCAGAAAAGCATGTGTGTTCTGCTCTAATTTTCCTTTGCTTTAGCTTTCTTTTATACTAGGATGACGTTGAAAATACCGACTCCTGTGTCAGTTTAAGCTTAGTAAGCATGCATTAAAATCACTTTGGGAAACAGCAATTTGATTCCGTTTTCAAACTGGATCAATTAAAAGAAAACTTTGAAAAAACAATTTTCCAATCTCTTCCTTCCTCTCCTAACTAAGGTCCTTGTCACAGAGACTTCATCATTTTCTGAGCCTTTCCCTTGTTGGACTAGCAGCATGACCACCATGCCTGAGGTTTCCACTAGTGCTTCGCAGAACTCGAATTATTTAAACTCAAAGTGAGGGGGCACCTGGGTGGCTCAGTCTGTTAAGCTTCTGCCTTCAGCTCAGGTCATGATCCAGGGGTCCTGGGATCAAGCCCCAGGTTGAGCCCTGTGTGGAGCCCCAACTCATGCTTTCTGCTCAGCAGAGAATCTTCTCCTCCCCACCCCTGCTTCTGCTCCCTCTCTGTCTTGCTTTCTCTCTAATATATCAATTAAATAAAATCTTAAAAAAAAAAAACATAAACCCAAAGTGAGTACTGTGTGGAAATGAAGGGCTTTTGTGGAGCCGCTACAGTTTGTATGGATTGGATTTAAACTGTGTGTGGTCTCAGTTGGTCAAGAGATTACTACTCAGCGAAATAAGTCAAGCGGAGAAAGACAACTATCATATGATCTCCCTGATATGAGGAAGTGGAGATGCAACATGGGGGGTTAAGGGGGTAGGAGAAGAATAACTGAAACAAGATGGGATTGGGAGGGAGACAAACCATAAGTGACTCTTAATCTCACAAAACAAACTGAGGGTTCCTGGAGGGGGGGTTTGGGAGAGGGGGGTGTAGAATAAAATTCTAAATTCTACACCAGAATATCATAGAATATAATAATTGGGGAAGGTATGTGCTATGGTGTGGCTGTGAACTGTGTAAACCTGGTGATTCACAGACCTGTACCCCTGGGGATAAAAATATATTATATGTTTATAAAAAATAAAAAATTAAAAAAAAAAAGAGGTTACTGCTCGCTTTGCAAGCAACAACTCGAAGGCACAAAGTCACAGTTGCTACCACGAGATGATTTCACTGCTCAAGGGACGGCTGAGAAAAGACCAGAGACCACGCCATACACAATATAATATCTCTATGGGTTGAGGCCTATTCACAGAAAACCATTTGCAAACAGCCGCAGAAGTAAACATATCTGGGTAAGACGGGGTCGTATTGTCTATTTGTATGCCTATTTGTGTCACCACATTGGAGAGTCTCCTTGAGAAAGGTGGTCTGCAGGGATCCTTCAAGTCCAAACAATATAAGGGCCTGTGAGGATATTATCTAATCAGGATCAAATCAGAGTGTTCTGCACTAGAATCTGAATGGTACCTCTGGTTTCCCAAAACAAAAATTACTGGTTTTGTGTGAACAGATGGTTTTGTTTGTTCCGTATTAATTTAAATATGCAGTTGATGTTATTAACTACTTATTCTGTAGAAACCACTGTATTTCTGTCTCACGAACAACTAAATCAAAATAAAGAACACTCTTTAAATAATTTAAGCAAGGTGTTACTGAACCCTATTGTCTGCAAGAGAACTCTTGGTTTAAAATGGGTAATAACAGGGGCGCCTGGGTGTCTCAGTCAGTTAAGCGTCTGCCTTCGGCTCAGGTCATGATCTTGGGGTTCTGGAATGAGCTCCCCGTTGGGCTCCTTGCTCAGTGGGGGAGTCTGCTTCTCCTTCTCCCTGCGCCTTTCCCCTGCTCATGCATGCTCTAAATAAAATCTTTTAAGAAATGGGTAATAATAGAATATAATAGAAGTTCTTTAGCAATAAAGAACTTTCATTTCTGGTACACTACTTTTGTCAGAAAAATGTGCTTTTCTTGGCTCGCTCCCAGGAGCCGCAGTAAAGAGGCATCAGCAATATCATATCCCTCTTGATTCAGATTTGGCTGATGTGCCACATCGGAGAGCCCTGGGAAGCACGGCTATGTAGATTCACATTATTTCTCCCTTTTTGTACATCTGAGCCTTATGTTAGCAGTTTGAATCCACAGTATTTTACAGACACTCCCCTGGCACCAAGCTCAGATACTACGTTCTTCCCACAGAGAGAAAAATAAGATTCATGATGATGATATGTGGAAAATTTGTGAAAGGTTGTACTGGTAGTTTGGGTTGAATTATGGAAGCATCCTTTCTGGGACAGTGTGTTCAAATGGAGAAACTATTATAATGGGCAGTAACGTGCTGTTTTTGTGTCTTCGGAATATGTTAGAGAGAAACACTGATCTGAGTTACATATAGGCTTTCAAATAGCTTTACTTTGCAGAAACAAAATAATGACAGAATTAAATCGCTGTGGTTCTAGTCTAGTTCTTTGCAGTCTGTCAACAAGCTTTCATGAGATACTCTCAGATGTTATTGAAAATTTAGGGGACTTGGACTAAAACTTCTTGTTAAATTTTATGTGTCTTGGATTCATTTATTTCTCCCCTTCTTCAAGGAAACAACTAAAGTTGTGTCTAAGAACTGGTATTTTCTTTTCAAATATTAGAGAGATTTGAAAAACAACCTTTTAATAGCTATTTTCTTATTTTGGGCAGAGAAATGTTTTAATGAACTTGGCTCAAATTCCATTTCATCAGTTTCAAGAATTTTGTTTAATCACAAACAAGTTACTTACCTGTTTGAGTTTCAGTTTTATGCCTTTAAAACAGTGTCTGTTTTAAAGCACATTTTTCTGACAAAAGTAGTGTACCATAAATGAAAATTCTTTATTGCTAAAGAACTTCTATTATATTCTATTATTACCCATTTCTTAAAAGATTTTATTTAGTTATCTGAGAGAGAGCGTGCAGTGTTATCATGGGAAATGACTATGATGGGAAGTTCTAGAATAAAGTACAATTGCATTCAGTAAATGTTTTCCCTTTGACAAGGTATCATATGCTAAATATTGATCATATGTTTAAGTCAGTTGAATTTGGTTTGTATTGTTGACAAAGGGTGTGGGGTTATAGTTATCTGATCAGGGTACTATTAAATGGTGTTCTCCGTGGTTATCCTGAGAAAAAGAAAAACATAACTGGTTACTTGTTCATGAAGTTTTATTACTTTGAGAAATGTATTGTCCCAGGTTTCTTAATGTTGTTGACTCAGAAGCCTTGTTTTTTGTTTTTTTTTTTTTTAATAGTTTCTTGATCGCAGGGTTGGTAGTAGTTAAGTATGTGATTACATGTTATTATAGCCTTATATTCTTATACTGACTATTGCTTTACAGCATGGAATTAAAATTTAAAATAAACATCCCTTCTTGGAACTTGCTATAGAAAGTAACCTATATTGATGAAACAGTATTGTGTAATCACCTAAAAAATCTTTCTTTCCCTGCACTATAATGAGTTCATAATAGTTTGGCAAAGGCTATTGTCTAAACCATTCTTAAGCAAATTACCTGTCTTGTTAAAAATAAAAATTAAAAAAAAGTTATTCATTTACTTACGAAGAGCCTTGCATTTAATTTTAAATATAGCATTTTCTCTCATAGTTAGAGAAAAAGAGGTATGAAGGTTCAAAGGACTCTCCAGAATCACATTTAACTAGACTAAAATGGCAAGAAACTAGGTTAATGGCAAGAAAATGGCAGGAAAGACACATAGCTATTTCTAATCATCTTGAAGGTGTAAACTTGAAGACCTTTAATCCTTGTTCTGACACTAACTACCTGGGTGGCCTTAGGTAGATCAATAACCTTTCTGTGAATCTGTTTCCATTTCTGTAAAAAATGATTCATTGCCTCTTAGTCCTACTCACAGCATAATTGTGAGAAGAAAATGAAGTAACACAAAAAGAGTGCTTACTCAGACTTACCCAGCCTAAGGGGGACAGAACTTGGCTCTTAGACATCTTTAAGGTATTGCTTCTCCAGTTAAACCATGTAAATGACACTTAGGGCCATACCTTCCTTACATAGACCTTGAGCTCTCAACTTAATTCTAGGAAGCAAACTGTATTACCAGAATACTATAGAACAAATTCACTGACACCTTTTACACTTGCAGAGAAAAGAATAAATTACTTTTTGTTGTTCTCTGTTCTGTTGAACTGGTCTTCAGAGCTTTCAGCTGAAGGCTAATTATTGATTTAATAGACACTGTATTTTTTAGTGTGCTCATTTTTAGGAAAAGAAAAAGGTTTTACCTTCTTTTCTTCTAACAGAATTATTCTTTATCTTGAAAAATGGGGCATAAGTAAAATCCTAAATCAGAGTATGATGGGGCATGGGACACCATTGATGCAATGTGTAATACAGACTTTGCTCTCCCCAAATAATTTTGCCAAACCCTATTTATTCTGCAGAGGATCTCTCTCATCTCTTCTTAATTTTTTTTTTAAACTGGCTTCAACGGAACAACAACAAAAAAATCATTGAAATCTGAATTTATTCTCATCAGAGAAGTTGTAAGCTGAGAAATAAAAATTGGTAGAAGGAAGACATTCCCAATTTTAAATTGCGCAACTGCTGATAAATATGAATACAATATGGCTCTGATCGATTCTGAGTATAATAGTAGTTTCCTTTATTCTGTACATGCAAGCATTAGTGTTCTTAGTTGTTTATTTTTAATCAAAAGAACCAACTTTTTAAATTTGATATATGTATTTAGTCCTATAAGTTAACTATTCCAAAAACAACTTGAAGTGGCTTATAATAAAATGAAAGATAAATCCAAATATGAGAGAACTTTGGTTTGAGTTTAATTGCAACCTTTTATCCTTTCCTATTATAAATATGTACTTAGCTACTTTAAACTGACTTTTGTTTTTATATTTCCTTTTAAGTCATTAATTGCTCATAGTGCTTTGAATGATCTGTAATGCATTAGTCAGGCTACTTCGGTACAGATTCCAGCTCCCACACTTACCAGTGTCAGAAGGTAAATTAGGTGGAGATGAGTTAACGTGGTAAAGACAGATTTCTTCAAAAATAACCATTCTAGGAGTGAAGGAGGTCCAATGTGAACTGAAGTCAACTCTGCCAAAACAAGGGGCAGAAGACCTTTGGACTCTGGGGGATGCTAAGGGAAAAGCACTGAGGAATATTAGGTGGGTGGTCCTTGCGATGAGACCTTCTGGGTTTACTCACTGGTGCCTGTCTAGAGGAAAAACAAGCCTTTCGTATCTTTATGACAGGAAGCAGTGATGTGAGTTAGAACAAGGCATCCACTGGCTGAGAACCAGAGCAGGATTGTTTCATTGGATATGAGAAGACCGTTCTGGGTTATGGAAGATTTACATCTCAGAGAGGTGGAGCAAAGATTTAGAATTGCCAGCTTTCTAAAGCAGCTGTGCTAAGAGGGGCTTCACAAGCCTACCTGCCTAGTGGCAGGTTTTGGCTAGAACAAACAGAAAAGTTACTTAGCCTCGGTTTGCCTTGGTTTCCTCATCTGGAAAATGGGAGAGAGAGTTTATCACAAATTTGTGTTTTGAGGATTAGAGAAGACATATGGAGTATTTAAAACAGGGCTGGCACATAGTAAGCTCTCAGTAAATGTTAGTTATTATTCTTACTATCTTTAAAGTGGAGTTCCTAATAGTAGCTACCTACGATGTTTGGTTATTTTAATTATTAGTTGCTAGAGTTCGTGGAGAACTATGCCTGGCACATAATAAGCATTCATTGACTGTTTGCTTAGCAATGGTAACAGTAGCAACAGTGGCTACAGTAGCCACGGATAGTTTCCAGCCCTGAATTACTCATAGCTCAGGGGGGCCAAATAGAAAAGAATCTTCCACTTTCTATTTTTTATGTTAGAATGGGGTTTTGTGACAGTAGTAATTCAGAGATTGGAAAAATATTTATGAACAGTGTCGTACATGATTATAAGATCTTTAAGCATTATTTTCCCATTACATTTCTCGGGTTTTGGTTACACAGTCCACATCTCTGTCATTCATGTAACTTCACCTCCTTGCTGTGCAACCATCAACATCTCTCAGCACATTTCTTTCTTAGCAAAATAAAGGTGAATTGAAATAATTATAAAGCCTTTTATTAAAACAGTTTGTATAATTGGGAAAAATGGCATATATAAAATCTTACACACTGAATCTTATTTCTTACAAAGTTTAAGGTGGTGATTTGAGGTATAGTTGAACTTCCATCCAGGACAGAATTTTTTAAAAAAGAGGTACGAGGGGCGCCTGGATGGCTCAATGGGTTAAAGCCTCTGCCTTCAGCTCAGGTCATGATCCCAGGGTCCTGGGATCGAGCCCCGCATCGGGCTCTCTGCTCAGCAGGGAGCCTGCATCCTCCTCTCTCTACCTGCTTCTCTGCCTACTTGTGATCTCTGTCTGTCAAATAAAATCTTTAAAAAAAAAAAAGAGGTACAAATTTCACAGTTTTTCAGGGCTATCTAGTAGGTTTATTGATATACAGATGATCTCCGTCCATGTTTATGGAGCCTCTTGATTCTAGCACTGTATAGTAGTAATCCATGAAGTATGAATTATTAAATGAGTTTGGTCTATATTTGTATTGTGCATATAATCAACCACGCACACAGTTCACTGCCTAGGATCTTCTACTAAGGAAGTGGAATGTGTAGGTCGACAGAAGCCCATTCTCTTTAAATTGCAATCTTTATCACTAAAAATTCTTAATGTTAATATATTTGATGGTGGAAAAACGACCATTTAGATAAGAGATTAGTTGTTGGAAAAGAAAGAATAACTTGAGTGCATGTTGATTTCTTCAATGTACAACATAAGAAGATTAAAGTAAGGGAGAACAACCAAATATTATTGTTTAAGACCAACTTTTATTCATTGTCCTTCTCTAATTAATATTTGAGCAGCTGTAAAGTGATTCCGGAAATTAAATATTTAATTACGCATATAGCGAAGATGGTCAACACTAACTCCTATACCACTTTCAAGTCAAGTGCATTAAAGTGTTTCTCTCTTTTTATAGAAGCATCTAAAATGTTGCCTTTTAACTGGGACAGTACAAGAAATACCACTCGTGACAACTGGCCTTGTCGATAGGATTTGAAGTCAATTAGGAAAGAGTCCTAGAACAATGTTTGGAGTGCCTATGTTCTAGACTTAGCCCTTCCATTAACTTGGTCGCACCCCACTGGGAGGCAACTTTACCTCACTGGGCCAGTAGTAGTTCTTTTTCAGTCACGGAGCCCTTGCTTTACTGTTTTTGTTTGTTTGTTTGTTTGCTTGCTTTCTCTGTCTGTCTGTCTCTCTCTCCTTTACTAGCAGCAGATTCATTCGATTTTTTATCTTTCTTTCCCTAATAGTCTGATACCTACTTCTGCATGTCAGTGCGTCTGCCGGTGGATGAGGAAGCCTTCGTGAGTAAGTATTAATTGGATGGTGTGCCCAGGGTGGGTGGCTGAAGGGAGGGCAAATATTTGAAATCAGTGAAAGGTTCTCTTTGACGGTTATGAGCTTATTAATCTTTCACTGTCAGTCTCTGAAATGCATTTATCATGCCTAATGCAGAAACAAACGAGAGAAGGCCTCTCAGAGACAAGATTACAAACTGCATCTGGAGAGATTCACGGGTAATAATAGTTAAGGACTTGCATGCAGATGTCCACGGTTGCCAATGCCATGGGGTCCCATTTGTATAGTATTGGCTTTCTGTCTGTGGCTGGATGCTTAATTCCACTCCACTCAACAGACTGTTTATTTACCTGTTGGTTCGTGCGATAAATCGACTGTACTTAGACTCAACATCATGGAATTTAAGATTTTGCCTGTCAAACCATAGATGGGTAAACAGGAAGGAAGGAGAGACTGAGAGGAGGAGAGAAGGGAAGCAGGGAGAAAGGGGGAAAGGAAGGAGCATTGGTCCTGTTGCTTATATTATAGAATAAGAGGACTCATAAATGGCAGGTCCTACCTACCCTGGCTGAGGCTTTAAAACAGATGGGAAAAGTGACAAAATGCCATCTGTTTTCATCTAGGTTTGTTTTGTTTTGTTTTAAAGATTTTATTTATTTATGTGACACAGAGAGAGATCACAAGTAAGCAGAGAGGCAGACAGAGAGAGAGAGGGGGAAGCAGGCTCTCCGCCAAGAGAGAGCCCGATGCGGGGCTTGATCCCAGGACCCTGAGATCATGACCTGAGCTGAAGGTGGAGGCTTTAACCCACTAAGCCACCCAGGTGCCCCCATCTAGGTTGTTTTAATGGAATTATCCCGATGACAGACTTTTAACTATTTAGGGAGGAGGTGCGATTGGCATGTTTATTCACACCTTTATTCTTTTTCTCCCCCTGCTTTACTTTTCTGGTTTGAGATGTTGATTTTGGAGAGAAAATAATGGTAATGAGAGTTGTGCTTTAGTCCCATGAAACTAATCATCAAGTGGGCTGTCTGAAATGGCTATTATGTGAATTATAAAATGTGTACAGTCACCGTAGGGCCATCTGAGGGTGAATTTTCATGAGGTGTCCCCACAGGAATATGCAGTATAGACCAGAAAAGCCAGACCAAAGTATATTTGTTTTCCCACCCACTTTGGTGGCAATTCCAACACAAAATACAACTTATAACAACTCTCTAAAAATTTGTTTCCATAGTTAATTCCTAAGAATGAAAGTCAGACCTTGGGACGTTGAGGGTTGTCTGAGTGTCCTTACTCTGCACAATAATCGAATATTACTAAGAAAAAAAAGTAGGAAGGATGATGCTCCCAGATCCTGAATTCTAAAGATAGAGAATAACTTAAATTGTTAATTGTAGTGCCTTGCGTAATGCTGAATGTGACTTGGTATACAAATTCATCATTAAAATATCCACAATAGGGGTCCCTGGGTGGCTCAGTGGGTTAAAGCCTCTGCCTTCCGCTCAGGTCATGGTCTCAGGTCTCAGGGTCCTGGGATCGAGTCCCGCATCGGGCTCTCTGCTCAGCAGGGAGCCTGCTTCCTCCTCTCTCTCTGCCTGCCTCTCTGTCTACTTGTGATCTCTCTCTGTCAAATAAATAAAATCTTTAAAAAAAAATAAAATATCAACAATAAAGCTCTCCTCAATTTCATATCCACATATTTGGCAGCCTAGGAGAAAATAATATTTGCTTGCTGAAAGTTATTTTTACATGAAGTTTTTTTCTTTACTGATTGTATGTTTTCTTTCCAAGTTCCAACAGAATCTTGACTGGCCTTGTTTCACATTTGCTTAGAAGGCCAGTCTCCATACCTGTATAAATATGGTAGTCATGTTTCATAACAGCATTACAGGTCTCACATTAATAGGTTACTGATTTGTTTCTGGAGGGCGGTAGTAGTATATGATTTCAGAGCTGGTTACTCCAAGGACTGTAAATATATATCCTGGAATGAGTTATTGCCCTCCTAATATAAATGTGTTTACTTTCACATAAATTAAAATTGAAAAGTACAAGTCAATATATATTCGGAAAATATTCATAGAAAACTCGTAAAGGGCTATATTAGAACTCGGGTACTAAACGTTTCTGCATTTTCTTAAGCACTTGCCTTCTAAGATTAAACGATTCCCAGTTCTAAGGTCTCTAGAGGAGCTTGTAAGATTAATAATTATTTCAGTATCTTTTTCCTTCTCTTTCTTGCTGAGAGGATTGCATGAATACTAAAGATTTTGTCACTTGTCCAAGTCCTTTAATGTACTAACTCCAGGCAATCTGTGGTTACCATTATCTTACATGGTCTGGCAACCATCGGTGTTTAGGTGTAAGCAAAGTAGAACTGGAAAATTTGCAAACCAAAGAGAAATACCAAACAATCATTTATATAAGGGAATAAGTAAGGGGAAGTTTACGTGTGTTGTCTCATTAATTCTTAGGTCAACCTTGAAGGTAGTCCCTTTTTATAGTCAGAGAGACAAAGACAGAACATCTGGGTCTTTCTTTGATTTAATCAAATGGTTGGACGATAGTTTATATAGAATCTGTGTTCATACAATCAGCTCATCACCACGTGTTCACTAAGGATCTACCAGACGCTAAGAAACTTAGGGCCAGCAAAGCATAAGTAAGCCATTTTGTAGAAGAGGAAACAGAGGGTCAGAGAGATCAAGGAACACGCCAGGACTTTTTACTAGTTATGTGCTCCCCTACTGTACGCTGTTAAAATAATAACTGATTTGGATGTGAGGATAGTGAATGAAAGAAGAAATGAAAGAAGTTATCAAATGGATAGATGGAGCCAGAATACAGCAGCAGCCCATCTCCGTCTTCCTCATGTCAAGTACAATTATCCTTTCATTCCCTCTTCTTCACTCCCTAATGGGAATGCAGTTTGGCCAGAGAGACAAGTAAACCTCAAACCATCTTACAAAACGAAACCCAGTACACATGAAGATTAAAGATTAACAGAAGGAAAAGGGTTTGGATGCATAGGCTGTATGGTGGGCAGGTGATCATACATAACTTTACCAGATTCCCAAAGTGAAGGCTTTGCTAGGGGTAACCAAGGCTTTACCATGAATGAAAAATGTGGGTTGTCCCAAATTCTTTGTCTCAGGATGCCTTATCATAAGATTAGATATGGCTGAAAATGAGGACTTGTAAAGACGTTAATAGTTTATTTCTCTTCTTAAGACATTTATCAATTTTATACTTTCTGCTTTCATTATCTGTGTCTCTTCGATTTTTGAATGCCAGAGGGATATGTACAACCGGATATGGTAGAGACTCGAGATCGTTTGCTTCATACATGAGTGAACACTAAACAAGTATTTTGCTTGACCATTTTTAAGGCAGTATATCATATAGTGGACAATTTACCTTTTTGCCTTTAATTATACTCTTCTTTGAACATAAAGGAATAATTCTTTTTTAAGAAAAGCCACTTGTTGGGGCACCTACGTGGCTCAGTGGGTTAAGCCGCTGCCTTCGGCTCAGGTCATGATCCCAGGGTCCTGGGATCAAGCCCTGCACCAGGCTTCTTGCTCAGCAGGGAGCCTGTTTCTTTCTCCGGCTCTGCCTGCTTGTGTTCTCTCTCTCTCTTGCTCTCTCTCACTCTTGCTCTCTCTCTCTCTCTGACAAATAAATAAATAAAATTTAAAAAAAAAAAAAAGGAAAGCCACTTGTTCATAAATTTGGCAAAGTTTGGGGCACCTTGGTGGCTCAGTCATTAAGCGTCTGCCTTCGGCTCAGGTCGTGCGTGGTCCCAGGGTCCTGGGATCGGGACCCGCATCGGGCTCCCTGCTTGGTGGGAAGCCTGCTTCCCCCTCTGTGACTCCCCCTACTTGTGTTCCCTCTCTCGCTGTCTCTGTCTCTTTCAAATAATAAATAATCTTTAAAAAAAAAAAATCCCTTTAAAAAACAATTTGGCAAAGTTAAAAAATTCTGCTATGTGCCAGTTACTGGGCAAGGCAATGGGGATGTGAGGTATGATATAAACTCAAAGAAATATTACAGCCTGGCAGAATTCTAGAAGACAGGAATACAAATATTATAACATCTGAAAAGAACTTTCTCCTTTGGCTTTTGAAATTTCTACAGAAAATCACAAAAGGCAGAGTACATTTCAGATGGCTTATTAGGACTAAAACAAACTCTCTTGATGGTGTGAAAAGCCAGAATTGCATTTGAATAATTCATAATTTTGGTTTTCTGCTTATGTGACTAGTTATGTAATTCATTTTAGATAAACATACTTCTTCATTTTGAGAGGAAGATACCATCACAGTTGTCATAGAATTTCTATGTGCATATGCCTGTCATATTCACGTTATGAGCATACACAACATCTTTGATACATTTATGTGTCCCTACTGAATTATTAAATGAGAATTAAAGTTGTTTGGGGAAATACAATAATGAAGATAAATATTTTTATGCTTTGAGCAAAATCATAGCTTTCTCTAGAGCATTGCTTTTGTTTATTGTTTTAATAAGAAATCACAGATTGGAATGGGTGAAGGTATGATAAAATCTGCATTTGACCACCGAACCGTGATGCTGTCTAAAAGGTGTTTTACAGACACTCAGAGGAATTGACTCTGACAGCAGCCCACTCAGCCAAGAAATTTGACTGTCGTCTTCATCCACTTGCTTTCCCTCACATGGATGACCAGTAAATAAATGTGTCTTTTCCTTAGTGAATGATGGCAGGTCCCTATCTATCACATTGCACTATACAAATGAGATAGAAGCCATTGAATTTAGAAATAGATGAAATTAATCTAGTGATTCATGGCTCTTCGTTTTCTTGGGCTTCTCTCTTGAATTTAGAACAATGTCTACTGCAGAATATCACAGTTAGACTTGAGTGTTTCCAAATGTGACCTTTCTTCAACAAAGCACATGTTCAGGGGATATTGGGTTACTCCAGAAAATACAGGAACAATCTAATTTTGATCATGCTTATGGGTTATTACGTAGAGTCATTACATGACTCTAAGATCAAGGTCTGGTAGGATGAAGTGCTCAGATAATCACATTTTATGTCATGACAGCAATAAATAGAAGGGTGTGGGGGTGTGTGCGTGTTTGTACCTGTGTGAGTCTCCGTCCACATGCAGTCTCTCTCTGACTGTTCTGCTTCCAATTAGTTGACTGCGTATCCTTTCCTTTCCCTCTTCACCTAGGATTTTCTCCAGCATGAAAAATGTAGGCTGTCTCTCCACAGGACCATTGGATATCTTCTCAGAAGCCCCCTCGGAAGCTTTTCAGGTTTCTGAGTGAAAGTTACTTGGAGAGATAGCACAAATAGTAGGTCTCTGATGAACAGGGAAAACCCGATTTCCTTGGTCACCATCAGGGAGGAGAAGCTGCAAATGTCTGCCTTGTTTCAGAGTATTTCCAGGATGCCCTCTATGGTTTGGTCACCCAAATACCACATTCCTAACATGATGTCCCCTGATAGCCCCCGGGGTTTTCTCTTCAGGTGATAAAACATAGGGGGAAGAAGGAGTAGGAAGCATCTCACCATATGTTGTAAAGCTGAGAGTTTGGAATGTCTTCGGTTAGATACGTCTGGGGATCACCAGAAAATAACTGACACGTGGACAGTGCTGTCTTCCTGCAGTAATGTCAAAATGCCACCCCCCCCCCCAGTGCTCCCAGGAAAATGGCCAATTCAGAAAGCCCAGGTCTGAGTCAGATTTGATGTGTGAATGCCCTTCATTAGCCAGGGCTCCGTGGCATTTTGACAGTCATCCGGAAGTAGTCATTTCAGCTCTTTCAGCAGGGCCGACTTCAGGGACTAACTCTCAAAAGGTGAGCATCAGCTGTGCTTGTCAGACCAAACACCATGTGAGTGACAGAGGATTTTCTCAGCATCGGGGAAGATGGTCCATTTGGATCTGCAGAAGGGAGGAGAATAGAATATTCCAGTGGCTAACAGTATGATCGATGAAGGAGCACACACACTGGGCTCAAGTGTGAGCCCAGCCACCTGCCGGCTGCAGCCTCTCTGCCCTCAAGGCTCAGAAGCTTGAGGCGGAAGGACCAGACTCCTAGGGTCATTGTGAGCTGTGAGACAGTCAGGGCAAAAGCCCTGAGTAAATGTTAGTGGTTAGGGATGGTTATGAAGTGCAGAGAGCTGCCTGACTAGAGTGCAGAGTGGTGTAGGCAGCTGCATTGTGCAGACTTGGCGGGAGTTTGGTCAGGGAGACTGGTCAGCATTATGCACAGCCTGAAAAGGCAAGAAGGGGCAATGGGTTTCTTTCTGCAGGAAATTAATAGGGGACCACTGCAGGGATGACATTGCAAATACAAGGCTTAATGAAGCTGATGCTGGTTTATCTTGCACAGCCTGGCTGATAAAGTCTATTTATTGATAACGTAGTTGGTTCTGACATATACCAAAAAGTTCCATTTTATTTATTTATTTTTAAATACTTTATTTATTTATTTGACAGAGAGAGATCACAGTGAGGCACAGAGGCAGGCGGGGGTGGGGGAAGCAGGCTCCCCACCGAGCAGAGAGCCCAATGTGGGGCTCGATCCCAGGACCCCGGGATCATGACCTGAGCTGAAGGCAGAGGCTTTAACCCACTGAGCCACCCAGGCTCCCCAAAAAGTTCCATTTTAAAAGTTCTGTCATTCAGAAGTTTAATTCTTTTTTGTGCTTTAATTCCTTTATTTGGAAGCAAAGATTATTTCATTTTAAATTTGTGTTCCATTCAAAAGCTTGCTCATGTGTCTTTTTTCTTGGTTAATTTGGCAACAACAGCTTCAAGTCCTCATAAACCATGTGAAGGGCTCCTCCTGATGTGTACCCCGTTGTCCAAGTTAGTGAGAATTAATGACAATTTCTCTATTAAACTTTCTGATTAAATATGTTCGAGCAAAAGGTCTTTATTTTAATGCAGAATTGCTTTATGGTTATGCAGGAAACTGACAGAAGATAACATAATAGGCGATGGCTGTGGGTTTTTACCATGCTGCTAAATGGGTTTTGTTGCTGTGGGCTTTATCTGTGTCTGAGCCTTTCTGACCCCACAGCACGATGACGAACATTAAGGATGATTGTATCCTACCTTTCCATGACAATTTGGAGCATTATCTTTATTTTCTGTGTGTGGATTTTAAAATACAATCTTCAATTTGGGGGAAACAAAGAAATGTTTATGGAGGTGATGCTGAGATCTGGGTCCCGTTATTTTTATTTTTTTCTTTTAATGATAACAACTCTTTTACGTTAGTATGTCTTAAACCTGACATCTCTCTAGTCTCTCAATATTGAATTTAGCGTAAAAGCACTAGCTGTAGTGGAATACAGACACCGCACAGAAATTAACCATGAGCACCAGGGACTTAATGGGGGTGCCTGCTTCAGACCTCAGGTGATTTTGCTGGATCAACAGTTTTACCCGCGCACACCTCCCCCCACACGAAAGCTTATTTATACATTTGTTTTAAAAGAAACTTTGTTTTTACTATTTGCCTTGTACCTGTAGGAGGGCAGTACAATCCAGGCTAACTAAGATGAGTTAATTAGGGACGACTGGGTGGCTCAATGGGTTAAGCAGCTGCCTTCGGCTCAGGTCATGATCCCAGTGTCCTGGGATCGAGTCCCACATCGGGCTCCTTGCTCGGCGGGGAGCCTGCTTCTCCCTCTGCCTCTGCCTGCCTCTCTGTCTGCCTGTGCTCGCTCTTGCTCTCTCTCCCTCTATCCCTGACAAATAAATAAATAAATAAAATCTTAAAAAAAAAAAAAAAAGATGAGTTAATTAAACTTTAACATGCTTACGTAATAGGTATTCAGCCACTAAAAGTGTTGACGGGGGTCAGAATCACCTGGGATTCACCTGTGAAACTTAACATGTACACTTGCCTGGAATGACCTCTCAGGTTTAAATGAGATATTGATGGAGGAAAGACGAGGACTGACCCTGGATTGACCTTGAGCATTTGTCTTTTTAATAAGTTGCATAGAATAAATCTAATGTACAGCACTAGATAAAAAGTACCATTGACAAAAATTGTTTAACACGTAAAAATATCCACAGCATAGGAAATAAACCGTTTACTACATACAGTATGATTCTACAGGGAGGAAAAAGGAAGCAAAGCCAACAATAATGATCCCTAATGATATATACGGGCAGTAATTCTAGAATGCCTTACGTTCTGAAGATCCCAGTTTGCATTTACAAGTCCGTTCTTTTTTATATGATTAGTTAATTATCCATGGTCTATAGTATTCCTCTAGTAGATGTATTTAGCTAACGGGTGTTTCTCCCATATTCAGTGGTAATTTAGGGTTGATTTTATGTGTATGGCTCTCTCCTAACTCTCTAGTTCCTACACTTGGCTACGTGGGTTCTTCGAAATCTTTCCACGCCCTGCATCTGGCAGATGCATTGAAATTTGACATGCAGACCTGAATATCCACTTGGAAAGGAAAAATGGAGAGAAAGCCAAGTGCTAAATAAAATTCTGTCCTAGGTCACATTCCTAGAGGATTCTATGGCCCTGATTATAGTCTAACATTAGCTAAAAGAACCCATAAATTTCAAACAACCTCATGCAGTTAGTGCAAATTTTGCTTGGCACTCCAGAAACTAGACCCAAGTATGTCTGCTTAGTATGTCGGCCACATGCATCCTTTCAAGTCTTTCCCTTCAGATGACATTCTCCTTTGAGAAAACCTTCCACCTGTGCACTTTCAGAGCCATTGCATTCCTTTAATTAATGTGCACAAGTTACTATTTCTGGAGTCATAGTCCTTCAACAATATTTGATTCCCAGGACTGACACTTACTTGCCTATAAACTTTTCCCTGATCTTCTTATCCATCAGGCAATCTGAAACAACACCCATTGAGACTCAAGTTCCATTTCCACTTAAGCAACTGTCATCTTGTTATTGAGTTAGAAGAGTCAGTGGCACTTTTTAATCTTATCGGATATAAGACTCCCTTGCGTTCTCACAAGGGCGTGCTTCTGCCCGTTTGTCGTTCTCCCAAGGCTGCCTTTGTTGATTCGGCCTGTTGGTTGTTTTCATTATTATCTTCTGGCTCTCTTCGCTTCGGATCATTTATGTCTTTGCTGTATGATGGGAGAAAAAGAAAGAAAGTGGGGGTGAGGGGTGGAATTCTTTTAAGATGTGATTTGAAAATATTTTACCATATTCTTTTCGTAATATAGTAATATATTACTATATTATAGTAATACACTGTTGAAACCTCCAGTATAGTCATATGTGTATCTTGTGCCCAGCAGACTTCATTCCTATTCACTAGGGTGGGATCTTGCTCCTCAAAGCTAGGAATAATAAGTAGGAAGAGAGCAAACCCAGGAAATGAACCTGTCAGACTAATCTTTTCCCAGTTGACCCCTCCCCACCACTGGCAGCAGGCCCTTCAGTGAAAGTGTCCAAGGCTTGCTTTGTTGGAGGGCACCTACTGTTTGTTTTAGATTTACATTTTGATAGGACATTCCTTTTGCTGGTGGTATTTTTCATTGCAACTTGCAGTGAGTTGTACTTTGAGCTATAATTATATAAATACTTTGATATTAGACCCTTTCTGTAGGATGTGAAAGAGATGGTTATATACCAGTGTATACCAGTAATTTACTTAGCATTCAAATTAGGTCTCGAGGTTCTAGAGGAATGCATGAGTCACTGACAGTAAGCTATGAGAGGGAACTCTGAGGAATGTTCTTTTACTACCTCTAAAGATATTGATTTGTTCCTAATTATAGAAACTAAGATTAAACACTTATCTAGTAGGAGTTCAGTGTGGAGCAAATAGTGGTTCTTAAAATAGTTTGTCAGAAGGAGCAAAAAATCAGAAAATGGATAGAGAAGTTATACTTTGTATAATTTCTGCCCTTTATGAAGGACTATTAGAAGATCTCTTTGCATAAGCAGGGGCCCAGGCAAAACGTTCCGCTTTCCTTCCTAATGAAGAGCCAGAGATTGTATGCCTTCAGGATCTCTTTTTCTCCCAACAGGTCTCCTCTCTGTCCTTCCCTGAATTTTTTGATTAATATTTCATTTTATGAACTTAATGATAGCCCACTCTGTTTTCAAAAAAAAAAAAAAAAGTTTGCCTTATTTCACAACACTACACATACTGCATTAATATTAAAAACAAACAAAACAAAAAAACTTCTGGGATCTCCTACACGGATCCTGCCAGCTTGAGGCTTTCCCTAAGATTCTGTCCTGAGCTTTTTTAAAAAAAAAATATTTTGTTTATTTATTCGACACAGAGAGAGATCACAAGTTGGCAGAGAGGCACCAGAGAGAGAGGGGGAAGCAGAGAGCCCGATGCGGGGCTCCATCCCAGGACCCTGAGATTATGACCTGAGCTGAAGGCAGAGGCTTTAACCCACTGAGCCACCCAGGCGCCCCTGTCCTGAGCCTTTTTGTCCACCCTTATGGCTTCAGGATTCAATTTTTGAGTGATTCCCAAGTATATAATTCTCTGACTCTTTCTTGAACAAGGGTCACAGAATCCCAGTCTTCTGCTGGGTATTTCCATCTGGGTTTTTAATGTTGCTTTGCACCCAGCAGCTTAATTCCTGATAAAATGCACTTGCCATGTTGGCTTATTATCAAACTTCCCGGAATGATTCAAACTTAGGAAGTCTACTAATATAAACCTCCCATAACAAATGAATTCAAGGGGAATGGGAGCCATATGGGCATCATTGGTTCTGAAAAAAACAGGAGTCATCCTCTTGCTTGACAAACCCCTCACTGGACTGGCAGAGGGATATTGAAAAAGAGAGAAAGTAGGAGGTGGATACAGTCAGATCAAAAAGTTGGGTATCCATAGAGTGATAGAAGCCATTTGATAAAAACAAATATAAGATAACAATTTGCATCACATACCAAGATAAGTTTAAAGGAATAAAAAACAAAGTACTCCTACCTCAGAGCTTTTTCAGATTTAATTCTGCCAGGGATGATACCATGGGAAGATTCTGGAAGGGAGGAAGGAAATCCTGCACTTAATTGGAGAGTGAGTCTATGGAGATAAAATTCCTCTTATTCCTTCTGTAACTCTTGGTAACAAATTTAGGCTTGTTAACAGTAGGATTTTCTATGATTTGTGATCTGTGGTAAGCTCCAATTGATTCTTTGCTTCCAGAGTATCTTCTTCAACCTCGTAGGCTTACTGTATTCTTTGATGTTAAGAAACAAAGCCTCAAGTTATAGCAAGTCCATTTTCCAGCCATTCTCTCTTTGTTAGCTTCTTTAAAAAAATGGTGACATGAACATCTATCTCATGATGGGATTTTTAGGCTTTAAGTTCTTATTTTCTGTGCGGTAAGTGAAAAACTTTATTTTTCCCGAACGTTGTAAATCAGAATGGCTCATAGTAGGCACCTTTGTGTTTTCTGACTAACCACGCTTTGTAAGTCATGGTGCTATAATTCGATGTAAAACATCTTTTATTTTATAAATATGTACTATTCAGATACACATTTTAGCAGTAAATGACGTTTCATTGACTTTATAAGACAGATAAAAAGAGCTAACAGATGCAGTTTTGCATACACCTGAAACTTAGGGTCATTTTAGACTATTGAGCATTTTTCTATGTAGAGGGTACTTAGAAACGGTCCTGGGAGTGCAGCATTTCAAATGAAGACAAAAGGAGATGAACCACACCCAAGCCAGGAAAGGCAGCTCATGCCTAATAGTGTCCATGCATACTAGCATAATTTATCTTTAGTTTTGGCTTTGTTTTGTCTCTGAACCCATTTCTGCTTATTTTTAATGTCTCTCAACCAACCACTATCATCAGGAGAAAAAAAGAAATGACATTACATAAGTTCCAGTATCCCTTTAGCAAGTGCACCGTGCCCATCCAGGACAGTGATTTTCTCTCTTTTATACTTCGTAAAAGGTGCATTTTCCAAAAAAGGATACATTTTCCACTTTTACTTCCTAGTAAATTGTTTCTTCCAATCACATCCCGGCGACTACCGTTATTTTGAGATGGAAATAAATTCGTGTTATGAATCCTTTTGCTCATGTTCTGACCCTCACTGTGGTTTCTGTCGTGCCGTGTCATGGGGTGTTTTGTGCTACTCAGCACTCTAACAAAATCTGGAAGGGAATATATTGTCAACGCATAGCCTGGAGCTTTCATTTTGCACCCTCATACAGCTCTCAACCTTTATAAGGGGTCTTCCATGAAAAAAGTATGTGTGGGTAGATGTGTAGTTTCAGCCTATTGATTATTTTCTCATTTTGTTCTATAATAGTTCACTCTCCTACTAAATTAAAACGTCAAGTCACACTCCTCTTACGGAAGGAGAAAGATAATTTAAACCATCAGGGCCATCTATCCTAAAAACATCGTTGTTATACAGCTATCGGGACTGTTGAATGACGCGGTCTCTTGGGACAGTTTGTGCACAGAAGTATAACTTGCATTCACAATCATGTGTCCTTCTCTCTTAACAGTTGACTTCAAACCTCGTGCCAGCATGGATACTGTCCATCATATGTTGCTTTTTGGATGCAATATGCCTTCCTCCACTGGAAGTTACTGGTAAGGGATAATGGTCCCACCGTCAAAAGGGGTGTAGAAAATGTATGTATTTTATAAGTACAAATCGCATCTGTGCAAGTATTTTGCAGCTGATTAATAAACAGGTAGAATATTTACTTTCCAGGAGGGAACACGGTTCTTTCACATCACGTGGTTATCATGGTCTGATTATCACTGTTATTGAGTCTGCTATGGAGCACATCCATCAGTCTTTGACAGACTTAATAAATTTATGTCTGTTGTCGTAGATAGCATATCAAGGTACAGACAGCTTATAAAAAAAGGCTGTCAATTTAGATAATGGATGCTCTCATGTTTACTTTTTTAAGCTCATGCTTCAACCCAAAGACCACCAAGGCTCTGTTCACTGAGCACTCTTTTATCCCCAACGCTGTGCTAGGTGATCGTATACACCATTTCATTTTTTCCTAAAGTGTTTCCAGAGCAGTTAATATTGTCCCCGCTTAACAAACAAGGAGCCTGAGCCCGAGAGCTTCAGTATCATGTTCACGGTTACTCAGCTGGTTGGTGTCAGATGAGGGTAGAACACTGAGTTGTCTGGTCCCAAATCCAAAGTTATTTGCATTTCACCACACCGCCTCCCATTGATTCAAACAACTATTGCAGTTTTAGAATTTGTTTTAATCACTGCGGTGAGTCTTCATATCTTGCTATATATGGTCAGTAAACATCTATTAAATGCCTGTTATATGCCAGAATGGTAGCAGATGCTATGGAAGGTTCTAGAATAGATATGCTTTTTATCCCTAGGAGCTTACAGCATAATTATGGCGTGAGATCTGCCCTTTCGTTTTGTTCTTTGGTGTTCATGAAGATTGGTGAGCTTTGAAAATAGCCATGCGTTTTAAGTCTCCTATTTTGCAACAAGAGCCAGAATCACTGTCCGGTATTGAACAGTCCAGAATGACTAGTGTGCCCTGCTTTGCATGGAAGAAGGGTCTCTTTTGTGCCCCTGTCCCTACATAATCACGTACACTAATAGACCTTTTTCTGTACATCCTCATATTTGTCAGACTGATGCAAGGCACACAGAAATTGCACTCTGGTCGTCGTTGCAACAGACAATTGTAATATATATTTGGAACTGTTAAAAGCACAGGGCAATTAGTGGAAATCTCCAGGGACCAAGTATCATCAAAGCATTTGTTAATAGGCTTAAGTTATTTGATGAAAGGGTTGTATCACATAGGAATCCAGCTCACATGACTGGGTTTATGTAAAAACGGGACCAGCAAATCACAATTAATACCCTTTGCTATCAACATTCCAGTTTTTTGCTCTTCAGTAAATTTTTGTAAATAAGATTCTGATATTAAAAGATTATTCCGTGACAGCTTCTTCTGAATCTTGTTCACCGAATCACGTCCTTTGGCTTTATGTTTTAAAAATATTTCTTCTGAAACTGGCAATATTTATCTTCAGATTAGAATTCGTGAAAACAGCTAGAAGGGATGTCAGCTTTTAAAACCTGCTTTACATTTACCTTGGTTAAAGAGAATGAGTGAAAAAAATAAAACGTCACTAAATGTTATTATGGTTTTAATTAAGAAAAATCTCATTATAAAATGAACTAAGCCTCGTTCATTGTTCTCATATCAAGGGAACATCAGAACAAATATTATTTTGGTCCTGTAAAAATAATTATTAATATTCTTAAATATACAGTTCTGAAATTAAGTCTAGTAAAATATATTTTCCAAAAGACTGCCAAATGGAGGAAAGAAAGAATTCAAAGAAAATGTAAATGAAAGCAAAAATAGCAATTTTGAGTAAAGTAATTACTACGTGTATTATTACTAACATTATGACTTGAAAGTCAACATAGTAAAATGAAGGAGTCGTGAACTAACTAGCGGAATCCCTGGGTAAATCACTTATGTGTGAACTAGCCTCGATGTCTTCATTTTAGCAAGGGACTACCACCAGATCATTCATAGAACTCCTCTATGCTCTAAAATTCCGTAATTCTATGAATATAAATTGCACGCAGATGCTGAGTCAGATTAGAAAGCCATCATTCTAAGATACGTTCACTGGTGGAGTCATCTCAAACACGCAGCCCGCTGCATTTTGCCATTCATTTGCATCCCTGAGTAATTTGAGCTCTGAATGGCATTATACATATGTATGCCATTTTAAATGGATTTTTAGCATCAGCCTTGTAGCACATATTTCCAGTTATCTGTAGGTTTGTTAGGGTTGACTTCATCACCCTCAAGGACAGTAATTGGTGGTGGGACTTAACCTTCTTTCAGCCAAGCCCAAAGTGTTCACGTAACATTTAAATTTATTTCAATATATGTATATAGTACCTGTTCAGTATGTAAACTAAGAGGTATGCATTAATTGAAACTGTTCTAGTGAAGGGTGCCTGGGTGGCTCAGTGGGTTAAAGCCTCTGCCTTCAGCTCAGGTCATGATCCCAGGGTCCTGGGATCAAGCCCCACACTGGGCTGTCTGCTCCGCAGGGAGCCTGCTTTCCTCTTCTCTCTCTCTCTCTGCCTGCTCTCTGCCTCCTAACGATCTCTGTCAAATAAATAAATAAAATCTTTAAAAAATAAAAAATTAAAATAAATAAATAAAATAAAAAGAAACTGTTCTAGTGACTCCAACTTCTACAACCCAGTCTTATTCTCCATTTAAAAATGGTACAGACTTTTTTTTATCTCCCAATAATTGGCAACACCCTCGCTTCTTTAAAGCATTGGAGCTCGTGGGATATTTCATGGACTAAACTTCGTGGTTGCTTCACAAAAACATCTTCTGCTCCCTCCCACCGAAGCCACATAGCCTCAGCCATGGAAACAGTCAGCGGATGTTTTCCAACTGCTTGGCTTCTTATCCTCCCACCTGAATTACAATACTAATAACAAAAATCTATCAGTGTCAAAGCCTTGCATTATTTTTCTAAAATGGTTGAGTCATGAAATTTATCACACTCATTTTACAGTTGCAAATCTATTCCTCAACTGCTCCAAGATCTAGACAGTAGTTAATTTACGATTCCCCTACTTTCACATGTATTTTTGGATACGATACCTATAATGTTTTTTGATGCTTAAGAATATCAAGAACTTGTTCACGCCCTGGGGAAATCTTTATGAGAGTACAAAACTGTTTTAGTGAAAGAAGAAAAAGCTAACAGGATATTTTAACACACAAACGTCCAGCTTAGATTTCCTTTTCTGTTTTCTTCTGGTAGCTAGGATTACCCCCTCTGTCTTCACTTGAGTGTTCTAGTTTCATTGCCAGAAGGTTGGCAAATAGGTATGTGTCTCTAAGAAAGTAAACATTTTCCCCCTGAAATTAAGAAGTTATAATTCATCCTCTGTCTTCCGGCAGCACTTTTAATATGAAAACAAAGAGCTCTTCTGATGATATTTCTCTGTTGTGCTGCCCTCCTTTGCTCTTTGTAATTGCCTCTTTCTACTGTTCATTAAAATATATTTACAGTTATATTACGTTTACAGGAAAATAGTAGACACAGCACGAAGCAGTTTTCATTATGTAGTCATTTTAATTTTAAAGGTTTTTTTTTTTTTCCCCTACACATCTTCCAGTCTTTGGTGTCTCATTCCAAATTAGCAGCTCACACTGGTAATGTGTCTAGTTAATTGTATGCATGTGCATTTAAATTGCATACATTGATGTGAACCTTTTAATATACCATGGGGTGGTCCCTTTATAGTTAGAGTGGGCCTGGTGCTCAATTCCAAATTAACATACCTCTCGAGGATGCAAATAAGGACCGGCTGATGGAAAGGCAGCAGTATCTGTCAGATGTAACCCTCAAACCTTCTTTCCCAGATCTTTAAAGGAGAAGACAATTAACTGTATCTGGGGACCCACAGAACGTAATAGCACCAAGAATGGAGCAAGCATAGTGACTTGTTGGATTCCATTGGTACTTGCAGACTCAATTCAAAGCATAGCAGTTCTAAGTTCCCCAGATTTCTTGGCTGAATTTGAGCCATAAGTGAGTAGATGATTTGGGGGGCTTTTTTTTTACAGTCAGTAAGGAAATGAGGTGCTGAAACCTGGGTAATTTAGACATAAGGTACCTATTACAGCTCCTCACGAAAAAAGGGTAAATTTTAGGAGATCTTAGAAATGGACATATTGCATTTGTTTGTTCTGTAAACAGCTTTATTTTATTTTTATTCTAACAATCAGGTTTGTTTTGTTTTGTTTTAATAATGTATGATTGGCTATGGATAGTATTTCAGTCTTTGAAAATCTCGCTGTTTTGTTCATACAAGCCGTTTAACATTTGGGGTAATTCAGGAGCACCACTTTTTGTAATATGAGTTTGTACAGGCCCGTGTACTTTAATCTGCTGGACACAGGACCAGGGTTTAAAGAGTTTATGACTGCCAACTGCAAGCTTGTGTGTTCACAATACTGGAAGATTAAAGTGAGTGGGCTTCTTATGTACCTACCTGCCTTGTACTTAGGCGTCGTCTTCTATGCATAACCGAAATTAATATGTTTAGTCTTAGCCATTAATATTTGATCGAAAACTGTTTCTAATGATGCTTGCGACCTACTACGTTTTACAAATCAGAGATGCCTTCTACAGGTTGTTTGATCTTCTCTGAAAAGAAGCTTCCCAGCTGGTGAAGTGAGGCTATTTCCAGCTGTTCTAACTTGGAATCATTCTCCAGCTAAAGCAGTAGAGCTTTCCCATCCTAGAAGCCTTAGCTTCAGTCCCTTTCAACTGCTTCTATTTATTAACCACCTGCTGTGTCTTTTAAAATGCCGCTGTCTCCGCAGGGTTACAGATGCTGATGAAAGAGAAGAGTAGCTAAAACATTATATAGATATGTATACATATATAGCAGCCAGTATGTGAGACACCCTGCTTAGTTTTTCATTTAAATGACTGTTTTTTTAGGGTGATATTATGTCCACAGCTTAGTTGCCTCCCTCATGATGATAATGATTCTCTGGTTAAGAATGGTGTTTGCATATGCCGCCTTTATGCACCCTCTCCATATCCTAGCTACCTATCATCTGTACACAGTGTATCTTCTGCAGCCCCCTCTTTGTTTCTTCGGCCACAATGAAACTTCTAAAGTTAAACACATATATAACATCCTTGTCAGTATAAATAAAAATAACAGGGTCTACAAAACCTGTGCTATGCCTTGTTCTAAAGCACTATAAAATGTGCCTTTGATTGTAGTAGCAAATTTTAGATACAAATCTCTGATAGGCTAAAACTGATTGTATCCATTTTTTAAAATATTATAATAGATTCATATGATGGTGCATATCAGGGTAGTATGGGGGATCTTTGTTTATTTAAGACACACGTGGTACTTATTGTATTTACCAGTGATCGTAACCATTGGCTAATTTTTTTAAAGACTGTTTATTTATTTGAGAGAGAGAGAGAGAGAGAGAGAGAATGAGTTGGGGGGAGGGGCAGAAGGAGAGGAGAAACAGATTCCCCTCTGAGCTGGGCGTCCCACACAGGGCTCGGGGCTCGCTCCCAGGTCTCCAGGATCACAGCCTGAGTCAACCGAAGGCAGACGCTTAACTGATGGAGCCACTCAGGTGCCTTCCTTGGCTACTTTATAGAAACCTGGATTAGAGGTGTTGATAGGAGTTCCTTAGCAACTGACCACTTCTTAGTAGACCAGTGTCAACTTTAATAATGTACAACGGCATGATTGTAACAATTTAACAGTTTCAACAGAAACAAACATTACATAACTTTGAACAATTGTTCTTTCCTGACAGACTAGCATTTATGTTAAACAGAATAGCAATATTATAGCACAGTGCTGTAACATTCAGCCTAGAGCCAATTGTAATAAACACTAATCAAATTATTTAACCTGTGTTGGTTTGTTTCCTCATCTGTAAAGTGGAACTACTAATCCCACCTAATAGGGCCATGATGAGGAATAAGTAAAGGGATGTAAATAATAGTGCAGTGCTGGGCACGTAGATGTACTTAATAAATAGTAGTTGTTATCCTTATTTGTTTAATTAATAAAATATTTCTTAACCAGCTATCATGTGCCAACCTCTTTGTTAGGCACTGAAAATTTGGTGTGAACAAAACAGACACACCCTCCTTTTTTATAGACTTTATGGCTTTTATCTCACTAAGAAGGTGGGGCGTGTATATTTTGTGGCCATTTATCAGGCTGGTGACTTTTAATCACCGCTCTTATTTAGCTTTCCCAGTAAGTTTCCTACTTATTGATGTGCTAATAGTAATACCTATTGTATACCCACTGAATTGATATTCACATCAAATTTGTCTGAATTGGGAAGTATGTTCTGTGGGTTTATAGAGAGCAGTTAATGAAATTTGAATACCTTACCCATTCCAGATACAGTTTGGAATGATCAAGATATCCTACATATGCCATTGATTATATATTGTGTTTCTTAAAGAGACGTTCTCATTTTGGATTAATTTTCCTGTGGCCCTGATATTTAATTTAGTAAAACTGGAATTTAAGTCTACATAGACTTAACTTGAGGGCGTGACAATTTTAAAAAATTTTTTAAAAAATTTTTTTTTAGCGGCACCTGGGTGGCTCAGTTGGTTAAGTGTCTGCCTTCGGCTCAGGACATGATCCCAGAGTCCTGGAGTCCAGTGCAGCATGGGGCTCCCTGCTCAGAGGGAGCCTGCTTCTCCCTCTGCCTGCCACTCCACCTCCTTGTGTTCAGTCACTCTCTTTCTGTCTCTGACAAATGAATAAATAAAATCTTCTAGAAAATTTTTTTACATAAAAAAAGAAATGAGTTGTCAGTTCTGATCTTCCCTGAGTAACCTTGGATTTTAAATAGCCTTTAACGGATACAACTAGAGGGTACTTGAACAGTCAATCATGCTTTATTTGGATAATGCAAAATGACAGGTTAGCATTTTTCAGTGCTTGGCATAGTCTGAAAATATTCATGCCATCTGAATGGTTTCCCCATGGATTAGAGGTGAAAAGGCTCTAAAGCAGAGGTCCAAGAATCCAGAATAGTTTTCTTTTGAAAAGTTAATTCTCACCATTTTTACTACAAATACTAAGAAACCACAAGGGAGCTATGTGAATCTTTTCACGATTAATTGGCTTAATCTGGAGGAGCCTTAAGGAGAAGCTGCTAGAATTTTAAGACCAAGAGACTCAGTTGATGAGGCCTGAAGTTACAACAGCCGTTGATCAAGGGTTACATTGCTTCCTAGCCTTAGGACTTTTCTTATTAATAAGAATAGTAAAGGGCACCTGGGCGGCTCAGTTGGTTGAGAGACTGCCTTCGACTCTGGTCATGATTCCTGGAGTCGCAGGATCGAGTCCCACATCAGGGTTCCAGCTCTGCGGGGAGTCCGCTTCTCCCTCTGACCTTCTTCCCTCTCATGCGTTCTCTCACTGTCTCAAATAAATAAATAAAATCTTTAAAAAAAAAAAAAAAGAATAGTAAAGATCTTCCTTATTTTATAGGACTCTTTAGAAAACTAAAATACCATCCTTATCCCTTTGGTCTTTGTTTGTTTGTTTGTTTGTTTTTTAAGTAATGTCTATATCCAATGTGGGCATCAGCCTACAAGCCCAAGATCAAGAGTTGCTTACTTGATCGACTGAGCCAGCCAGTCGTCCCTCCTGTGGACATTTTGTGTGGAGAAAATACGATGTTTTGTTTTTGTTTTTGTTTTTGTTTTTTCATTTAAAAGGGAAGATAGAAATCCGACAATGAAAATGTGCAGGGACTTTATTCAAATGCTCTTTGCCACTCTGTTGTATTTTTCCATTGTATTATCCATTCCAGAAGCCATTTCTCTTAATCTCTTATTTTTCCTCTTCTCATCGTCTCATATACTAAGTTTTAGGATTAGTTTCAATATCCTAGTGCTTTCCAACGAGTCCATCTTTACTCAGTCTTGAGTTTAATAAATTTCTTTTTTTTTTTTTCTTAAAGATTTTATTTATTTAAGAGACAGAGATCACAGGTAGGCAGGGAGGCAGGCGGCGGCGGGGGGGGGGGGGGGGGGGCGGAAGCAGACTCCCTGCTGAGCAGAGAGCCTGATGCGGGGCTTGATCCCAGACCCTGAGATCATGACTTGAGCCAAAGGCAGAGGCTTAACCCACTGAGCCACTTAGGAGTCCTGAGTTTAATAAATTTCTTAAAAATTATAAAACAGGATTTGAAAAATCAAGGTTTGCTTTTGGAGCTCTTTTACCAGAGCTGATGAGAAAATAAAATGTAAGATTGTTGTCTCTTTGCGAATAAGTGAGAACAATTACCTAGAATTTGATTTTAGAATTGTATACACACATTGCAACTTAGTTCAGATATTATAGTCATGTAGTCATCGAAGTTTATCTTCACAGAATATCATTTTCTGCCCATAAATCAATCTCATATATTGAGATAGAAGGAAGTGTGACAGGCAGAGCTTTGAATCATGGCTTGACTATGTGACCTTTGGAAGTTAAACTCTCTGTGCTTATTCAGCTGTAAAGCATAACCTATTTGCAATGTTCTTATGAAAGCTGATTTCTACAAACTAGCAGGCAAGTCATAATTCAGATTTATCGTTATTTAAATATTTTAGTTAAAAGTTCTTGAGGAAGTTTTCAAAAAAAATATTATTATACTTGACAGAACAATAACATTTCGGGCCAATCCAAATCTTTGTATATGAAAAGTTAAAAACTTACTTGGAAGTTAACGCCGCCAAACATTTCTTGAATATTTACTAAATGCCAGGCAGGGTTGCAGGTGCTGGGAGTTTATTGGCCACAAAGTATGCACAGTCTGGTCGGAAAGGAGATCCGTAAGCTGATGCTTAAGATGGGCGCTATAGTTAAAGAGTGGAAGTTGGCCTAGATAAGGAACAGAGAAGGCTTCCCTCAGGAGGAAGTCTGAAGGGATTTTTTTTTTTTATGATTTTATTTATTTATTTGACAGACAGAGATCACAAGTAGGCAGAGAGGCAGGCGGGGGTGGGGTGGGGTGGGAAACAGGCTCCCTGCTGAGCAGAGAGCCTGATGCAGGGCTCCATCCCAGGACCCTGGAATCATGACCTGAGCTGAAGGCAGAGGCTTTAACCCACTGAGCCACCCAGGCGCCCCCTGAAGGGAATCTTGAAGGAGAAAATAAATACAGGTGTGTCAGGCAGAGATTTGGGGAAGGGGTTTTCCGGGCAAAGGGAATAGTATGGAAGAGAGACTGAAAACTGGCAGAAATTTGGCATGACTAAAATGGAACTTTTTTTTTTTTCTGAGATATAAAAGTTCCCAGATAATGAAAAGCCTCATGTGTTATGCTATAATGTTTGGGTTTTATTTTCTTGTTATTTTTGCGAAGCGTTGCAAAGGTTTTGTGCCAGCAAAATGACCTAATCAAGTTTGTAGCTTAGAAAAACTTACTAAAGCAGTTTTCTCTGTTATATTTCATTCTGGTTCCTTCTAGTCATACACTGAATTGACTTCCATATCAGAGGAAACAATTATCTTGTTTAACCTAAGACTGTCATCACAATGATGGGAGGCACTTTTGTATATTTATGATCTTTGTTGAAAGCTATGAAAATTGCCACCCAGATCTTTAAATTTTAATAGCTCACAGTAGTGAGATACAAAGTTCATCACATCTGACAATCCCATCTCTTAAACTCTAAGAGTATGAGGCCAAGGAGGGAAACTGTTTTGGGCACTGTCCAATATCCTAAGACTTGTGGCTCAGGGGGCACAAGGGTGTCAGACATTTGTTCCAACGCACCCATCTCACGTGATAATGGTCCTTTGTCGTTAAAAGTATATTGTTCTTGACCGTGAACACTAAGAAACCACTGGCTGATGTGTTTTACATCGCACCTTACCCAACTTCTTTCTACATCCCGACTGATAGAAGCAAAAGCATTTGCTAAACAGAACCTTATGGGAACCTCCTGATTTGCAGTCCCTCACCCCTTCATTCAGCTGGGTAACAGGTGTCTGTCCTAACTGCCTAGTCTCCCACCCATTTCTGGCCTTAAGTGGGAAACTTGTTAGGAGTTCCTGCCTCTGAGTTTGAAGGTACGTTTTACCAGTGATTTTATTGTCTGTGACCTGGATGTTGGACAGGTTCTAGCCTCAGTTCCTACCTTGTTAAGAAAGCTACCACAGCCTGCCTTCAGTTTTCTCCCAGGCCATGGGCATTGCCCACTTTCTCCTGTGTGAGCCAGCCTTCTGCCCAAGAAGCTGTATTTGTCCTTGTCTTTGATAGCCCTCGAACCTCTCAAGTCTCTCTAAACCCCTGACTCGGACACTGCTTGGTGCCAATTTCACAAAACACAGAGCTAGAAAGGCAACATAAAAACATCACCGAGGGGCGCCTGGGTGGCTCAGTGGGTTAAGCCTCTGCCTACGGCTCAGGTCATGATTCCGGGGTCCTGGGATCGAGCCCCACATCAGGCTCTCTCCTCAGCAGGGTGCCTGCTTCCTCCTCTCTCTGCCTGCCTCTCTGCCTTCTTGTACTCTCTGTCAAATAAATAAATAAAATCTTAAGAAAACATCACCGAATGGTGTTTTGAACAAATCCAATTCTAGAAGAGAAAAAACTAAGAGATATAGTGTCATGGAAAAAAAAAAAGAAGAAGAAGAAGTGTGGACATGTGTGCCTTGAACTCAGGAAGCTTACCATTCATGGATTTGGTTGGACCAACATGAACTCTAGCTTGTCAGTCAGCGTAGGGGGAGCCACAGCACATGGCCACCACAGCCTGAGCAAGAAGCTTTGCACACAGGCCTCTGAGGGTTTGCAGACATGCCCTCAACCCGCAGCGGCTGACTGGAGGTGCTGGGATTCAACTCCACATGGATCTTTCTGCCTGGGCTCCTTTCGCTGCGCAGCCCTGCTTCTCAATAATGAATCTCTAGATGAAGTGAATGCCTTGTTAAAGAATGCATTACCCTGGTACAGTGCTTTGAGGTTTGTAAAGTGCTTTCACTTATATCTAATTTGATTTACAGAATGACTGTGAGGTAAGTATAACTAACCCTGTTTTATAAAAGAGAGAACACTGAGGCTCAGTAGACTGAGTGACTTGCCCGGCATGAAACAACCTCTCAACAGCACAGCCGGTATTCATACACTTGAAGTCCTAGATTTAACACCAAGAACCCCTTACGTGGGATACACTTGTGTGGTTCCCCAGGCTGATGGTAAGTATTGTGCTCCACCAAGTGTGGATGTGGCCAAAGATTTAGTGAAAATGCTGATCCCCAAAGGGGAAATGTGAACGGCATGTCTTTCAGTCCACCTCCAAATTAACACCGTGTGGACACTGGTTTCCACGCGCTGTCTGCGTAATGCTTACCTTCCTCCCTGATTTTACAGAGTACGTTCCACATAGGAACAGACCAAATTGCAAACTGTATATCTGCCTCACAGGATCGTTTCACATCAGGCAACGCACAGGCACACCTCCCTCTTTATTTACTTTTTTCAGATATTAAATTATTCTTGGCTCTAGTCTTTGTCAGGATCTTAAAGCTGGTATGACGGCCATCATGATATTTTATGTATTTTACTTTGTTTTCAAATCTCTTCCCTTAGCCTCTCCTCCCTATGGTGAATGATTAATGTGTTTTGCTATTTGGATCTTCGTTTATGGCTGCATTTTTTTTTCTTCAGGTTTTGTGATGAAGGAACCTGTACAGATAAAGCCAATATTCTATATGCCTGGGCAAGAAATGCTCCCCCTACCAGACTCCCCAAAGGTATATCTGAGGCCTCTTGCATCACCTTCCCTAAAGCTGTTTAATTTCTGACTCTAGAGTACTTTTTATCATGTCCTTTCCACAGTTGTCAACAGTGTTCCATTTTGCAATTCCACACTGAAAAATTGCCAGTATTACCTGCATTGTACTGAGAAGGTTTCATTTAGGTAGTTCCTCTTTTTTCTGCCTCTCTTTGGTAAGTAACCTGACCATTCAATAGTTCAGGTAGAAGCAGAGAGTACACAAGAAGTATACCTCACGCTACCTTCAGCCTACGGCACATTGATTCTTGACGGCAGGAGCATTTCATGAGCCAGGAGAGCTAAGAATTAAATAAATTGCTGTTTCAGCAAACAGATTTTTTTTTTTTTAATAGTCTTGGAACCTGGATATTTAATGCAATGTCAAACCTCAGCTGGCTTTCTGACTTCACTCTAAACTGTTCACAACTTCCAATGTGTGAATGAATTACCAGGCTCTCTTTTATTACTGTGATGTTCCTTAGTATCAAGGGAATGTGCAGTTCTGGAACAGTATAAGTCTGCCATGGTTCAGGGATAGTGTCTTGGGATACACGTGTCCCTCTCTTGCCTCCCCAGCTTTGCCAGCTCTAATTGATATTTGTTTTGCTTTGCTTCAAATGAGTTTCTGGATCCTCTCAATAGTTTACCAGGCAGCTGCTACCAAACAAAATTGGAAACTAATGGGGGCTGGGGGAAGGCTGTTATAGATTTGCTGACATTTTTAATGTTAGCATTAAACCATTAGTTGAGCAGATAGAAAAAAATTTTCCTCGCCTATATATATTTTCTCTGTTGATTTTTTATAAAGCTTCCTAGCAACTCTATTAATAGTACAACTCTTAGGAACCCTTCAGATTCCAAGAACCTATTGACACACTGGACTTTGCAATCTCACTGATAACTGATTTCCTCAATAACATTTTTGCAGATACCAGTTTTCATATGCGAATGAAAGCATTTCCCCTGAGGTGCTCTTAAGAAGTCTGTTTTCTATATTCAATCAGAAAATAAAAATGAGTGTGACTATCTTCAAAACAAAACAAAAGAATGGATTTATGTATATCTGTTATATAATCACCTAGAGTAGCATTTTGTTTTGTTCTATTTTTTTCAGAATGAGTGAATTCTCCTCTTAAAGTATATATGATTACTTCGGTTCTGAAATGGGAAGTATGAATAGAATTCTATCAGAGCTTTGAGAAGGAATGATAGATTATATTAGAAATGTTCAGGGATTACCTAGTTCATTTTTTCATATAACATAATTTCTTATGTTATATGCTATTTTATTTCCCTTTGGATTTCATAGATCAGCAACCTGAGATTAGCTCCATTTTAGACTTTGATTTCTAAAATATTAATTCATCTTCTTTCTAAACCTTTAGGTGTTGGATTCAGAGTTGGAGGAGAAACTGGAAGTAAATACTTTGTACTGCAAGTACACTATGGGGATATTAGTGCTTTCAGAGGTAAGTTTTGAAATGCTGGGACTAGGCACAACTTTAAATACTATAAATATATGAAATATATATAAAAATGTAAAATGTACCTACCGACTCTTGACCACACATTCTGCCCACTGGGAAACAACTGCTTTTGTTCCCTTTAATTTGGGACTACCGAAGAAATGACATTTATTTTGAAAAGTGTATTCTCTTATCCTACTGTGCGCCTTTCTCTTAGGCCGACTTCAGGGTTCTTTGGCTTTCCAGTGTATTGTCTTATCTACCCTCTCCTATTAGGGGATTCCTCCCAACGACGAATGTCAGCAGACTAGGGATTTCGCCATTTATTTCCACTACTATAGGCAAGCCACTGGAAGAGCCCACATGTCTTGCAGTACCAGGAAAGTCCCCCAACACTCAAGTTCGTGTCAGTGCTTTATCTGTGATCTACACTTGTCTCTTCATGACCTCGTCCATCGTCTGCTGCCCTGACGCACAGACCCCACCTACTCGTTTGACACCTGCTAAAGTGTCATTGGTCTACCTATGATGACAATGCCCTTTATTTTTTTTTTTTTTATTGAAGTATAATTGACATACAATACCTTATTCATTTCAGGTGGGCATCATAGTGATTCAGTATTTTTATACATTATGAAATGATCCCCATGATAAGTCTAGTTACCATCTGTCAGCATACAAAGTTATTACAATATTATTGACTATATTCCCTATGCTGTACATTAATCCCTGTGACTTTATTTTATAACGGGAAGTTTGTACTATGTACTCTATTTAAATCCTCCTTTTCTTATTATAGAATCATTACCATGAGGAAGGGGCCCTGTTCCCAAGGCAACCGAGACTGGTACTTCTTCCTTCTGCTGCATTTAGTCAAATTCCAACTGCCTTCCAGGTTCACACTTTAGTGTTCACGGGAGTGTAAATATTAAGCAATCTTCTCCTTGGCTTATCAGCTTTTCCACTGTGTCTTGCTGACTTATACATATTGCCCCGAGTTCTCTAATTTAACATTATATTTCTCCTAACTAACCTCATACATTTTCCTCTCCAGATTTTTTTAGCTTCCTCTCTGGCAACTAAGTCTTGAAGTACATGTCCGTCTTGGTCCATGAGGTATCCTTGGGGACCTTTGCTGAGAGTGCCTCCTGTGGTCAGGTTTCCATAGATTCTCAGTATTCAGGACTGGGATAGTAAATACAGTCTTTCTCTGGAAAAAGATAGTAGGAAGGATAATTTTATATGATTGAAAAATTATCATTAACACTGCAATCAGATATATTATCAGCTAAACAAGCTCCTAGGGACCAGCCCATGAAGCTAACTTCCAAATAAAGCTTGTTTTTATATTAAAAATACACTTTGAGTTATAGTATACAAATAGCTTTCCATTTTTGGAACAGAGACTTAAAACTTAAGTTGTTAACTGTAGTGTCGAGATAGGGTTTTGTTGAAAACAATGGAATGAATGTTTGTGTTTGAGGAATAAACAGAAATGATCTGTTCTAAAAAGTTACCATGTTGGCGGGGCGCCTGGGTGGCTCAGTGGGTTAAGCCACTGCCTTCGGCTCAGGTCATGATCTCAGGGTCCTGGGATCGAGTCCCGCATCGGGCTCTCTGCTCAGCAGGGAGCCTGCTTCCTCCTCTCTCTCTCTCTCTCTCTGCCTGCCTCTCTGCCTACTTGTGATCTCTCTCTGTCAAATAAATAAATAAAATCTTAAAAAAAAAAAATTTAAAAAAAAAAAAAAAGAAAAGTTACCATGTTGGTGTCAGCGGAACAGGGAGAGAGTCAGGCACTGCTGACTTCCAAATATTGATCAAGACTGTAATTTTCCCAAGAAGGCAAGGAAGGCTTTCCCTGCCCACCACAACTAAAGTAGCTGGCCATACCCACACACGTTCCCTCGCCCCACTTTCTGTCCCTCTGTGGAGCTCTGGACTTCACTTTTCGGCCACATTCCTCCTAGCTTTGTAATATGTCCTAACAGGTAGCACACTGATACCCTAGGGAAGACGGATGATAGAGACTAGTTTTAAAATATATTACTGTCCTAATTTATTTTATTACTGGTGAGGAATTAGTTTTGTTTTGTAATTTATGTTTAATCTAGGGATAATTTAAAAGTTCTGAGATTTGATAGGTAAATACACAGTTATTCTTTAAGAGACTGATGAGGAATGTTTATACAGATTTTTCATTTTTTCACTTTTTTGGGAACCGTTTTTCTAAAAGAAGGTGTATATGAGGTATGAGTTAGAAGGATTACTGGTACTATAATTCATGAACCTTACTGAAACATAACAAAAATATAAACAAAAAATTTCAGCCATGTAATCTTTTCAGTAATATTAGATAAGATCTTGTGCCTTAAGCTATATGTGACTTAGAAAATAAAAAAACGCATGGGAAGATATCAAATCTCACTAAAACTAGAGAGGATTTTATATTTATTAAATCAGGGGTGAGTAGAAATGGAATTATGGAAGTAGGACTACCCGGGTTTGAATTAATCTGGCACAGTTTGGGAAGCTTTTAAAATTAGTGCAGTGTTTTGAAAAGCAACTTTGTCATATTATATGGATTTTATATAGAACATTAAAATCTTACTGAAGGCTTTTATCCTAAAGAAAGAGTTGTTGTTTTTAAATGAGCTACCTACCCATGGTTGTTTATGCCCCATTAACTATTAATATGAAAAACTGGAACTTTAACAAAGGTCCCTAATAGGGGACTAGTTAAATAAATGGTATAATAGCAAATCATAAAAATTTATATAGACTATATAATAACAAATCATGAAACTGTATGTATGCGTGCTTGTTTCCAAGTATTAGAAAGAACAAGGAAAAGAAAGAAAATAGTCAATAAGCAGGAAAGTCAGAATTGTGTGATTCCTTTTCTTCCTTTAAAATGTTAAAACCATTATCTTGATGTTTCTCAATTTGAACTTAGTGTTCAAACTTTTGATGATATTTTTAAGTATAGAAATTAAATATCAGAAGCAGACTAACTATAGAAGGAAGTTGCTACACTACTGAAAAGTAGGGAAATACTTGTCTTAAGGGTGTAAGTATTTATCCTTATGGGGAGTATATATCCTTACGTGAGAAATCTAGTACTTTTCTTTAATAAAACGCCAACAGTGAAGAAAAATCTTTTAAAATTTTTTGGAATGAGATAAAGTATCAGAAGCCAGACTGAGTGTGTCTTGGACTGTGATATCTATTAGTAGGAAAAAATTGAGAGTGATTTTAGTGAGTTCTGTGGGATTACATGAAATCTTTGTTTCAGTTTGATCTTTGTTTGTTTTGGAAATTGCACAGAATGTGAAGCTGTAAAAGTGTCATTTCGAAAGAGCCATCTTTATTAAATGCCACATCAGGCACAGTGTCAGACCCTTGCTGGGTCTGGGTATCCTAACCTTCCTGTCCACAGGAGTTGAGTATAGGTTAGCAGGAGAGATAAGCACAGAATCTGCATTTCTAGACAATACTAGAAATTTATACCAGCTCCGGGGGCTGTGGAGAAGAGGAGCGTGCAGGTTTGCTGGGAAGAGAGGGGAGGTGTCTAGAAAAGGCTTCTTGGCAGATGGAAACAGAGCAAGGATATTTGAATGGTGATCAGGAACCCCCAGGTAGGCAGGGGCAGGGGGAAGCCTCGTTCCAGATGGGTAAAAGCATGTGTCTAGACACGGGAGTGAAATGCCTCACGTCCACAAGGAACTTTTGGTAATTTGGTGCTACTGGAATGTGAAATGCTGAGAGAAGTGGCAAGAGATGAGAACATTGGTGAAGGGTGGGGTTGGACAGTACCCAGCTTTGCTAGGACTTTATTCTGCAAAGTACTCAGAGCATTTATTAGCCAAGCAGTAACCTCGGCTTCAGTCCTAAGCTTGACCATGTGAGAAATCACTAACCTTATGTATGAAGAAAAAATCGGGACTTTAGCATGCCAGGGTGACCCAGGACTGAGGCTCCGGGAAGCCAGAATGAATTCTTTTTTAATTGTACACTTCCTAGATTTTTATAAAATAATATTCCACAGAAAAAATAATGCAATATGATTAGAAATGATTGTCCCAGGGATCCTGACCAGCTCGGTTAATGGAGCATAAGACTGTTGATCTTCGGGTTGTGAGTTCAAGCCCTATGTTGGGTGTAGCGATTGCTTAAAAATAAGATTAAAAAAAAAAAAGAAATGAATATCCCAAATAAACAATAACATTGTGCCAGGGGTTAGGTGATCTGACTCTAAAAGACCAGATGGCCTGGCAAAGGTAGTTTCTAGTTCTGTTACCCTCACAAAGTTTCTAGACCTCTCTGTCCTCCTCCTCACCTATAAAATGGGATCATAATGGTTCATAGAAAGGTACCTGCTAAGTACTCAGTAAATGTTAACTGGTATCATTATTGTCCCTATAAAAGGCTTCAAGGTGACATAAATTGCCCTAAATCCAACCTTTTGGTCGTAGTTGCTCCTAATATAAAGAGTGCGCTGGTTACTTTTCCAGGGTGTTAAAATTTCTTGTTAGATTTAGACACAGAGTTGTTCATAGCTGTCACGTTGTGACTAGAACTTTCTTAGTTAAGCTGCTTACTGTTCTCCACAACAGATTTTTTTTGTTCATAGTTCATTTATAAGAAGATAAACTACAAGACTGTCCCTTCCCTCAAGGAAATTAGAATAATAGGAACTAGAGATTCTTCCTGGTCCTTTTTTTTTTTTTTCCCCAACACAAGTTTTTTCAATAGAGTCTTGTTCCAAAGAGAAAATTCTCCTGAGCTTGTTACAGAAATTTGCCACATTTCTTCTGGGTGTTTTCACTTATGGGAATCTTTAGAAAACTGGCCTCTCCTTTGCAGAGTTACTGATTTTAGCTTCTTGGTCTTCAGCATTAACTCAGTTCTCCATTTGAGAAACCCATTTACTCACTAACTGAAGTTGGAACAGGTATCCTTAAAAATGGTGGAAAGGACCTGTGCCCAAGTCATCAGCATCTTTGGGTTGACAGAATTTCCAAGCTGTAAACTATGTATTCTCCTTCAGCTCTTGTTGCTTACAGGAAAAGTAGCAGGTATTGTCAGGGATACAGACCCTCTCCCCGTGTCACCAGGACTGTCACCAAGTGCCTGGACTTGGTGACCTTCGGATTTGATTTCTTCTCACCTTCTTTGTTTATGCCAGCCTATGATCCGTTAGGTGTAGCTTCTGAACAGCTTCCTTCCAGGGAGGTGGGCGTTACTAGACACAGGGTGTGAGTTCAAGTGCGTACACCCCACACTCACCCATATAGGCATGGGAGGTTCCTGGCTCACCACCACTGTAGGGACTGTAAGGATGAGCACGAGAGAGTGGAAACAATGGCAGGCAGAAGGGAACACAGAAAGCTCTGAAGGCATTCTAATTCCACTGTGACTTCTGCCGCGTCTCTGCCTCTTAACGAGACTACTGCCAGGAAGCTAGCTATTGCAAAAAGCTTTGAAATTGTGAGCCCAGGAAAATCCCTTGCTAATGCATTTTTGAACAAGATGGAACATAGATCAGTGGCAGGGCAGCTGCACTTAAAATTACTTCATTCCAGTATAAAGCAGACCACTCTGACTTTAGTGGAAGCATGAGAGTGCTCTTGACTCCCTGATACCTGATTGCGGAGAGAGCAGAGATGGGGGGAAATTGCGGGGAAGGTCATGGCCCACCGCTTCCTCTGGTGTTTTCTCTAAACCCCTCCCAGCGGCTTCCTCCTGCATGCTCTCTAGGAAGATACATCTCATGTGCTTTTACTCCTCTGCAAAGTGAGGGTTACTGTGGGTGGCATGTTTAAATCCATGTATTTTCTAACATTCTGGATTACTTTCCATATTTAAGAACCTCCTCTGAATCTCCCTGATATGAGGAAGTGGAGATGCAACATGGGGGGTTTGGGGGGCCGGAAAAGAATCAATGAAACAAGATGGGATCGGGAGGGGACAAACCATAAGAGACTCTTAATCTCACAAATCAAACTGAGGGTTTCCAGGGGGAGGGGGGTAGGGAGAGGGTGGTGGGGTTGTGGACATTGGGGAGGGTATGTGCTATGGTGAGTGCTGTGAAATGTGTAAGCCTGACGATTCACAGACCTGTACCCGTGGGGCTAATAATACATTATATGTTAATTAAAAAAATAAATTAAAAAAAAAAAAGAAGAACCTCTTCTGAAATTGCACATGTGGACAGTGTTACTGTTCCCCTGCCTCAGGGAGCTGCCTAAAAGCCATGAGCCTTTCTACGTGGACAGAGAGACCTAGACATCACATTACTAGCACACAGCCTTGCCTTCCCTGAATAGGACCCTGATGTGCACCTAGTCCAACAAGCCTAATCCCCTTCCACAATATAGGAGCTTAGGGGCACCTGGGTGGCTCAGTTGGTTAAGCATCTGCCTTTTGAATCCTGTTGTGATCTCAGGGTCCTGAGATCCAGCCCCAGGTCAGGCTCCCTCCTCAGTGGGGAGTCTGCTCTTCCCTCTTCCACTGCCCCCCTACCCCATTCATGCTGTGCTCTCTCTCAAATAAGTAAAATCTTTAATATATATATATATGTATACATATATATATATACACATATATATATGGTTAGTATGAGGTTAGTTCTCACCATGGTCTTTCTTTCCAGGGTTCTCAACACAGGGACAGCAGCCCTGCTTAAACAGACATATCCTCAACACATACAGAAATGTGGTTCCAGGAAGGGTACACTTTACATCATTTCCCTCTTTTCTCCCAAGACTTGATACCCATGCCACTCTTCAAGTCTCCTTTCTTCCCTCTCTGACTCCAATTTTTTATTTCTTTATTATTTTTGATATCAGGCCACAAAGTTACTCAAGTGCTGTGGGATAGATGCGGCTTGGAAGTAAGAACTTTAAATCTGATAGAAAGGAATTGGGACACATAAATCATTATATCACCTTTGGGAGTCTGGGACACCATCCCTAATCATATATGCTTGTATTCCTATAGAAAAATGTTCAAATAGTTACTCTACAAGGGATAAATGAAGACCATAAATAGCATCACATCCGTTTAGACCAAATTTTGCTGCCAAACACTATTAAAAAAAAAACCTTAGGATTCCAGAGCTTTTCAGACTTTAGAATTGCAAATACTTCTATTAGAACAAAGAAACCTATTCTCTAACACTTGAGTTCTCAGTTAAAATAAAAACAAGGGTGTGAGGACTCTGGATATATCTGAATACTTTCCCATTAAAATAACCACCCCCCCCCAAACTTTACTTTTCATGTTTTGGAAAATACAGAAAAACCTTAAAAAAAAAAAACACAGTAAAAAAAAAAATCACTCACCACACCTTACGATTCAAAAACCTGTAATATGAGGTGACAGTTACACATCTCAATGTGCTAAAAACCGAAGACTTACACACTTTAAAGGGGTAAATTGTATGTTATGTGAATTACACCTCAGTGAAACTGCTGAAGAAAATCTATATAGATTACATGTGTATGATACCCTTTTCATTTCTATCCCCCTCTGTCCCTGGACTCCTACCTCCAGGTAACTATCATTTATATCTGCCTACTTTTCACATGCTTATCCTAACTAACCTCTCTGTATAAACACAGAAACCCCAGATGTGTATCTATGCACTTTTTCTTTTTGGGGCAAAAATCAGACCACTCTCTTCACAGAGCTGCATCTGCTGTTGTCTTTAATTTAACGATGTACCCTGGGTATATTTCTAAGGCAGACCATGTAAAGCTCTTCCATTATTTATAATAGCTGCCTAGTATTCTGTTGTGCAGATATACTAAAATTTATATATCCTGTTCCCTACTCAAGACATTTAAGTTCTGAGCTTTTTGCTATCATGAGTGATGCTGCAGTGAACTTTAATGTAAGCAGTGTTTTAAGTAACGATGTGTTGCTCCTGCAGGGTAGATTTCTAGAAATGGGGTTTTTAGGTCGTGTGGTGTTAAAGCCTTAACAGATTCCACCAAATTACCCAACAAAACAGTTTTTCCCATTTACAATCCAAGCGAACGAGCGAGCCTCATATCCTTACCTCCACTAGATGTTTTCACACTTGAAAAATTTTGCCCATTGTTTACTTAAATAAACAGCTTCTCTTATTATTTCATTAAAAGGATTGGAATTAGCTGGAGGGTCTTAATAGAATTACCTCTAAAGTACATACTCTTTTTCCTAAATCCTGAGAAGTCAGGGTTTCTCAGAATTTAATCTAAGGAATACCTGAGCCAGAATCTCCTTGGGGTGCTTTTTGAAGTGAAAATTTCTGGTTCCAACCAGGTACTGAGTCAGATGCACAAAAAGTAGAGGTGAGGCGCTGGTGGGTTAGAGCAGGCTCATGCTGACGCACAAGACCCAGGTGTTAATTTTCGGATGTTTTTTGAGTTGTCTGCTGATTATAACCATCCCTAAAAATGAAGGCAGTAGTTACTCAAAAATTATCACTTCCTAATTATTTTACTACATCTTATTAATTCTGCTCTTGGGCATAATTAAGCCATTATTTCTCTTGCATCCACAGAGTGGGAATACTCTAAAATAGTGTTTAACCGCTCATCTCTCCCCAGGCCAGGGTTCCGTAATGTCCCATCCATGGCTTGGAATCAACCACAGGTTGTTTAGATTTAAGAAAACAATGGAGGGGTACCTGGGTGGTGCTGTCCTTTAAGCTTCTGACGGTTGGTTGCAGCTCAGCTTGTGATCTCAGGGTTGTGAGATCAAGCTCCCAGCATGGGCTCCACACTCAGCATGGAGTCCGCTTGAGATTCTCTCTCTCCCTCCCCTGCTCTTCTCACTTGTGCTTGTTCTCTCTCTCTCTCTCTCTCCCTCTAAAATAAATAAATAAATCTTTTTAAAGAGAGAGAGAGAAAATTATGGAAAAAGTGTTAGGCAGATTATTGTGAATAGTCTAAAAATTTGAGGAAATATCTTTACAATATTAGAACTCTTAACCAGTGCAGCAAAGACTTTGCCCACTTTATTGACAAGCAGATGCATTGACAACATGTATCTTTGTTGTTTCAATAAATAAGAACAGCAGCATACATTCTTTTTTTTAAATTTTTTTTTAAGATTTTATTTATTTATTTGACAGAGAGAGATCACAAGTAGGCAGAGAGGCAGGCAGAGAGAAAGGGGGTAAGCAGGCTCCCCGCTGAGCAGAGAGCCCGATGCGGGGCTCAATCCCAGGACCTTGAGATCATGACCTGAGCTGAAGGCAGAGGCTTTAACCCACTGAGCCACTCAGGCACCCCATCAGCAAACATTCTTGTCTGAATTACTCACTCATCCATTAAAACCATCCATTGGCTATGGAAAAGTTCAGGAAAAAACTAAGGAAAGAATTCTGTGACCTTGAACTGGTAATAGGGAATTTACAGCAAAGAATAGTATATATTTTATTATTTATTATGTGCTACACATCATATATATTAATGAAAACTATATTAAATCCATATGTACACATATGTGCATATTTTTCCCCAGAGACAATATGTTACTAGTGTATCAGTAAGCCCAGAATTCTGATTTAATGAGTTGCCCAGTTTATTTTGATGCGAACTAAAGTTTAAAAACTGAGGCTCAGATTTTCTTGTAAGAATTGAAGTTACTTCTACATTTTTCCCCCTATACTACGGGTGTGTCAGGGCAATCTCCTGGGGCTTGGGACATGAGTAGAATAATTTGCACTTACCAAAATAAGTATAATTAAATCTCAATTCTCTTAAGAAAGGGGAAGCTTTGAAAGAAGAAAATGCATTTAATTACTGCCTGGTATTCTAGCACTTTCTTGATTTCACTTAGAAATTTGAAGAAGAGTTTATTCTTAACTTTTTCATAAAATCTGCTGTTTGGGTTTCAAGGAGTTGTAATAGTAGAAGCCACTTACAATGCAGAGAGGACTTTCTTGGAGATCCCCCTTTCTATACATAGTTATGCAAATGTTCCTTCTTTACACTTAATCTAGATGAAATTATTTGAAGGGTGAGCAAAAATAAGTTATATCCTCCCCGTTTTTTACATTTTTATTTTTAAGTAGAATATATGGACTGAGAGGGACTAGAGAGTGAGAGGAAGGCAGAGACCATGAAACCAATTCCGAGAGAGAAATGATTGACAAGCAGGTGACATTCCAACTGCACAAAATTCTGTAGTCTCTTAGACTTCTGCAGATGCAGAGATGGAAATATGGCTGAGAAGGCATTGTTGAAAAGAAAATCACAACTTTCTTTTCTTCTGAGAAGAAAGGAGTAAAATCCATAGGTCTTCTGTGTTGTGTACTAACGTGTTTTTAAAGTACTTGTTTCTAACTCCAGAGACTGAGTCTCCGGCATGATCAGCTAAGAAACAGGGTGCCAGAAGGGCTCCTCCGGCCCAACCTCTCCATTTTACAGAAATGGGGGATCGATACTCAGAAAGGTTAAGTGATTTGCCTAAGGTGACATAGCTGCTATTCCAATGCTATTAAAAATGAGAAAAATTTAATTTGCATTGGATTTCTAGTTTGTATAGGAGCCAAAGTTCATCTCCTGACTACATGAAACAAACAATGAACCACCAGGAACTGGGAGGGATGAACTCATTCACGCACAACAGAATAAACATGTATAAAGATGGAGCCGTTTACCTCATCTTATTTATGCCTTTTCATCCTGATGTATGAAGTAGTTGACTTCCCTTATCACGCAGGGATATTTCTATATCAGGTCGCTTGATCATCCCATTGATTTCAGAAGAATTGTAATCGGATGTTCTTCATGTTCTTGTCTACCCTTCATTATACACAAGCAGCTTGATGTGAGTCATGGGCATGATTTTAGGTCTATTCAATACCTCCCCAATGATCCAAAAGCAGCCTATTATCCTGCAATATTTTTTTGCTCTTGCCAATCTCTTCACATAAATGTGAGCTCCTTGATTCCCTAGCTTCCTGCATCTCAACTTTGTTAATCATCCTCAGTATGGAAAACTAATGATCCTTATTCATCTCCTTCATTCCATGGGACACCTGTTTGTTTTTATACCTAAATATAGCCATAAAGGATCAGGAATTACATTTTCATTCATTTGGTTATGAGAAGACCTATAAAGCACTGGAGTATTATTTTTTTTTTAAGGCTATATTCATATACCTTTAAAAATTTTTTAATCTCTAAAATGTGTTTTTTAAAGAATGTTTTTATCTGTAAAAATGTGTTTTTTTTATTTTTTAAAGATTTTATGTATTTATTCATTTGCCAGATTGAGAGAGAGAGAGTGTGCAAGCGCACAAGCAGACAGAGTGGCAGGCAGGGGTGGAGAGAGAAGCAGGCTCTCTGCAGAGCTAGGAGCCCGATGCGGGACTTGATCCCAGGACCCTGGGATCATGACTAGGGCCTAAGGCAGCGGCTTAACCGACAGAGCCACCCAGGCATCCCGCTAAAATGTGTTTTTTAAAGAATGTTTTTTATCTCTAAAATGTGTTTTTTATCTCTGTTTTATTTATTTATTTTTTAAAGAATTTATTTATTTATTTATTTGAGAGAAATCACAAGTAGATGGAGAGGCAGGCAGAGAGAGAGAGAGGGAAGCAGGCTCCCTGCCGAGCAGAGAGCCTGATGCGGGACTCGATCCCAGGACCCTGAGATCATGACCTGAGCCAAAGGCAGTGGCTTAACCCACTGAGCCACCCAGGCACCCTTTATCTCTGTTTTAAAAGCAACTTAACATTAAGCAATATAATATTCAGTTTAAGTTATGTCTTTTTTAGGAAAAAAGAACGTTCCCTAATACCATTTAGTTTTGTCGCATTTCGAATTTATTTTCTAGTTGTTTTTCAAGAAAACCTTATGCTTTACCTTCATTTATTCCTTTGCAACTCATGCTTTTGTAGTCACTTATAATTACTAACTCCTCTTTTGAAGTCGGTCACGGCTCTATAGTCTCAACTAATTAATTCCCTTTAAATTAATAGCAGATAACATTTCATTTTTTAACCGAAAGAAATTGAGAGGATTAATAAAGTTACTTGCCCATCAGCTCACATAAAAATGAGAAGATGCAATTAAGTTTCATTGATGTCTAGTTCAGGGTCCAGACGTGCTTCAAGGCATTTTTCACATATTTCATACATATTCCAGCAGGTTTCCTACCCTTCACCCTGTCCCTCACGGCTCTCCTTCATTGCCTTCCACGTTTATGTTTGCTCACTGTGTCCTAGGAATTCTGGCAAATGGTAGAAGTTTGTAAAGAGATATACTAGGATTTGCACCTTCCATTTCCCATTTACTATTAATTCCCTTGTATGTTAGTTGACTGTCTTACTCGTAAAATGGAAAAGATAACCCTAAATAAATGCATGACCAAAAAGCATTTGATAAAAATGATTCAATTATAGTATTTAGTGATATTTACAAAATATTGTTAGAAAAATATAATTCAGGGGTGCCTGGGTGGCTCAGAGGGTTAAAGCCTCTGCCTTCGGCTCAGGTCATGATCCCAGGGTTCTGGGATCGAGCCCCGTACCTGGTTCTCTCCTTGGTGGGGAGCCTGATCCTCTCTCTCTCTCTGCCTGCCTCTCTGCCTACTTGTGATCTCTCTCTGTCGAATAAATAAATAAAATCTTAAAAAAAAAAAAAAAAGAAAGAAAAAGAAAAAGAAGAATAAAATAAAATAAAATAAAAAATAAAAAGAAGAATAAAATAAGAAAGAAAAGTATAATTCTCTGGACCTGAAACTCCACAAAACTCCCTCTTTCTGCCAGCAGAAATATTACTCCCCTTTTTATCCAATTTGGAAACCCTTCATCCTGCTCTCCATTTCTTTTCATTACCTATTAATTCTTATTTTCTCTTTGAAAACGTTCAAGAGTTTTTCTTATTATAGGAATATTTCTCCTCTCCACACTTCCCTAGCCTCTTTTTTTTTTTGCAAGTCTTTCTTATTCTTGTTTCCCCAACTTAGGTGTAACATACCACCTAGAAATAACTAAAAGGAAAATAAAATCTGGTCAGTAACCAGCGTCCCTTCTACCCTAACACTTTATATTACAGTGAAAAGACTTGCTTAAGGACTGAGGGAATTTTGAGAGATAATTTGGGTCACCGAAGGGTTCAGTGTTTTTTCTTAACGTAGAAGTGATACTTAGTACTTATACACCACCTCTTAACTCTAAAGTGCTTTATAAATGTTACTTTAGTCACATCTCAACGTAAACATATTGAATGACTGAAAATTAATGCTAAATCAAATATATGGGCTATAATGTTCTAAGTGTATTCCCTAGTTAATACCACGGACTACTTGCATGCATAATTATATGTAAATTAGATACTTCAGATTAATTTTTTCATTGAAGAACCAGCACAACATACAATAGTATTTTAAGCTGATGAAGACAGTTGGGTGGAAAATGTAGCCACTGATTTTAGATTGAGCTTCAAAGGCATATATTGTAGTTTAATTACTGCTTTTGCAGAATATAAACTTCCTGTTTTCAGAACAAAGTAGGATAGTGTTGCCTCTTTTTGTTTATCATTCCTGAGCAATTAGAGGTTTGAGCTAAATAAAAGGCGGGGGTTGGGAGGGAGAATATGTTGCACAAAGGAGTTGAGAATTCCAACAGGAGTGAAAGGTTAACCTTTTATATACATTAAAAAAAAATACTCTCAAAATGATTCAGAAATTCATAATGGAGCATTTTATATGAGAAACAATTTTAACTTTATGTTTCAAATTGAATTTAACAGAGTATCTCTGAGACACCTCGTCCTTTTAGCATCTGCTTTGGGCTCAGATCATGATCCCGGGGTACTGGACTTGAGCCTTCGGTCAGGCTCCCTACTCAGTGGGGAGTCTGCTTTTCCCCCTCCCTCCACCTCACCTCCCACCCCACCTCCCATAGTGCTGTCTCTCACTATCTCTCTCTCTCTCTTAAATTAATAAATAAAACCTTTTTAAAAAATAAAAAATAATAATAAGTAAAAATAAGTAAAACAGCATCTTTGGATAAAAATCTTAAAGTCCCTTTTCATTCCATTATTTATTTTATCTAATATTTTCTGTGTGCCTCCTAGACTTTTGCAGGTACAGTCAGCCCTCGGTGGGGAGAACAGACAATAATTGGAAGAATGCAGAAGAAAATTTAAATTATCATTTTTAAAGTGAATATATATTAAAAACAGATACAGTAAAGAAGTTGAAGGACTTTCCCTGAGAGAAAGGGGAAAAAATATTTCTTAGTAACCAGATGTGATATTTTAAATAGTCCAACCAAAGCCCCTGAAGCTTGTGGACAATTAGTTAAATGTGCCTGGTTTTAGCTAAAAGACAATTCCAGAAAGACAAATAAATGTTTGCATATAGCATATCCATAACATAAAGTTTTAAAACTTAATGCCTCAGGAATGGGACACAAATGGGGGGTTTTGCCTCTTAATATGGGTGTTGTTTACAAGGCTTTATTAGGTCTTTTGAATTCCTGAAGCTGTGCCTTCTGATTTGTGCATTTTTCTGTATATTATAGTTCAATAGAAAGTTCAGGAATCAATCAATAATTTAAAAACTCACTGCTATTTAAAAAAAATACTCTTGGGCACCTGGGTGGCTCAGTTGGTTAAGCAACCGCCTTTGGCTCAGGTCACGGTCCCGGAGCCCCGGGATCGAGTCCCGCATCGGGCTCCCAGCTCCATGGGGAGTCTGCTTCTCCCTCTGACCTTCTCTCTTCTCATACTCTCTCTCAAATAAATAAATAAAAATCTTTAAAAAAAAATACTCTTTACCTAGGATTGTTGGGTTTTGTCTTTTAATTTTACTTCCTTAGAAATATGATTCTGGAGATGATTCATAATTCTCAGAGAAGAATCGTGTTAAACCCTAAACTTTACTGTAGATTTTTTATTTTTTTGGCTTTCATCAGGGATGGAAACAGTAAGGTGCTCTGACATTAGTCATGCCATAACATCCTATACACACAGAGGAATTATAAAAGCACGTTGGTGAACCTGCCTGCCTGCCTTCCATTTGATCTCTTTTGGGAACAGAACAGGCCATCATTTGTGAAAGTCGTCTTCTTGCAAGATGGATAAATGCATTTTCTCTTCCTTGCCACAGGACAAATGGAAGCCAGTAATTTCTAGTCCCATAGCAGTGAATACGAAATCAAAAGAGGCTAACTCGCTATGGTGACAGCTTCAAAAGGAATTCTTTTTTGAAGGCAGGCTTTTTTTTTTTTTTTTTTTTTTTCTGGTTTATTTAACACTGAGGCGTGTCTGTTAAGCCAGCTTTCAACAGCCTCCAGGAAAACCTCTGTGCGGGTTGTGTCTGCATCAGCAGTGCCCCTATTTCACTGATTTCTGCTAAACAGATAGACATTTGCCGTGACTGCTCAAGGTGTTAGTGCTTTTTGAGAGGAGATTATTTTATATCAGTGTGTCTGTAACTGGAGAGTCCTGATATTCTGAGATTAGGATTTCAAGGAAGCTTGAAAATGCCCCCTTCTCTAGGGGGCATTTGGTGACTTGAATTTTGTTTTGAAGAAACTCCAGAATTCTCTAGAATTCCAGGTATGCATTTTCTGTTTAATTTGGAGGATCATCTTTTTACTGAATACTGTCAAGTGACTTTAAGACCTGCATTTATAAGGGCATCTGGGTGGCTCAGTGGGTTAAGCCTCTGCCTTCGGCTTAGGTCATGGTCTCAGGGTCCTGGGATCCAGCCCCGAATCCGGCTCTCTGGTCATCAGAGAGCCTTCTTCCTCCTCTCTCTCTGCCTACTTGGGATCTCTTTCTCTCTATTAAATAAATAAATAAAATCTTAAAAAAAAAAAAAAGACCTGCATTTATAGTACGGGTGGTACTAAAACAAAAACAAAAACAAAAAGACAACAACAAAGGAGCTGTGTATTAGCTTCGTTAAAACCAAAGTGAACGCAAGACCCCGGTCTGCTGTTCCCTCTATTCTTTCCTATTTGCCTCTTGTGCTTGTTTCCAGCTCATTTGCTGCAGCATTTCAAATGTACAGAAATAACCTTTTTTTATATAACTATACAGTCCAGCTGTGTAGAAATAACTTTTTTTTTTAAACAATGTGGCCCAAATGATGAAACTGACAGCAATCTGTTCCAATGTGAAGGAAACAACAATGCTGTGTTGTATCTATTAAGAGACCGCACACTCCACTCTCCTAAGGGATTTTCCAAGTGATTTTGACTACGTGAAAATTCCCTAACTTTAGAAACGAATCCCCAAGTCATCACCCATTCTTGGTCACCTTGGGTGCCATGACATAATCTCAGCAAAATCTCATCTGTCCCCTTAATATCATTTAGAACAAAGAACCATAAGGTGACGATCAAACCAGCTTCATGGACAAAATAGTTATTACACTATCTATGTACATTTTTGCAAAATTATTGGTGTGTGTCCTCTGATTTCCTTGATTCATTTTTGTTCTAGACAGTGAGAAATTCAGGAAGGTGGCCTTAAACTTATGTTCAGAACACTCTTAAAGGGTGGAAGAGTATGATACCGTTGACTGCTTGCTTACAAACTTCGTGAACTATGTTTTTATCATTAAACATGTTATTTCTTTGCTTTTCGTAAGATTTGGCAATGGTTCCAGGCATGCTTTGTCAGTACTTCCATAAGGAAAGGATCCATTATCCAAAACTGTGGCTGGAATAGTAGATAACGTGCATGCTTTCTCCTTTACCTTCCTAAGAGAGTGCAGTGAATTGAAATCCACTCTACGACTGTCTTTCTGAAGGACTTTTCCAATTAGTGGGATGTAGCTTGTAACAATACACTCGTTCCCCTAGGATCGATGGTTAACCTGTTTTTTATTGAAGCAGGAAACCACCAGGACAAGCTGAGCTCATGAAGTGTAGAAGGCTCTCTCCAGAGGGAAAGATTAGGAGAGACCAACAGTCTTCCAAGGACCTACCATCTAATAGGTTATTATCATGCATTATTCCACATAGTTACTTTACTACTTAGCCCTGTATCCAAGCAGGAACGACAAGCTATTATTAGAAAAGCAAGCTAAATAGTTTGGAATGGATATCTTTCCATCCCATGCATTCACCTCCCATTAAGAGAATGAACTTCCTGCGTAAGTGGAGTCCTTAAGTACCACTTATCCATTCTTGCTTAATTCCTTTATCTTAGCTTGAGGATATTTCATAGATAAAATGCCTTGGAAGTGTTTCAGAAATGGAACTCTTTTTCTTTAAAGTGAGACATGTTTAGTAAATATTAGCATAGGAGAATCAGTTTTGATACCCAGGTGCGTCCCAGTTAGCTGAATTATTTTAGCCAACACTCTTAATCCCAGTAGCCTCTTTCCCCCTGTCTATAACGCGTAAGAATTGAACTCCCTCGTCTTCTGCATGCCTTTCAGTTCTGAAATTCTGAGTCTATATATTTGATAAAATACCGTGCTGTGGGTTATACATCTCTGCCTCGGCAGAGGAGAGCAATTTCTCAAAAAACTCAAACTGGAGATCCTTGTGGAGTGGTCGTCCAGTTTTCATCTGGCTCAAGATTAGATTCTGATTGAATGCTATTGTCAAGCCTCATCCAGTATCTGGAAATACTTGTTTCTGCCGTTATCAGTCTACTTCTAGAAGTCTTGCCACTCAACTACTGGTGCTACATTATAGTCCTATGCTTCTGAGACATTATTAGACTTTCTGACTTTATATTTCTTCTTAAAAATAATTTTTTTAACTTTTCCACTTTAATGTCTTCACCATTACAAAAGCTCCTAGTACCTACCTGTGACATTATGATGAAATATAGTGACATATAATGAAATTAGTCCCAATGTCACCTGATGCCTACCTAGTGATAAAGTTTCATCTCCACATCTTGAAATCCATTAGGGTACAATTATGTGTTACTAAAAGAGAACAGCAATCATGAAAGATCTCTTTATCAGGGATGTCTGGGGTTCAGTCCTCAGTAAGCACAGAACATGAATAGCTAAGGGTCAAGAATTCACCAGTGTACCTTAGAGAAAGAGTGAACCTATAGCCCAATCCAATGAAGAAGAGAATGATTTACTTTGGGATAAGAAAACTAAAATAAAATAAATGAAGCTACCTGGAAGGAACAGCTGTCAGGATTTTTGCACGAAGATAGTTGTTCAGGATAAGTGAGCAAAAGTAGAATAAACAACAATTTCAGTATCCGTATAAAAAGGCCTCACTCTCTCTTCTACAAACAAGGGATCCTGTTGAACTGACCTCTAGTCTAGACCTCAGAAAGAAGTATATTGTCTTGGGTCTGGTCAAAGAGAACTTTATTACTAAAAGTTGGGGAGGGACCTTAAGACAATGCATTATCAACTCTTTCATGATCCAAAAATTTCATTTTAGCCAGACCTTGCTACTTACCTCTTACTAATATTTCCATATTTCACTGGTGACTCTGTTCTGTATCTACCCAGTGCACACCCTTCTGAATCAGCATTTCTGTAACCACTTCAGTATCCCTGTTTTGTACGGTATCTTTAAAATACCATTTCTTGGGGCGCCTGGGTGGCTCAATAGGTTAAAGCCTCTGCCTTCAGCTCAGGTCCTGACCCCAGGGTCGAGCCCTGCATCGAGCCCTGCATCGGGTCTCTGCTCAGCAGGGAGCCTGCTTCCTCCTCTCTCTCTGCCTACTTGTGGTCTCTGTCAAATAAATAAATCTTTAAAAAAAATAAATTAAATAACATTTCTTTTCTTTCTTTATTTTTTTTAAAATTCACTTTGGTTCCTAATTTATTTATTTATTTTTTATATATATATTTTTAAGATTTTATTTATTCACTTGACACAGAGAGATCACAAGTAGGCAGAGAGGCAGGCAGAGAGAGAGAGAGGAGGAAGCAGGCTCCCCGCGGAGCAGAGAACCCGATGCGGGACTCGATCCCAGGACCCCGAGATCATGACCCGAGCCGAAGGCAGCGGCTCAACCCACTGAGCCACCCAGGCGCCTTAGGACAAAATTCTTTACAATATAAAGTATTTCTTTGTTTTTGTTGTTGTTTTTTACTAGAGGAAACAGACTTTTTTTTTTTTTTTTTTTTTTTTTTTTGGTGTTCAGTGATTCATCAGTTAAATTTAACACACAGTGCTCATCATAGCACATGCCCTCCTCAATTCCCATCACCCTGTTACCCCCTCTACTCCCTCTCCTTCGCTCTGAATCCCTCAGATTGTTTCCCGGGGTCCATTGTCTCTTTCAATTATAATTCCTTTTTTTCATCATCTCTTTACTCATTTAACATTTCCATGTTCCTTTCCTCTTTTCTTCTATCCCTCTGTTATTACATGAAGAAATTCTGTGTTTCTTCAATGAAAGAAACACTTCAATTAAAGAAAAATTTCCAGTTTCTTCAATTAAAGAAATTCCATACGTATGATTATGAAAATGTGTTTCTCAAAAGAAAATATTCATGTGTTGAAGATTCTTGGAATCTACCAATAAAAAGAAACCTGGCGGTTCACAGACCTGTACCCCTGGGGATAAAAAATATATGTTTATAAAAAATAAAAAATTAAAAAAAAAAAGTATTTGTTTTCACCTGGTGGGATACCAGGTGGTGGGTATTATTGAGGGCACGGATTGCATGGAGCACTGGGTGGGGTGAAAAAATAATGAATACTGTTATGCTGAAAATAAATAAATTTAATTAAAAAAAAGAATAATGATAATAATAACTAAGATGCATTGGATTTTTACTGTGCTCCATTTAGAGTGCTCCATTCTTGACATAGATTATCTCATTTATAGACTGCAGTTTCTTAGTGGTATCAATATTGATCGCAAGTACTAATCTACCAAGTGTTAAAATTGGTAACCTTCCAGCTCCTACTCATTTTAAGCAAAGGCACTCAGTGAGCACATAGCTGAAACTGATGATGATCTTATTAAGGCACTATGGTCAACTAACTGTGTAATTAAAATACACAGATTACTTTCAAACTTTGCACTCAGCAAATCTGACATTGGACATGTACAAATGTACAATATTTATGTGGAAATACAAATTGGAGAAAGAATCCACTTCCTATTCTACCTTTCTTTTAGACAAATTCAATCCTATAATTTCACACCATTTTAGTTATTGACTCATCACCATTCCCATCTATTTTTTAAGCTGCGGAATTCCATTGCTCTGGTCTTCTGCCCTATGTTAACCTTTACATCTGTTTCCTCTCTTCTCCTCTCTCCTGTTTACTTTCATTCTAGTCACGGAATCAGCCTTTCTGACCAACTTTTTCAGCTAGCTTATGATTTGGTATTCTGAGTTCATTTTCTATACATTTCTTAACTATCTCAGTCCTGATTTCATTTTTTTTTTGTTTGTTTTATGTGACAAAATATTAGCAGAGGCATTGACGTGTATTTTTAATGATAATAAACCTTCTAAGTTGTCATTCATTTTTATGACGATGCGTGTTAGAGACAGATTTCATATAGAGCCGAGTGAATTGAAATGAGTCAATCCTTACTTGTATCTTGTAACTTGTATCCTTGCTTTGTATCTTGTGGCTAAAGCACTGTGTTACAGTAGAAGGGCAGACAAAGTCAGAGCACACTGAAAATCATCAGTAAAATGTGCAAAACTAGCTGAAGTTTCTGAGTTCATGTGAAGTAAGATCAGAATAGAGGTTATGTAAATAATAATGCATCATTGTGGCAAGGATCACACTGGGAGTTAGAAGGTCATAATCTTCATACCAGACACTAGGTTAAAACAGGCTTCTCTCCAAAGTTGCCACATGCTAGAAGAGTATCAGTAGATCCAGTAGCCCTCCAGGCCCCCGGACCACCTTGTTTGAGGGAGTTCAGGTTGCTCTCTCTGGGGCTTCTCACTATGTGTATATACAGGCACATGGGCTCTTCAGGTCAAACTGTGAAAAGTAGTACTAAAAGAGATCACAAACATTTACAGTAATAAAATTTGACTTTGAAATAATATATGTGGAACAATTGACTCTAATGATGTCTAAAATGCATATATGTGCTTTATAAGTATTGTCTTTACTTGGCAATAACTTCTAGAATTGTGTTCAGCTTAAAATGTCATTGTTATAATGTGTATTTATCAATTACCAACAGAATTTCTTAAAGTCACACAGAATTATCCCGTGATTAAATGGTGATGATAATCTGAAGTATTATCCATAATTTAAGGCATCATATCTGCATGCTTACACACATACCCACATACTCACACAGCACAATTTTTAGAAATGCCTCACTTCATGCTGATTCAGTGGATCAAATTGACCAGATAAATTTGATGTAAACAAATTCCTTCAGCAGTGATGCAGAAATTCTATCTAGTGTGGTTTTTAAGTGATCTTGTAACTAGTATCCATTCTACATTTTTTTTAAATTTTTTGAGCTTTTTACAAAACAGACATCATTTTTACTTTGGATTCTTTTTTTTTTTTTTTAATATTTTAGTTATTTATTTGACAGAGGGAGAGAGATCACAAGTAGGCAGAGCAGCAGGCAGAGAGAGGGAAGCAGGCTCCCCACTGAGTGGAGAGCCCGATGTGGGACTCAATCCCAGGACCCTGAGATCATGACCTGGGCTGAAGGCAGAGGCTTAACCCACTGAGCCACCCAGGTGCCCCTTTACTTTGGATTCTTATATGCGTATTCACCAGCCCTCTACCCATATAAGATTAACATTACATAAGAAAAAAACCTATAGAGAGTCTAAAATTCCTATAATGACTTCCCTAAAATCATTGTAATACCTAAGTCAGAAGTTTAGTATATTTTTTTCCAGAATGTGTTGATCATCTCATAAAAACTTAAAATGAGTTTTTAGTGGTTTAGCTATTATTGTGTGGTATTCTCAACTTTTTTTTATAGGATATAGCATGTAGTTGATAAACGTGGAATCAAAGGAGAACCTGTACTATGTCTTTACAGTGGGGTGAGTGGTGATACTGACTCACTTTTTAAAACTCTAGAGTGAAGGGGTGCCTGGGTGGCTCAGGGGGTTAAAGCCTCTGCCTTCAGCTCAGGTCATGATCTCAGGGTCTTGGGATCGAGCCCCACATTGGGCTTTCAGCTCAGCAGGGAGCCTGCTTCCCCCTCTCTCTCTCTGCCTGCCTCTCTGCCTACCTGTGAGATCTCTCTATGTGTCAAATAAATAAATAATATCTTTAAAAAAATAAAAATAAAAAACCCTCTAGAGTGAAGCAAATATACAATATTTACATAGCAAGGGCTCTTATTTAATTTGGAGAAAACTTTGCTAAGTGTAGTTATTAAAAAGAAGTCTTCAAATTAGATTTTGACATATTTACTAACATACATAAGTTTCTGACCTATTTTTGAGATTTAATCTGAGTAGCAAGCCACTCAATTGAGACCATTGTACTCAGGAACATTAGGTAGGAGGAGGCATTGTCATGGGTGATAGCTGGCATGTTACTATTAGTAACATTCCTGCTACTCTAAATTTGATGATATTTCATCTTTTATGATACATTTTTTTAGTAGTTTATGAAACATGTTAATTCATCTATTAATTGTTCCCATTTAATTTTTTTAAAGTCATGGTTAAGAATATTAGCCAAAATGAATGTCAAAATGAGATTCACTTGGTTCTTCCAATGCAAAGATGTAATGTAAAACCAAGAAGCAATTCTCATTGCACACTGGCCCTTTCGCTTGGACAGACATTGTATGGGGGAAGAAACTTTCTCCTGGTTTATTGTGAATTAAAATAAAAGATTACAAAGCCTAACATCCAGTAAATTAGTAATCTGTAAGTGCCAGGTGCTGTGCCAGATAAACACCTTATATAATCCTGTCATTTTGTTTAAAATCTTCCAGTGGGGGTGCCTGGGTGGCTCAGTGGGTTAAAGCCTCTGTCTTCAGCTCCGGTCATGATCCTGGGGTCCTGGGATCGAGCCCCGCATCGGGCTCTCTGTTCAGCAGGGAGCCTGCTTTGCCCTCTTCCTGCCACCCACCCCTTTCTTGTGCTCTCTCTCTCTCTCTCTGAAAAATAAATAAATAAAATCCTTTGAAAATATTTTTAATAAATTAAAAAATACTCAATTATCCTTTCTATATTTAAAAGCATATACAAAAATTAAGATAAATTTGTATTGTTTTTGTTATTATTTTCTCCTCATCTCTTTAAAACCCGCTCAAGACTTTATTTCATTTTCTTAAAGATTTATTTATTTATCTGAGCTAGAGAGAGTACACCCATAAGTGGGAGAGGCAGAAGGAGAGAGAAATCTCAAGCAGACTCCACTTCCACGCTGACTGCCCACCACTGAATGTGGAGTCAGAGGTGGGGCTCAATCTCACAACTCTGAGATCATGATTCTGAGATGACAACCCTGAGATCACAAACTGAGCCAAAACCAAAAGTCAGACACTTAACCAACGGTGTCATGCAGGTGTCCCAACTCACTGGAAATTAATAGGAAAATAGCACCACACTGGAATTTGATTTAGGATATTGGATAAAGATCCCTTCCTAAAATGACAAAAAACAACCTGATTGGGGCACCTGGGTGGCTCAGTGAGTTAAAGCCTCTGCCTTCGGCTCAGGTCGTGATCTTGGGGTCCTGGGATCGAGCCCTGCGTCAGGCTCTCTGCTCGGTGGGGAGCCTGCTTCCTTCTCTCTCTCTCTCTGCCTCTCTGCCTACTTGTGACCTCTGTCAAACAAATAAATAAAATATTTTTTTAAAAAACCTGATGAAATATAAAATGTTTATCATTCCACTTATTTCTGTACTATCACTGTTAAAACCAAGCTTAATACTAAATTGAGAACTTTCCTTTGTGTTTTATTTTCAAAGCACTAAATGTGATTTGTTATACTTTCTAAATCTTAGGTCTGGTAAATCAAAATCTGTATCTTGTTACTTGGTTTATCTGTTATTTTATATTACTGTATAAAGCTACCTTTGTTTTTCTCATAAGAATTACAGCTGAAAGAAAATTTCCTTAAAACCATTCATCTGCTATTTATTCGCATAGTTCACTTTTTGATTTCAAGGATACATATGTTCATCATGCACACACACACACACACTAGTTATTTATAATAAAATAAACTCTCAAAATTGAGATATGAGGGACGCCTGGGTGGCTCAGTGGGTTAAAGCCTCTGCCTTTAGCTCAGGTCATGATCCCAGGGTCCTGGGATTGAGCCCCGCATCGGGCTCTCTGCTCAGCAGGGAGCCTGCTTCCCCCTCTCTTTCTGCCTGCCTCTCTGCCTGCTTATGATCTCTGTCAAATAAATCAATAAAATCTTTAAAAAAAAATTGAGATATGATGTTTTATAAATACTTAGAATATAAGTGTGAAGTACAAAGAATTTAGCATACACAGAAATAGAAGGAATGAGTAAGTATGAGTTACTATTCATGGTCTCTGTGGTGAAGGGTCAGCAAGTTCAACAAGATAAAAATTTGGATGGGTAATTTAAATTTTTACCTTCTTTCTACTTGGGGAAGGCAAAGGAATAAGGGAGAGGATTCGTAAGAGGTCTCTGAAGCGTCCTTGGCAAAAATGGGGAGGCTTTCCACTGAAGTTGGGGTGAATGTTGCCATCAGGTTTCTATTGAGAAGGTAGGAATGGGCAAAGCCTAGAAACCAAACAAGGTGATCCCTGTACATATATCAAAGACATTACAAAGGCTAGACAGGGTCCTATCTAGAAAGGTCAAATTATGGACTACTTCCATTTTTGAAAAGTAGAGAAGCTAGTTGTTCGGAGCCAGCATGGAACAAACCGGTTAATCAGCTTTCCTGGATGTTTCAGCAGTGTAGATCATTCATAGAGTAGCAACAACTTTCTTCTGTGAGCTATGACTAGTATCTAGTACGGCTATGGGAAAGGAGGTAACTCGTCAGTTTGAGGAGTCAAGAAAAAAACCACAGGCTGCTCGAAATGATAGCTTTGTTGTTGATGTCGTTGATGCACTGGAGATTAAATATATTCATGAATAAGAAAATACTCTGTAGACTATAAAGCACCATACAAACAAAAACATAGTTTGTGTTAGGACTGAGTTATAATCATGTAAAATTTAGTAGTTTGAAATCTGCTTCTCACATTTTCATATTTAAGGTGTGTACTTTGTCTGCATGTGTTTTCAGATAATCACAAAGACTGTTCTGGTGTGTCTTTACACCTCACACGCCTGCCGTAAGTACTTCTAGTTACCCTACCTAAGTGACAGCTTTAAGATCTTTGAGAACCTGAAAGTGGGAAATCCACTGTATTCATTGTCTATTGTTATATAACAAATTACCCTAAACTTAGTGGCCTAAAACAACAAATATTCTGGGCACAAGCTTAGCTGGGGACAGTGGCTGGTCTCACACAAAGGCTGCAATCAAGGGCTCAGCCAGGGTTTCAGAAACATCTTGGGGCTCCCCTGGGGTGGGAGCCACTTCCAAGATCACTCACACAGCTATGGACAGGATTCAGTTCCTTGTTGGTTGTTGTCTGGAGGATTCCTTCATTTCTTGCCTTGTGGACTCTAAACAGGGCAGCTTACAGTATGGTGGTGATTGGCTTCCATCACAGCCAGCAAGAAAAAGCAAGATGGAAACCACAGCCTTGTAGCCTGATGTCAGAAGTTAGTGAAGAATATAGAAATCTGATGGGTGAAGAAAAGGGTTGCCACAAATCTTCATACTCTAACTCCTATGGGGGAAAAAAAAGTGAAATTGCTTTGTCTTATTCTTTTTTAAGAATAACCAACCCCGAGGTCCAGTTACTATGCCCAGCCCATGCCCAAGGGAAGAAGATTAGACAAGGGCATGAATGTCAGAGCTAGGAATTACTGAGAGCTGTATCAGCCAGAATTCTCTGGATAAACTGAACCAATAGAATGTACACACGCATGCACTCACACACAAAGGGAAAGAAAGAGATTCACTTCAAGGAATTGGCTTACACAGTTGTGGGGTCTGGCAAGTCTGCAGTCTACAAGGCAGGCTGGAAATTCTGGCAGGAGTCAGTGTGGAGTTTTGAGTCCAACGCAGTCTGGAGGCAGAATTCTTTCCTCTTCCTGGGACCTCAGGCTTTACTCTTAAGAGACCCACCCACACTGTGAATGGTAATCTGCTTTAGTCCAAGTCAGTAATTTAAATATTGGTCACAACTAAAAATACCTCCCAATGTTTGACCAAACTACTGGGGTCTATGCTTTAGATAATGGACAGAGACACTTAACCATCACGGGAGCCATTAGAGACTGCCTTCCACATTATTTATGGCAATAAATGTTTTTAGCTATTTATCCAAAAAAATAAGTTATTTAAATAAAAAAACATATATCCTACCTCTTTTTCTGTATTGTTTTCATTTTCATATGAATCATATTTTATAGATCAGTGTATTAAAGTTTATCTTATTTTTCTAAGGCCATAGTTTTGATGTTTCAGATAGTTGATATAAATGTTACTGTTTCCTGCAGACAGCCTCTCATTGCTGGCATGTACCTTATGATGTCTGTTGACACTGTTATTCCACCGGGAGAGAAAGGTAATTATCTTTTAGTATTTACCATTATCTTTACTTAAACTATATGAATGGATTTACAGTATTTTTAAATAAAATTTTGAAATGATCTATTGCCCTGAAAACTAAACCAGTTCTTTATTATCCTTAGATTCTAAATAGATTTCTCTACTATTCCAAGCCAATAGTTTATTATATCCATTCTTTTATGAGATGCTAAGGACTGAGACCCATAGGCAGGTAATAGGTTATGTAAATACAAAAATAAATCTTGAGTATTTTACAAATCAGTCATCCATCCTTTAGATGCCAAAGACGAATCTCATCATGTACTGTGACATTAACTACTGTAGAGAATATCAGTTTCAAAGTCAAGAGGCTAGCAAATCCAAGACCAGCTCAGTCTTTGAACTTAGATGCTGGGCTTAATTCCCTATTTGTAAAATGGAGATAATAATAGCTGATTCTTCTAAACTTACAAAAAGCTATTAGAGTAAGTGTAATATTATTTAGCAGTGTATCTAATCATCTGATGAAAATGCCATGTTAAATATTACTCCTTTGTTTTTACTGGGATTCTTGTAAAGTTATTGACAAGTATGATTTCATTATTACTATCAAAGACACATTTATTGAATAACGACAGTGTTTTCGACTGAAAGAGAAGTAAATGAAGTGGTTCCTTCTCAACAGGTATTGTCAATGTAGTTATCTTAAGTGTTTGCAGCCAGTTGTTAAGTTTTTTCAACTGCATAAATTGTCATGATAAAAGTAGCAAATGAAGGGGCACCTGGGTGTCTCAGTGGGTTAAAGCCTCTGCCTTCGCTCAGGTCATGATCTCAAGGATCTGGAATCAGGCCCCGCATGGGGCTCTCTGCTCTGTGTGGAGTCCGCTTTTTTTCCCCTCTCTTTCTGCCTGCCTCTCTGTCAAATAAATAAATAAAATCTTAAAAAGAAAAGAAAAAAGTAGCAAATGAAGCCTATGTTTTCGCTGACAGGGTATCTTATTTTGGCGCTAGGCATTTTGTTTATGAAAGAAATTAAATGTGAGGGCCAGAGGTTATTAACTCATCTTAGTAAACTGGCTGGCACATAATAGGCCTTAACACCTGCTGCATACCTGAGTGCATGTTTACTTTATAGGAACCCCCCCCCCCCCACCGCACCCCGCCGCCTAGCCACTTGTGAATAACCTGTATATATTTTTAGATGAAAATGCTATTTTCCAGTTGGATAGTGACCCTTTTTTCTGTGTTTTCATTTTGAACAGTGGTGAATTCTGACATTTCGTGCCATTACAAAAAGTATCCAATGCATGTCTTTGCCTATAGAGTTCACACTCACCATTTAGGTAAGAACTTTAACTTACAGGTTAAATTATAAATATTTGACTTGCCGCTTGCTAACACTATAAATGTAAAATGTAAATTGTATTTGACTTTAAATCTGTTTCAATGAAAGATTTTTGCATACTACCTTGAAATTGTGTGTTTTTTCATCGTATCGTTTTCATTAAAATACCTAGCATTTTGGGTTCTGACAATATTCAGATTTTATTTTGAAAAAGGAAAGCAAATGATGCCTTTTATTTTTCTAATACTTCATGACATTACATGATTGTAATTCGTGTTCATTACAGGTAAGGTGGTCAGTGGATACAGAGTAAGAAATGGACAGTGGGCACTGATTGGACGCCAGAGTCCCCAGCTGCCACAGGTGTGTAGAAACTGGTTTAATTTTTTTAAAAATATATAAAGTATTATTTGTTTCAGGGGTACAGGTCTGTGAATCATCTGTCTTACACAATTCACAGCACTCAGCATAGCACATACCCTCCCCAGTATCCATAACCCAGCCACCCTATCCCTCCCCCACCTTACCCCTCCAGCAATTAAACTGGTTTAATTTTGAGACAAAAAAAAAAATAGTAATCAACAGATAGTAGTCTTAGAAACCCTTATAGAATCCTTGTGAATTTCTCTAGAATCCTAACATCTCTAAATCTACATTTATTGTTTATCCAAACTGCGTATAACCTCCTTTTTTTACAACTTCCAGCTTGACTGTTTCTCTTAACATTTGTAAACATGCTGGTGAATTGTGTGTCTGTGTGTTCATGTCTTCATTGTCTCTATCCAGGGTATGCCAGGCCTCACGTTATCAAAGCACATAGTTCTGGGTTTTATTGGCAATTTTAATGAATCAATGTGTTTATCTTCTTGGTAGGCTTTCTACCCTGTGGAGCACCCAGTAGATGTGAGTTTTGGTGACATATTGGCAGCAAGATGTGTGTTCTCTGGTGAAGGAAGGACAGAATCCACGCACATTGGGTATGGTTTTGTAAATTCCAGTATTTAAAAATACTTTATTGGGGCAAGGCATGATTATAAGTGATAGATATGTTTGTGAATGAATTGCACAATTTTTTATTATCATGAACAATTATAGCAAACTGTATATCGCAGTTTCTCATTTTCGAGCTGAGTGATTAGGATAAACTCCAGAACATGTGCTTATTTTTTTATGTTTCCTTTCCTCCTATTTATTCAGAACCCTGAATATCACACCTCTATATATTATAGATGCCACAAGAGTATATATTATTTCCTTAGGTTCATTTAATAAAGAAAAATATAATGGATTATGAATTTTTTTCTCAAGTGTCTTTTTGTCCTATGTTCAAATTTAGGCAAATATATAGCTTCCCCATTTGGTGGTGTCCATTAATTACTCAGAACTGTGACTTTTTTTCCCTGTCTTTTAAAACTTCTGTGTATTCATTTTTTTTCCAGTTGTTTAGGCTACCAAATAGGAACAATAATTTTCAGCTCTTTTCCAAAAGACAACCTTAACTAGTTTTCAAATTATTGAGCCTCTTTGAAATACATGTATTTTATAACCCTAAGTAAAATTTTCAAAGCACTGTGAACGCATTCAAAAAAAGTTTGCCTGAATTAAAAATGAAAGATAAAATGTCTTTTTTTTTTTTTTTTTTTTTTTTTTTCAAAAAAGAACCAAGAGCCTTCTTTCCATGTTAAATTAGGTTATAAAATATTTACTGATGCCACCTGGAAGCTGGAGTTTTAAGCCATTTATCTTTGATCAAAGAGAGGTTACAGAAAGTAGGCATCTGAAAATAGATATTAAATGTACTAAGGTTGAGTCTTAAGATGACAACACTAGCTCTTGGTTGTCAGGGGAAACAAAAGCTGCTGAAGCCGGTGAAAGTAAAAAGGCATTTGAGACAGTGGAATAGGATTTTTTTATGTCACTCTAAAGGGTTGCTGTATTAATAAACATCAATGTTAAGGCTAAAGATGGGACAGTTAAGAAAAAAATTAACAAGTTCTATTAAACAAGAAACCTCCAAGAGTTTTGCTTTTGAATAAATTTTGTAAGTTTGGGAGAGATAAGGAAAATAATAAAATCATGATGTTGCATGCTAACTGTAAGAAAAAGTTTGACAAAGTAGATAAGATTAGATTTAAAGGAGTGAGACATTCACTTCTTAGTAGTCATTATTATTATTATTATTATTATTATTATTATTTTAAAGATTTTAAAGTGAGCTCTGCACCAAATATGGATCTCACACCCACAACCCCAAGATAAAGAGTTGCATGCTTTGCTGACTGAGGGGGCCAGCCAGGTGCCGCCTTACCAGCCTTGTAATATATGAGTCATAGAGTATTGATGAGCTGTTTTCCGTTCTATGTTAGTGTAGATCCTCTACAACTTTACTTAAGTGCCATTGGTAATTTTAATAGCCTTTAGAATAGGTAGACTAAATAGGAAAAATATCCCTTTCAACACATTCTACATATTAGTGTATAAATTCAAGTGTGGAATACATAGAATTTTTGGTTTAAATAATCTGGGAGGTCTTATAACTTTGGCCAGATTGTATCCTTTGAGTATCCTCCATGAGACAGTATCAGACATAGAAATGAGTGACTTATTACAATGCCAGGATGAAAGGCCAAAGTAATCTGAAGAAGCCTGTTTCATCAGGAGTTCAGAATGATTCAGTCTTTTAACAAATGTGCATCTTGCTTTAAAATAATACCTTAAAATGACTGTACCAGTCTCTCTTTTTGTAAATCTCATGTGGGCCACAGGGAATGCTATTTTGAAATACAAATGAAATAGAAAGAAATTATAGGAAGTTAAGTTATTGGATGAGTCCATATTCTGAATATTTAATTTATATTAGGGCAGCATTTTTTTCCCCTGTAGAATGATAAACTAATAAGACAGGTTTGAATAAAATTTAAATATGAATACAAATTCTCATATTAATGCATAATATTCCTGTATCACTTAATATACATTTTAGTTTTAGAAAGGTAATAGTATCAATGCATCCGTTTTATAAAATACAGGATACCACTGCCACAGGGAGCTATAGAATTACAGTGGAGAATGTAACCAGTTTAAAAAAAAAAAAAAGAAAGAAAACTAGTGTTTTATGAGTCTGTTAAATGAGACTCTGCAAATCTCTCCCTTTTCTCCCTTCCTGCCAAACCCCCAACATGAACATACATGAACATGTACCCCACCCACAGCCCTGGGCACAGGTTAGAAACATGAGCATAAAAAGACTCCTCAGATACACGCAATTTACCACAGGTCGTATGGGCAGCAGATAGTCCTCCATGCCTTGGAAGAACTACAAGCATCTTGATTTTAATTTTCTTAATTCTGAAGCTACCTGGAAACTAGGTTTTACAGGAAAATTCTATCGGTGGCCTACCAAGAAGATGTTCAGCCAAGTAATTTTTCACCCAATCCAAGCTTAACTCTATATTGAGCTAAAAATCTTAAGACTGGAGAAAATTTTGCTTATGTGGAACAATCATATTTAACTAATAAAAAGCCCTTTTAAACATAGGGACTGATTTTTTTTTCCCAGCAGGGATGCATCACAAAATACAACCATTAAAAATTAGGTGGATTTTGAGATAAGACATATAAAGAAATTTACCAAATGGTAGTAATTTTTATCTGGGTATATTAAATTTCTTTTTAAATTGTAAATATGAATACTATGTCTTAGACAAATTTGCACCAATGTTGGGGTACCTGGGTGGCTCAGTGGGTTAAAGCCTCTGCCTTCAGCTCAGTTCATGATCCCAGGATCCTGGAATCGAGCCCTGCATCGGTCTCTCTGCTCAGTAAGGAGCCTGCTTCCTTCTCTCTTTCTCTGCCTGCCTCTCTGCCTACTTGTGATCTCTGTCTATCAAATGAATAAATAAAATCTTTAAAAAAAAAAAAATTGCACCAATGTATGTACTAACAACATAGTACCCATTAATCAATGGAGAGGCTATATTTTGTGCCTGTCTGCATTACATATTTTATATTCCATATGACACTTCTCTGAATTCCTTTCAAATGTTCAGTCAAGTTTAAACAAACAACCAAAAAAAGAATTTTATTAAGGCAGCCGATTAAGCTAATTAAGTCAGCTAATTTGCTAATATTTTAAATTAACTCTTGAGAATTGGTAGATAATATTTACATATTTGGTCAATTTGTTGGTCATATTTTTCCTTTGGAGCCAGTTATATCATATACATATGAGAATGTATAATGAATATTCATAGATACTAAACACAGCACTTTAGTCAACTTTTAAAGTATATTATATGTAAAGGTAAAATTATATGGACAGAAACTCCTTAATGTGTAAGTTTAAAAGAACCATGAAAGCTCTGAAGAAACGATTCAGAGTTTTGAAAAATAACTTCTTTAACGTGTCCTATTTCTTTCCAAAATCAGTATTTCCCATCATTGTTTTTTGTTTTGTTTTGTTTTTTTAAGCCCAGCATCTGTTGAGCGTAAGGGACCTAGGAATGAGGGAGTCATCGAAGTGGAGGGAGTATCACGGTCTGATACACAGTCATCACAGACAACAAGATTTGTGTTTTTTTAAAAGGTTCATTCAGAATATTTAGTACTTTCTTAAATCTCTATTACATATCTTTATAATATGAAATAATATATTTTATTAAAACCCTCCTAAAACATAGATGATAAATAGGTAGATAGATAGACAGATAGATATAAATATTTTTCTGGAATGCCCTAGACGGAGTTCATAAAATTAATGTGACTCAGCAGTGTGATACATTAGGGGCTAACAGGCTATACCATAACAAGTTGTAAACATTTATTAAGATATATTATTCATTCTTCCTTCCCTCAACAAATATTTATTGAGGGCTTAACTATTTTCAAGCTCATCACAGCTTGTCAGATTTAGAGTGAGCTGATAGGAAAAAGTAGTTATCACATAAGCACTTTATTTTGCATGAAGATGAAAGAAAGGCACCACTGTAATTTGGGAATATAAGTGATGCTAGCAGGCATCATTTAGAGAATCACATTGGCGTTAGGAAATGCTGAAAGGGCCATTCAGCAGAACCAGGGCAAATGTGTGAACACAGCCTCTCTCCATACTTTCTCATATTAATAATCATTAGATTGACAGAGTTGAATTGTGTGTGTTGTCCTCTATAGAAAACAAGGGTAGATGTGTCAACATTCTCCCTTAGGAATACAGAAAGCAGTTTGATTTAAAGTCAGAGCTTCTTTTATTTATTATTTTTTTTCTTTCGAATGAAGGAAAGATGGATGAGGAATAAAATAGGCAAACTGGTTTGCTGATACTAAGATTTGAGTCCTGACATATTTAAGATGTGATTGTTTCTCTGTCAAGTAGGAGAAACTTAGCCACCTTAACTACGAGTTCGATGATAAGTGGAAAGGCATAAAGTCTGATCTTTTCTTTTCCTTCAGGTCTTTAATGAATTTTTCTTTGTGATAGCAAAGATTTTAAAGTGATTTGATCAGTTCAATTTTGTATCAGAGAATCAGTACCTTAAATGAATATTGGTGAGCTGATTATGCTGTCTCATAAAGTCATGTGTTTAGAGATGAACATGGACATGAGGTAAAACAGGTAAAATGTGGAAGGATCTGTCCATGGATTAGTGGCAAGTTTCAATTATAACTATATACATTTACTGATTTTTTTTTTTTTTTTTTTTACTTTCACTGGTTGGAAGAGTTTGCTTGATTATTTTGCTTATCCTCTCTACACGATGATTCAAGGTCTTCTAAGCTAGAGCCACATCTTAAATTCCTTTTCCCTCATCTCTGTCTCTTGATCTACACATTTTTCTGCATTTTGAATGGGGAAAGAGTGGACAATATGGTGAAGGGTTCTGGCTTATTACTCTGGCACCAGCCATTTCTTTTATAACACACAGCTTTCTGGCCAGCTCCAGTGATGTTAAAATGAAATTCTTAGGGAGGGTGTTTTTGACACGTGAAGACGTGTGTAGCGAACAGGTGTTTGTTTGGGGCTGCACCTCACGACTTGCATTTCACAGGAGAGGCAATTACACTGACAGGTATCAGATTCAGAGAGTGAGAAGCCAAATGACTTTTAAAGCATGAACAGAGCTTCCTGTGGCGGGGATTCATTGCTGTGGTCTCTCGGGGGCTCTCCATTTTCCAAGCTTACAGAAACCACATCCCTGTTTGGAAAATATTTTTTGTTCCTTCCCTTGCTCACGTCATTACTGTTGCTATGGAGAGGAAGTGAGTGCCACATGACATTGCTGGAAAAATCAACATTGACGTATTTTTGTACAGCAAATAAGCCACTTCGCAGCTTGTTTTTTATTAGCAGAGGCTTGCTAAAAATTGTCAGAACACCAGAAAGGAAACATTCATTTGCGCAATCTACCTTGGAAATGAAAGTCTTGTGGAGGTGTATCAAGATAACTCCCTCCTATATTATGCTTAGCTAAATAAGTCAATCAGAGAAAGGCAATTATCATATGATCTCCCTGATATGAGGAAGTTGAGAGGCAACGTGGGGGGTTTGGGGATAGGAAAGGAATAAATGAAACAAGATGGGATCGGGAGGGAGACAAACCATAAGAGACTCTTAATCTCACAAAACAAACTGAGGTTTGCTGGGGGGGTGGTGTGGGTAGGGAGAAGGAGTGTGGGGTTATGGTCATTGGGGAGGGTATGTGCTATGGTGAGTGCTGTGAAGTGTGTAAGCCTGACGATTCACAGACCTGTACCCCTGGGCTAATAATACATTATATGTTAGTTTAAAAAAAAAAAGATAATTCCCTCCTAATGATGGTGAAGAAGATGAAATATATGATAGCCCTCGTGAACTGAGGAAGAACAAAACCATGTGTTAAGCTATTAGGCATTACCTTGTGTTGTTTGGAGCTTGTATCTTAGAAATGTCCCTCCCGCTGTTTTATTTTTTTATTTTTTTTTTTTAAAGATTTTATTTATTTATTTGCCAGAGACAGAGGGAGAGAGAGAGAGCGAGCGAGCACAGGCAGACAGAGAGGCAGGCAGAGGCAGAGGGAGAAGCAGGCTCCCCGCCGAGCAAGGAGCCCGATGTGGGACTCGATCCCAGGATCCCAGGATCATGACCTGAGCTGAAGGCAGTCGCTTAACCAACTGAGCCACCCAGGCGTCCCCCTCCCGCTGTTTTAAAATCTGTTTTTAACAATTGAGTCTTTCAGCAGCAGGGCACTACCCCATTGAGATCTGAGCCATTAGAAGAGGTTAGGACTGACGTCCCTTTGTACCGTTCCTTTGTTTCTCTCTTTACTTTCCTGCTTGCCAAGGTGCCACGTAGGATATCAGGGGCCCATTTATGATGTCTTAGTATCAATACGGGATTCTCAGTTCATCTGACCCTGCGGCTGGAGACAATTACCAAAAACAAGATCCTAGGCTCTCAGGGTTAAATGGAAAAAGCCATTTATAAAGACTTGTAAATAATATATGATATTTCCGTTAAAGTGTTCTGAGTTTTACCATTATTAAGTAAATAATTAAGATTTTTCCATGAGGCATGTACTTTGCCCAATCTGCGAGTTTTAGCAAATGGAAGGACTAAAGGATGAAAGGATTTAGAAGAGGAAGGAAAGTATGTCCCTGCTACTCAAATGCCTTTTCCATCTGCAGTATTGGGTGATATCTATGGAGTGACTGCAAATGGATGCTCGATTAGGAAGTGGAAATGTACCTTTGACAACATGCTTTAGATGCTGAAAACTGTGACAGGTTTTAATGAAAGCTATAAAATAAAGGCACAATATTTTCACCTCTGAACCTATTGCTGGCAGATTTACTGGTTGTCTTTTTCTTGCATTAAGAATGTGTTTTATGTGAGTAGCTGATTTGTTATGTCTTTTTTTTTTTTTTTGCTTGCAGTGGCACATCTAGCGATGAAATGTGCAACCTATACATTATGTATTACATGGAAGCCAAGCATGCTGTTTCTTTCATGACCTGTACACAGAATGTGGCTCCGGAACTGTTCAGATCCATACCACCAGAGGCCAATATTCCAATTCCGGTGAAGTCTGACATGGTTATGATGCATGGACATCACAAAGGTAAAGCTGGTACTCGTTTAAAGTAAAATATGATTTTGTAGTTTGTATTTTCTTGTGTGTCTCACTTGACTGTATAATTAATGCTTGAAAGCATCCACCTTCTGTCATCACATGTACACGTAATCCAGTTCCCACTTTTCCCTCCTTTTTTTCTTTTTTTTTAAAAGAATTTATTTATTTGACAGAGAGAAATCACAAGTAAGCAGAGAGGCAGGGAGAGAGAGGAGGAAGCAGGCTCCCCGCGGAGCAGAGAGCCCGATGCGGGGCTCGATCCCAGGACCCTGGGATCATGACCTGAGCCGAAGGCAGAGGCTTTAACCCACTGAGCCACCCAGGTGCCCCCACTTTTCCCTCCTTTTAACCTACCTACCTTCCTGACGTGCCCCCATCAAAACAGTGAAAGTGAAGAATCTAGTAGTGGAACAGACTAGTTTGGGGACCAGTTCAATAAATGCAGCTCTCTTTCTTCATGTAATTCATGTTTTCTCACTTCCCCATTTGATTATTCCGTAGTCAGTGATGACATGCAATTTATGGATTTATACACCCGGTTCTAAAGAGTGAATTCAGTTTGCCAATGAAAATGGTTATCGTCTCCAACCGCACCCTAAATTATCTATTTTAATGGGCCTCCTCAAGCAAGAAGAGTTCTTGATTTATGAGGCATTACTAATCTTGGCCTTTTTGGTCTCATTCTCAGAATTGTTGATGAATTTACTCTTCTTCTGAAAAATGTTCATACTGATTGTCATTTCATTAGTTTAAAATTGCAAAACCCACACCCTGTTTTATTGGATGAAGTATACTGAGACTTTCCTGAGTTTTACAGATCTAATCGTAAAATGCCAGAGCGGCTTCTTATGTCTTTCTGTTGGAAATTTTATGAAAACAAGTTTAAATAGCAATTAGATCACTTATTAAAATCTTAATATGCTTATAGAATTTGCCTTAAAATATTCTTAAAGTATCCTTAAAATGTCACTAAATTCAATTTTTAAAAATACAAGCAGTTTTTTTAATGCATTTTTAAAATTGTCTCATGTATATATTACTGAAAGGGTAATTGATCTTGTTATTAAGTCAGAAGTCTGGTAGATGGTGGTTACACTGGAATTTTTTTGTGTGTGTGTGATTAAGAACATTTCTGCATATAAATTCTTCATACTGTTTTTCGTTTGTTTATTTTTTAATTTTTTTATAAACATATATATTATTAGCCCCAGGGGTACAGGTCTGTGAAACACCAGGCTTACACACTTCACAGCACTCACCATAGCACATACCCTCCCCAATGTCCATAACCCCACCACCCTCTCCCTACATTTTTTTTTGTTAAACATAAGATCCTAAAAATATTTTTATGTTGATAATATATTTCCAGTAAACTATTTAACATATGTGATATATCCCACAAATTTATGCTCAGTTTTTTTAATCCTTTACAGAAACAGAGAACAAAGATAAGACTTCTTTACTACAGCAGCCAAAAGGAGAAGAAGAAGTATTAGATCAGGGTATGTATGCATAGTTTTATAACTAGGCCTAAAAAAGTATTCGTGTTCTAATTAGGCAACCAACTTTTAAAGTTACTGAGATATTTTAGGTCTCTTTATCAGCCTCCATCCCTATGCACTGTTGTTTTTATATAATACATAATTCATGAGAAAATGGTCATTTGTTGTCCTCTAGCTTTGAAAGTAAATTTCCTCGATGTAATTTAAACTCATTAGATTTTTCCACCTTTGTTTTAGTTTTTTTAATATGGTAAGTTTTATATGTAGTGCAAATACAATCACTAGAAACAATTGGTTGGCTACTTTTGAAATCTAAAGGATTTGACCATTTAAAATCTTGTGTACTTTGGGCGATGTGTTTATTGACTCTGTTTGAAAGAAATTAAGACTTATCCTTCATCCTGCCTCTCTTGAGGCACTCTTCTCTGCCGTCAGTAAAATAGGAGGGATTATCAATGTAGGCATTTGTAGTTTTGAGTTAAGTTGCTGTCTGATGAGTTAAGAAAGCATCATTCTTCCTCTGATCTGTTTCTTTGAAAAAATATCATATATTGCACGTGTTGACACTGAAAAGTTATTCTTGTCTATCTTGTTTTCTTACTAGTTGTTTCAAAGATGATACTTTGTGCTAGGCGTTGGAGTATATTATCAAGTTATTTTGGACTAGATACAAGATATTTTTTAAAGCATTTAGTTTTATGTTCCTCCAAGCATGTGTCTTATAACAACATGAAGTGTACAGGAAATAAGATTTTTCTTTTGGCAACGGAGAGAAATTTCTCACTCTTTGGATTTTGTAAACCACTGTAGGAATTCTTCAAAATGTATTCTTTTAGGTCTAGGCCAAAGACAATATTCTTGCATTAAGAGTATTTACAAAGTTGATGAATCCAGACTTTTTAAAGGAAGACATACACTCTGAAAAGGGATTAGGGAAAACTTTAATATAAAAGTTTTAAATTACATAGAGTCTGTTCCATAACATTTAATTATAACAAAGTGGCTTCTGGAAAAAGAATATAGTTTTAGCTCAAAGTTGTTTCTACTTTCTTATTAAGTCAGAAAAAGGGAGATGATTTTATGCTAAATAGTTTATATACTAAATGGCTCATATTAAAGTATTGAGTATGATTTAAAATAGTTAAACTTATTAATCTGTGTATAGAATTGTAAGGAAGTCAGTAATTATAAATAACATATGGTAGTATTAACACTCTTTGTTATAACTGTACTGAAATTTGTTCAGATTTAAAGTGAATTATTTTGATATTGGATGCACTATTTGAAATACAGGCCTTTGAAATAATTCGAGTTATCTTAGAATACATTTTGAAATACTAACATATGTGATAAAGTATAGAATGAGACCACCATTTAGTGGATGTGCCTTATAAAATGATAAGTTTCTGTGGAAACTGAGGTTGATCTGTTTTCATTTTCAAGTTATTTGAGTTGTTCAAGGGACACATTGAAATTTCTGAAAGATTAGAAACCCAGAGGTTTCATTAGCAAAAAAACCTTAAATGTTAGGTTTAATCTCTTCTTTCCAAATGAGATTTAAGAGATGTCATGTATACCTAAAAACCACATCCTTTAAAACGCTTTCATATTTTGCCATTCACTTATACTTTCAAGTTTGATGATATATGTTTATAATATTAAGAAGTTTAAATATACCCAAAGCCTTACTGGTTCCAGAGAAGAATTCTGTGGACACAGAAGAAATTATTTTCTCAGAGTTGGTGTTTTATTCTACTTATGAATAAAAAAGCTGTAAAGTGATTTAACTTGGGAGAAACATATATTCTTCTGACTGAACTTTCATACTGCAGAAAATAGGCTATGGCATTCCTATGTTGAAATTAGGGGGCCCATGAAAATGTCAGCTGCTAGGTTATGTGAAGGCAGATAACTAACCAAAAGCCATTTCAGTGTCCAGTATAGCCCATATATTATTCTGCAGGGCTTTGTGCACTACTAGCCTAGAATTTAAAGAGAATAGAGAAATATACCAAGTGCGTATTTGTGCACATAGTCTAATTGATTCGCTAATGAGATCAATCTATCTCATTGCAGTGCACAGGACAGACCTACTCATTACTGAGAGACTATCCCATTCTTCTCAGAGTTGTTTGTTTGCACAAAATGTGTGTTTGTATTAATTCTCTGGGGAGATAAATTGGCCAGGGAGCTAATAAGAGGGGTCTAATTATTCAAACAAATTATGCCACATGTGCTGATTTTTAAGTAAGCCCCCCAGCTCAACCTTTTGCCTTAGTTTGGTGCTCTGGCCAATACAATTTATGTGCAAGTACTCCGCCAGCTTGTATCGATCCTTTAAATATTTTAAATCCCCAATAAATAAAAGCTGTGAGTCATTTCAGGTGTGCTAGCCACAAGTTAACAGACGGCATCTATGTTGGTCACACAGAGGATGTCAGACCCCCATTGGAAATAGAACATTTGTGGAGCAGGAAGGGAAAGACCTCAAACGTCAGAGGACATGTACTCAAAGGCAAGTTCTGTACCCATCAGTGGCTAAACAATATAGTTCTGCCTGGATAACACAAACGATATTGTTTTTACTTCCTATCTTAATATACTGGAAAACATGTAGGAAGATAAAGGTCAAGATGTGCAATAAATGCTCTGTTGGGAAGAAGGGATGACTTTTACTCAAGTAGTAAAAAAAAAGATGGCGGTAAAGATATTCATATGCTATAAGCTGGAAAAAAATTTTTTTTTCAGCCTATAGATTTTTTCCTACTGTGCTGTGTTCTTTTTCCTGCCATTATTTATTTATTACTCTGTTTCTCCAGGAGGACCAGAAGTTGGGGGTTATTTGTATTCTAGTTACAAAAATAATTATCAATTTTTTTCAGAATATTAATCTTGATTGGAGATTTTACTAGTTTAAAAGGAATAGTTGAGTTATATGAATCTAAGTACTTAAAAACACTCTTACCTCCTGCAGTATCCTTATCTGTATTTGCTTCCTGAAGAAGAAAATCTGGTGTAAGGCTCCGGTATCTCAGACTTATCTCAAAAGATGTAATTATGAGAAATACCAGAAGAGCCTCATTATATGACAACTTTCTGTCAGGTTGTCCTGGATCATGCAACAATGGGACATATTTTTAATGAAGCTTTAATTAAGTCTGTGGGGGTTTCATTTATTTATTTATTTATTTATTAGATTTTATTATTTATTTGACAGAGAGAGAGGGAACACAAGCAGGGAGAGTGGGAGAGGGAGAAGCAGGCTCCCCACTAAGCAGGGAGCCCCGGATCAGGGGCCACGCCAAAGACAGATGCTTAACAACTGAGCCACCCAGGTGCCCCAACTGTGGGGAGATTTTTAAAACATAATGCTTATTTGACTGATTTGCTAAATAATATTCATTTAAAAAGAAATAGAATTTACAGAAAAATCCGAAGAAGCAAATAAAATTCATACATCATCCCTAGGAATATGGGTATATATGTACATCTCAGTGTGAAAAATATATTATCGACACATTATTTTAATAATATTTAGAGCATGTGTGCATAGTTTTGCATCCTGTTTTTTAAATACTATATACTGAACATTTCCTCCAGCTATAAAAATCATTGGCAAGCGTGATTTTTATTGCCTGCATATTATGTGTATATTCCTGCCCATACTGCTTTGAGACTAGTCTGTTTTTCTGTAGGTAAGCTAATCTGTGATTGAGTTGATTATGTCTGCCTCCAAGCAGAAAAACACTAGTAGATATTCACAATGAACTGAAACCTTACTATCCTTTGAAGCCATTGTAAGTGAAGAATTGCCTGGCTCTGTAATAAGTACAGTAAGCTAAACAATAAAACTCAATTAGACATTGATTCTAAGAAAAGGAAACAAATCCTGGGAGACTATATTATAAGAAGGGTAGCATTGAGGTTTTCCAGAGCAGACACAGGAACACATCCTCTACTTATAGTTGGCCCCATTTAGGAAAATAAAGTGTTTTATAAGTTCTCTTTATTTCGTAGGCCTCATGAGTTCTTATATCTGTTCACTCTACCACTGATACAACCCAAGCTTTCTGTCAGCATTGTTTGGGTAAAGAATAGGTTCTGAAACCAAGAGGTTTACCAGCTTCAGGCAAGAATCTATGCAACTACTATTAGGAGTTCTGATTTTGGGTGTTTCTCTCCCTTATAATTCAAGGTAAAGGTGCAGTATTGAAATTTATGTTAGTTGTGTTGAGAAGATTTGATGTCTTAAAAAACAAAAAAAACTCATGGCAGAGCTGAAAGTCAAAATCTACAATAGCCGTTGTCCTTGTTATTGTACATTATGCGCCAGACAGCATTTCTTTTGCTGCAGAAAGGGCCTTTAACATGTTTTATTCAGTTTGCTCCAAACTCTTCTCATTGTAGTCTTTGTGCCCTCATATAATCAATCTTCCTACTCAAAGGTCAGCATGAGCGGCTATATTCCCAAGGCAGGGAGAATATGACAAAAATACAATTTGTAGAGGGAAAACACTCCATGACCCCAGATAGTTAAAGGTCTTCAGACACCTTCTGTGAAACAGAATAATTTCACAGTGGTTTTATGCTAACAAAAATGAATTAACATTGGCATGTTTTATCAAATAAACAGAATCAAGGGAACACAGTTGCAAGTTAAAAAGACCATAGTCTACTGTAAATGCTTGTTAAAGTAACCGTTGGTAAATCATTTCTGAGAGGAGTGATACAAAGGCTAGACTTAGTAACTAAAATTTCTGTTTCTTTGCTTTGTTCAAAATAGAACACTCCCTTCATTCCCTAATAAAGTACAAGTGGTTTTAGTAGCATCTTCTTGGCTAATTCTAAAAACCCACAATGCCACTTTGCTGTTTGAAAGAGGATGCAATTCTTGTTTGCATTCCCATTCGCTAAAAATTTATCAGTTCTTTATGATTTACGAGCAGCTCACAAGTCTTTATATATTGAACTCATCTATCAAACACAATTCTAAATACCCCCCAAGGCTCTGGGAAGCTGAGTGGATGCTGTTTTGAATTGGCTTCCTAATCGCAGAATAGGCAGATGAGAACGATCATTTATCACACAGTTGTGCTTTCTGATATACATCTGTGTGCATGGTAGTTGCAAAACCCATCATCTGCTAACTTCCCCTTTTCTATATTTGTCTCCTTTGTTCAATTCAGTAAAAGAAACAAATAATAAAGTTTTGCTTCGTTTGCAATCCTTGAGCTGGCCGTCATGATCATGTTTTATTTCACGAACCCTGGTAGGGTCAATGTTAGTGATAAGTCAACAGTTAATAAACCGAATCAACTGACCAGAGGGGAAAATCAAGTAGGTTATAAACCAAAATATTAAAATCTGAAAAGAAATGCTTCTATTTTTCCATTCCTCATCTCTTTCTCATTAATTAATTATTATGTTCCATGTTGCAGTCTCATTAGTTTGGTTATTTGGCATACTTTATCTGTGGCTAAACTGCTGATGAACATCCTATTCACTTTCCAGGTACCACAGAAATCACAGAACAATAACAAAAGTTGTTTGTCTTAGGTAATAAAGTCCTGGTGACACGTGGGGGAAATGGGACTTCATATTCTAAAGCTTACCAAATGGATCCTGATCATTTTTTTAAATGCCTCCACAATTAAGATTTTTACACTGTTTCAAAGTAACTTATTTTATTATTCAATAATTTTAAAGCATTTTATTAAAAAAAAAAACTCACGGGGCAATTTTTTAATGTACGTTTTTCTTCCAGTTTATCTCACCATATTCCGGAAAGTAAACCAAAGACATTTTCATGTTGATGGTAGAGAATAGTGAATGGTCCCTACTAACTAGAAAAATGCCCATTGAGTCATGAAGTAGTTAATGGAAGCCCACAACTTAACGAATTGGGAGTTGAACTGGTAGTGTTTCAGATTTTCTCCTACTGTGGTGTGTTCTTTTTTCCTGGCACGTTAGCTGCTACCACAGTTATGTTTTCCAAATCCAGACCCACGCAGTCAAATTACTTAAAAGAACTAGAACATTTCTGAGTTTTATAAGATAAGAATCAAAGTTTAAGTGAGAAAAAGAAAGAAACAGATTCACTGCAGCCTAAAATCATCAAAGAAATATTTTTATTGCTATTGATAGCCGAAGCAAAGGGTGACATTTTTAACAAATTATTATTCATTGCAGAATAATTTACTGAGTATCTGCTGTGATAGGAATAGTAGTAATCACTGGAAATATGACAGTGAGGAGGAAATGAGAGGATTTTTAAAAATTTTTTCACATATGGGGCGCCTGGGTGGCTCAGTGGGTTAAAGCCTCTGCCTTCAGCTCAGGTCATGACCCCAGAGCCCTGGGATCAAGCCCTGCTCTTTGCTCAGCGGGGAGTCTGCTTCCCTTCCTCTCTTTCTGCCTGCCTCTCTGCCTACTTGTGATCTCTGTCTGTCAAATAAATAAAAATCTTAAAAAAAATTTTTTTTCACATAAAATCATATTTATCCCTTGCCACCTGTCCCTTCCCAGATAAGTGAAATATACAAAAAAAAATTTAGAAAATCTTACAAAATTTGATCAGACATGTAAGGTATATTGCCAGCGAAGTGAAAACTATTGAAGAGACAGAAAAAATTTCTACTTTTTCAAACCATTGTTCTTTAGGCCAGTTTTGTGCAAGTCACTATGTTACATAGATATTGACCAGTTTACAACCATTTTACGTTATAATATGAAGAAGACAGGCCAGGAAAGGACAAAAAGAAACATGCTCTGTTAAAACACCCAGCACCTGGCCTCAGAAGGCAGTTAATTTAAATAGAAAAATAAACAAATATAGTAAGATTGTCAGGTCCAAGGTAATTTCACAGGAAAGGGTTTATTGGCCATTATAGATTTTTTTTTTAAAAAGGGGGGGTGGGGGGGACAACCTGGATCCAATAAAGTGATCAGTTAGAAGGCGGGCCCCTCATTCATGTTGCTCCTTCAAATCCCTGTTCTACTTCCTCCTAGATGTGCAGGTTAGTCCTTTACCATTAATTTCCCCATCTAAAATGAGGACAAGGGGTATTTTGCAGATATTAAATGTATTAAACTGTATAAAGTAACTCAGCAAAGTAATTAGGTAATGCTAAACTCACAAACCATATTAGCTATTACTATTATTATCATGTATAAAGTACTTGTTTATCTGTTATCTCTGTCAACAATAAGTAGGGTAACTATATATCCAAGTTTTTCCAGGATTGTCCTAGTATTAAACAACACCCTTTCTCTTCTCAAATGTGTCCCAGGTTGGGAAATAAGTTACACGGTCATTTTAGCAGTAGGAGCCAGAATAAAATTAGAGAAGAGCACTGTGGAATACATAGGTGGAAAGAGCTGAGAAAAGGCGGGGCGTATAACCCGGGAGTGTCCATGTTATTGGCTCCCATCGCAAGTCAGTTCCACAGAGGTAGGTCAGCTTTATACCATTACAGACAGATGATGACATTGAAGGCAGGGATGAAAATCGGTTCTGAGGAAGGGGAGAAGGCCAATCAGGTGATAAGAATCCCAAATGAATCATGGTAGTAGTGAGTGAAAAAAATGGCACTGACATATCAGCGTTGACAAATCAGTTGACTTTGTGATTCACTGGTGACAGAGAGTTGAATCCAGCTTTCTGGACTGATTGACCAAGACACATTTCATCATCGGGAGAGATACCATAAAACGGATGAAGTCTGAGGAGGAGATTAAGAGCTCAGTTTCAGACATGTTGAGTTCAAAATTCCTGTGAAACAGACATCCAAGTGGAAATTTCTAGAGGGTGGTTTTAGCTATCAGTTTGGTAGTAAGAGAGCTCCAGATATGAGAGTCATTTGTCTGGAGGCAGCAGCTGAAGACTGGGGAATGGCTGGTATTTCTTGATAGGAAGGACCTTTACCAGGGGGAAGAAACGATGCCAAGGATAGACCTCAGAAAACACCAGTATTTTCATATGCTGGGCAGAAGAATAAGAGAAAGCAAAGAAGACAGGTGGAAAAGATCTAGAAAAAACAATGTTGTAAGAAAAGAGTTTCTGAAGGGACCAGTGGGTCAGTATGAAAGGTCTCTTGGCTTTGGCAAGTAGGAGCTCTTGAGCAACTCGTGAAGAAGTCATACAGGCGTGAAAGAAGATGTGGAAGCAGATACCTGTGGCCTCAGATATGAGGAAGGGTAAAGTGGCCTTGCACTGCCCAATACAGCAGACACTGGCCACATGTGGCTATTTAAAAATGGTTATACATTAGTTGGAAACAAGTAAAATTAAAAATTAAATTCCTCAGTCACACTAGCTACATTACAAGTTCTCCATAGCCCCGTGTGTCTACTGGCTTTCATGTTGGGCAGCACAGGTATTGCAGAAAGCATGATTGCAATGATTGCAGAAAGCACTGTTAGACAGTGCTGGAATTGTCAAAGGAAAGGGAAGGCAGAAAAGTTTGAAAGATGTAGTGCATCTGAGGAAGGTCTCTCTTGTCTCCATGGCCGCTCAAGATAACTGCAGAGTGAGTGTGCTTTTAACCTGAGTCAAGCCTTTGGCAAAGAATTTGTATTAGAAAAGAAAAGAAAGGAAAGCATTTGGGAAAGGCTCCGGAGGTACTGGGAGGTCTGGCATCCAGAACACTGGAATGGGAATAGTTCTTTGTCCAAAAACCGAGAGAGAGTGAGAGAGAAAGTGCAAGTACCACTTCCTTTGGTAAAACTAGGACGCAAATCACTACAAAGCCACAGTGACTTGGTGAGAAGTATAGGGCTATAAATTTAAAGGAGCTTTTTTTTATTATTATGAAAATCCCAGTATTTGAATACTAGATAAGAACTGAATTTTTAAAAAATTTTAGGTAAACTACAGATTGAAGCAGGTGCATGTGCATGTTGCAACTAGATTTTTTGTTGTTGTTGTTAGTAATTATAATATAGTTACAATTTGGTGATACCTACTTTAGAATATACACTGGACTGGACTTTTCACTTCTTGAAATTCACAAAACAATTCTGAAAGGTTGTATTAATTCATTATCTTTATAATGTTAAGTAGCTTGTTTAATGGCACAGAATAGCCACTAAGTGTCGGGGTTGGATTCAAACACACCTGGGAAATACACACCAGACATTGTGACAGTAAAAATTCAGGGGAAGACCTGAGTGCTACAGGAGGACAGAGCTGAGAGCCCTAATCCGATCATCAAGGTGCCAAGGAGGCCATCTTGGACGTAAATGTCCCTGAAGTAAGATCTGAAGGCTTAGGAGCTAGTTGGTTACTGGGGAGACTGTGTCCCAGGAAGAAGAAACCTCTTAACTAAGAGTTGACATTCTAGGAAGGGGAAGCCATGTGGCTATACCATAAACTAAGAAGAAAGAAGGGACTCTTGAGAAATGAACCTGGGGCAGAGACCACACAATTTCCTCTGTTTATTTTCTCCTCCACCCATCACACTCAAAGCTAGATATATATGGCTCGAAAAAATACTTAACATTTCAGAATTTCATCTAGCCAGTACCGCAGTAGAGAAACTCTCAGCTTTGCGCCTAAGGATGTTGGAGATAGTCATTTAGTGGTCTCTCTCTCTCTCTCTCTCTTTCTCTCACATGTAATCTCCATAAATGAGATGCAGCCCTGCAGCTTTGCTTTCATAAGGCCAGTGCAGCCTGTGTGCAGCCAAACCCATTATATCGCTAAAGTTTGTTTTCCTAACCCAGTGATCACTGTGAATGACAATTTCAAAGGGACCGGAGCGCTGTGCATTTTCTACTTCATCACGGCTCTTAGATTTTTACTGACACACCTGAGTAACTATGCAGAGTGACGAGTCTGCATTCCTCCATCAATATTAGCCTAATGACATGGATTCAAGTTTTCAAATGCTGATTTTTATCCTTAAAATAATCTTTTGTTTTATTTTCTATATATGTGTTGCACTGCATAACAGCACATTCAACTATGTATGTTTAGTGGGGGTGGGGGGCCAGAAGAATTTAGCAGCAATGGATTAATTTCTTTCCTGTGAGGCCAAATGCCACGGTGGCCTAACAGATTTGGTTGAGTTGTAATTTGCTTTGTTCATTTTACTGAGATTGGCCCTATTACTTGGTAATTATTTTTTGATTGAAGATTTCACCTGGGATCAGCTGCTTTCCTGGGCAAGAATGGAAAACCTACTTTGAATCGTTAAACCAAGATATTTGTAAACATGACAGGATCTCTTAGCATCATTTTAGAAAGACTCCACATCCCCTAGTACAAGTTTTTAAATCACATATTCTTCAGTGGAATGTGTCCTAGTTAAACCGGTTATCATTTTCATTTCCTACTGGTCATAAAAATAAGATTTTGTAAATGTTAACTGACCATGCTATAAATGTAATTAAAATTGAAGCAATGGTACTCTATTGTCATAACTGATTTCATTAGCAACATTTGGAATAGGTTGAGGAATAAGTAGAAATGAGTGTTTGTTACCTTTGGGTTTGGCTTTAAAAAAGCAGATTCATGTTTCTACTGCGAATGTAAACATGTTTCCCATTCACATAGTTGATATAAATGGACTTCAAGCCATAGATGTAAGTGATGAAGGTTCAAATGCTTTATGAAACTTCCATGGTCATATTTTATATCTGTCATAATGCTTTATAAATCATTATTGTCATGGAGTTAGGTTATCATATCCAAGTTTACATTTTAGTATAGAAAGACATAAAATATATTTTAGTGATGAATCATTCCAATGATACTAGTTTATTAAGATCTTCTCTTTTGTTTGAAAGTAATTTAGAATATTCTTGCCTTGCAAAATTATTTTTCTGGAATTTGTTCATTTCTTGTTTAAAATGAACAACGGGAGCTATTTATGGGAGCACAGCCAACAAAATAATAGCAATAAAACTTTGGTTTTCCAATTTCCAAAAAGATGTGTATCTATTAGATTTCTTGTGTTTTATAGCATATGCTGAAAAATATACATTTAATTTCTTGTACATTATCCTCTAGTAAGCTTTGAAAGACAACTTCAAAGGGTTTTCCCTGAAGGTAGCTGGTTCCTGATGTAGCTGTTGATAATAGCTTTAGAAATCTGATGAACCTTAACTTCCACATCAGTTCAGCTCTACTGTGAAAACCATTTATTGAAACTTGCCATGCAATCATATATACATTGTTTTGTTTCCACTAATATGCAAATAGAGGTAATCTGGTGTTATTGGCTCCTGAGATAAGAGAAGGAATAGGTGGTATATGAAGTGAAATGGGAAGCATATTATTTTTTTTTAATTATTCTGGAAAATCGTTTTTCCCCTCCTGCTTGAACATCTGAGAGCAGCCTTCTTGCTTACTTACTATGCCAAATCAAGAGATGAAATCCTTAAAGCACAGAATTTCGTAAATTTTGCAATCCTACCAACCTTCCACTCTTTATGTCTTCTCTTTTTTCCACAGGTGATTTCTATTCACTACTTTCCAAGCTGCTAGGAGAAAGGGAAGATGTTGTTCATGTGCATAAATATAATCCTGCAGAAAAGGCAGAATCAGAATCAGAATCAGAATCAGACCTGGTAGCTGAGATTGCAAACGTAGTCCAAAAGAAGGATCTTGGCCGATCTGATGCCAGAGAGAGTGCAGAGCATGAGGAGAGGGGCAATGCTATTCTTGTCAGAGACAGAATTCACAAATTCCACAGACTAGAGTCTACTTTGAGGCCAGCAGAAAGCAGAGTTTTGTCATTACAGCAGCCCCTACCTGGTGAAGGCACCTGGGAGCCAGAACACACAGGAGGTGCGTTTAGGGCTTCTTTCAAAAGAATGAGTTGCGGAGTGCTACAATCCACATTAGCAAAATCTGAAGGGAATAAAAATGAATGGGAGAAAAAACTTAACCATCAAAAGAACTCATCAGGAAAAGGAAAAAAAAAAAAACTCAGATATGAGTTATCAGATACTACCTTTGAGTTTTTGTTTTGGTCCAATACTACATAAATTTGGTGTCCATTCAATCTCTGAGCCAGAATTACTAGGACCAAAAATATCTAGATCATGCTGGGGAGGGAGGCACATGAAATTCAGGGTAACAAATTCTTACCAAATCGGTATTCTCTATTTTCCTCGATGGAAAGCAACTGAAAATTCACCACCTGATATATTAAATCTCAGTGTATGAAATGCTTATATGCTACCTTTTAAGGTAATTAAGTTCCTTGCAAAGGAATGTTACGCTTCCAGCATTCTCTTCCAATCGACTTGTAAAATAGAACCATTTTTATGACTTTGATTTCTTAAGCTCATTATCAATTACTATCTTAACTGGAAAATTGAGTAGTTATTTCTGAGGGGACCTCCAGCAAATCAGAACCTTTTGGATTTATCTTTATTTCTAACCAGGACTGGCTTCTGTACCTCCAAGGACAATACCTTATTCCCTTCGGGTTTCTATACCAGCAAGCTATGGATGCCTCACCTTTGTCTTTAACTGTGTTGTGGCCTCTGTCGTATTGTTTGTTTCATGTTACTTGCTAATGTGGAAAGCTAAATAATACAGCATGTGGAGATAATCTCTGAAAAAGTAACGGGTATGGGTGCATGGCAGCTGTCCATGTGTAGGCTGGAATGGCGCAGGCTGCCAGCTTGGTGTTTTCAAATACAGCTTTGCAGGAAACCATAAATTATTCAACACCCAGCTGATTTTTATTTATAATTGAAAAAAATTAGCAGGAGGTGCCTTTTGCTCACACAGAAGTTTCAAGGCCTGTCCATTGGGACTGATCTAATAGTTTCTACGGGCTGCTAACTGGGACCCAGATTTTTACATCTTCATATTTAAATCAGATCAGCCCTGCTGTGACTTCTTCTAAATTTATCTAATGAAACTGTTTCTCAAGAGGGGGTCCCTGAACTGCATTGCATCGCAACCAGGTAGAGTGCTTATGAAAAATCTAGACTCCTGAATCCTATGAGAGAACAACGAAATTGACACTTCTGAGTGTGGTGCCTAGAAAATCTGCAGTTTTTCATGCCCCATCCATCTCATAAACAAACTCGAGTGTCTTCCTGAACCTCCACATGAAAGATAGTAAATGGTGTAACCCATACAACATGAAAATATAAAAGGCAGAAGGGCCTCTTTGGTGAGAACACAGTTCTGTTCAAGTGTGAAATGTTAGAGTTGCAGCCCACTCATTCCATGATGTCTCTCTGTCACTCCTGAATTTGAAAAAATGTGGTTAGTTATTGATAGGTATCCTAAGTGTCCGTTGTAGAAATCATCATTTGACTTAAAGTACTATATTCCTAAAACGTATTTAGTTATTGATAGGTATCCTAAGTGTCCATTGTAGAAATCATCATTTGACTTAAAGTACTATATTCCTAAAACGTATTTAGCTTTTCTAGGGAAGAAATATTTAAAATAGGGGCGCCTGGGTGGCTCAGTGGGTTAAGCCTCTGTCTTCGGCTCAGGTCATGATCTGAAGGTCCTGGGATCAAGCCCCACATTAGGCCCTCTGCTTGGCAGGGAGCCTGCTTCTTTCTCCCTCTCTCTCTGCCTGCCTTTCTGCTTACTTGTGATCTCTGTCTGTTAAATAAATAAATCTTTAAAAATATATACTTAAAATACCCCAAGTACATTTACTTGCTAGATCTCATACCTTATAGGGTGGTCAAAATGACAGTATCCAAGGAGAAAATGATTCTGCATGATCTGGGTCAGAAAATTCCCTTTGACTTTAACTATGTGGGTAAATGTCACTGAATTAAACAAAACAATGAGTCATAGAAACATACAGCATGAATCCTAATTATAGAAAGGAAATGTGCATGTATTTCCTTTCTGAAATGATTTATTTTAGTGTTACATCACTATCCTGATTCAAAAACTTTTTAAACGTTAAATTAAAAATAGCGAAACTCATTTTTAGGTAAGCTATTTCTGAGTCTTTTTCTTTTCAATTTCCTTTCACCATTTACCATAACACAATGTAATAGCAAACCTTAACTGAAAATGTTTCATTCCTTTGTATAAGCCAGAGAAAGACCTATCCTCAGGAAGCTTCCATTTGTAAAGAAGAAAGTAGGAAGTTATTAGCATAGAGTACCCAAATAAAATATATTAGTAGTCTAATTCATGTGTAGTTCCTAGGGTATAAATAAGGGGAATAAATTTGATGGATAATTTTCCACTGTTTTTCTCACACCCTTTCTTCAGGCAAAACTGAGAATGGGATCCTAATTGTCTGGAAGAATTAACTATCTCCCTAAAATGCCCAATGTACTGTAAGGAATTATATTAGCCTCAAAGAAGAAGGTGGTTTCTCATATGAGATTATTACTAAAACGAAAATGTAAGGCAATCATGTTGCTCAATAGTATAGCTCATACTCACTTCACATATCTTTGAGAACTATTTTAATTTTCAGAAGATACTGAAGCCTAGAGAAGTTAACCCATTTCAATGAGGTCACAGTCTGAATTTAAAACTGAACTTAAAAGTAGAATGTGCACTATCTGGTTCCTTACACTTCATTACCGTTGTGCTCAAAATACGGGGTGAATTGATTTGCCCAGCTCAGATACACGTTCCCGGAGCTCTGGACCATCACTGCTTAGAAGCTGGAGAGTTCTACTCCGGACCCCGTTCTGATGTCTATCATTCATGGCATTAGTGCACCCCAATGTCCATCATTCATGCTGCAGCACCTGAGATTTCATTGACTGGACCATATTTTGGAACTGTAGTACAGTAATGAACTCCATCCAGCTGATTAGAGTGGTCAAAGGTGAAATATTGATCTGTTCAAAAATCTGGATGTGACTGTGTGTGGTAGACCCAGGACTATGTGAGGGACTGCCTGTGTTCTGTGGAACACAGAAACTACTCAATAAACAATGTAATACATTAACAATAATTATGGTTATAATTGCCACCATTAGTGTCACGTCAGATTGAGATTTCAAAATTTTAAACACCAGAGTAAGAGAACTAAATATTAATTACTTTAACTTAAGCAGCACCCGTGAGAGAATTTTCTTGGAATGTGTAGGAAAGCTGTAAAATTTGGCACTCCAATTTTATAAATTCAGAAAATGACTTGGCAGTGTTCTACCATAATGGGAATCTGTGGCTCTTGAAATCTCTGATCACTTATATCAATCTGCCTTGATGTTTACTTGTTATATATGATATACAGTTGTGAAAATATTCAGCTAGGTAAACTGAGATGCAAATACAGTCCTTTCTACATTTAACATCATTTGGTTTCTACCATTAGTTTGATATCTGTATGAAACAATATTAGTAGGATGGGTATAAAATCTTAGTCTTTATTCTCGTTGCCTTCTGGAAACCAAAGCATTGAAAAATAAATATAAAACTACAGATTGCTATTCTGAATGGCAGACTATTTGCTAACATACGGAAGCCTGACTCAACATATATTAGATACCTCTGGACATCAAAAAATAATATCTGCATTTGTGTGATGCTTCTTATCAGTTAAAAGAATTCACAGCCTCTTTAAATACACTTATGAATATTTGGATTTTACTTAATTTTTTATGGACAACTTTTAGCTCACTCAGAGTCCACACTTTCTAACATATTTCAGTCATACGCTTACCTCTAGGTTCACATTTTATAGGATCCCCAGGGTAAAATAAAGCATTCAATCGGCTGAATTTTTTCTCTGGAGGGAATAATAAAATACTAAAAACACATACAGCCTCCCCTGTGAGCCAGGGTAGGTGTTTTAGATGCATTAACTTATTTAATCCCCGTAACAACCTTATTTATAAAAGCATTTAGAGAGGAAGAAACTGAGGCATGGAAAGTTGAGGTCACATGCCTTAAGAGCCATAGCTCAAGGAGCCACAATTCAAAGCCAGTCAGACTTGCTCCAGGTCTTGGTTTTTAACCACTTTGTTATTCTGCCTCTCACAATAACATAAAATAGATAGACGGATACATACTTACATACATACACACATACATAATAGGAAGGCCAGAGGGAAGCATGATGGCTGGTTTCTGTCCAATCATTTCATCATCTCATCTACAATTATAATAACATTAGGTGTAAATTACTTTTTATTTAAGATTTTATTTATTTTATTTGAGAGGGAGCATGAGCGGGGGGAGGGGCCGAGGGAGAAGAAGATTCCCTGCTGAGCATGGTAGGGCTCAATCCTGGAACCCTGGGGTCATGACCTGAGCCAAAGGCAGACACTTAACTGACTGAGCCACCCAGGCGCCCCTAGGTGTAGATTACTTTTGATCCTACTTTCTCATTCAGTATCCAAACATTTTGACCAAGTTGAAGATCTCGTTTGCAATTAAATTTTAAGAAGAAAAGAAATTCTGCTAGTGCTTTTGAGCCCTAGTTATGTCTTAATTCTCTTCCCCCACTTTATCCCCATTAAATGAAACATTATAATTTAAGTCTTGTTTTCTTTCTGACTTGAGTATAAATATTTCTCCTGTAGTTTCAGTTAATTATACTTACTGCTGACACTTCTGATGAATAACAGTCCCTGACCAAAATAAGGCATCTTTTCCTCACTAGGTGAGAATTTGCAAGTATAGAAAAAGCCACCACTACCCTCTGTTCTTGTTGAAGCTGTCTATGTGATTTCATCAAGGTCTTTTACTTATATTAAATGTGAAGAGCCCTGTTCCACTGAAGTGAAGTCACAGCTCTGGGTTTGAAATTATATTTTTTCTCAACTTTATTTTATTCTGTTCATTCTTCTGTAACACAGATGAATGAATGCCCTTTTAAATGCTTATTAATAATTTCATATGAAAGCAGCATTGATCACGAGCATTAATCTCCCTCTGGGAGAGGTGTAATTCATTAATTACAGTGATCTATTGATACAATTTTAATAGTAACGTATTTTTTTTTCTGAAATTAGTAACTTTTTTCCTAATATACAGCTGGAATATGTCTGCACATCTACCTTTATAACGCATATAAGAATTCTGAAATAATCTTATTAGTTGACATCTGAATTTAGAGCAACTGACACTTAGATTTGGGAATGGTTTGCCCAAGGTCATGTATAAGAAATTTGTATTAATTTTCAAATTAAAACTGGAAGGCTACAGCATTAGTCATAGACTGAATCACTTCGTAAATGAAGGCTGAGAGAAATCCAAACTCTAATTTTTAACTTCTCCGTGATGGAAAATGTTACGTTTAAGTTAGAACCCAAATATATTTTATCATATAATTTCCTTAATAAGGATTTGGACTATTTCTTAATTGGGGATTAGAAAATAATGATCCTTGATATCGATGACTAAAGTCTGGCCCAAGCCTACAGTTCCTTTCCTGTGAAATGAGAAAATGACGTGGGAGAGGCCGGTGCTCTGCTAGCATTCTGTGATTCTCATGTAACAGTGGGCAGGGATTGGAAGAACCTCAGTGTTAATTCCATATACATGTACCACCGGTCCTAAATGATTGCCTGGATTCTTGATCACTTAATCTTAAAAGGCACAGCCTTTAACCACCTCATGACAAAAAAGATGGTGACACTGGAAGCAAAAACAACAGTTAACCAAGCTAACGTTCACAGAGAAGAACATGAACTCAGTTTTCCTTTAACCATTGTAGAATTTCTAATTAACACAGGGACCTAGAGAATTTTGAGGTCTTGGGTAGGTAATCCTGAGAATTTTGAGGTCTTGGGTAGGTAAACTTAATAAATATTGTATGATATTTGAAAATAAAATTTAAAATAATATATAATATTATATAAATAATATATTTAAAAATAACATATAAAGAAAATATAATCTCCAAAGATTTGCCACACACAATGTAGTTCTCCTTGGCATTGACTCAGTGCTAAACAAGCTGGGTTGCTCATAGTATTAACCTTCTTATTTCCTTACATATTATCTTACTGTTTTGAAAATTCACCAGAAGTATACATTTTAGTAAGTACATTCCAGATATTTACACTGCTTTTCCTTCTTGAAAATGTCCACTCCAAAGGGACTCTCCTATGTGACAAAATAGGCTGTTAACAACTTAGTGCTTTTTGCAGACTTTTGAGTGCTTAACCTATCTAAGGTCAATGAATACTGGGATCATTCATAGCCAGATTGAAGCTTATTACACAAAATTTCCAATATCTTATGAAATTTACATTTGTCCCCAGACAGTATCGTTCTTTTGGACACTGCATAGTATTTCTTATCAGAATTAGTATTTCTGCACCTTCCCCAGGACCTAGCTACCAATGCCTGCTGCTGAACCCCTGAACAGAAATGTTCCAGGAAATGTGATATTTTTTTCTTTTCTTTAATGAAAATAATTAACCCGTTATCATTTTTATTGAGTCCCTTAAAAGTGTCTTCAGCACAGTGCTGGGGGTAAAAAAGAGATAGTACAAGTGAAATATAAGATGCTCAAGGTGTTTAAAAGCTACCAACATAGATAAGTGGAGCCTGGGTCCGAGAGTTCTGTCTAGCGGATTTCTTAGGCTATTGCAATGGGCCAGACCCTGCGTAAGAGCTGGTGAAAATAGTAAATACAACAGGATCCCTGCCCCCAAGAAATTCCATCTGGTTGCAGTGGTTCTGGGCTCTGAGAATCTGATGAAAGCAAGTCAATATCTCTGTTGTCACGAGGTTCCATGTTTCCTGGAAGCCCTTCCGGACTCTTCAGGAGCTGGTCAGTGAGCACAGAATGATGACCGCCGAATGGACAAGCTGTAACCGAGATGAGAATGGATGACATATAACCTGAGATTCCAGCAACTTTAAAATAATTTAAAACATGTTCTTTGGGGAATGATTTATCCATCTGGGGATCTATTTAGACATACCTAATTGCTGCTTTGCTACTTCTCGGCGTCTTTGTTGAAGCATTCGGGAGGGGAAGAAATATTGACACTGATACGGTAGATTTCACAGTATCTTCATAACTTTAAGCCTCAGTTAATATTGCACATCCATACAGCACGCCTCTTTATTCACTAGCACATTTATAAAAGGAATTAACACAAATAAGCCCAGGTATTCTCTAAGTATAAATATATTCTGATCAGGAATGAAAATAACTTGGAAATCGTCCAGTCACAAAGTTTCTGTTAATGTTCCCCTTCTCCTATAGTAGGAAACAGTGAAATGCAAGCAATGAAAGTGTCTCTCCATTCCCATTGTTACAGGAACACTCAGGATCGGAGGCGTAAGATCGGTATCTCGGACAGGTTGCTTGTGCAGGAGATAATTAGTCATGGCTTACTATAGGGTCGTGTGTATATCAAACATCCAGAATTGACAGGAGTTAGACCACACACACACACACACACACACACACACACACACACACAGGCTTCTTTCCCATGCTTGCTATTTATTCACGTGTAAAAGCTTTGAATTTAAAATGTTGCCATCCATGTTGCCATGTTCCCCCCAAATACAAAGTTTAAAGAAGAATCTTGTCCAGCAGAAAGCAGTCTCAGATTTGCTCTTTCATGACCTAAGGGTAAGCTGGTTTTACAGGCATGTCATCGATAGGAAACGTGGGCCTACGGTCCCCAAACCAGTTCACAGGCCCTTCCTTGATCTCGTAGCTCAGGAAGCTGGCCGGCATGTGCATGTGGTGCATTGATGTAGAGCACGGCTTGATTTTGTTTTCCTTGCATCTAGTGACAGTACTGCATGAGTTTCTCATAACCACGGTGAATCTTCATGAGGTTACACTAGCTTTCCTTCTTATACCAAATGTATGGATTTATCTTTTTAGATTTCCATGTCGAAGAAGCCCTGGGTTGGCCTGGAGTATACTTGTTACCAGGCCAGGTTTCTGGGGTGGCTCTGGACCTTAAGAATAACCTGGTGATTTTCCACAGAGGGGACCACGTCTGGGATGGAAAGTAAGTACTATTTTTCCTTCGAGGAGTAAATGAAAACACACCGAGTCCGAGTCACTTTTTGTTAAACTAAGAATAACGGTAAGAGAACTACCAACGTTCTTTTCGAACTTGATTTTTGTGAGCAAACCGCATTTATTCTTTGAACACATGTCTGTGATAAGTAGCAGCAAGGAAGTCTTGTGCATTTTAAAACAAATTAAAATAGTTTCACAGTCGAGTTTATGGAAAGAAAGCAGTAACAATCTGTGGTTCTGCATGCTTACTGTTTTCTTCCTTCCTCCTTAAAGCCACCTTCGCATTCCTGAGGAGAATAATATTACAGGCAGTTAGGACAGTACGTTGTTGAGGCATTTCACGACTTCAGAGAAGGTGCATCTTGAGACATGATCAACTAAGTAAAGTTATTAGTTGACTACAGTGAAGCATTTTGTTATTTCTGTGTATACGCTGTATCAAGAACCCTTCTAAGCCAGTTGAACTCTCCTTTTCCATTGAACTGCTCCGTGGTGGTGATCACCATTGGCCTTCCCATTTTCATAGAGATTAATTTTATTATTCAAGTCTTCTCTTTATAAAAGTACCAAAGACTTAAGGTCTAATTCCCCTGCTTTTCCCTCTGGGTTTCTCTTTCCAACCTTTTATTCCGTGTTCCACTATCTTCTTGGATGGATTTTTGATAAAAATGTCTATCTAACATTTATTGTTTACTCGTGGGACTCTGTTCTAAATGTTTACATAAATCACCTCACATAGTTGGGCACTCTTACTATCACCACCGTTGACATTTTCCAGATGAAGAAACCAAGAGAAGGTAAGAGTCGGAGTTAGCGAATGGCAAAGCCAGGCTTCAGTTCCTTTCTGTGTGACTCCAGCATTGGTCCAGGTGCCCACCCTCTGATACTGCCTTTTATAGGATTGGAAGTACATTCACATGATGATATTTTTAAATGCTTGGTCCTACATTTAGCAGGTTGTGTCAGTTCTCCTGAGTAATGAATATCCATTTATTCATTTGTTTTTATCACAAATTTACACATGAAAATAAATCTTAAAATATCAATGAAGTGTCATGAATCTTTTCCATTCAGGTGTACAGCTGTAGGGTCTCATTTGGAAAATTGAGGACCTACTAGATCAGTTGTATTTCTCTTCCCTTCTCAGAGGTACTGACTAAGCTCATGTTAATGCCTAGCCTGCCCTGTGACTACACACAGATGGGATTTTCTTTGTGCAGGTGAAGAGAGAATTCAGGCAGCATTTCAAAACAGATCGCTAGCTTTGTTTTGTTTAATTGTCCTTTCCAGTTGTCACACTTGAAAATGGAATCTGAGAAGGAAATCACTTTAGAGTTCAAAGCAATCGAACTCAATATTCCTATTCATACATCTCTGTTACATCGTCGTAGTCATTATTGAACATCTAATGGTATTTTAACAAGTGCTTTTAAAAGCAAACTATTTCTATTCATTGTAGCATATTCTTCTTTTTAATGAATATTGCTACATTTTCTGCATGGATTTCTAGCCACATTTTACCAGAGGAGAAAATTACAGCGTCATTTTCTCCCATTGATACTGTTTCAGCCGGCTAAAGCTAAGTTGGATAAAGTCCAATTCTCCATTTTAATGTGAGACTCACTCCAAGCAAACAGCCCGGGCTGCAACGGTTTAATAGGAGAAGGGACCTATAAGGGGCCAGGTTGGGGTAGAAGACGAGGACACAAGACTATGAAGTAAGAGCCACAGAAGAACATTTTCTGTGACTTATATGTTAGTCCTAGCTAAAGAGCTGCTTTTTCCTGGCATCAGGCTCTCATCTAGATAAACAGTATCATGGGTAAATAGATCCCAGTTTCTTTGCCAAAGCCCTGGTGTGTTTATCCTGATAAATGGCACCAAGAAAGGGTGTTGTTAAAAATGCAAGACTTCTTCAGAGCAGATGCACTGATTTAACTCATTAAGTCTCTGTTTCTTCTTTCTTACTCATCTTTATCTTTCAGATGTAAGAATTTCGTTCTCTCTTTTTCGTGGTGTCTCTCCTGTATTGTCCATTGGCCTCTAGCAGCCATTTCAATCCATACTTGCCAGGAAATTCTCTTCTGGAACTCACTTCTCTGCTTTTAATCACTGTCTGTTTATTATTCTATGAGGAGAATTAGAAGTGGATTTGGATTTGTGGGTTCCATTCCTTTTTCTTTTTTTTTTTTGTGGGTTCCATTCCTTGAACCATCATTCATGGTCTTCCTTCATGCATAAGTCGCATTATATATAATAGACAAAGAACGGTTTTTGTTCTCCCTCATTAAATATTCAAGGTTTGTAAAAAAAAAAAAAAAAAAAAAAAAAAAAAAAAAAAAAACCTGCCTGTAGAACTTGTGACATCCTGGTTGAGAGACAACGGACATTAACAATTGGGTGGAAATTGCATTCTTGTTGCTACCACTGTTTGAAGAGAGTAGTGAGAAATCCTGTATTCATCTTACTCGGAATTTTTCCCTTCCTGATATTTCCCATGTTCACAAAAGTATAGTTTCTGTAAGGCCAGAACTTGCTCTAAATCAAATCTAAGCACTCTGTATCCCCTAATTTTTATTTTTATTTATTTGGGAGGGGGGAGATTTTATTTATTTATTTATTATTTTGTGAGAGAGACACACAGCAAGAGAGGGAACACAAGCAGAGGGAATGGGAGAGGGAGAAGCAGCCTCCCCACCCAGCAAGGAGCCCAATGTGGGGCTCCATCCCAGGACCCTGTGATCATGACCTGATTCAAAAGCAGAAGCTTAACAACCGAGCCACCCAGCCACCCCTCCCCTAATTTTTATGATAGGACCATTCTTTAACTCTCAGGCAGCCCTTGGCATTAACACTCCACAAATTAATATAGTACCCAGTGCTCTTTGATGTCATCATATCAACTGTTTTTATAAGTACTGTTGCTCCTCATCTCTACCTGATTTCCCTGATCACCCCTTACTCGTCTATAAAACCATGCTAATTAAGCATGGCATCCAAACTGAAATAATAATAATGAAAACCATTTAAGCTCCTGAAAGGTGATTGCCACTCCCTTTCTCTGTCTGATTTCCATTTTCTTCCCAGTCTGTCCTTTAATTTCAATATGGCTACTTTCAGAAGCTTCTAGCTGAAAGAAGAAATGCCTCTTACCAGCAGGGTGTAATGAAACTTTTAAGAGCCTCTGTGTCTGTCCTGGTGTTAGGGCAGCATGACAGCTGGAACTCCTTCAAGTTTAAATGCCTCCCAGCAGGAGCTGGGTAGCTCCTGCCTGGGAACAGCTGTTCCTGGGTCTCTGTCTTAAAATCACGACTACTGTCAAGTCTTCTCTCTTGGCCTTTCTTTTATTTCTCTCAGCTAGGGTTATGGTTCCACTAGGCAGGACTCACGTCACATACCCACTTAACCAAACCATGGGTTTTACCCTTAATTTTTAGGTGTTAAAAACTGTTTCCTTTATATCATTTACTATATTTCACATGAAGCTGGAAGGGATCTTGGAAGTTGTATCACTTGGCATTCTTTCAATAAGAGAGAAAACCAACACGCACTAGCTTAGGAAAAGAGGAAATTTATCAGTTCGTACAAGTGAAAACTTCAAGGGTATGGTCATCCATACAATATCACCCAGATCCGTTTTTTAACACATTTTCGTTGGTTCCATTCCAGGGCCCTGAGTGATCCCTCTCCCTGTTTTCAGCCTCGGAATTGCATTATCACATACTAGTCTCACAGAAGACATAGTCTATGTCCCTGACAGAAAATCAGAAAATCAACAGAAAATCCTTAAATTGAGTCTTTTAGCCTATTTTTTGGTGTAACGTAGGTCACATCTCCTCCATCTCTGAACCAGTCGTTGTGGCAGAAGAAGGAAATCCACTCTTTGGCTTTGCCTAACATTTTTGTTCTGTCCCTGGAATTTGGGAGTAGAGTTGACATCATCGGAAGAAAATGGGCTGAGAGTGAGGCTCGGAATGTTGGATCAACCAAACAAACATGGAGGTTTCATCAGCACAACATGGGGCAGTAGACACTGGGCACCCAGAACAGTAATTGCGCACCAGAGAGCTCACCTCCCACTTCCCACCAACTGCAGACGCCCCTTTACAAGATCGTTCAAGTCATCCAGGGCTTGAACTCTCAGTGCCAGGAAATTCCCTACGACATGAGACATCCTTTCCAATTATGGGACTCTTCTAGGTGTTATAAAGTTCTTCATTATGTTAAACTCAAATCTGAGTCTTCTAACTCTACCTTCTTGACAACCTAACACAGGATGAACTTACTCCCATTTTCCATATCAGCTCCTTACATATTTTTTTTAAAAGATTTTATTTATTTATTTGGCAGTCAGAGATCACAAGCAGACAGAGAGAGAGAGAGGAGGAAGCAGGCTCCCAGCTGAGCAGAAAGCCCAATGCGGGGCTCGATCCCAGGACTCTGGGATCATGACTCGAGCTGAAGGCAGAGGCTTTAACCCACTGAGCCACCCAGGCGCCCCAGTTCCTTACATATTTGAAAGAAATCTTATCTTCTCAAGACTAAATATCCCCAGGCCCTCAACCAGTCTTTTTTTTTTTTTTTTTTTTTTTTTTTAAGATTTTGTTTATTTGACAGAGATCACAAGTAGGCAGAGAGAGAGAGAGAGAGGAATAAGCAGGCTCTCTGCCAAGCAGAGAACCCGATGCGGGACTTGATCCCAGGACCCCGAGACCGTGACCTTAGCCGAAGGCAGAGGCTTTAACCCACTGAGCCACCCACGTGCCCCTTCAACCAGTCTTTATGCTGACATGATACTGTATCTGAAGACACTGATTTCTCATCCTTCTAAGATGTTTGGTGGGAAAGTGGCCACAATACCTCATCTATTACTGGATTAGCAGTGCAATTATTGTCCTTTAGATATCTCTGAGTGTAAAAGGATTGTATTCACTTTTATTTAAAAGTCATCTCACCTTGTTACCATGTGTTGAATCTGCTAGTATCTTCAAATATATTTCATAAAACTGTGCTCAAATTTTGCACTGGAAATTTATACTTATGTGGTGTTTTTAAAATAATTGAATTCAGGACTCCATTCCAGTTACATTTCACCATGTTAGATTTAACAATTTACAGGTATTATTATTTTATTCTTAATTAACCAGAGAACGAGCTGTCCCTCCCAGCCTTGTATCAGGTCTGTTTGATGAGCACGCCTTTGGTATCTTCATAAATGTTCCTCATAAATGTTGTTTGTAAGATTTGAATAGTTGAAAGACTGACTTAGCAAGGTTTGTTCTTGGAGATGTGGTCTCCTGGGAATCTTCTCCCATTTGCCCACCCCCCACCCCCCCACCAAACAGCTCACAAAATATCTCTTCATCGGTGCTTCATGGAATCTTGCTGAGATCTGTTGTTTCGGAAATCTCTCTGCATCCTAACTTTTAGAAAAATCAGTTCAAGATTAGCCTCACTAGTTTTCTGGAGTCTCCGTTAAGTTATCTGCTTGAGGTTCTGCTCTTCCATCTGCATATTCTTTCATACCTTAAGAATTTAGTGAGCTTTGGGGTGCCTGGGTGGCTCAGTGGGTTAAGCTGCTGCCTTCGGCTCGGGTCATGATCTCAGGGTCCTGGGATCGAGTTCCGCATTGGGCTCTCTGCTCAGCGGGAAGCCTGCTTCCCTCTCTCTCTCTGCCTGCCTCTCTACTTGTGATGTCTCTCTGTCAAATAAATAAATAAAATCTTTAAAAAAAAAAAAAAAAAAAAGAATTTAGTGAGCTTAGAAAACAGAACTCAAAGCGACCGAACTTAGTACCTTCATTTCTGAGAGAAGATCCCGAGGAGTTGTACAGAAAGAATGTCTCCAAATTCTAGCATTTTCTCTCACATTGCTATTTGCCCCTTACTCAAGCCATTTCCTTGCCAGTGTTACGTCCCTTTCTCAAGTTCTTCCTTACGTGACTACTCTTCCATCTCTTCTGCATACGCATATTAAATTTGATAACAGGCAGGGAGAGTCTCCATTCCAGTGAGGTCAGTCCTAGTAAAAGAAAAACATTTCTTTCTTTCTTTCCTTTTCTTTTTTTTCTTTCTTTCTTTTTTTTTTTTTTTTTTTTTTTTTTTTTTTTTTTTGAGAAGAGGAGACCTGGGTTTGAATCTTGATTACCATTTCCCAGGCCTGAGACATGCATGAGGATGTTTGCACTCCCTTTCGCTCAGTTCCTTAGCCCAAAAAATGAGGGCTTTATTAAGTGCCTCATTCTGTTGAGTAACAAAAAGCCCTTTGTTAAGCACCTGGTCCTCAGTGGCTTTACCCGACCTAACAAAGCCCTGGGCCATAATACCTAGTTCTTTTTTCCTTTCATCCCTATTTGTGATGTCTCCGGGCACTAAAGTCATGCTGGTTTCTTTGTCTACCTCTTTTCCTCCTCACAGGGATTTTTTTTTTTTTTTTTTTTTTTTTTTTGCAATGTGCTTACTTGCAGAAGTGAACGTTTTTAACATAATATTTAAGTGTATTCCATTTAAAACCTCTGGCCTCTGTATGGTTATCTTTGAATCGCTAATATTGGGGGAATCTTTCCACTTATTTTCTCACTTGAAAATTTATGGTTCTAATAGATGGTTTAGAGAGGCTGGGCAGTGAGGGGGTGGGTGAAACGGGTGACGGTGTTTAAGAACACCCTTATTGTGATGAGCTCTGAGGAACATTGAGGTGTTGAATCGCTATATTGTACACCTGCAATGAATATAACGCTGTGTGGTAACTATCCTGGCATTAAAATTGAAAAAGAAAGAAAAAGCAAAAGAAAACCTATGGTTCTTTCTCCAGCTTCTTAATTCATATAATTACAACATTATACTTCTTCTCCTCGGTTGCTGTTATTTATTTTGCATTCCCAGAATTTTGATTGATGGCCCAGAAGTTTATTTTCTCCTTACTCTCGTTTCTTTTCTGCGTGAATATAGCAAAGCGTTTCTCCTCAGCCTTATCTAAACTGTTTGATTAGCTGCTAATGTGCAAAATCATTAACGGGGAATTCAAACTGCTAAAATAAAGAACTGATGAATTCGGGCCTATGAGGCCGCAGCTCAGCCTCTTTGGCTGAGTGCTTTTTTAGAGAAGCAAACAAAAATCAGCAGGGCTGCAGGCACCGTGTGAAATTTGCCGGGTATTATTATATCCTGCAAAAAGTTAAATGCAGTTGAAATAAAGAGCTCTCTGCAGCATACCATGCGGGGTTGCTGCTTGAGAACACTAAAGAAGCAGTTTTCCATAGCAACAGTGTATCCAGCTCTGTAATCTGACATCCGGTTATGAACCGTTCAGGGGTTACCTTTCTTTGAAAATTGCAGGAGTTTATAAACTACTTTATTTGGCAGATTTAGTGCATGGGTGTTTGTGATTTTTCCCATTCAAGAAAAAACATCAGTTGCTTTTATTACTTGCCCTGTGTCACTACCAAGGGCCAGTAGCCGGTTGTAGCAAGCCCCCGCTATCCCAAATGAAAAGGATTAGGACTGGTGAGCCCATCACCTGAGTAACTAGTCCTTGATGTGGAGCAGGGCATGCTGAGGTCTGGCATGCTTCAGTTTCATCAGGATATACAATAGGTACCATCGCTCCTGTGCAACGCCACTATTATGAGCTGTCAGGAGCGGGTCCGAGCACTAGCAATATATCAAGTGCACAGCACGTGATAAGAATTACGAGGACTTGGTAACTGTCCATAGTACTCCCAAGTGGGGGTGAAATAGAGAAGTAATATACTAATATGTTCCATGTCCAAGCAGGTAAACTGAAAGAATAAATGAAAATTTTAGGAAATGCAGAAAGGAAAAAGGAAATGCAAATATGGTCAGTGGATTTTTAGCGACGTCAATAAATACCCGGGTTATGATGTTGTGCTACAGTCGTGCAAAATGCTACCTTTGAGAAACTTCTCTCTCTATTTAATTTCTTGCAACTGCATGTGAATCCACAATTATCTCAAAATTTCAGTTCAGAGAAAGAGGAAGCAGATTTTTGACTCCGTACAGGAAAAGCATAATTCCCATTATCTAGATTGCCATTGTGCCATTATAAAGCATTGCAGTGTTCTTGGAAAATGAGGAATATAGCATAAGCCTTAAAACAGAAAGTAAATGAGACTTATTACACACGAATGTGAACCTTATAGCGTCCTATGAGTCTTAGACTTGGAGAACTTGAATGTTATCTGGTATCACAAACGTGTTGGCAAAAAAACGAACATTAATGATTGAATCCAGGGCCATTGTTTTCTAGAAGAATAGTTATGATGTTTTTTTAGTACAGAAATTCATATTGAAAATAGAGTTTCAGATATAGGATAAACTCTTTCAGTTTTCATCATTTTAAAGAGTTACATCATATCTGCCTGTTATCAGTCTCCCATGATTTAATAAGACCTTGTATATTCTTACATTGGTTCTAATAAAGTTTCACATTTCAATTTAATAATGATCCCATGATTATCTTAATGAAATCTACTTTGTCAGTTTTGTTACTTCTGTATCATAGACTCAGATAGTTTTTTTTTCCTAGGGACTGCTGTGTGGTTTTTACTACACATAATAGCATATGTAAACAGTATTACTTAAGTTTTAGGTTGACAAAGCTGAATCAATATTTTGTTTTCAATTGAATGCATCATTAATAAGAACTACTTCAGGGACTTATTGTTATCTTTCATGAAAAATGTTCCCAAAAGACTATAGCAGTCAAGAAGCTCAAATAATTGTGTGATGTGTATTTTTAATGGCCAGAGAATGTAACTTTGAAATTTTTATTCTTCTACTGGGACTCTGCATAAATTCCACAAAAATTGCAACCAACCAGTCAATAGGTATGTGACAGATTTGATCATTCTTTTGCCTTTCCAAATTGCAACTCTATCTCCATAAATATTTAATACTATTCAGAGTCTTCTTTTGTTTATACAATTGAACTACAAAATAATAATAGTTTTTTCCCACAGGTTTGTCTGATTCTGTCAAGGAAATTCAATTACAGAAATATTCACTGATTATCCATTGAGTTTGGCAAAATATAAATATTTATATTTTTATATAGACATATACATGCATATGACTGAACTATGTGCTGATCCAATTCTTTGTTTTTTTTAATATAAATTATTCTCTTGGTGTCCTGCACATTTATCTGTTACATAAGATTAGATTACAAGATTTTACCTTTGTCTCTTAGTTCTAATAATTTCCCAAACAGGACTCAAAATAAGTACAGTATCCATGATAATTGTCAGTTTAGGGAAATATATTACTAGCAATTCATATAGAAATATAAATGGAAAAAATATGTAAACATATACATTCATAATATTTTATAACCTGGGAGATACAGATATAAAAAGCAGAAATTGTCATATTTTCTTTAGTTTTTATATTACTATATAGTAATCCATTTTGTACTTATAGAGTAGCTGTTTTATGGAAGTTTTATGTTTCTAAGCATTTTTTTATTTCAAGACTCGCGGTTTATATTTTTAAATTTATATTTTGAGCATTTTGTCCTATATCCTTATAATATGTGTTTGCATGTTATGCCTATGGCAAATACAGTTGCAAACATATTTTTGATCACTACCCTTCCTGCTATCAAGTACACTTTCCTTATTACAGTGTAAGATAAAATAAGTTATGCTTTCTTTTGTAGTTTGAAGGAAAATAGCTATTAAAATGTTTTTGAGGAGCTTTGAAAAAAAATAGTAGTATTTCTTTAACTCTCATGTGAATATGAGTCACCTGGGGATCTTGTGGAAGTACAGATTTCAGCTTTGGTGGGTGTGAGACCTTGCGTCTCCAGACCATTCACATGTTGCTGACCACTCTGAGCAGCACGGTTCTACAGGCTGATGGTACATTTGTAACTACCATTATATATGCTGGTAGGGGTGTGTGTGTGTGTGTGTGTGTGTGTGTATACATATACAGAATCAAATAGAAATGTGAAGGACAACAAAGTTTAAGCTCTTCTCTTGATTCTGTATTTTGAATCTCAAGTGAATGGTCTGCATTTCTCAAGTTCATTGCCATTTCTCATTGCCTTATTTTCCATTCTAATGTCTTTTTTTTTTTTTTTTTCTTTTTAAGCTCTTTTGATAGCATGTTTGTTTACCAGCAAAGAGGACTCGGGCCAATTGAAGAAGACACTATTCTTGTCATAGATCCAAATAATGCTGCTGTACTCCAGTCCAGTGGAAAAAATCTGTGAGTGTAATTACTTCTGTTGTTGTTAAGGCTTGTACTACATGTATTTTGTTAAAGTGTGGCACTGGCTCTGGTCTTGGAAAGACTGTATGGTCTGATGCTGGTGAAAAGGCACAGCTTACAAAAGCAGGAGACTAAATGGGCCATCTCATCTTTCATTTTCTAAGTAGGTGGTTCCAAACCCTGACTGAAATTAGAATCATCTGGGAAGCTTCAAAAACCCAGTTTGAGATTTAGGCAGGGACGGAGACCAGGCATCAAAAGCTACTTACTTTTAAAGCTCCCAGGTGATTCTAACCGGTACTCAAACTTCATAGTGCCATTGACACACATGGCTAATGAAGTGAGTTCCTGGTCAGCTTAGATCTGAAGATTAAAAAAAAATTTTTTTCACCATAAAAGCCACATAGCCAAAATCAACATTAAGAAAAAAAGTCTTCTTTCTTCCCATCTCAAAGTGAAAACTAAACAAATATCATCATTTAGCTTCCTTAGCATGCATAGGTAATTTGGCCTTGAAAGACTTATTATTTGGTCTTATTCCTAGATAACATTTGGCAACCAAAAAAAATTGGCTGATATTCACCGTCATTGAAGGGAAGGGGCACCTGCTTACAGAGTGTCCTCAACCATTTTAACCTGGCAGCTTCTGGAACGATACCCTGCTCCATCTGCTTAGGCACAGGAAAAGCCAGGGAGCCATCCATTCTGAGCGCAGCTGCTTATGAGGATGGGAATAATTAGATTTTTTTTATAGGATTCTAAGATGGCGGGTCAGGTGCCAAATCCTCATGGCGGCTCTACCACTTAGTGGGTTTGAGCCTGTCTCCTTGGTGCTATTCCCATGAATCAGAAGCATTCTCTTTGCAGAAAGGAATCAGAGGAAGACAGAGCAAGGGCTGCCAGATGAACCTGGCCAGCAGTGGGGTGTTCTGTTTTGAAAGCAAATCATAACCCCTACATCCAGTCACCAAAACACAGATCTAGTTCATTAGTCAAGCTCAGGGTGTTATATTCTTGACTCATGAAAAAAAAAAAATCTGTGGTGTCCCCACCATGGTTAAGGCTAGAAGCTGACAAACAGCTTTTGTGGTTTGTTCGATGTCATTTGACTACAACCACATGAAGATGTTGCCCATGTGTTTGTTAATTCTAAGTTCCTTAAGCCTGTGAGATTCTGCCTACACCAGCTTACGGTTAGTTCTCTTACCCCGATCATCCCAATTGATTTGTTAAAGTAAACTTCTTTATTGATTATCGGCTTACACCTTCCCTTTGCTTGGATGAACATTTCTGTTGGAAGTGGTTTCCTTTGGGTTTTACTATCTTGAGGAGGTACTCTTAAAGCTTTGGAGTCCTATTTTTAATATTTTCTATTAACACAGCTTACATTACCTCGAAGTATATTTGAACTACTCAAACTATATAAATCCATGTATGTTTCTCTAGACAGTTTGCTTTATACAATTTCTAAATTATTAATATTTATAATCTTTGAACTTGTTCTTAAATTGATGTTATTTGTGTTGTTTAATATACCATATTTTGTGACAAATGTTTGTCACTGATTGTAGGCTTCATTTATAGTTTTTTCAAAGATTAAATAAATACCATTTAAGATATGTCAAAAGGAGGGGTGGAGGGGAAGGGGTAATGGGTGATGGATATTAAGGAAGACACGTGATGTGATGAGCCCTGGGTGTTACACGCAACTGATGAGTTTCTGAACTCTCCATCTGAAACTAATGATGTACTGTATGTTGGCTAATTGAATTTAAATTTAAAAAGTATATATATTTGTATATATATACATGTATATATATATTTGATGTATGATTTGATATATACATGTATATATACATACATGTGTATATATTTGAAAATATATATTTTTTCAAATATATATATATAAATATAATATATCAAAAATTAAAAATTTATCAAAAGGAGGTTTCTATTACAGCAGGTATTTTCATTTAATTTAAGTTGGGCTTTAGTAATACAGGTACACATTTATCAATTCATAAATTAATACTATCTTTACAGATGCATTAGCAAAAAAAAAATCTTCTCACGTATGCTTTGGGAGTAACTATATAATTAAGACCATTGTTTTTATTTTGCAGGTTTTATTTGCCCCATGGCTTGAGTGTAGATAAAGATGGAAATTACTGGGTCACAGACGTGGCTCTGCATCAGGTAACCTTCCGTTTGGCAGTGATTCAAATAGAGCTTAATGGAGTTATGCTTTTGAATGGCTCTAGAGCTGTCTGGGTCTTTTTCTGTTACCCAGTAAGTTGGTTACAAGAACATGGAACTGCTACATCTGAAATCTTTCTTTTAGAACGCAGGCAAAGCTAATATGTAAATAATTCAGTCACCCTCCTATGTTGGGCCAGCAGGAAACTATGAGCCACATGCAAGGCTTCACCGCAACAATTGTGTGGACTTTCCCACCCTCCTCGGCTCTCCACATTTCTTTCCTTTTCTGTGTTCCCAGGTCCTGGTTCTGTTTAATCACTTGTGTTTTTATCACTATGTTGTTGTTGTTGTTTTCCCTGAAACCACTTTAATCTTCTGTAAATCCAGGCAAAATCTTAGGTACAGCCATGTTTATATATAAAACATGACATTTTTCTTGTTTTTAAGAGAAGTTCTGTGTCCTTCACAGAACAGCCACAAGGTCTTCCTCTCAAAAGATGAGCTTTAATATCCATTTTATGAATAGGTGGCAAAGAAGTATGAATACTAGCGGGGAAACAAAAACCTGGAACTCAGAAGACATAACTATAAGAATCTTCAAATATCATCTCAGTAAACATTTATTGCTTGTGTATTGAAGAGCATCATACTATTAGCCAAAGAGAGACCAAAAAAAAAAAAAAAAAGTGATGTAGGGGGCGCCTGGGAGGCTCAGTTGGTTAAGCAACTGCCTTTGGCTCAGTTCATGATCCTGGAGTCCTGGGATCAAGTCCCGCTTCGGGCTCAGTCTGCTTCTCCCTCTGACCCTCCCCCTTCTCATGCTCTCTCTCTCTCTCAAATAAATAAATAAAATCTTCAAAGAAAAAAGAAAGTGTGACTGGGTGGAACAGGACATCCATTCACCACTAACTACCTGGATGACCTTGATCAGATCACTTAATCACTAAGGGCCTCACTTAAAGAATGGGGGCATCAGACCAGATGGTTTTTAGAGTCCCATCCAGTTCTACGGAGTATCTTCTTATAAGTAAATCTCTGGGAGTTTACACTCGAAGTGCCCGTGCAAGTGGCCTAAGTCAGGCAAGGGTGTACCCATAATAACCATACAAAACAGTTAAAACTTTTGTTCCTTGTTTAAAAAGGTGTTCAAACTGGATCCAAATAGTGAAGGCAGCCCGCTGTTAGTCCTGGGGAGGAGCATGCAACCAGGCAGTGACCAGAATCACTTTTGTCAGCCCACCGATGTGGCTGTGGACCCAGACACTGGAACCATCTATGTATCAGACGGTTACTGCAACAGTCGGATTGTGCAGTTTTCACCATCTGGAGAGTTCATCACACAGTGGGGAGAAGGTACTCAGTCTTGCTCTCTAATTGTTATTATTCGCCAGTAACACTAGGAACTAGTGACTGGCCACCCCTCACCTTCTTTGGGATGGAATTGGCCCCTGCAGTGGGGAAAGCAGGGCCTCTGTATGCATCCGGTTGGCAATTTTCTTACACACACACACACACACACACACACACACACAGTTTTGTGAGAGGAAGAAAGAATGCTGCAACCCCAAAACTTTGTCCAAATAGGGAGAAAACCCCTAACATGTTTGTGGGTAAGAGATGTTATAGAATAAATGTATAAACCGCTTTACCTTATTTTTCCCCCGGGTCCCAGATATTTCACGGTTTACTACCATAGATTTGGAAAATTAGAAAACTTTAAAGTCAGACTTTGGGTGATGTTACACATTGTGTGTCTGAGGTTTTTCTTTGTTCTGTAGAGTCTTCCAGGAACAATCCGAAACCCGGCCAGTTCAGCGTTCCCCACAGCTTGGCTCTTATACCTCATCTGGGCCAGTTATGCGTGGCGGACAGGGAAAATGGTCGAATCCAGTGTTTTAAAACTGACACCAAAGAATTTGTGCGAGAGATTAAGCATGCATCATTTGGAAGAAATGTATTTGCAATTTCATATATACCAGGTACTTGATCTTTATTTTTTGTTTTTTGCCGTGCTGTATTCTATCCTTACAAATTATTTGTTGTATCATAATGTGCTCCTCTTATGAGTTTTTTTTCTTATTAAGGGATAGAAGATGCTTTAAAGATCAGATCTTAAAACTATTTGAAAACTCTAAGTGCCTTGCAAATCATTTTCAACTCATGTGACCTTGTTCTTTTTACAGAAATAAGAAAGCACTTGTAATGGATTCAAAAATTGTTCCCAAATATTGATTTTCATTTTTCCTTAATTTGGATCATTTGCTCTGGTTATTAAATGATTAATATTATTTCTTCACACATCCTCAACAGATGGTGTTTGGTAAAAATCAGTACGGTATTCAAAATACTTGTGCTTCCCATTTTTTAAAAAAGCAGTGGCCAAGTTTTTTTTTCCTTTTTTAAGATAAATATGTAAAGTAAGTGAGGCTTATATTTAAATGCCAAGAGAAAGGACCAATAAAATCTGGAATTTTTTCTCCTTTTCAAACTAGATTTTCTTGATTTGGAGAAAATCAGAAAAATAATATAAATTTATATAATAAGCTCCATTTGATTCATATTATAAAATAACTGGCATAAGAATTTCTTTAAATCATGAATATCGAATAACTAAAAATATATTTCTAAAATATATATATAATTTTTATAATATATTTCATAAGTATATGTGCACCTCTATTAAAGTAGCATTGACTATTGGTAGCCCTCCCTATTTTATTTACATTTCTTATATTATTAAAGTTGCATAGTCTGCTGTCTTCCCAAACAGCTCCCAATATGTTTAGGAAATGGAGTAAAGAGACTCAGGTGACCAGATAAAGAGCAAGTTTGGCTTCCACTAGGAACAAGTAATAAAATAATAAAAGACTCTCATTAATGTCAGTGAAGAAGAAATTCTCATGTTAGTTTTTATTTCATATGTAAAGAATAAGTTTGACAAGACCATTCACTTAATAAAGAGGGTGATCAAATTCATAGTGAATAAAAATAAATCAAATATGAGGAAAAAAACATTAAGAGAGAATATGAGAGAAAATCTGGTTAAAATCAGAATCTAGGGACTCCTGGGTGGCTCAGTGGGTTAAAGCCTCTGCCTTCAGCTTAGGTCATGATCCCAGAGTCCTGGGATCGAGCCCCGCATCGGGCTCTCTGCTTGGCGGGGAGCCTGTTTCCCTTCTTCTCTCTCTCCCTGCCTCTCTGCCTACTTGTGATCTCTGTCTATCAAATAAATAAATAAAATCTTTAAAAAATAAAAAATAAAATCAAAATCTATGCAGAGACGTGTATTATAATTAGAATTCCCTCTACAATATTGTATAATAGTAATTAATGATGATAGTGTTGGGTTTTTCTTAGTATGATATGTTAAAGAACCTTTTCCTAAAATCATTTGAAAAAGGATAAAAAGATCTTTGATAACACTTTAGCGCGATGTATATTTTATTGTGTTTTAAGTCTTTAAAACACAATATTCAGTCATCCGAAGTGTTTATTTAACCCAAACATCACAGTTTCTATTGTTTTGTATAAACACTACTATAATAGGAAATATAATTTTACTACAAAAAGTATTCATGGAATTAATATTAAAAAGACGATCTAATTTTTAATTGGAAAAAATAGGTCTTTGATAACCTGAAATATGCATCTCACATTTTCAAATTTCAATTGTTCAAAATCAGATTATTTGGTTTCTACGGTAACTTCACTTGCTGCCTTTGTGTATTTTTCTCTGATTCTCTTTGTAATGATAGCATATTGTACTTATTTTTTGGAGGATCTGATATCCCACAATGTCTGACTTAAAGGTTATCCCTAGGATGTCTGTAATATCTGTATGTCTCTGTGTCTGTATCACTATCTGTGTATTCCTGATTTCTACTGGCTTCCTAAGTGGAAAAGGCCTTGCAGTTCATGGTTTTCCTATTATAAGGAGGTTATGTCTTAACTAACCTGTTTGCCCCTGTTCTTCTTATTCGAGATATATTTGCTTAGTGTTTTATTTTCTACTTTCGTCTTCAATTATAGGGTCTAGGCTGACTACACAAAGTTAACTGTTTGTGTAATGTACATGCATGTACTTGAAAGCCAGTCTCCTCCATACCTTAAAGAAAGATTAACTGGATGTACTGTCACAGGTTTGCTCTTTGCGGTGAATGGGAAGCCTTTCTTTGGAGACCAAGAACCTGTCCAGGGATTTGTGATGAACTTTTCCAGTGGGGAAATCATAGATGTCTTCAAGCCAGTGCGCAAGGTACTCACATACATTGCCTAGGTGTCAGTTATCCTAAGAATAAACTAAAATATGAATCTTGGCATTCAATTTGTTCTTGAATGATATCTAAAAACTTTAAGGAGGTGTGATAACTTTCTTAGCTAAGTTTTTAGGAGTTTCCTATTACTATGTTTTATTTAGAATAGATATCCTTGTCTGTGCTTAGGTCAGTTTCTTCAGATGCGAAGTACTACTGTATGCATTTCTAAGGTTCTTAGGAGACTTTACACACCAGAGCAGGTTGGAATTCACTGTAGTTTAAATTAAAAAAAAAAAAAAAAAAGTCTTCTGCTTTCATCCAAGTAAGGAGGATATCACAGTATGTTCAATTGTGCTTTTGTAGCTCTCTTTGCTCCAACAGAAATCTTGTTTGCCTTTTGTATGCTGTTACCACATTGAGCAACAAGACTTGAAAATAGCGGTTTCTGGAATTGAATATTTAAATTCTAAAGGCTTAGTTTAGGACAGAGACTAAAAGTTAGTTTTAACTTCACAAATGCTTTACTGCTGCTTATTCCAATAGTGCTTTTTGCAAACACTCTGGTTCACTATGCCCATCGCCCTTCTGTCCCTTTAGTGTATTTTCTCTGCAATATGGCTGCCAGAATGGTCAGAATGTTCACATCTCCTGCCTGCATGCACTTGTGGCAGATCATTTTTAGAAAATCCAACCTGCTACAATGATGCAAATAAGAGTTATTTTTCAAAAAATATCAAGATGTACTGGCTTTCCTTGGATCAAAGTGCAACTGTCATTAAACACTGGACAAACTCTATCTCCATACTCATAACTCTGACAATAGGCTTTAAAATGCCAAGTTTGGGGACGCCTGGGTGGCTCAGAGGGTTAAGCCTCTGCCTTCGGCTCAGGTCATGATCTCAGGGTCTTGGGATCGAGCCCCACATTGGGCTGTCTGCTCAGCAGGGAGCCTGCTTCCCCCTCTCTCTCTGCCTCTCTGCCTACTTGTGGTCTCTGTCTGTCAAATAAATAAATAAAATCTTTAAAAAAAAAAAAATGCCAAGTTTGCTAGATTAAAAAAAAAAAAACTTCAAAATGCCTTAATATTGGAGAAATTTGTCCGTTCGAATACTGACACGTAGGCTGGGATTTATCTAATCAGTGTGAGGCACCATGCTAGATCCTGAGGGTATGATGGTGAACAGAACAGGACTGAGCCTACACAGCATCTCTCAAACAGAGTTTTAACAAAAGTTACAGGATCTGAACTGAACCAAACTGAATCTGAACAAAAATTGCAGTACAGCTTCCCCTCGTTTTGTAAGTTTCTATTCGTACACAATAAACAGGACTTTTCACTCTATTTCATCTGAAAAGCAGTGAGGAAAGAAATTCATTACATTGATCATATCTATTTTACTTCAGTAGTGTTTCAGATCTTTACTGATTATCCGATCTTCATTGTTTTGCCTCTTTGGGTTAACTTCCTCGTATCTATTGATTCAATGACAGATTTAACTTTCATGTCTTCGCTTTGTATTAGTGCGGTATTTGCCTTGGCTTTTCTTTTAATGACAATATACTGTGTCAACCAGGACATTAACTTTTAATTCAAATATGCATCAAGAAAGCAAAACTGTGTGCTATTAAGCAGCTAAATTCTAAATGAGCCTTATTCTCATATGAACCGCCATGAATGAAAACCTCAGAAGGCATTATACCTAAACATTAGCATTCACCAGACATTCAACAATGAATAAGTCATAATATGTAAGTCAGTACAGCCCACTTATAAAGACAGTCTAACTGCAAGGTGAATTTGCTTTTCCTTTCAATACATAAGACTTGATAGTGCACCAAAATATAGAAATTTGTTTTGTGTTGACTCAGTAAACGAAAACCAGTCTATGAATCTCTCAGAATTGCCATTTAATTACATTATCATCACAAAGCTTAAATTGGGGTGAAGGAAATCATATGGTATATCGACTCCTGTGAGAGAAGAGATTTCTACCTCAGATGGAAAGTCAAGTTTTACGTAATGTGTCTGCGCCTCTCTGTGTGCCTGTCTACCACTTACTCCCTGGGTACTTTAGTTCTCCCTCTTCTATTACATTCTTCAGAAAAGTTTATACGGATGAGCTCCGTTTTTATGTCAATGCAGGGAGGCTGAGACAATGGGACGATACAGAGGATGGTTCTCGTTCTCTCCGACGGTATCAAAAATGTATGAGGGCAAAAGATACATAGTTACCTCCCACTTTCTTCTCCCCATAATCACAAGAGAGGCTGCGGTCCCTAACAGCTGCTTTGTATAACACATCCTTCACATCCTGGCTTTTTTTCTTTCTTTCTTTCTTTTGCGAGGCAGCTCATAGGGAAGGGAATGATCCCCGCCACTCCATCCCAAAAAGAAAAGAAAAAAAACCAGTAAGCCCAGATTCATGTTGTCTCTCCAGCCTTAACAATGGAGATTAAAATTTATAATATTTGACAGGATTCGAGCTCAAAGTGTCACATAGATACAATTATTTATCCAAAGCTAAAAAGTAAGAGCACAGCTGGATTTTATACAGGTCTGTAGACCCTAAAATGCGTTTAACCTTTTAATCCCCTGAGGGGCGCATTGGTATACCAAGGGATACGTTAAACTACGACATAACTTGGTGCAAATTCTTAGAGAACTATGTGACGTAATGTAAAATTTAAACATTATTTGGTGTTAAAACAACATAGTTATGATACTGAGAACACAAATCCCCTTTGAATTTTTTTTAAGGTTTTATTTATTTATTGAATACAGAGAGAGAGAGATCACAAGTAGGCAGAGAGGCAGAGAGGGAGGGGGAAGCAGGCTCCCTGCTGAGCAGAGAGCCTCATGTGGGGCTTGATCCCAGGACCCTGAGATCATGACCTGAGCGGAAGGCAGAGGCTTAACCCACCCAGGCCTCCCCTCCTATGAATTTTTAAGATGAAGTATAAGATTTTGAGAGCAAGTTGCCCTGGGCTCTGTCACCAAATGCCCCAGGGCACCTGGTGTCATTCTTCTTTCTCTTGTCAGTTTGACTTTGTTAGGGAGGGGTACCTAAACAGAAGAGAAAAGAAACCTCAGAAGAGTTTACAAATGACACAAAGGAGTAGAAAAGTTCATTAAAAACATTACAGTTGAATGTTTCTGACTGCAGTAGGAATAGAGGTTCCAAAGTCCTATCCACTATCCTCCTCCTGAGCCCCCTAATGGCCACAGAATATTTCCAACAGAACCTGGGCTCCCTGGATCTGTCTGAGAGCCACAGGTAGAGGTTTATTGTTATTGTAGCCTTGCATTGATGACATATTGTGATTTATTTAAAGCAAAATCTTTGGCCAACGAATAATTCACACATTTCTCCCCCACCTTGTTCTATTATATTATTTTTCCTATTAAGAAATATGAAGCACTTTACAAGCATATGTTTTGCAAATTGGTTTCTAAGAACATATTTTGGTACAGAAGAGGAACTTCCTGTAATTTGCAAGCCTGTTGCCACCTTTTAGCTGAACCCAAAATGAAGATGAACATTTAATGACTGGCTTGTGAGATCAACAAGGCAACATTTTGATTTCTGGTTTTCTGTTCTCATGCACATTTGTCACAGCTCATTTGGTAGTATGAAGGAATGAGCCTCCTTGGCATGGCTGTCTCATTTTTCTTTTCTTTTCTTTTCTTTTCTTTTTTTTTTTTAAGATTTTATTTATTTATTTGACACAGAGAGAGAGAGATCACAAGTAGGCAGAGGCAGGCAGAGAGAGAGGGGGAAGCAGGACCCCAGTTGAGCAGGGACCCTGATACAGGACTCAATCCCAGGTCCCTGAGATCATGACCCAATGCGAAGGCAGAGGCCCAACCCACTGAGCCACCCAGATGCCCCTCATTGTTCTTTTCAATGTGACAAACTGTTGATGACTTTCAAAGAATAGTATCTCCACAGTGAGTATTCTGCCTCACCTACAGGGAGCTAAGAACAGTAGTTTGCTTCATGAGTGCCCTTTGTAGTCAGCACACCAGAGTGGACAGGTGCTGCCTCACAAGACTAGAGTCTGGATGTGCCTCCTGTTCATACACACTGGTCATATTTTTGAGAACTCAGACAGGCCTGTGAGCCTCAACAGTGAAAAAAAATCATCCATGTCCTGCCAATGGGTGGCCACCTGGCACCTTTGAAAGCTTCACATGCCAGACAGAAATGGCAGCAGCACATTTTAAGGCTGCTCTTCCAAGAACTACTTTGGTGGCCTTTTGAAAGTCACACAAAGTTCTCCCCTCTTATGTCCTAATGACTGAGATGGTGGTGATTTGAAATGGAAGAATGTCATGAAGAAAGACCTATTGAAACACTGAATATCTAAAATAGGTACAAAAGAAAAGAAAAGAAAAGAAAAAGCCCAAGATGTACTTGGTGGTAACACTCAATTTGTTTCCTCTTGCTGACTGAAAACACTGCAAGCCCTGGTGTCAGAGAAAAGAATCCCTACACTGCTACATGTCTCTGGTATGCACTTCAGAAGTAGTCTGAATGCCCGAATCTTTGAAGTGACTCTTCTCATCAGAAATGTATAAGTAGTTTTTCAGGAAGCGTATGATAGCTTGATGGGAATAATAACAAAAATTAAGGCTCCATCATTTTTTTTTTACTTGTGTAGATTAAAACAGGCAAATGTGATAGTGTTTAAAAGAAAAAAGAAACATGAAGGCAAAAGTACAAATAAATAGGTAGCTAATGGAACACCGAGTAAACAAAACTGGAAAACTGTAATTTCATAAATGTTCACTTTTAAAAGACTTGAAAGTCAGTGCTGAGGGTCCCTCCGCATTTTCCAGTGGATAGAATTATACGTCATGGAGTCGATGCTCAGTGAGTGAGTGAATGTCTCTTCCTGGCCTAAAGGGGTCTGGATGGAATTATAGTTTGTTTGATTTGTTTAACAGGCTTATTGTTTTATGTGTGCTTTGCTTTGTTTTCCCACCTTTTCCCAAAGAATTCAAGGAGAGGCTCACCCCCCTCGTATGTGCTTCTTCTCTCGGCAGCACTTTGACATGCCTCACGATATTGCTGCGTCCGGAGACGGGACCGTGTACGTTGGAGACGCTCACACCAACACCGTCTGGAAGTTCACCTTGACTGAAAGTATGGTGTTGACAGTATTCCTGTCCGTATCTTCCCTCAGCTTTTTTTTTTTTTCCCAACGATTTTATTTATTTGACAGATCGCAAGTATGCAGAGAGGCAGGCAGAGAGAGAGAGAGGAAGAGAAGCAGGCGTCCTGCTGAGCAGAGAGCCAGATGTGGGGCTCGATCCCAGGACCCTGATCCTCATAACCTGAGCCGAAGTCAGAGGCTTAACCCACTGAGCCACCCAGGCGCCCCTTCCCTCAGCTTTATTGCCTCTGAGCATGTGGAAAAAAATATTTGCGTTTCCTTCTCTTTTTTCTGATAGGAGTGGGAAATCAAACTATAATTGGCAGTTGTTAAAAGACCTGTTCGGTTTCATTTCAGGGATTAAATTAATTTTTAAAAAGTAGAGAGAAACAGCTTCCCCCCGCCCCCACCTGGCAGTTATCCCCTTGTTTCCACAGATACTCCACAGGAAATTCTTGATGCCTGGAGTAATGTCTGTTATGTTGAAAGCCAGCGTTAATTCCAACTTTGTTCCAGAGGGAGATGATGGCTTTGGCAAAGCAGAAGGGCTGATTGGCTTCCATGCTGGTATCACTTCCCGTGTGGCTCTTCAGCTCTGAGTAGCTGCTGAGCATCGAGGAGGGCCAACCTCGGTGTCAGACACAGATTACCCCAAGCAGGAAGCACTCTGCGTTTTCCCTTTAGACAGCAGCTTGTTCAAAATACCAAACTGTTATTTCATGTAACTCAGAAGTATGTCTGGGGACAGAAGAGCGTCTCTCTTGGGACCAAGCCGGCTAGTTTGGGGATTTTCTAATTGCAATTTGGACATTATTTTTAATTCTTGCAAAAGTATTCTAACCTAGCCTCTGATATTGTACTAAAAACATACGCTTTCTAGATGTATTAATAAATGCTTAATGGGCCACAAAACCCAAAGTCCAGAGATGCTTTTAAAATATGGCAGAGTCGAACCATAGGAGAAGATGGAGTTAAGGAAAGGAATGGTAAATCTGAGGTGTCAGGAGCAGCAGCAGGCAATTTTAGATAGAGAAATAATAAGGACATTTGGAATTGATGATGATAAATACTAATTATAACAAGGGAAAGTAAAAGTTACAGCAAAGAAAAAAATGTAAGTTATAACAAAGAAAAGTAAAATCAGGAGCCCAAAAACTTTAATCAGATATCACACAGATCTTAGAGTCCAAGTAAATTTGGTAACTGCGATCTTCACAATTGTCCTTTGAGTGGCTTTTGCCATTATGTAATAAGGACCCAGTTAAGGTCAAGTGCACAGAAGTATGCGTGGCCTATTCCACTCCAGCAATAGCTTCCCGTTCCCCATGCAAGTGCAGCCTTCCCCCAACTACCTCCTCAAAGAGGAACCAGAGGGTGTAGGCAGACAGGAAAGCAAAGAGAGGGATGGACAATTCCCAATTCCAAGACTGAGCCCAGGCTTTTAAGAATTAAAAAAATGACTAACTTTCAAGCTAGAAAAGACCTCAGAAATCTATCCCGCACCTTCATTTCACAAGTAGCAAGATGATACTTAAACTCACTAAGATTCTGATCTAAGGCTCTTGAGACCACCCTCGTGCTCTGTACTCAACAAGATGCATATCCAAGTCCAATGGGGAAGACTTTCATAACACACATGGCCAGACCCTACACAAGATCTATAGAAAGAAGAGGAGGGATAAAATGTGTATATTTTGGAAAGGCTTCCCACGCTGAGAAGTGCTGCAGTGTAGCATTCAGCTTTGAAAGAGAAGAACCCTCTGTGTAATCCAAAATACACCTGAATAATAAATCTGAGAAATAGTACTTCTAGAACAGTAAGACTGCCATCAGAGGCTACACGAATGTCTCCTGTATTTGCATTCTGGTATTTAACTAGTCAAGTCTATTTATGGGAGCTAGAAGACTGGTGATCAAACATGGCAGAATTAGTAAGCAGCCTAGATGTCCACATGAAAACAGAACCACTTGATATTTCAGAAATAATACATTATCATGAACTCCACAAGGACAACCTCACTTTAAATATGAAGAGTTTAGAAATCGTTCAGTTTTTGCTAGGAGATTTTATCCAGGATTCATGGGCCTGGCACTTAATCAGTGGTTTGTCTTAAACTCTTTTGTAATATGATAATGCCTTTGATGAATTAAGGAAATATTTTCCACTGAGCAAAATTAATGTCAAAAATAAGTTTTCTAGGGTTTTTTTTTTGGACATTCTGATTTTCTTTTTCCTCTGCTGTGCTGTTACAGAAATGGAACATCGATCAGTTAAAAAGGCTGGCATTGAGGTCCAGGAAACCAAAGGTTGGTCTGTTATGACTCCGAAACCCAAGCTATTTGTGCTGAATTCTTCTATGACTCTCACTGCACTTAAAAAATGACCAGACTAAAAATATAATATAATCTGGTAAATCTTCCATAACTTCTACTGTGTACTGAGCCTTTAAACCTGCATGTTGCCACTGTTTCCTCTGATAAATGGAGTGTTGATAATGAGCTCAGATTCACTGATTTCAGATGATAGAAAGTGATTCTGTAACAAGTGGACCAGAGACATTCAGGGAGAAAAAAAGGAAGTCAGTCACTTTAAGAAGTACGTTAACCTCAGGCAAGTGGAAAAATACCATCCAGTATACTGGAAAAGGCCTTCCCTAATGGGCTCTAGTCTAAATGAGTGAGCTACTGAGAAAGGGGCCTGAAAAGATGAGCTGCTCCCTAAGCTCCAATCTAAGTATCATTTTCCCCCAACATTTACTGAGGGCCATCTAAGTACAGGGCACTATAATGGGCTTAAGGGAAATGAAGCTGGGCCTGACTTCAAGAGACTTATAACCTATAAGGAGTGTGTGTGTGTGTGTGTGTATGTGTGTGTGTACATACCTGTGGATATATACAAATAAGTATAACTTTAGTATATACTGTCAGGAACAGGAAATGGAATTTAGCCACTGGTAAGCAATCACTGGCTTCCCGGTAGAACTGTTTTCTCCCTTTCCAAGGACCAGTTTATATTTGTACATGTTCTCCTATCTGCAGGGTTTTGACCTGGTCATGTGAAATTAAGAACTCACTAAAAGCGCTCCTAATGTTTAAGTAGCAAAGTGATTCCATTATTAGTTGCTTTACAAATGATCCACCTACATATTCAGACCTAACCCTAGGCTTACTTGTTTTCCTTTCTCGTGAAAGCAGGTGGAAAGAGATGCAGAGAGGCAAGAACCAAGAGGGAGTTTAGGGATTTTATGTAGGCAGATAAGAGAATATAGCCTGCTTAAGGTTGAGAGGGGTAAGATAATACAAACAATAGTATTGTTTGGCATTTGCAGAGATTCCCAGGTGACTCTATTAAGTGACATTCATACCACACCCATAGCAAAGAGTACCCAATCCTCTATTTTTCTATAATTGTTACGTATAGAATTATTGGTGAGTTGTTTGTTCTTGAATCAAGATATTATTATTAGTAAGCGCTATCACTTACGGAACACAAAAAATGAGCTATACAAGAATTACTAAATTAACTCCTTACACCAACCGTATGATAATTGTTATTATCCCCATTTTATGTATAAGGAAATTGAAGATCAGAATTACTACTGAGATAGTAAGTGGCAAAACCAGACTTTAAATCACAGTTTGTTTGGCACCGAAGCCTGTGCTCTTAACCACTGTTCTTACGCTACTCAGGAGAAATGAATACCACCAATTCATTTACCATAAGTTCTTCCCAGAGCTACAGATTGGGGATGGTTGAAGTTTATTCTGAGATCTCTGGGATTTCAGAGTGGCCTCAAACCATTTCTGTTTAAATAAATCCCACTAACAAAAAAGAATCTTAGATTATAATGCATGACTTGTTGAGAACAGCTCAACCACATTGACCTCTTTTTGCCTGGCCAATAATGAAGGATGAACAGGGTTCTCCCCAGGCCATTTCCTCTATCCTCACTCATTGCACATCGGTGACTGCGTTTGGTCGGAAAACCTCCCAGCCTTGTGGAAGAACACAGGAGTTCAAATGGTAAATGTTCTTGAAGTATCTTGTTATGACAGTCCCATTTTAATAACTAGGAATATCCAGATGCAAATGGTTTGTTCCAGTCCTCTTTGAACCCATATGACTCTCATTAAGTCTTTATTTTTTTAAGATGATTTTCTTGTTACAGAAAGGAATAAAAATCTTGCTAAATCCCCAAAAGTTTGTCTTTTATCAAAATCTGGAAGCTTAACTTAAACCACTTCTTACAAAAGAGAGGGAGAAACATCCCAGATGGAACAGCCTTATACATTTCCAACTTTGAGCAACCTCTCATGACACTTGCCTCCACTGTGAATGGTCACAGACCTGATGAATCATGAATCACGACAGTGTTTTGGAACCAGTGTTGTGTTCACAAGGAGGTGCAGGGATAAGAGAACTTGTGGTGATCAAAAACTTAGGAAAAGGATTTTCAAATGAAGTTGCTAGGGGCCAACCGCTATGCCAATGTCCCACCAAAATCATAGCCTTCCCTCCTCCCTCCCCAAAATAAAAGATGATGATGGTGAATCAGTCTCAATAAAACGAAAAGAAACTCCCTAGTGCAGTTAGTATCTTAGGCCTTAGAGAACAACACATTATAGGGGAAGCACACGGCATTAAAGGAAAAAAAAAGGGGGGGGGGAGGGAAGAGAAGAAGGAATGATGGAGAAAGTGATCTCATTGGTGCCATATGCACTTTCCCTGTTACTTGCTAGTAGGCCATCTAAGATCTTCAGCCTTCAGCTCTGTCTGTAATGAACTGGGTAGTAATTGCCGGGTTCGTGTATTAAGAATGTCTCTCCTTTACTGTCTGAGTTATTCGAATTCCCACTGGTCTCTGGACTTCTCCCCCTCTCTCCAGGGGAAAGAAATAGGCCCATGCCTCTATGTGTGAGCTCACACAAGAATACACCTAGCTTCCCTGTCTAAATGCAGTGCTTAAAGAAGGAAAAAAAAAAAAAAAAAAAAAAACAACCAACTTCCTATACATCCGCTTTTCAAAATTATATTTATTTCCAAGTATCTATAAGGATACCAGAAGAGCTTGTTTGAAGACATTGTTTTCAGTGGAATACGGCTGGCATCTTAGATGATAGAAAACATCATATAAGGAACTCTCTAACTTCCAGAAGCCCCAGGTTCTAGCCAATGTTAGAGCTTCTTCACTGTTCCTTCATCAGGGATGCTCCAAATTAAAGAATTTAATTTTTAATTAAAGAATTTTTTAAAAGATTTATTTATTTATTTGACATACAGAAATCACAAGGAGGCAGAGAGGCAGGCACAGAGAGAGGAGGAAGCAGGCTCCCCACTGAGCAGAGAGCCCGATGCCGGGCTTGATCCCAGGACCCTGGGATCATGACCCGAGCCGAAGGCAGAGGCTTTAACCCACTGAGGCACCCAGGCGCCCCTAATTAAAGAATTTTTAAAGAATTTCAGATAAGAGAAAAAGTGGAAGAATTTTGAATTATTAATGCTTTGAGTGAAATTCCTAGAATCGTAAATCATAACTATTTGTCAGACTTTTTACTCCACTTATAAAGGTTCCTGAGAAAGAACAACAATATTGCTTTTTTTTTTTTTTTAAGACTGGGAAATTTAAACTTTTTACCCTGTTTCTTTAAAATGTAGAGTATCTTTGAAAAATCTAAGTGTACTTCGGTGGGTTTCAAAAGTGAGAATGTTCAAGCATTTTTAGTAGATGACACTCAGAGAACCAGGAGTGTGGGAATCGAGAATTTCTAAAGTGCAGAGTGTGTACCTTAGCAAGTTCATTACCGCTTACCGCCTTCTCAGTACGCTCTCTGTGAATGCTAAACCAATTCCGTTAGTTAGTCTGCCACCTGCTTCCTAGTTCTTGTTTCCTTTTACTGGAGCCCAGTCCTAGCTCTGCCTCCTAAAGGAAACTAGATATCCTCTGGTACAGCCATTGTCTTTGGTGTAGGTAAACCATGAATGACAAAAATGCTGTAATTCTTCTAGTGATAGTCACCTTCCTATAGAAACAAATCCTTTCAAGACAATGAGTTTTTTACTACCAAGCTACACCTTTGTTCTATTTTTTAATCCTATCCTCTATTTATTGTTACTTTCCTACAGAAGTATAGAAGGAGCTTAAATAAAACAGAACAATTTGTATGTCTCTTCCACAGTAATGAAGAAAAAGACACAACAGTTCGTGGGCAGGCAGAGTGAGAATCAAACTTAACATTCCTCTTGGAAACAGCTCTAGACAGGTTAAATGTAAGCCATCTAAACCTATAAACCAATCCCTTTCCTTCTCTCCTGCTGAAGTTTCAAAAGCCACTCCAGTGGACACAGAAGAGAAATAATGGTTTGCCCTTCACCATGGTGTGGGGAAGGAAATGAGGGCTATGAAGCCACTGTAAAATGGTGATACTAACAGTGCCTACTTATAGGCTTGGTGTAATGATTAAATGAGAATATTGCCTGAAACCATGCAAGTGCTCAGGAGATATCACTGAGACCATGACGGAACAACATGGAAGTAAAAACTGGGACCTGCCGTATGTGTGCATCACAAATTGTGTTTATAGTGTCTTGAGTAGTTTGAGAAATGCTTCCTTGGAGAAATGTCCAGGAAGTGGACATTTCTAATGATAAACATTAACCCAAGATGCTCTGAGAGTGTTAAACCACCTATTCCTGCCACTTGGTCAGAAGTTCCCTGAGGCCATGTGATACACTCTGTATCGTAGGGCAGAAGGGCACACCGAAAAACTGAACTTCCAGAAATCTTGTGAGCCTTTGGGCACACATGTGGTTGTAACTGTTGGCCTTGGCACACTATGGTTTTTGTACGAGTACACGTATGTGCTTTGGGAGGGCAAGAACATCGCAAGGCTCAACCTCATTTTCAAGTCAGTAGTTATTAAAATCCCTGAAGCAGCTTATATGGTGTCATTGTATCAGTTCCCAAAAAGCACTTTAGGCCCAATATCTGCCCAATGCTGGTCAATATCAGAGAATTGTTCTATAAACTATTTTCATCAACAACAATAGGATGTACCATACATCTTTGTGCCCTCGTGACTTGCTGGAAACCGTATAAAAGAAACTGAAAAGGTTATTTTTCCAGTTTGTAATCCTAGAGTTAATGTGTGCAACTATGCATGTGATGTATCAGTAATTCATTGAACATTAACAAGATTCAAAAACTTAAGAGTCAAGGAAAGAGATTTCTTAAGCACCTTCTCTAAGATAAGCATTTACACTCAACAGTTTTACGAAGGAGGTGTTTTTGTATCGTCACAGTTCTACAGATGAGGTTGAGAAGGCCCAGACCATTTAAGTAACTTGCCCAAAGTTACACAGCTAGTTCTGTAGGCGAACTGGGATTTCAGTTCAGATTTATGTAACTCCAGTACGCACACCAGTTCTTTGCCCTGCGCCATTGCTGCCTGTTAATTTCAACCTTGAAAAAAAAATGCAAAAGGAAGATACCTCTTTTATGGAATTCTCGCTCAAGAGGAAACAAAGGGCAGACTCAAAGAAAACCAATTTAGAGGTGCAAAACCACTGAGTGGAAAGTACTAATTACAACAGCTAATTGTGGCCTGGTAGCTTGGTAGATTCAGATACTGAAATGTGAACCCCCATATGCATTGACCTCAACAAGTTCTTTATGAGCAGTTGTTGATTTGCCTGGGTAGGGGTGGGCGCGAGGGTTTTGGAGTCTTTGAGTCAGTTGAATATTGTGAACTCTTCTTTCCCCGAAGAATCCGAGGCAGTTGTTGAAACCAAAATGGAGAACAAACCCGCCTCCACAGAGTTGCTGAAGATGCAAGAGAAACAGAAACTGACCAAAGAGCCGGGCTTGGGAGTGCCCATTGTTCTCATTACAACCCTTCTGGTTATTCCGGTGGTTGTCCTGCTGGCCATTGCCTTATATATTCGGTGGAAAAAATCAAAGGCCTTTGGAGGCAAGTAAAATGAGCCCCTTGAACTTAGAACCTACCTTTGAAAGAGTGTTTGGCCTAATTATCCTCAAAGTCTTGTCTTGATTTTTTTTCAGTGTTTTGTTTTTGTTTTTTTTTTTAAGTGCTCTCTGCCTTTTTTGGTGTTACTATGTATGTTCCATATATTGTCTGCAGTTAGTATCATTGTAGGAAGGTATCTGAAGCCTCAGAAATTTGGATAGTTAGATTAAAATGTAACCTTTAATACTGCCTTTTAGCAGTTGGCGTAAGCCCAGTTAATGTCCCCATACAAAACTGTGCAGATAAGTAGTCAGTATAAATTAGGGTCAGGAAGGAGGAGATCCTTGGTTTTAGAAACAGGCCCACTTCTCAAAATACCTGGGTCAGGCATTTGGGAGTTGTCTTTTCCCCTCCTAGCCCTGGCTTTAGCTCCTAGCTGCATGACCTTGGGCAAGTTACTTAATCTTCCCAAGCCATAGTTTCCTCACCTACAAAGTGGGAATAAAAAAACTCTGGAGATTGTGTGAGGATTAAATGAAATGATAAACAGAAAGCATTTATCACAGTCTCTGTCCCATTGTAAGTGCTCAGTTAATACCACCAATGACTACAAGGAACAGTCATTGATAATAAAGGACAAAAGTCCTAAGAAGTCATGGAGGATACCTGTCTTGAACCTCAACTTTCTCCAGAAACCAGCTATTTCTATAATACACCATTTGGTAGTTTTTAAATAGGCACAAATCAGGCCATCAGCCTTCCTTTACCAAACAAGGCAGGGTCCAGTACTAGAGTCAGTATTTTATGAACTCATCATCATTATATAGGACCCAGGAGCTGAATTCCTTTCGAGACATTCAGATAAACAAAGAAATAATCCAACCCAAGATTCTCACCTCTCAGGAGCCGTCTCTTGGCTGGATCCTCAGGTCCTAAGGCAAGAGTCTACAGCTGCGTCTAGGAAGGAATCCATGGGCCAGGGTGGGAGGCAGCATTTGATCAAGAAAGAGCATCTGATTCTATTTCAGGCCAAGGCAACGGTGGCAGGGATTCAGTGCCCATGGCAAAGCCCTGACACAGAAAAGGACACAGAAACAAAAAAACAGAGGAATCTATTTAATAAGTGGTGAAAGCAAATTTTTCTAGGACTGGTTTGCTTTTCATCTGCAATCGATAAAGCTCTGGAAAAAAAATACAGTTAACTCTTCAAAAAAGAACTTTTGAGCCCCTGTTATGGGTATGGTACTGCGGTGAGCAGGGGGCAAAGACAAACACAGCCATTGTCTTCACGGAGTTAGATGGAAGCTTCTGAAAGCAAGAGTCTCCCATGTTTGCTTGTGTACCCATGTATCCTCAGCACAAGTAACAGTTCCTGGCTCTCGGGCTTTGATAAACAGTCATTGGAAAAATGACTGAATCCATAAATGGAGCTCCCAGAAGAGATGACACATAATAAACGAGGTGATATAGAAAGGTAACAATAGACGGTGGTAAGTGCAGTGATAAGTACACAGAGGATCAGGAACACACAGGGCCCAGGGGCAAGTAGCAGGAATGTTGGCCATCCACCCACACTAGAAGGAGTGACTAGGGAGTCGGGAAGGCTTGGCCTCTCCTGTTTGCTGTTAAGCACACGGGACGTGGCACTCCTACAGAACACTGAGTTCGCAGGAGGGTGTTGGGAAGGCAGAGACCCAGGTCACACCGTAGGAAATTACCATTCCTCAATCATGTTTTATTTAGAAAAATTGCAGTTTTATATGGTTCCATGTAATACATTTAATTCTAAAAGTAGGTCAGCCTCTCACCCTCTTGCAGCATTTGTTCCGGAGAGAGCTTGTCCTACCCGTGAGAATTTTTAGGAGCCCTCCTCAAAGACCTTCCATATTTATTCAGCCCGTACTTTGCATGTCAGCTCCACAACAGACACTGTACTAGGCACAGGGGATACAAAGCCAGCTAAGGACTGCCCTGCCTCCTCATCGAACTTACAGTCTTATTTTTTTGGCTTCCTAACAGTCTTAGCAAGAGTCTTCCCTTCTTACCTGTTTCTCTCCACACTCACTCTTCATGACGTTTCCACTGTCATCTGCTTGCTAGCTTTTTTCACGATGCTGCCTCTACTCCTGGCTAGGGACTTCACAGGAGAACCCCGAGCCTCACTTCCATGACCACAACCCTGAAGGGGGCAGCCCTTCAGGGAAGCCAGGATGGAAAGTGCAGAGATAGAGAATGAAAATGAAGACGGCTGGGAGTCCTGGTCCACCCCAACCCTCCCAATAAAGAAGGAAAGTCCATCCTTCATGGAGACGGGCAGTGCCATTTCAACTTTTTACTTGAAAATATTCAGGTCCTTGCCTTCAGTTAAGTCTTTTATAAAAAAGAGAAACGATCTACATGGATCCAAAGCTTTCTCAAGCAGGACATGTTGTGTTCTTAATGGAAAGACTAAAGCCAAAGACAAACACTCCTAAGTTATAATAATCAGAGCTTCCAAATTATTGTAAATTCTTGGTAATTTAATCTTGTCCTAAGAAAAAGTGACTAGTATTTATTGAGCACGTCCTGTATGTGTACCAGGCACGGTTCTAAGCACTTCACATGGAGAATCCCGTCTAAACCTGGCAGATAGGTAGGGATCATCATTAATCCCTGTTTTCTCTGAGGAGAAAACCAAGACTCAGAGAAGCAACTTACTGAGACTGCACAGGCTGTGAGGACACAGGCAGGCGTCAAACCCAGCTCTGGCCCTTAGACACTATCACAAGAATATGTTGCCTTTCTTCCTCCCTTAGAATTGCATACAGACAAGAGCCAGGCCCTGTTTTTAATTGTCTATGAATTCCTGATTTTGTTTTGAAAGTTGAACCCGTGGCTGAGGAGGGCGATTGGGATTCATTTTGAAATGTGCCATCTCTTTCTAGCAGATTCTGAACACAAACTTGAGGCAAGTTCAGGAAGAGTACTCGGAAGACTTAGAGGTATGCCTGTGACCTTTTGGAATCCTTCACATTTGGCTTAAAGTCAACAAGCTCATGTCCTTTATAGAGCAAGGAGACATTTCTTATTTTCTCTCGGAAAATTAAACTCCTCGTGTGCAGCACAGCAATGTTAAGTGCAGAATGCAAACCAGCAACGAAAACCAAAGTGTGTGGCTCTGGCAGCAGATTTCCCCAGTTTCGGGTTTTTTCTGCTATGCCTTTCTGTATCATCTAATTTTCTTCGCCTGTCTTTTATCTGGCTTCATTTGTCTTCAGTCAATTTTCTGTCACTCCTGTCGGCCTGTCAGTGCTTGTCATAGTGAAGATGACCTTTTCATATAGTCATTGAAATGAAGAGCTCCTTGAGGGATGCCAGTTCCAGAGAGCCTGAAAAATGAATCTGAAGTGGTCCTACACAAACACATATATAATCCTGGGGAGCTTTTTTATTTATTTTATTTTATTTTATTTTTTAAAGGCTTTATTTATTTATTTGAGAGAGAGAGAAAGAGGGAAAAGCAGACTCCCTGTTGACCAGAGGGCTGACACAGGGTTCGATCCCAGAACCCTGGGATCATGACCTGAGCTGAAGGCAGACGCTTAACCAACTGAGTAAGCCACCCAGGCGCCCCTTTCTTCTTCATTTTAATAAATGCGTGGTGTAATATCTTCCTGACCCTATAGGATAAGTATCTCTCTGTCACATTTTTGTTTTGTTTTGTTTTTTACTAATATCTACCCTTTGGAATTATAACTTCTAATTTATCATTTAAGAATCTATAAGAAGGGGTGCCTGGGTGGCTCAGTGGGTTAAAGCCTCTGCCTTCCGCTCAGGTCATGGTCTCAGGGTCCTGGGATGGAGCCCCGCGTCGGGCTCTCTGCTCAGCAGGGAGCCTGCTTCCCCCTCTCCCTCTGCCTGCCTCTCTGCCTAACTTGTGATCCCTCTCTCTCTCTGTGTCAAATAAATAAAATCTTTAAAAAAAAAATGTTTAAAAAAAAAAATCCACAAGAAGACGGAGAATCATTTGTGCAAACCTGACCTCAGTTCCATGTCGTTGTGTGCTTTCTTCAGGAAAGAGCGGTGGAGGCTTAAACCTTGGAAATTTCTTCGCAAGCCGGAAGGGCTACAGCCGGAAAGGGTTTGACCGCCTTAGCACCGAGGGAAGCGACCAAGAAAAAGACGAGGATGATGGAAGTGAGTCCGAAGAGGAGTACTCCGCACCTCTGCCTGCACCCTCGCTGTCTTCCAACTGAAAACCCGCCTTTGATTTAGGGTCACGAGATTTTCTAAGAACGCCGGATTCCTTTCCCTTTAGCACGTTTAGGGTTTTGCGTATTTAACTGTAAACTGTACTAGTCTGTGTGGGACTGGACACATTTTATTTCCTTTGTTTTGATTGAGTTGGCTTCTGTTTCTAGTTGAGGAGTTTCCTAAAAGTTCATTAACAGTGCCATTGTCCTTCTCTGAACATAGACTAGAGAAACGGCCCTCTTCTTCCATCACACTACTAATTTAATGATGGAAGGTTTGCTCATTTACATTTTCGAGACTCTTCTGTAGATGTAAATAACCCCTTTCTCTGCTTGAACACAGTATTTTCCCAATAGCACTTCCATTGCCGATGTCTGTCTTTGGTGCCTTTCCTGTTCAGCATTCTCAGCCTGTGGCAGTAAAGAGAAACTTTGTGCTACATGAGGACAAAGCTGCTAAATCTCCTTCTATTTTTTTAAAATCACTAACATTATATTGCAATGAGGGAAAGAAAAAAGTCTCTATTTAAATTCATTTTTTAATTTTCTTCTTCAGTTGGTGTGTTTTTGGGATGTCTTATTTTTAGATGGTTACACTGTTAGAACACTATTTTCAGAATCTGAATGTAATTTGTGTAATAAAGTGTTTCAGAGCATTAGCTGTCAGAGTGTATTTTTGGAATTTTTGCATACTTGGAGGGTTTTGTATACAACTTTTGTAATAATTACACAAACCACAGATACAGTGAAAACTACTCCGTGTCTTCAACAGAAAGAAATGTGTTGTATTGTATTAAAATGAAGCTGATATTTTGTTATATGGCTGATATAAATTAAAAGCCAGCAATCAGACTTTACATACATGTGTAAAGCAAGGTTCTCTTTTCAAATTCAAAGAGGGGTTTTGCCTGTATATCAATCAGGAGGTAAATTATTTAATAAAAGGTGATCTAGCTAAGAGGAAGGCTGTGTCTCAAATTACATAAGCAAATGAGTCCATCAGGGTAGGTTACCACTAATGGTTTTCTTTTTAAAGAATAATTTCATCAGATTCTCAGGTGTTCATGGGAATACTCATCTTACAGTGACTACCAATTAGTTATTTGTTATTTTTTATTAACATATAATGTATTATTTGCTTCAGAGGTACAGGTCTGTGAATCATCCATGTAACACAATACATAGCACTCACCATAGCACACACCCCTCATCCAGCCACCCCGTCCCTTCCACCTTCCTCCCCTCCAGCAGCCATCAGTTTGTTCCTTGAGATTGAGCGTCTCTTATGGTTTGTCTCCCTCCCTGGTCCCATCTTGTTTCGTTTTTCCCTCCCTTCTCCCCACGATCCCCTGCCCTGCCTTTCAAATTCCTTATATCAGAGAGATCTTATGATAATTGTCTTTCTCTGATTGACTTATTGCACTTAGCATAATACCCCCTCATTCCATCCATGTCATTGCAAATGGCAAGATTTCGTTTTATTATGTCTGTTTTATATATATATATAACATCTTCTTTATCCTTCATCTATTGATGGACATCTAGGCTCTTCCCATAGTTTGGCTATTGTAGACATTGCTGTTATAAACATTGGGTTGCACGTGCCCCTTCGGATCACTACATTTGAATTTTTTTTTTAAGATTTTATTTATTTATTTGACAGAGAGATCACAAGTAGGCAGAGAGGGAGGCAAAGAGAGAAGGAAGCAGGCTCCCTGAGGGCCCACCATGGGGCTCGATCCCAGGACCCTGAGACCACGACCCAAGCTGAAGGCAGATGCTTAACCCACTGAGCCACCCAGGTGCCCCACTACATTTGAAACTTTAGGGTAAATACCCAGTAGTGTGATTGCTGAGTCATAGGGTACCTCTGTTTTCACCTTTTGGAGGAACCTCCATACTGTTTTCCAGAGTGGCTGCACCAGCTTGCATTCCCACCAACAGTGTAGGAGGGTTCCCCTTTCTGTGTATCCTCACCAACACCCCTAGTTGCCTGACTGGTTAATTTTAACCATTCTGACTGGTGTGAGGTAGTATCTCACTGTAGTTTGTTTGTTTTTTTTGTTTTTAAGAAATCATCCTTTTCTTTATTTTTACTTTTATTTTATTTTTATTTATTTATTTAAAAGATTTTATTTATTTATTTGACAGAATGAGAGAGAGAAAGCATGAGTGAAGAAAGGTCAGTGAGAGAAGCAGACTCCCTGCTGAGCAGGGAGCCCAGTGTGGAACTCGATCCTGGGACTCCAGGATCATGACCCAAGCCAAAGGCAGTCGCCCAACCAACTGAGCCACCCAGGCAGCCCCTCACTGTAGTTTTGATTTGTATTTCCCTGATGCCAAGTAATGTTGAGCACTTTTTCATGTGTCTGTTGGCCATTTGGATGTCTTTGCTGTAATGTCTGTTCATGTCCTCTGCCTATTTCTTTTTTTTTTTTAAAGATTTTATTTATTTATCAGAGAGAGAAGGGGAGAGAGCGAGCACAGGCAGACAGAATGGCAGGCAGAGGCAGAGGGAGAAGCAAGCTCCCTGCTAAGCAAGGAGCCCGATGTGGGACTCGATCCCAGGACGCTGGGATCATGACCTGAGCTGAAGGCAGCTGCTTAACCAACTGAGCCACCCCAAGCGTCCCCCTCTGCCCATTTCTTGATTGGATTATTTGTTTCTGTGGGTGTTGAGTTTGAAAAGTTCTTTATAGATTTTGGATACTAGCCCTTTATCTGATAAGTCATTTGCATATATTTTCTCCCATCTGTCGGTTGTCTTTTGTTTTTGTTTTGTTTTAAAGATTTTATTTATTTATTAGAGAGAGAGAGAGCGCAGGCAGACAGAGAGGCAGGCAGAGGCAGAGGGTGAAGCATGCTCCCTGCCGAGCAAGGAGCGGATGCGGGACTCGATCCCAGGTTGCTGGGATCATGACCTGAGCTGAAAGCAGCACTTAACCAACTGAGCCACCCAGGTGTCCCCATCTTTTGGTTTTGTTGACTGTTTCCTTTGCTGTGCAGAAAAGTTTTGATCTTGATGAAGTCCCAGTAGTTCATTTTGCCCTTGCTTCCCTTGCCTTTGGTGATGTTTCTAGGAAGAAGTTGCTGTGGCTGAAATTGAAGTGGTTGCTGCCCGTGCTCCCCTCAAGGAGAAGGATTTCTGTCTCACATGGACTTCTTTCATCCATTTTGAGTCTATTTTTGTGTGTGGTGTAAGGAAATGGTCCGGTTTCATTTTTCTGCATGTGGCTGTCCAATTTTCCCAACACAACTTGCTGGAGAGATTGTCTTTTTTCCATTGGGGCATTCTTTCCTGCTTTGTCGAAGATTAGTTGACTGTAGAGTTTAAGTCTGTTTCTGGGCTCTCTATTCTATTCCATTGATCTATCTGTCTGTTTTGTGCCAGTCTTGATGTCTTGATGACTAATGCTTTGTAACAGAGTTTGAAGTCTGGAATTGTGATGCCACCAACTTTGGCTTTCTTTTTCAACATTCTTCTGGCTATTGGGGGTCTTTTCCGGTTCCACAGAAATTTTAGGATATTTGTTTTATTTCTTTCCAAAAAATTGATGGTATTTTCATAGGGATTTGCATTAATGTGTAGATTGCTTTAAGTAGCATAGGCATTTTTCATAATATTTGTTCTTCCAATTCATGAGCATGGAATGCTTTTCCATTTCTTTGTGTCTTCCTCAATTTCTTTCATGAGTACTTTATAGTTTTCTGAGTACAGATTCTTTGCCTCTTTGGTTAGATTTATTCCTAGGTATCTTATGGTTTGGGGTGCAGTTGTAAATGGGATGGACCTCTTTAATTTCTCTTTCTTCTGTCTCGCTATTTGTATATAGAAATGCAACTGATTTCTGTGCATTGATTTTATATCCTGACAGTTTATTGAATTCCTGTATGAGTTCCAGCAGTTTTGGAGTGGAGTCTTTTGGGTTTTCAACATAAAGTATCATATCATCTGCAAATAGTGAGAGTTTGACTTCTTTGTCAATTTGGATGCCTTTTATTTCTTTTTGTTGTCCTGATTGCTGAGGCTAGAATTTCTAGTACTATGGTGAATAGAGTGGACATCCCTGCCGTGCTCCTGACCTGTTTGTCCCCATTAGAGCTGTTTTTCCCCATTAGAATGATATTCGCTGTGCATTTTTCATAGATGGCTTTGATGATATTGATATCCTATACTGTGTAGAGTTTCGATCAAGAAAGGAAGCTGTACTTTGTCAAATGTTTTTTCAGCATCATATTGAGAGTATCATATGGTTCTTATTCTTTCTTTTATTAATGTGTTTGTATCACATTGATTGGTTTGTGGATGTTGAACCAAACTTGCAGCCCAGGAATAAATCCCCACTTAGTTGTGGTGAATGATCCTTTTATGTACTGTTGGATCTTATTGGCTAGTATTTGGTGATAATTTTGCACCTGCATTCATCAAGAGTAACAAAGATGCTGTGTAATTTTCCTTTTTGATGGGGTCTTTGTCTGGTTTTGGGATCAAGGTAATGCTGGCTCATCAAATGAGTTTGGAAGTTTTCCTTCCACTTCTATTTTTTGGAACAGTCTCAGGAGAATAGGTATTAATTCTTCTTTAAATGCTTGGTAGAATTCCCCTGAGAAGCCGTCTGGCCCTGGCTTTTCTTTATTGGGAGATTTTTGATGACTGCTTCAATCTCCTTACTGGTTATGGGTCTGTTCAGGTTTTTCTATTTCTTCCTGGTTCAGTTTTGGTAGTTTATGTGTCTCTAGGAATGCATCCATTTCTTCCAGATGGTCAGATTTCTAGTGAATAGTTTGCTCATAAAATGTTCATTTAATTGTTTGTATTTCTTTAGATGTTGGTTTTGATCTGTACTTTCTCATTCATGATTTTATTAATTTTATTAATTTGGGTTCTTTCTCTTTTCTTTTTGATAAGTCTGGCCAGGGGGTTATCAATCTGATTAATTCTTTCAAAGAACCAGGTCCTAGTTTTGTTGATCTGTTCTACTGTTCTTTTGGCTTCTATTTCATTGATTTCTGCTCTGATCTTTATTAATTCTTTTCCTCCTGCTGAGGTTTAGGCTTTATTTCCTGTTCCCTTCCTAGCTTCTTTAGGGTTAGGTTGTATATTCGAGATCTTTCTTGTTTCCTGTGAAAGGCTTCTATTGTTATATACTTTCCTCACATGACCACTTTTGTGGTGTTCCAAAGATTTTGAACAGTTGTGTTTTCATTTTCATTTATTTCCATGAATTTTTTAAAATTCTTCCTTAATTTCCTGGTTGACCCATTCGTTCTTTAGTAGGATGTTCTTTAACCTCCACGTATTTGAGTTCTTTCCAACTTTCCTGTTGCAGTTGAGTTCTAGTTTCAATGCATCATGATCTGAATATATGCAGGGAATGATCCCAGTCTTTTGGTACTGGTTGAGACCTGTGACCCAGGATGTGATCTGTTCTGGAGAATGTTCCCTGTGCACTAGAGAAGAATGTGTATTCTGTTGCTTTGGGATGGAATGTTCTGAATATATCTGTGATGTCCCTCTGGCCCAGTGTGTCATTTAAAGCCTTTATTTCCTTGTTGATCTTTTGCTTAGATGACCTGTCCATTTCAGTGAGAGGGGGTGTTAAAGTCCCCTACTATTATTGTATTGTTGTTGATGTCTTTCTTTGATTTTGTTATTAATTGGTTTATATAGTTGGCTGCTCCTGTGTTAGGGGCATAGATATTTAAAATTGTTAGCTCTTCTTGTTTGACAGACCCTTTAAATATGATATAGTCTTTGGATTAAAATCTATTTTATCTAATGTCAAGATTGCCACCCCAGCTTTGTTTTGAAGTCCATTAGCATGGTAAATTGTTTTCCACCCCCTCACTGAAATATATATATGTATATAATTAGACTGGTGAATATAAAAGAGCCACACAGTTGATTTTGGGTGTATTTTTGTCTGTTAGGAGAGAATGCCTCCCAAAATTTTAAAGAAAGAAAAACTTATATATATACAAAAACAAGGGTAAACACAACGAAGTGATGGAATATGACTATAAGATGAAAATTTGAAAAAAGAAAAATAAAGGAGAGAATGTGATCAGGCTAGAGACTAGAACAAAGCTATATGCTAGATTTAGGGTATGTTCTGCTCTGTTAGAAGAATCTATATCCCAAAATTTCGAAGAAAGAAAGACATATATGGGGAGGCCTGGGTGGCTCAGTTGGTTAGGCAGCTTCCTTCGGCTCAGGTCATGGTCCCAGCGTACTGGGATTGAGTCCCACATCGGGCCCCTTGCTCGGCAGGGAGCCTGCTTCTCCCTCTGCTTCTGCCTGCCATTCTGTCTGCCTGTGCTCGCTCTCTCTCCCTCTCTCTCTCTGACAAATAAATAAATAAAATCTTTAAAAAAAAAAAAAGACATATATGTATATAAAAAATAAGGTTAAATACCATGAGGGGATAAAATATGACTATAACAATGAAAATTTTTAAAAAGATTTTTTAAAAGTTATTGATAAAATAGTTAAGTTAAAATAGGAAAGGGGAAATTTTTAAAAAGAATTGAATAAGAAAAAAAGAAAATCTAAAAAATGTAACTTTGAAAGACTAAAGAATCCTGGGGGAAAGCCATGAATTCTATGTGCTGTGTTCCCATAGCTCTGATGTTTTGCAATTCTCACTGATCAGTGAACTTGGTCTTGGCCGGAGGTTCTTGCAGATCTTCTGGGGGAGGGGCCTGTTTCAGTGATTCTCAAATGTCTTTGCCTGAGGCAGAATTGCACTGCCTTTGCCCGGGCAGCCTAAGGAATCTGCTCAGGTTCTCTGTAGCTTTTGCTTCCGGAATGCTTTCCATAGAGTTCTGGAGGATGGGAATGAAAATGGAGGCCTCTCAGTCTCCGGAGGGTAGGAGCCAAGAGCTCGGGGCTGCATTCCTCAGAGCGACCCTGGAGAAAAGCGCTCAATCACTCCCGCCTCCCTGGTCTCCGGCTGCACTGCCCAGCCTGTAACTGAGCATTTCTATCTCTGGCCCATGGCCCTGTTTGGAGTCTCCAAAACCAGCAGATTCCTGCAGCACGCTCCTGCACTGCTCCTCTCAGTGGAAGAGGGGATGGCATCTCCCCGGATCTGCCAGTTGTGGGGTCCCTGCTCCACGAGGAATGCCTGACTAAGCCCTGGATCACGGTTTAAGGTAACCCGGAGCTGAGAGCCCACTCTTCGGTTCCTCTCTGTAGCCTGCTTCCCCACTCCAATACCTGGGACCTCTGCTGTACTCAGACACCCCAGGCCTTTCTGTGACCCCACAGGTCCTATGACCACACTGTCCCGGTGAGGACTCCACCCCATGCTTAGCCTCTGGAGTGACGTTCCTCCGTGGAGCAGACTTCTAAAAGTTCTGATTTTGTTCTCCGTTGCTCTACTGCTTCCTGGGAGCCGGCCCCTCCCCGCTGCGGTCTATCTTCCCATATAGCACCTCAGATTCACTTCTCTGCATGTCCTACCTTCCAGAAAGTGGTCGCTTTTCTGTTCCTAGATTTGCTGCTGTTCTTTTTTTCGATCTCCTGTTGAGTTTGTAGGTTCAAAATGGTTTGATAACTAGCTGAATTCCTGGGACCCGAAGAAATTTAGATTTCCTACTCCTCTGCCATCTTGCTCCTCCCCCATACAAATTACTTTTATGACATCTTTTTCATTATAATCCATCAATGCAATTTAGTAAGAACCTGATAACTTTGCTTCATATAATAATCAGACTCTAGATCCCTTTCTTCAAAATGCCTACATGCAATTCAAGCATCTTAGTAGTGGCATAGCGGAGATTTAATTGACCAATCATGAAAACACTATAGACTGCTTTGTAAAAAATTATGTTAGAGTGTCTTCCAGTTATGTTATTTTTAAATTATTTTTTAAATTATTTTTTTAAATTTTATTTATTTATTTGACAGACAGAGGTCACAAGTAGGCAGAGAGGCAGGCAGAGAGAGAGAGAGAGAAGGAATCAGACTCCCCGCAGAGCAGAGAGCCCGATGCGGGGCTCGATCCCAAGACCCCGGGATCACGACTGGAGCGGAAGGCAGAGGCCTTAACCCACTGAGCCACCCAGGTGCCCCTATTTTTAAAAACTTAACTCAGATTTTTTTCCTCTCATCATTGATACCAAAGATGATTGCCTTCTCTTGCAAGCTTAATTTGGGCATCCTCCCCAAGTAGAAACTTCACCTTTCTTTATATTTCTTTGATCTTCCTTCTCAAATGAGGAATAGCATTTTCCTTTCTTGACCACTCCTTTATTTCCCTTTTGGTACCATCCACAGTAAATATGTAAATGTAGAATAACAACTCTTCTGATGTATATGTGCCTGTCCACTGTATCTTACATATTTTTTTTTATTTCAGTGTGAGGATTAGTCCAATACCCCAAAGTAAATGTTTTATGCACTGACTTTGATGGTGCTCAAGTCTGCTTACACTGAGGAAATTAGCTGACTTGCACTTTTGTGGTACAATATTTGACCCTCAGCTCCATCAGCTACTTTTTTGAATGTTATCAAATGTTCCTAAACAGTTTACAGTGACTTGATGGATTCAAAAAAATAAAAATAAATATGAAAATGGTGTACTATAAGGAGGTGAGAAAGATAAAGGGAGAACAAAGATAAAAAATGAAGAGTTAATACAAAAAGTCATTCCTATTACATCTGCTCGAGGGAGAGAATTTGCCTCTAAACTTTCTAGCAGCTCATTAAATAAAAAATCGATTACTTACATAATTCATGAGCCCATTAAACATTAAGAGTTCCTAATTATAGACCAGAAAAACTTGCTCCCAAGTACCTCTGAAAGACAGCAAGATGTGTCATTGAGGTCTTCAACGATATCCATTGAGTAGACAAATACATTTTGCAGGTATGTTCTTACGTATGTCCCTTACTATAACATGCAGAATTTTATGCCTAATATAAGCAAATGGCATGATAAAAAAGAAGAGTTGGGAAAAGAAACTCAGGGGTGTTACAATCCTGTCCTAGTACACTACCCTTATTCTACTAACCTGGCTTGACTGAAGATGGTAGACTAGAAATGAATGAACTCTATTGCCTTAAGTCTCTCCACTGATGATTGCTCTTAGGTGAATTTCATTTATTGAGACCCTCAGAGATTGCTCTGCTTAGGAAGTACCTAAAGAAGTGCATCCTATACCTGGCTTTACTGTAGAACCACCTGGGGAATTAAAGAAGAAAAAAAGACAGGGGCACTCCTTCCAGAGATCCTGATTTAGTTGACTTAGAGGAGTATCTTGGTATAGGCCATGCTTTTTAACATCTCTAGGTAATTCTAATGTGCATCCAGCATTGAAAACTGCTGTCTTTGAGAACAGCTGTTCCACTGTGCCAGTTACTATGAGTAGATATCTATATTTTCACATACGTTATGGTTTACAAATGTTTGGAGAGAGAAGATGGGATCTGGGGTATTTTAATTTTGACCATTAATACCAAGATCTGACTGCCTTAATTTCTCAGTGTTTTAAATTGGATAATAAAATAAGCATAATTGACTTATTAAAAAGACAAAGAGAAACAGCTGGGCTTTGATTTGTTACATTAAATTATCCAGAGAGTATTATTTGGGGGAGGAAAAGAATTGCTCTGTCATTCACTGAATTGGCCCTGAATTATCATATGCATAAAATCTTTTGTTCTAAGCTTTCTTCTTAGTTTATCGAATCAGCATATTCTTTCTCAAAATTCCCATGCATCTTTAAACTCTCACTCAACTGTTATATAAATTGAATATTTAAGTAGGTGAATGACAAGGGAAGCCAAAGACTTGGTTTTAGGGCCTTGCCCCCAGACTGTCATCTACCTAATAGCTCAAAGTTGGTGTAAGTCAAAGTTGATGATGCCCATAGCATACTTCTCAGATTTCAGTGAATATAAGAATCAGCTGTGGGGGACGCCTGGGTGGCTCAGTTGGTTGGACGACTGCCTTCGGCTCAGGTCATGATCCTGGAGTCCCGGGATCGAGTCCCGCATCGGACTCCCAGCTCCATGGGGAGTCTGCTTCTCTCTCTGACCTTGTCCTCGTTCATGCTCTCTCTCACTGTCTCTCTCTCAAGTAAATAAATAAAATCTTTAAAAAAAAAAAAAAAAAAAAAAAAAAAAAAAAAAAAACAGCTGTGGGTACTTATTTTGAGAGGACTGACTCTTGATCCCGTACCCAGAGTTTCTGATTCACTATGCTGGGTGGGGCCCAGATCTCTGCATTTTTAAGAAGCATCCCTGGTGATCTGGACCCAGGTGTTCTATGAACCATCTCCAAGAAATACAGTCCCACAGAGAGTAGCCAAGCCTTAAAACAATTATTAGGCATACGAAGCCATGTTCTCAAATATATGGTCTCCAGAGAGAGAGGCCTAGAAGTCATTGACCCCACTTCCTCAAACCCACATCACAGAAACCACTGGTGCAAATTATCTTCACAGCCAGAACTTACCTACCAGCAACGTCTCCCTTCCATCCCTTAACAAGGATCATCCCAAAGACAAAAATGCAAGTGATGTCCTCCACAGGCCACCATACTAGTCTTATTTTCTCTTTTCAAATCACACCTAAAGGCAAGAATCCACCAGATACATTTGGTGTGTTTTTCCTGCATCCTTATTTAAGGGAGCATATATATTCAATCTAGAGAATACACTGATGATGATAAATGTGACTCCTCCTTTATAGACTTACAGTTTCTGAATCACCAACACCCAGAGATGTCGGTCATACCTCTAAACTAAAGGTACAAAATAAGAAACAAGTATTTTCTGTGCTCCAAAACTGAGTACACTGTACCATCACAGGGATTTACCAAAGAAGACTTGATAAGAGAGTGCCCAAGTTTGGACATATGAAGAAAGAATATGAAATAGACGAGTTTATAAAGACAAGTTTGACAATAAAAGAACTCTTTTCATTTTTGAGGAAAAATGCGTTTTCTCCTATACACATACATACATAACCTGAACAAACCAGTTACTTGAGAATGCTTCATTTGGTTCCTCTATTATACTAACATCACTCTCCATGTCTTTAAAAATATATATTGTCCAGGAGCTGACGTAAGCATGCAAATGGATGAAACAGCACAAATGCACTGGTTCTTACGATTAACTTCCAGATAAGGAGGTAGTTCCATTCAATAGTGCAGCCTAGTCTTAGCCAATATTGACTTTGGAAAGAACGCCGGGTTAAGATGAGAAAGTTCTGAAATTCCAAGCACTAGATCTTACTATACACCATTCTGAACCCACCTATAGCTGTATCTTATACACCTATAAAATACAGACCATTTTATTAGTCAAAGTTCTTTAGTCATAAATCACAATTTACACAAATCTTACTTATTAAGAATTAATAATGATAATAATGAAAAATTAATAATTTATTAAGATATAGTACTACTATTTATTCATTCACATAACTGAAAAACTCAGGCATGGCTAGATTCAGCAACTCAGAAGATGTTATCAGGAATTTGCCTCCCATCGTCCCTCAGTTTGTCTTTCTTCTACAAAGGATTCATTTTCATGCACACTCTCCACCCAGAAGTAATAAAGGTGGCAACCAGCAACTCTGAGTTTAAATCCGCCCAGCATTAACTTTGAGGGAGATAACTTCCCTTTCTAAAGAGTTCTAATACATTGACTAACTGGCCTGATTTAATTTCTGTGCAACTTTAGAATAAATCACCATAGGCAGGGCAAGTGTGATATGTAGAACCAGAGCAGAGTCACATCTCACAGTAACCACACTGATGATTTATAGAGAATTTGTTTCACCAACAAAACTTCAGATACTACTGCCAGTTGAATAAATGTTGATTCTGGTAAGAAAAAAAACAGTAGACAGGCACTAATGTTCTATTTCTTGGATAAAGAGGTTTACTGAAATGCCTATTTGTGTGGTGCTTAAATTATTACATTAAAAAGGGACATTGAGCAATTAAGTCTGTACCAGTGTATAAATGAAAAGAGTCTCAAATTCCCACAAACAATACTGAATACAAGAAGAAGTGTTCAATTTGGATCTTTCACAAAAATAATGACAATGAAAAATATACAAAGAAAACAGAGCAAAGATTTGAGACCTAAAATCTGTCTCTTATACTACGATTTCTACTCATCTAAGGTTGATGGAAACAGGTAGCTTCGAATCAATAAAAGAGATAGTTGTCTTACTTAAAAAAAGATAAATCATGGATGTTCAGTCAATACTATTCATTCTAAAACAAACAAATTATGATGTTCTTTTGTCCCCAGTTCTTCCTCTGAAAATTTCAAAGCTATAGCAATACTGAAGACTGTCATATTGACTATCCATATACCCTTCGCTTACACTTAACAGAGATTAACATTTTGCCATATGTGTTTTTCTCTCTCACAGGTGTGCAAAGCATGCACACACTAATTTACCTCTACTGAGCAATTTGAGAATAATTTGAGGATATCATAACATTTACACTCAATAGTTCAACACATATCACCTACAAATTAGGCATTCTCCTACATAACCACAGAAACATTGTTACACAAAAGAATTGAACACTGAGTCCTTAATATCGGCTAATATGTAGTCTACATTTGAACCCCAGTATCTCTAAAATTCCTTTGGAGCTTTCTATTTTTGATCCAGGATCCAATTAATATTCACGTGATGCATTGTTTCTTACAACTCTTTTGTCTCCTTTTTAAAAAAAATTATTTATTTATTTATTTGACAGAGAGAGAGCACAAGTAGGCAGAGAGGCAGGCGGGGGGGTGTGGTGGGGGAGCAGGCTCCCTGCTGAGCAGAGAGCCCAGTGCGGGACTCCATCCCAGGACCCTGAGATCATGACCTGAGCCCAAGGCAGAGGCTTCTTCCCACTGAGCCCACCCAGGCAACCCCTCTTTTGTCTCTTTAATGTAATTATTTTGCCATTCTTTTTCTTCCAAAACATCAACACTTTTAATAATCCAGTTTGGGGCACCTGGGTGGCTCACTGTGTTAAGCTTCTGCCTTCAGCTCAGGTCTTGATCTTCAGGGTCCTGGGATCAAGTCCCTGCATCAGGCTTTCTGCACAGCAGGGAGCCTGCTTCCCCACCATCTCTCTCTGCCTGTCTCTCTGCCTACTTGTGATCTCTCTCTGATAAATAAATAAAAATCTTAAAAAAAAAAATATAGTGCAGGCCAGTCATTTTGCACAAGGGCTCCCACTGTAACTTCGTCTTTTTTTCTCATGATTGATTTATAATTCTGATGATGCCTACCTCCCACCGCCTCATATTAGGAGACACACAATGTCAGTTTGCTCCATTATTGATGATGCTACATTTGATCACTTAAGTAAAATGATGTCCAGGGCACCTGGATGGCTGAGTCAGGTCATGATCTCAGGGTCCTGGGATTGAGCCCTGCATCCAGCCCCCAGCCCCCTGCTCAGTGGGGAGTCTGCTTCTCCCTCTCCTTTGGTCCCACCCCCCGCAATTCTGCTCTCTCTCTCTCTAATAAATAAGTAAAATCTTAAAAACAATAAAAAATGTTTTTAAATGTACAACAAATTTCCCCATTATATATGTTCCATTTCTACCTTTTCTTATAAAGTGTTTCTGAGAGAAAACATTTTTTTTGAGATTTATTTTTTACTTTTTTATTAACAAATAATGTATTATTAGCCCCAGGGGTACAGGTCTGTGAATCGTCAGGTTTACACACTTCCCAGCACTCACCATAGCACATACCCGCCCCAAAGTCCATAATCCAACCACTGTCTCCCTACCAACCCCCCACCCCAACAACCCTCAGTTTGTTTTGTGAAATTAAGAGACAAAGTAGGAGAGAAAACATTTTTAAGATCATGTGAGTATCTACTCCCCCAAAACTTTTACCTAATAGTTTTTTTATCCATTGGTGATGTTTTCTTGAATCTATAATTTGGGGGGAGTTCTTAAATAATAATGGTTTTCTTATTTTTTTTTTTTAAGATTTATTTATTTATTTGACAGAGAGAGATCACAAGTAGACAGAGAGGCAGGCAGAGAGAGAGAGAGAAGAGGAAGCAGGCTCCCTGCTGAGCAAAGAGCCCGATGTGGGACTCAATCCCAGGACCCTGAGATCATGACCTGACCTGAAGGCAGCAGCTTAACCCACTGAGCCACCCAGGCACCCCATGGTTTTCTGATTATATTATTTTTTCTTCATTTATTAGCAAGCATTCTTCTGTAAATGACTGAGTCTTAATCTCACCCCAGTAAATATTGATAGCATCTGTTCAAGAACATAAATTAATCCCCTCATTTTATATATAATTAGTATGATATATTCCCCAAACTCATGGCACAAATATGGTCAAATACCTTCTATCATCCTACTTAACTGCTCAGGTCCTCACCTTTCTTACTGATAGAAAGCCAGCTACCAACGTTTGGATTTTGGGATTCCCTCTCCTTCCTTCTCTGAAGTGGTCAAAAAAACTGACCGATGGTCAGAGCAGGAAGGGGTGAAAGAGGGACAGAGGGAAGGAGAGATGAAGGTGACAGCCACATAGATTTTTATAAAGCATCTTCAGGGTAGTTATTACCAGTGTAGTGAATGGCTGACATCTGGTGGTAAAACAGTAAAAATTTGCATGGATTTGTACACTCCTAGAAGAGGGGCCATTTGGTGAATGACGGTTGTGTCTTCAAGAATAATTTAAAATGCTGCGAGTCACCCAGTTTTTATGTCCACATCATACCAAGCACCCAGGTATTTGAAAAGATCTGTAACATCAGGTGTCACATAGATACTGACAGTATCCATTGTCATCTTGACAATGGAGTCACTATTCTCCAAACCAAAGAATGGAAAACCATGAAATAGTTCAGCTACTTTTTCTTTTTAACATGAACACTTAAGGAAGGAAAAATAAACATATATAATGGCATTCAAAATCATTTGCATATTTTGTTAACCCATTGCCATTTTAAGAAATAAGAGAAAATTAAAATTAAGTTCAGAAAAGTTTAAAAAAATGGGTGCTTGGTATTGATCTCTGGGAAAGAAGACACAGGCGATAATGATGCCAAAGGCCATTACATCATTGGCTAGGAGATTGTGACCTGGACTGGATCTGAAAACTGGCAGATCTTTGTACAGTGCTGTGGGACTTGCTCATCTTCCACAGCTCTGGGGACAGCGCCAGTCCCAGGTTTGTGCCCCTACTCATCAATCAGTTCTTGGTGGTCTATGGCAAGAAGCCCAACCTCAAGTTTGCCAGTCCTCCAGGTTTCAACAGCCATGGTGGAGCCCCACAATTCCTTCTTGATCATTCACATGACCTTAGATCATTCTTGCTGTGCCTTCATGGTCACCAAGGAAGCCATCTATGACATATAGGTCAGCGCAACCAGGATATCATACATACTAATCTCCATCATTTGATTGGGCAGGTTGTGTCTATCATCATTACGTCTCTGCAATTTGACAGTACCCTGAATGTGAATTTGACAGGCTTCCCAACCAACCTGGTCCCATACCCCCACATCTACTTTCCCCAGGCCACCGACTCTGAGGCATCTCAGCTAAGAAGGCCTACGATGAGCAGCAAGATCACCAACACCTGCCTGAAGCCAGCCAGTCAAATGGCCAAGTATGACTCTTGCTGCAGCAAGTACATGGTTTGTGGCCCGTGGTGTTGGAGGGACAAGCCATATCAACACAGCCTTTACCAGCAACAGGATGAAATGCAACACCCAGTTTGTGGATGTTGCCCAACTAGATTTAAAGTGGACGTCAACTACCAGCCCTCTGATTGTCATCCCCCAGGGAAACCTGGCCAAAGAGCAACAGAGTGTGGGCGTACTAAGCAATACCACTGCCGTGGCTGAGGTCTGGGCCTGCCCGAACCGTAAGTTTGATCTCACGAAGCAAAGTGAACATTTATGTGTTGTATGTGGGGGAAGGCATGTAGGAAAGAGAGGTCTCTGAGGCCCAGGAGAACTTGGCAGCTCTGGAGAAAGATGGGGAAGAGGTAGGCATGGATTCTGTGGAAGAATATGAGAATGCGGCTGGCAGCATGGCTGGTTTCAAGTTGTTTACAATTAAATTTCCTGTATTAAATGATTAAAATAATAACTCTATGACTACTAAAAACCATTGAATTTTCACTTTATTTTTATTTTTTTAAAGATTTTATTTATTTATTTGACCGAGAGAGACAGAGATCACAAGTAGACAGAGAAGCAAGCAGAGAGAGACGGGGAAGCAGGTTCCCCACCGAGCAAAGAGCCCGATGTGGGCTCGATCCCAGAACCCTGAGATCATGACCTGAGCCAAAGGCAGAGGCTCAACCCACTGAGCCACCCAGGTGCCCCTGAATTTTCACTTTAAATGAGTGAATTTTATTGTATGTTAATTTTATATACATACACACACACACACACACAATCATATTCAAAACTGGTAAACAAGACCATCCTCAAAGCCTGAAAATTCCTAGTCACAGTCGGGCCATGTAGAAATTGCTTTGTATCTTCCAAAACTGAGTCATATCTCCTTCAAATAATGAATCATTCCTACCCCTACCAGGGGCCTCACTGATGAATTCTCTAGCTTCACACTTGTGAAAATGCCCTATAGCTGTCCTGCTTAGGCCAGCTGTCTACTCTTCCCCAGGGTGTCCTGCAACCCTGCTTTCCTTGCTTAGGTAAAGGCCTACAGATATGGGAACATTTTTGTTGTGGTGTGGAAGTCTGCATCCCACAGCACAATTTCTCTACCTGGTGCCGTCCTCTTGCTGTACCCTCCTGCCCTCCATCTCACTGTCAGGCACATCTACTGCCTACTGTGGATTCCACAGCTCAGGGAGCCCAAGTCTGTGACATTCAAAACCTGAAGAGTCTCCCAGAGGGGAGAGATGAGAAGCTAGCTATGGAAAGAAAGGAACTGTGTAGGAGGAGAACAGAAAAACATTCAGCTTTCTACTCCTTCAGTACCTTCAGTGCCCATTCTGTCTTCCTACTATACATGACCAGTCTTTCCACACAGCTGGAATAAAATTCTTTTCCACTGGAGCCAAACACAGCTTCCTGTCAGAGTGAACTGAAATATCATATTGTTTCAGAAAAGCTCTGTATCCCAATGATCTTGGCAATTCAGGTATCTCAGTAAAATACATACTATGCTAAGACTTTCAGGTTCTATTATGAACTGACTGGAATTCAAAGGAAGATTTAGGATTGAAGGCTAATAACTTCAAGTTTGTGAGGTAGGATAGGACATATTCCTAAGAATTTCTGATTCTTATTCTGGAAAAAAAAAAAAAAGGTTCTGTCTCCAATTTTCAAATTGAAAATTGAGGTAAAAGTAGGAATTGATATTCTATATAAATTACACTGGATTGTAAATTCCTTAGCAAAGACTAAGTGCTATGTGATTACAAAATAATATGTTACTGCAAAGACTAATGTTCTATCTCATTAGGTTTCTATTGGCAGATGAGAATGAGATTCTTGAGAACTTGCAGGCTTTATTTGTAGTCCCTTAAATGTGGCGTTCACATCTGGTATACCCAGCAAAAGGCGGAAGGGGGCCAAATGCTCTGCTGCCATCATTCATAAAGCTAGGAACCTTGCTTGAGCATCTGTTCGATTGGCCAGGTAATATAAATAATGCCACAGACTATGTATAATCAGTCACCAGATGTCTTGGATCACTACCTCAGCCAAGATTAACAAGAAATGTGGCAGGTCAATAGCAAGTACAGATCTCTGTAGCAAAGAGAACGTCTTGGCCTCTCCAAAGGGACACATATTAATTAAAGTTTCATTCTGGAGAGTTCCAAACTGTGCATAAGTGAATGCTGAATTCCTATCCCCAGGACTCCAGATTCATATCCAAATATCTACCCAGTGGATCTACTCAACGTATAATAAGCATCTCAAACTCAACACGTTCAAACTGAACTTCTCTTTTCTTCCCCAAACCTGTTCTTCCTAGTCTTCTTCATCTCCGTGCTTCTAGTCCTGCAAGCCTAAAAAGTTTAGAGTCCTCGTAGATTCCTCTCCTCCTCTAAAAGCTATCTCTGGTGTCAGCAAATCCTGTTTACCTTTAAAATATAACCGATACTAACCATTTCTCATCGCCTCCACTGCTATCCGTGCCGTCATCTCTCCCCTGAATTACCACAACAGCCTCATAACCAGTCTGCCAGTGTGCTTTTTCTCACCATTCCTATTCCAGTTTGCAGAGTGATTATCTAAAACAAAAATAATAAGTCAGATCATGTCTCTTTTCTCAAACACTTCCAGTGAGCTCCCATCTTAAACTAAAAACAGAGTCCATACAATGACCTATATGGCTGGACACAATTTATTTCACCCCCTAGCCTCTGTGGTCTCCTGCTGTACTCCCCCTTATTTCATTCTAGGTCTCCTGGACCCCTTCTTATTCCTCAAAATGCCAGACACAGAAACACTACATTTTTCACTTGCTATTTCTTCTCTCTGGAATGCTCTTCCACTAGGTATACACATGGCTCCCTTTCTCATTCTATTCAGAATTTGTCATCTTCTCCTGTTAAGTTGATTTTTCTGCTCCCTATGATGTTTCTGATTTCATCCATGCTTTCTTTTTATGTAGCTTTAACCTACTCATTTTCATTGCATTTAGCATTCTACTGTACAAATATGTCACAATTTATCAATTCTATTGATGAAAATCTATGGTGTTTCCAATGCTTTGTTATTATGAAAAAAATCCTCTTATAAACATTCTTGAACATAGCTCCTGGTGCAAAATTGCTGGATTATAGACTTGCTGCATCTTCAGCTTTGCTTTGCTACATAAAGCTTAACTATTTTTCTAAAATAGTTGTGTCTATTGATACACTCACCAACTATGTATAACTGTATTATCTCCTCTACATCCTTGCTGATATTTTTAATTATTCCCAATATGGTAGTTTTAAATCATCTTTAATAAGGGTTTTGATCTGCATTTTTTTCTGGCTATTAATGAGGTTGAGCATCTTTTTGTATGTCGATTGACTGTATCAGGAATCCAACAGGGAACAAATGACAAGTTAGTAATCAAAGGAACTAAGTACAAAGATGTACATGGAGTGTAGGAGAACCCAGTCTGTCCACAATAGTGTTGTTTCCACCCTAAACCCAAAAGGACAAGAAGAGGAAAAGGTTACTGAAACCCTAGAATAGTTCTTACAAAGCAGGAAACTTCGGCTAAAAGAAATAGCTAGAGTGAGGAAGGGATCAGGGAGAATATCTCAACTTCATTCTCCTCCCTCCTTCTGGTCTATTGTCAGGAAGCTCCATTGGTTAAATCCAACTGGAAGTCAAAGGGAATGGGAACTCTGCCAATGCCAGGATCCGGGACAGAGCACAGGAAAAGAATGTAAAGTTGGTATGTAGGGGCAAACAAAAGGTATCTGTAGGTGCTGTTCATGTTCACTTTTCTCTCCTATGAAGTACTTGTTCAAGACTTTTGCCCATTTTTGCATTGGATTATCTTTTTCATATTGATTTATATGGACAATAATTTCTATTGCAAATGACTAGTTTTTCTCGTAATCCTTACGACTTTTCTTTTTTCTTGTCCTAATATATTGGCTGGAGCACCTAATACAATAGCAGTGACACCTGTCTTGTTCATGATCTTAAGGAGAATACTTTCAATGTTTTCCTCATTAAGTATAAAGCTTACTATAGGATTTTTTCTTAATAACATATACTGTATCAGGATAGGGAAATGCTCTTTTGAGTTTGCCAAGAGTTTCCTGTTGCTCTTGTTGTTTTAAATTTCAAATGGATGTTAATATTCAGTGAATATTTTTTTCTGCATCTACTAGATCCAGGGTCTAAAAACTAGTGTCCTTAAAGGCCAAATCCTTCCCACATTTTTAAAAAATAAAGTTTTATTGGAAAACAGCCACACATACCTGTTTAGTACACATGGCTGCTTTCACACTACAATGGCAAAAATGTGTAGTTCTATGGCCAGCAAAGCTAAAAATATTTACTATCTAGTTAGCCTTGGGCACAAGTTTGCCATCTAGATGATTATACAAGTTTCCTTTTTACTTCTGATCTTTTTGTTTAACTGGCTATTCTCAGAGTGAACACCCCAAATCCGCTCCTTGTCATTTACTGTTCCATTGCCTACAAGGCTTATTTTTACTGCTTGCATCCTGAAGCTTCCTTGCCACTTGCTTTTCCTGGAGGCTGACAAATGAGAGGAAATAGGGAGCCCCCGTTGGTCACAGCACTGACCAGAGGTTCTGGCAGTAGACACATTCTTCTATGGCTACAAATACTGATGGTTAACCCTCTTCCATAACTCCATCTCTCACTAAGCATTTCCTCTTCTTGCGCTTTCATTCCTATAGGTTTCTGGCTCCTACTGGTCATCAAAGGGATGTCCAACTATCCCTTATTGGTTCCATTAATCCTTCTTTAACTTGTTCCTTAAATTTCCTTCAGTTATAACTGTTTTTTGTGTTTCATCTCTTTCTTGCCGTGTCTCTTAGAAATGTAGCCATTAATTATAAAAATTGCTTTTCTAAATCAACCTTTAATTTTGGGGATCTACTACTCAATTGCTCATAATGCATATTGTTATAGGTCACTGTATTCAGTTTGTTTTTTATTCTTTTTCGTGTTTGTATTTGTATTTATTTTTAAATTTTTATTTTATTTAATCAATTAATTAACATGTAGTACATTATTAATTTCAGAGGTAGAGTTCAGTGATTTATCAATTGCCACATTTGTATTTATGGGAGAATAACTTGTTACTTTCCTTTTTCTTTCTGTCCTTTTCAGATTTTGATTATTACAATTATGCCACCCTCATGTCAAGACTGAAGGAGTATCCTGTTTCTAGACTGAATAGTTTGTGTAAGGTGTAATACTATGTGTTCTTTAAATTTTGTTATGTTTGGCAAAATCATCTGGCTTATTATTTTTTTTTAATCACAGTCAGTTAAATTTTTTTTAGAATTTATCCATTTTAATGTTTCAAGTTTATTGAAACAAAGTTGTAATATCTTCTATCTTTTAAATATATGTCTCATATCAGGTCCTGACCCTTTTTACCTCACAGTATTGTTTATTTATAAATTCCCTAGGTTTATTTTTTCTTAGTAGAATTGCTAAATTTTGCCTCAGTTCATGTCATTATATGTTCATTTTCTATTCCATTAATTTCCATTACTCTCATGATTTCAATCATTCCATTTTCTTTAGGCTTATTCACTTGTTCTGTTTAGATCACATTAAATTACGTTAACTCATTACTTTATAACCCCTTTTTTTTTTTTTTCCAATATAAGCACATAAGTCATAAATTTTCCTCTAAGGACAATTTGAGCTGCATTCTACAAATTTTAAACAGCTTAACTGAGATATAATTCACACAGCATATAATTTACCCAGTTAAAGTGAATACCATAACAGTTTTTGGCATATTATGTTACTCACTTGATGGTAAATTATAGTAAAATATATATAATATAGAAGTTGCCATTTTAACCACTTGAAATCTACCATTCATTGGCATTAATTGTATTCACAGTGCTGTGCAACCATCACCACTATTTCCAACATGTTTTCATCATTTCAAACAGTAACTTTGTAATCAATAACCATTAACTCTCTTTCCCACTCCCCTTGGCCCTAGTAACTACTAATCTACTGTCTCTATAAATTTGCCTATTCTTAAATTTCATCAAGTGAAATCATACAATATTTGTCCTTTTTGTTTGGCTTATTTCATTTAGAATAATGCCTTCAGCAGTCAATGACGTAGCATTATTCAGAACTTCATTCCTTTTGATGGCTAAATAATATTCCATTGTACATATATACTGCATTTTGTTTATCCATTCAGTTGCTGATGGACACTTGTGCTGTTTCCACCTTTTGGCCATTGTGAATAATGCCGCAATAAACACTGGTGTTCAAATATCTCTTCCAGTCCCAGCTTTTAGTTCCTTTGGGTATACACCCAGGAGTGAAATTACTGGTACATACGGTAATTTTATCTCTTTGAAGAACAGCCAAACTCTTTCCTTAATTAACTGAACCATTTTACATTCCTATCAGCAATGTACAAGGGTTCCAATTTGTCTACATTCTCATCAATACTTGCTATTTTCCATTAAAATATAGTGCAGCCGTTCTAGATGTGAAGTGATATCTCATTGTGGTTTTGATTTGCTTTTCCCCAAGTACTAATGATACTGAGCATATTTTCCTGTGCTTTCTGGCCATTTGTAGATCTTCTTTGGAGAAATGTGTAATTGAGTCCTCTGTACATTTTTTTTTTTAAGGTTTTATTTATTTGACAGAGAGAGAGAGAGAGAGAGCACAAACAGGGGGAGTGACAGGCAGAGGGAGAGGGAGAAGGAAGCTCCCTGCTGAGCAGAGAGCCCAGTGTGGGGGCTTAATGCAGGGATAGATCCTGGGATGCTGGGATCATGACCTGAGAGTTTTTATTTTTTTTTAATTTTTTAAAAAATTATGAGTTTTTAATATATATTTTTTCTGCACTTTAGGTTTTGTTTTGTGTTGTTTTGTTTTTTTACATTACATAAATAGAAGCCATTACCTCTTCAAACCGTATTAATTACCCTAGGTAAAATTAGTGATTATTAAACATAGTTGGGTATGGCTTAACAGAGGTCTGACTCTAAGTCTTGTTCTGAAAGCCTAGGCAGATTTGCCACTGATTTACTTCTAGTATGATCAAGTCACATAAACCACCACTATGATCATTTTATCACTATTTATTACATAAAATTGAAAAAATGAGTAATATATATATTTGTAAGGATATATATCCTTATATATATATTTGTATATATATACATATATGTATCTCTTGATACATACATATCTCTTGATATGTACAGATATACATATATATATGTATATATATTTGTAAGGATGAAATTCTAAATAAATAGAGCAAAACCCAGAACAAAACACTGCTCAGAAGCTCAGAGACTACAGATTTTGTATTATGATGCAATAGAAAACGTGGTATTGGAGGAGAATTATTCCATCTAGTCTTTTTCCTCCATCGCTAATATGAAAGTGATACAGGGGAAGGATTAAAGTCAGACCCCCTTTCCTTTAGTTTCTCCTGATTCTCCACTTCGATTCCTGAGACTTTGAGAACTAACAGAGGCTTCCTTGGGATATAGGGGAGAGGAACAAAGTTGTCATTGACTATCTGGTCTCCTCCAACTACTCACCAGGCTATCTGGTCTCCTCCAGCGACCCACCAGCCAAGGCTTTCTTGTGTGCTCCTCACAAGACCTTCAAAGTCTGAACAATGAGGTGGTCAGATACGGCAAGTCCCCTGGGCCCAGTGCCACTTAACTTCTAAACAAGTTGTGGCTGGGTGCACAAAGGAAGTAGTATTAATGGGAATAAGGAAGAAAGGGGGTGAGGAGAACACTGAAGGATTGATTAGAGGAAGCAAAAGAGTCATTTTGCCTGGGCCTCACACTCAGGGCAAGCTACCAGTTTAGGTACTTTTTAATTTGATGGCACCGAATTGATCTTTGCCTGCTTAACATTGTTAATACTGCACAAGGCTAGCATTTCCCACTGAATAATAAAGCACTTGTAGAAAATAAAAGTTTGAAAGAAGTTTGCTTTTTAAATGCTTAATTTCTTTTTTTAATTACTAATTATACTGGTTAGAAACTCCCACTGGAAGTGGCCCAGCCCTTTTTAGACATGTGAACAAAACACTGTTACAACTTTCTATATAGTCAAACATAAGCAGAAGAGAATACTTACTTCTTTTTCAAGGCTTAATGTAGGGATCTGAACAAAATGTCTGTGCAAAAGGCTACCAATGAGATTTTGATTGAACATAAGTAATGTATTCATTAAGAACTGTAGGTACTACTTTACTATCCAATTGGAACACAAGCTCTAGGAGTGTAGGGATTTTTGTTTCCCACTAATATAACCTCAGTGCCAGAACAGTACTTGGAGCAGAGCAAGCATTTAATACATATCTTTTTTGCGTGTATGAATGAATCCCATAGCTACATATGTAATAAGTTTTCTTTTATAAATCTCAGTGAGTTACTTTTTTTAGACAGTCACACAAGAAAATTTTACACTGTAAATGTTAATAATGATATTTAAAAATAACTTTTCAAGCCAAGATATTATTCTCACTTAAAATATATTTCTCTTCTATTGTAGCTCAGGATCTCCATTTTCTACTGTATCATGTTTTTAAGTGTTCCTAAAAATACCACAAGGTGGCATACAAAACCTCATAGAGACATTTCTGGAATTCTGTCAAAATTTTATTATAGACTTACAGAAAAACCACCCTGAAATCCAGGCAAGAGGGATTTGCTTGAGGGCTAGGATCTGTTCCACTCTAGCATATGTCTCTCCCTACAGGGTGAGAAGACGAAAGAGCCCAGGGACATGCCCCTCTTCACCTGGAGAACCCCTTCCAAGGCCTTCCTGGTCCGTCCCAGAAGGGCAGGTGAAGCTGGAGAGCACATACCAAAGGTCAGGACTACTCAAGTAGTGCATCTGCAGGAGCTAGGTGGGTTGTCCTTAGGAGAAGACGGCACTGGGACAGAGGGCTCTCTGAGTTCATCTCTCCCTGTTCTGCCACACATTAGTGCAGGGCTTGAGGAGTCCAAGAATTCTGGGAACCTTAAGAAGGCATGTTTGACAAGGTAGGAACAGTTTGTTAGTGTGATTTGTAACTTCTGATTATTTAGGTAAACGGTATGTGGACCTCCATTTTCACTGACAGAGCCCTGCAAACATTAGAGACAAGACTGCGTGTATACATAACTTGTTGATTGTTGTGTGTGTATATTTGCTTACTTATAATCTGTACTTGGAATTCCTACTTTAGAATCCCAAGATTTCAATAACAAAATCAGCAGCTTATTTGAATAGCTTGTATTGGCTATCAGGATTTAAAAATTACTCATCAAAATGGCCTACAATAGAATTTGTAAACAAAACTAAGTACAGCAGCTATTATATTTATCTGTCACTATTTCGGTTTTTCTCCTTCCAGGAATATAGGAGGACTGTACTTAACCTATCCTTTGGTGTTAGGTGTGGCTATGTGACATTTATTTTAAATTCTGGTTTAGACTCTTTATAATAATTTTATTGAGATGTAACTCTCATATCATAAAATTCACCCTTTTATAGTGCACAATTCAGTGGATTTTAGTATCTTCAGTTATACAACTAACATCACTAACTTTTGTACCATTGCCACCTGTACCCGTTAGCAGAGTATGACCAGATTTGACCACTGCAATTTGAGTAGGAAGGTTGTATATACCGTGACAGCAAGTCTTTTCCAGAGCTAGTGCTGCGTTCACCACCTTGTCCCCTTGCCACGGTGGCTGGTGTATTCCACAGGTGAGGCTCTATCAGCCTGCATCTTGAAGGATACAAATGGAACCAACCATTAAGAATGTGGCTAAGAAATAAAAGTTTCATTATGTTTAGTTACTAAGAGTCTACCATGATCCATGCACACAGGATAAAGATCTGTTTCATCAGAAACTACTTGAAGCGGAATTTTTTTACAGTGCTTAGAAATTGTAATTATAAAATGACTCATTACTAATCACCCCCTTATAATGAAAAAGAGGCTGATTTTGAATGAGATGACTATTGAAGGAAAGTTACTTCATTTGAGCTAAGGACACTTAACCAATTACATTTACCATAGAAGGTCCAATATGACTCCATCATGAACTTTGATCTGTTAATGGGAACATGACAGGTATCACTATTTGGGACAACTATGCTTTAAGGTTTCCTTCTAGAATCCTACCTGGAATTTACTTGGTCTATGGTATAAGATAAAGCTCCAGATTGGTATTTTTTTCCTCCAATCTTTTACCCTCTAGCCTATATTAAACATAATCTTTCTTCTTAAATGAGTAATTGCAGTATCTCAGGTCTCCATTTTCGGTATCCTATCACTATTCAGTATGGTTGATACATAAAATGTGAGATATTCTATAGATCTTAAGCTATGCTCTATTCATGAATAATGAATGCTACCAGCATAGCTTAGGTTCCCATTACTTATCATCACTGCAAAATCGTTATCAATGACGAATGCCCATTCTTTTCTTCTCTCTTCCTCTAACGTACTAGCTGCCAGATTAAACTCCCTAAAATGTAGTTCTGATCGTGACACTTCCCTATACAAAAACCTTCAACAGAGTCTCAGTTGGAGGAGCATTGGACTCTCTTCATTTGGGGTACTGAGTTTAATTAAGCCTTATGTTGTGTGTAGAGTTTACATTAAACAAAACAAAACAAAACAAGAAGTAAAAAACCAACTCAAAATCCAAATACAAACTTTAAAAAATCCTCAGAAAATTAAAAAAAAAAACAAAAGGTAGCTAGGTATTGTATTATTTTGCTAGGGCTGCCAAAACAAAGTACCACAAACTTGGTTGCTTATAAAAAAGGTTATTTATTGCCTTACCAGTTCTGGAAGCTACAAATCTGATATAAAGATGTTGACAGGGATGATTCCTTCTGAGGGCTGTAGGAAGAATCTCTTTCTATGCCTCTTCCTTAGTTCTAGGTGATTTAATGGTAATCTTTGGCATTCCTTGGCTTATAGAAGAATCACCCAAATCTCTGCCTTCTTCACATGGCACTATCCTTGAGTCTATGCCTAAACTCCTTCCTTTTATAAGGACATCAGTCATATTAGATTAAGACCTCATTCTACTGCAATATGACCTCATCTTAACTAATGTTTACATCTGCAATAACTCTATTTCCAAATGAAGTTACATTCTGAAGTACCAGAGTATAGGACTTCAACACAGGAATTTGGAGGTATACAACTCAATTCTTACCAGTATTCAAAGCCCTCCACTAGCTTTCCTACTTCCCTTTTCAGCTTTATTTTCCCATACCTTATTATGTCACCTTACACCTGAGGCACTGCAGACAACAAAAAGCTTTCTGTGAATCACTACAATACTTGTTCTGTCTGTTCATTTTTCTTCAATTCTTTTGGACCCTCTCATCACATCCTGTGTATTCTTCAAGGTCAAACTCAAATGATCCTTCTCATCCTTCTAAGCATAAACCCAAGATTTCTATCTAGAAATAACTTCTCTCTTTTTTGACTCCCTAGGTGTATTATTTGTACTTCTCTAATGGAATTTAGCATGTAATTTGTAACTTGTGTTATACATGGCTTATATTGGCCTATAATCCTTACCAGACTGTAAGCCTCTTATGAAGATAAGACACACATCTAACTCATCCTTTAATTTTCTCACAGTATTCTTCAAAGTGCTTTCTAACAAATATTTGTTGAATAAAGTTATAAATATCATAGAGCTTATAGTTTAAAACCTCTAATACTATCTTATCATTAGTATTTACTTAAGACTGGCAGAAAAAATTTTATTAATGGGTACTTTTGACTTTAGTATGTTTTATGGAAATACACAAATGTTTTCAAACCAATATATGGATTCAGATGCAAATTCTGGGCCTAAAAGGTGAAATTATCAATATCCTATAAGAGCCCATTAAACAACTCTAAATTCTTTCCTACAATATTATTTTTGAAAGTCCCAATGACACAGAAACAAACTTCACTTAATTCACTGTTACAGTTGAATAAATATTTATTAAGCCCATTCTAGGTAGTTCAAACTTGTTTTTTAAAGGGGAGAAATAATCCAAAAAAACCTGTAAACTGAAAACATGGTACCAACACCAGAGAAAGATCTGACAGTCTTGAGCTGGAATTTAGTTTCCCTCATAAGAAGCAATCATACTTTGCTTATTCTATTCTCATAAGAAAAAGTGGGTTTCATATATTATATGCTTCCTTTGCCTTTATATATATGTACTGACACTTAAACATGACACAAGTTTAGATAAATTAATAGTTATAAAATAAACCTTCAGGATTTAGTCATTCAGAGAATGGCAAGACACTTCTATACAACTTTTTTTAAGTGGAAAAGATAAAGATTCAAGGAGTTATACTTTTTAAACAATCACTTTACGTGAGTTTTGGTATTTACTAACTTAAGTACTCAAGGACTTGGTTTGAAGAGTCCAACAGACTGAAAGTCTGCTTTTCAAGAGTACTATGATCTTCTATCAATGGAGAGATTTTGGCATTTCTAAACTCTAACAGTTCACGATCTTTGCTTGATGTGAGTAATTCATTATCAACTACACCAATAGCTGCATCTTCTACCAGAATATTTGCTTGGTATGCTCCAACTGGAATTTCAGGCAATCCAATGTAGTCATGATCTGCCACGACTGAACCTTGTAAGAGATAAAGACTGTCTGAAAGAAGAAACATTGTAAGTTCACCTTTTAGAATTACAATTAAACATCATTTAAAAATTAAACAGTGTTAAATGAGGACGAAATCCCAAGTAATAAAAATTAACTATAAGATTAACTTCTGGTGGGTTCTCCTATCTGCTAAATAAATATACATGTCAAAGGGCGAATAAAATCATACATACATTTGACAGTTCATATATATAGAATTTGGGAAAGAGCAAAGATTTTAAAAGAGCCAACTTTTCCCATTCTCTTGATTTGTCTTTGGCAGGTATGTGTGATGTGGTAGAAGTGGCTGAAGATTATGGTGAAGATTACAAGCAAAGTTATAAAACTCTGCTTTTGATGATAGGCTTTACATAACTATTGCGAGGCACCTCTGAGTCAATTAATGGGATACTGAAAGATATTTAACAAATTAAATTGTTACATTTGTAACTTTGATCTTCAAATAATCCATATTAGAACAATAATGTCAAGTTGTTTATAATTAGGACAATAATATTGAGTTGTTTATAATATGAAATTTATTTATAAACTATGATGAAGTTCCTAGCATCAGGCTTATATGACAGTTACTAGTGTCAGACTGATACAATATAGGTAAGTAAGCAGACTTATATGTAAGTAGGCAGTTTAAAATGCTTAGCTTATTTGGGGCACTTGGGTAGCTCAATGGGTTAAAGCCTCTGCCTTCGGTTCAGGTCATGATCCCGGGGTTCTGGGATCGAGCCCTGCATCGGGTTTTCTGCTCGACAGGGAGCTTGCTTCCCTTCCTCTCTCTCTGCCTGCCTCTCTGCCTACTTGTGATCTCTCTCTGTCAAATAAATAAATAAAATCTTAAAAAAAAATGCTTAGCTAATTTAAGCCCAATGTTCAAAATGTTCATGAACTTTTCAGGTGGAGCTAAAATCATACCAAAAATACTGCCAAAGAATTCCCCTTGTCAGCATTCAGTTCTGTTTTGAGCAAACTTATCATTACTATCAGGAAAAAAAAAAAATGCTTCATAAGAATGTTAGACTGACAGCAAAACAGGAGCAACTATTAAAAAAAAGGTTAATGTATATAAAACGATTCCTCCCTACCTGATATTTTAATTTATTACAACAAGGAATTCTTCCACCATAGATGATTAACTTCCTGGACCCCGCCTTCTCTTTCTGGATTTTCTCCCCAAACATTAATGATTCTCTTTAAGATTTTAATAGCTTAAAGAACCCTCAAATTTTAGGTTCAAGAAATAGCAAGAGGAAGATTAATTGTCCATTAGATTAGAAGTCAAGGGAAGTTTCTCAGAGCAGATAAATTTCCTAATAAACCCAGGAACACAATCTTATTCTACCCATTCTCGTACTAGTATGCGAAAAGCTCAATGAACCTATTCCAATCCTGTAGATTTACACACTTAAGAACTTTTTATTTAAAAACTTAAAAAGGTCAAAGACATGCTGCTTTCTACCCAAAGATGGCCTAAGTGGACTTGGGGATGTATGGACATTTAGTTTTGCACATTTTGTTCTTCATTAGGCAGAGTATACTTGGAATTTTAGTTTTGAGAGATTTTCCAAGTCTTACCCCACCAATTCTTATTTATGCAAAAGTAGAAATTAGACTAAAAAAGATGTAAGATACACATACTATGATGAAAACAAAAGCGTGGATAAATAAAGAACTAAGATTTGTTTTGTTTCATGAAAGCAGACCATAACTGCAGTAGAGAGAATAATGGGCCCCAAAAGATGTTAATGTACTAAAACTCCCTGGAACCTGTAAATGCATTACCTTACATGACAAAGGAGAATTAGAGAAGTGATGGAATTAAGGTTGAGAGCCAGCTGACACGAAAGTAGGGAGATTATCCTGCATTATCCAGGTGGGCCCAAGGACAAGGGTCCTTAACTGTGGAACAGGGAAGAGAGAAGGCTGCAGTAACTGATGTGGGGAGGACTCAACCTGTTATTGCTGGCTTTGAAGACAGAGGCAAGAGACCACAAGCCAAGCAGTGTGGGCAGCCCCTAAAAGGTGGAAAAGGCAAGGAAATAGGTTCTTTTTGGGGCCTCCAAAGAGAACACAGCCCCAGCAATGCCTGATTTTAGCTCCTGATTTATTGGAATTCTAAGCTATAGAACTGTAGGATGTCTTAACCAATTAAATTTATGTTAATTTGCTATAGTATCAATAGGAGACTTATGAAATATGAAAACCATCTCAGAAACTGTGAAGGGCAATCAGTAGATGGAAATCTATAAAAACTCTTTGCCAAAACAAAACAATAAAACTGCTCAAAATCTATATTGGGTAGAATAATGAATCAGTAATATTTTCCTTTTCAGAACATTAAGATTGCAAAGAGATACAATAGTATGTCCTAAAACTTACTAAAATAATTAGTCTTAAAAAAGTACCTAGCATTGAACTGGACAAAATGACATATGCCTGCTTAAAATAGCAGAGAGAAATACTGTAGACCGAGTACTGAATGTGCTCCCTCTACATTATGTTCTAGATAAGAATGGATAAATAGTTGGCAACAGAAGCTTATCTGCTTTGGAGAGTGAGTCTTTAAACAGCTAAAGATATCCCAGCTGGTAGTAGCAATGACAAGTACAGACAGATAAATTCATAGTTCTTTTGGCTATACCACTTCCAAATTTATGTCAAATGAAAGAGTAGGATTTAAGACATTCAAAGGCATCTAGTTCGCTTTACATTCAGTTCAAAGACTCTTTAAAATCAGCTTTTGAGGTAAAGATTTTCAGGACAATAGGTGATACTGAAGAAAAAGACGGCAGAAATCATATTTATTTTGAATTTCTACAAAGAAAAGAAACACAAAATAAGGAACAAATCAAGAACCAGATTCCAGGATGGCCAGATCACACTTCCTTTGGTTAACAAGAAAAAACAATTTTACCCATCTCAGTTTCTTGTATGTACACTAGTACTAATATTGTAATTTCCTTTATACTACTGGAAGAAATATCTACATAGAATTCAAGCATGAGGGAAAAATTAGACTGCCTCTGTTTAGAAACTGTTCTACTCAATTGGATTCTGAAATATGCAGCAGTAGCAAAATGTTTGGCCTCCTTTCTGAGAAAGTCTTTGGCAAGAGCAAACTGCAAAATGTTGAAGCAGATCCTGATATAGCAACATTTAAAATGTAAATTTTGTATTAAGTAAGGAAGGCTAACACATTAGAAGGCAGTGAGTCCTGAATGCTGAGGTTAAGGAGAAAATCTTGCTAGAAAGGAAAGGATAACATGTATCTATATAATCTTTTTTTTTTTTTTTCCCCTGCTTAACTTACATAAGGCAGAAATCATAAAGGGCAGCTCAGTACTGAGAAGAAGTACAAGGAATGAAAGTGCTGATCTTCCAACAAAGAGAACACAGGTGCTATGAGGTTTCAGAATTACAACAGTCCAAGGTAAGTTTATTAATATAGAAAACAGGCTGTCACAAGGAGAAGGAAAGGTACTAAGAGTTTTTAACTTGAGAGTTTTCATACAGATCAGTACAGATCAGAAGCAAAGTTGAGCTATTTACTGAGCAACCCCCTTGAGGGGGGGCTTTATCCTAAAAAAATAAGGTAAGATTAAATACTGTTACTTTTCTTGTAATATTCACTTACGCCTATTAAATAACTCAGTTGTTTAAAAATGTACTAAATTCACCTTCCATTAATTGTTACTCATATTTAAGGGATATCAATGCTTTATTTTTCTTTATAGGAAAAATTAGCTGGCTGAGGTACCAATTCACTTCCTCTCAGCTAACTGCCCCAGAGAAACTCTAGGGAGAGGTTACCATAGGACAAAATAAAACAGTCTCCATTAAATGGGATTTAATCTGAAAGCCATAGCAAAATATAATTTGTCTCTTAATTTCTGAAAGAAAGGGTTAACAAAATCAGGATATCCTTCTGACTGTTCAAAACCAACATCTGGGGTCAAGTTCAACCTTGTTCAGGCTATCACCTCTTCTTAAAGCACCTTACAGCATTTTGGTTACACCCGACCTTACAGCCTCCCCTGCATCTATCATGACCTGACTATAGCATAACATATAAAAATTAATCACTTTTTAAAAAAAGTATATTTATCTCAAAACAGAATTCTGGATGGTATGTTTGGTTTTGGTAACATTTATCTTAGTTGATATTTTCTCATGTTAAACCGAGACACAAAGTGACAAAATATTGTGAAAGTGAAAATTAAGAAGACGTAATTCTTCCTTCTGTGAAACAGGTCTAGTGTCTCCTATGTGAACTATGGGTAAATGTGTGAAAAGTACACTAGAAGTCAGAATAAGATCTCTTACAACCCTGACAGTTTCAGAAGAGTTATTCTAATAAAAGAGAATACCTGAGATCTAAAACTATACCACATCTTATAAAAATGAGAAGGGAAAAGAAAACCTAACCAAGAGAAGGGGTTTGGGCTAGGTTGGGGGTGGATTCTTATATTATTTTTAACTTCCGTCCTCATTCACAGGAAGTAAAAATGTAAAGAATTGACAGATGCTTACCTTGTTCACTGGACTCTCTTATATAGGGCTTAAGATGAGACATTTTGATAGGTCTTTTAAGTCTAGTCCCAGTGTTGTCTCTCAGAACAGCACATCCACTTTCTGTAATATAGTCTATGACACAAGGACCAACCCATTCAGACTGGAACCGACCATCCTTCCACCAATTTTTCCTTTGTCTTAAAACTTCATGACCCACTTTCAAATGAAATGGATTTAATTGCTTTGGTTTCTTTTTAACAATGATCTTGCTTTTATTTAGTTCATCAGGATTGCTGTTCTCCAACTACAAGAGCAAAATAAAAGAGAAAACAAAGGGATGAAAGAGCTGTAGTTTCTTGAAGGTAAATGTAGATAACAACAAGATGGTCACTGCTAATACAAAGCAGGCATGAATCCCATTTATTTTATTTTAATTTTTAAAGATTTTGGTTATTTATTTGACAGAGACGAGTGAGAGAAGGAACACAAGCAAGGGGAGTGGGGGAGGGAGAAGCAGGTTCCCCACTGAACAGGGAGCCAATGCAGGGCTCGATCCCAGTTCCCTGGGATCATGACCTGAGCCGAAGGCAGCTGTTTAATGACTGAGCCACCCAGGCGCCCCACCATTTAATTCATAAAGTCAAATTTCAAAACCAGTATCATTACCCCAACTTTACAAAGAAGTTAAACAGACAGGTTAAGTAATCTGCCCAAATTAAACTGGAAAGCAACAAGACCAGGAATATGAATTCAGCTCTACTGGATTCCAAAGAATAAAGCTTTCCCATTACTGCCTCTCAAAATTTTATAGCTAATAAACATACTGCGTAATCAAGACAAAAGCAGAATTTAACAGAAAACAAAATCTGGCTTAATATATCATATGTATGCCATATGTGTGTGTGTGCATGCTGAAATTTTTAAAATTACTTCATGAATTTTTAGACTATAGAGTTTTCTATTAAATAGAATCACCTGTCTTGCTGAAGTTGTCTTATTCTCTGTTATTTTATCAGCTTCTTTAATTGCACCTTGAATTTTGGCAAACATACTTGTATCATCACCATCCACTTCATGAAGAGCATCTGAAGTCTCAGGCATATAAGGATTGCGATTAAACATTTGAAAATATGGTGTATTTTTAGGAGGCTCCTATTTTAAGGAAAACGGACAAGGATTTGTAATAAAATATTTAAGTAGCCAAACAACAGTCATAACTCAAAAGTACAGAATCATAAAAAGACACATACCAAGTGAGTTACATTGAACGCAAATGAAATGGCTGATAGGTGATCATCCCAGTTGTTTGGGTGGTCAGCACAGTGTTTAGAAAGAAATGCTTTGATTGTGCTAGGTGTACTTTCAGTCGGATTAATGGTTTGGGAGGTATGAGAAATTACAATTTGCTTTGTGCCGAATAATCCACACAGTTCAACATTGATCTGAAAAATATATAAAACAAAGTTGACTTTAAAATTCGTATTTTACTTTTCCCTTGACTGAATGGCTTCAAAACAATCTGAATCTTGCCATTTTCACTGAACCATACCCACTCTATATAAAAACATACATACTGTATTTAAAACAGCAGTTACCATTTAGTGAGTCCTTACCATCTACTGGTAAATACACTAGATGCTTTACATGACTGTCATTATACCTTACAACAATCACGAGTTCTCATTAACCCCCTTTTAAATATAAGAAGTTTTGGGAGGCTAAATTCCTTGCCAAACATACATGTACAGCAAGGAAATGGAAGTACAGAATTTAACACTAACTCTGAGTTCATATAACATTTTAATTCAGCAGACAATTTTTCAAACAAACACTATATCACAAATCTAGTTAATAGTTACGTGACTTTGGCAAGTAACTAAGCTTCTGTGTACTCAGTTTCCTCATCTGTAAAATGAGGAAAATCCTACCCAGGACCCTTTTGAGAATTATATGAGTACATGTTTGTAAAGTACCTAAAACAGTTATTGGCAAGGATTAAGCACTTTATAAATTGTAATGTTACTATTATTGTTGTGGATTTATTATCTGCAGAGCCTAAAAAAAAGTCAAAATGAGTTGAGAAAACTAACAATAAGCAGTAAAACAAGAGTAAAATAGTCTATTTTTCCTACCTTATGCCTCAGAGTATTTTTTCTTATTATTTTTTATTGGGTAAACTTTTGGTTAATAAACTTGTCTTTTAAAAGATTGTATTCTTGTTGCCTAATTGTAAGAAGACAAGTAGTACCACAGTAACAAAAGAGGTAAAGCTAGTAAACGCACCAAAACCAAAATCACATTTCCCATGCTTCCTTGTAAGGAAGGAATAGTCATGTGATATAGTTTTGGTAAAAAAGATGTAAGTGGGAAGTTATTGGGCTTTTAGAAGTTGTTGGGTAGATTCAGCTGCTACTAGGTATTTTTGTCTATTGTCCTCCCCATTCTTTCTGTCTGAAATACAGATTTTTGTGGCATGGCCTCTGGCAGCCATATTGTGATCCTAAGACTGAGTCACATCTCAAAGATGGTAGAAGAGAAAACTAGAAGCATGGGTTCCCAAAGACATTCAGGTTAGCCTTCCAACACTGGACCATCTGGTCTTCTTTTACTTTTTGGAGTTTATATATTAGGCACAAGAGGAGTTCTCTCACTTGCAGGTGATACATTTCCTAGCTGATATTTGTAATAATTTAGGCTACTTCCTTTTAATCTTCTTTTTTTTTTTTAAGATTCATTTATTTATTTGAGAGAAAGCATGAGTTGGAGGGGGGAGGAGGAGGAAGCAGAGGAAGAGGGAGAGAATCCCAAGCGGACTCCACGTTCTGAGTGCAGAAGCTGATACTGGACTAATCCTATGACTATGAGATCAAGACCTGAATGAAACCACAAGTGGGATGCTAAACTGACTGTGTCACCCAGGAACTCCTCCTTTTAATCTTTTAATTCAGGAGTAGTTAAAAAGATATCCTAGAAAAAAAAAAATCCTAGAGGGGCGCCTGGCTGGTTCAGGAGATTGAACATGCAACTCTTGATCTTTGGGCTGTAAATTCAAGCCCCACATTGGGTGTAGAGATTATTCAAAAATTAAATCCTTAAAAACAAAAGAGAGGGAGACAAATCTCAGAGAACTGGTGTCATTTGGGTCAGCCTCAATCTGAGGTCATAATCAGTGGTTTTAAATGACTGAGCTCTGGAAGAGGGTCAAACCACTTCTTAGTTTCAAGAGGCTGTTGCCTAAGAATGATCCAGTGAATTCATTTGTGGGATGCCAGCCCGATATCCTAACCCCAGAGCCTTTTTTCTCCCATCAAACCAGACATTCTATTAGTTGTTACAATTTTGGTTTTCCACAGACATATTTTTAAAATCAAAGAAGTAGATTTTCCTTTGGAAAGTGTATTTTCTTTCCTTCAGAGATTTACAAAAAGTTCATGCAGTTTATTGAAACATCTGTATTTCCATCCAATTGTGTGTGTAATACACACACACTGTATGCATCCACAGTGTAATATTCTAATCTTATTTCAACACTTGAGCAGTGTTTGGTATGTGTTTGCTGACAAAAGAAACCATTTCATTTTGTCACCATTATGCTAATATTTAAGCCAAAAAGAACACATTTTCTCAATCTTCAGTGATTTTTAGTTTTTTGCTATTAAACTTTACAAAAGAGGCTTATAAACATTTATTGCTACCTTTGTTAAAATTTCCAAAGACCTGGATTATCACATGACTTTAAACATAACCAGAAAAAGTGGTGACTCATAATAGCTTCATACAGTCATTATTTTTATGTCTGAGCACTTCATGCACTAAGGGTGAAGCTTTTCATTAGATATGGTGGAAGCAAATCAGTATTTCAAATCAGTTTCTTGATATTTTGAATTTAGGTGACCAATTTCCTATCATATTTGTTTTCATCTCATTAATATGTCTATAAAAGAACTAGTACCAGAGGTTAAGTAGAAGTGTCAGCTCCATCATTTTCTTATGGCTGACAGGTGATTGCATTATTGTATTATCTTGTTTTCACTGTAAGAAACTTAAGCCACCTGGCTATTCTATGAGGAGTAGTTTGGTGGAAACCAGATGATGTTCAGAAATGCAACTACTACTGAAAACAAAGAATGAGCTAGGAAACTAATGAAGACCTCTTACATGTTGTGGATTCTTATTCTTTTCTCAAGATAACTTTATATATCATGTGTGATATACAATCCTTTTTTTTTGTTTTTAAAGCCTTCTTTTTTTTGTTTTTAAAGATTTTATTTATTTAATAGAGAGATACACAGTGAGAGAAGGAAGACCAGCAGGAGGAATGGGAGAGGGAGAAGCAGGCTTCCCGCCAAGCAGGGAGCCCGATGTTGGGCTCAATCCCAGGACCCTGGGATCACGATCTGAGCCAAAGGCAAATGCTTATCGACTGAGCCACCCAGAAGCCCCCAATCATCTGCCTTCTTACATGTTGTGGATTCTTACTCTTTTCTCAAGATAACTTTATATAACATGTGTGATGTACAACCACCTGCCTTGTTGATCTGGGATGCTCTTAATCATCTATACATACCATTAGCAAAACTTCTTTTCTTTCTTATTTATTACGTATCTGAGAGAGAGAGAAGGAGTGCGCATACTCGCAGATGCATAGGAGCTGAAGGGATCAATAAAAAGAGGGACAAGGAGACTCCATGCTGACTGCAGAGCCAACATGGGGCTCAAATCCAGGATCCTGAGATCATGACCTGAGTGAAATTAAGAGCCAAACACTTAACCAACTGGACCACCCAGGGCTAGGAACGGGATTTGGGGTGGGTTTCCACCATTCCCTAATTGATATAGGTTGCTCACAGCATTTAAACTATACAAACAAGGGGTGCCTGCGTGGCTCAGTGGGTTAAGCCTTTGCCTTCGGCTCAGGTCATGATCTCAGCGTCCTGGGATTGAGCCCTGCATTGGGCTCTCTGCTCAGCAGGGAGCCTGCTTCCCCTTCTCTCTCTACCTGCCTCTCTGCCTGCTTGTCATCTCTCTCTGTCAAATAAATTAAAAAAAACAAAAAACGAAACAAAACAAAAAACTATACAAACAAGGTGGTTTATGCCAAACACCATTTTTCCTTTAGAATCTAGAATTTTGGTACGAGCCAGGCAGTGGGCACCTTCGTGACTAGCTACCAAAAAAAAAATCGTAGGCACTGAGGGGCACCTATGTGGCTGTTGGTTAAGCATCTGCCTTAGGCTCAGGTCATAATCTCGGGGTCCTGGGATTGAGCCCCACATTGGGTTCTCTGCTCAGTGAGGAGTCTGCTTTTCCATCTTACTCTCCCTCTGTACTCTCCCTCTCTCTCTTTCTCTCTCAAATAATAATTAAAAAAAAAAAAAAAACGATTAATCTTAAAAAAAAAAGTCCTAGGCACTGTGTCTCTAATGAGCTTCCCTGGTAGCACATTTTACATGTGCTTGCTTTAATTCCTTGTTGACAGAATTAAACATGTCTGGCTGTAATTTTTGTTTATATCAGTACTCTGTTTAATTATGAAAATTTTAAAATACGCCTTAAGTGTCATAGTCACTATTCCTTTTTTAGAATTTTCATATATATTCTTGCCTGTATATTCTTTCAAGTTTACTTTAATCTGTAAAAAGGTGAGAGCAAGAAATAAGCTCCCTCCTTATTAATGCTGATTAGAAATTAATTATATAAATTACTGTGATTTGGGAAAAATCAATACCTTTCAATACTGAATATTCTCATTCATAAACATGATATATTGTCAACTCTCCCTCTATATGTCAATCATATAATTTTTTTTTAACGATTTTATTTTTAAGTAATCTCTATGCCCCATATGGGTCTTGAACTTGCAACCCTGAGATCAGGAGTCATATGCTCTATCCACTGAGCCAGCCAGGGACCCCCAATCATGGAATTTTTAAGCTAGAAGTAAACAAGGATTATTTGGTCCAGTTTCTTCATTTTTAGTTTTAGGAAACCTAAAGACAGATTTATAATTATTTACTTGCACAATCAACATAAAAATCCTGGTCTCTTAACTGCCAGTCCAGCTACCTTTGTGCTATGCAATATTAAACTTCAATTATCTGTACCATTTTATATAAACTTACTAAGAACCCTATAATGCACAGGTGTGCGTGGCACTGAAAGTTTAGTAAAATATGCTCTTAGACCTAACTAATTATTTGTCTTACCTCATGAATGAACTCTTCTCTTTGGTCCATTATTATTTTCTGAGGCGGTCCATATAAGAAAAATATATTGATAATAGCTTTAGAAATTTCTGATGCTGAAACATCACAGAGAGGCAAAATCACAACCCATTTTGTGAACAAATCTGTCATGATTATAGTATAAACATGACTTCTGTTGCTTGCATGAAATGGGCCCATCAGATCAACAGTAACTATACTCCATGGATTTTCCACCTTCAGAAGGTGCTGTTTCGGTGCTAGAATAACTGTATTTTTTGCCACTTGGCAATGCTGACAGGCATATACCTATAAAACAGGCACACAATAAGTAAAAGGATATACAGATGTTTATATAGTCAACATAATAAAAGCAGTCTTATTAGGTATGAAGTTTTTATTAAAATGGCTAATAGTTACTTTCTGTTTTGAAGGAGAAACCGTTAGACGAATCTCAGAATAGAATAAAACCTTCTGTTCAGAATAATAAGCAAGTAATTACTTGCTATTACAATCCAGTGACTACTTTAAGGGGTCTTATTAACATAGAACATCACTCTAGTTTACATTCAACAAATATTTTTTATGTAAATATTAAAACAAATTTATTATATCAAATTTATTATATTTTTAAGTCAATATCTGAATATATAATAATTTCTATAAGCAAAAGATTTTTGATCTATTCCAATGGTATTTACTAAAACATAATTTTATTCAAAAAATACTTAGAGATGCCAGAAATTCCTCAAGGTCCCAGGAAAATAGAAAGAACAAAAGCAAAGCCCATGCTGCCATGGAGCTTTTAATGTGAGTGGGATGAGAACTGATTAACATATGGATGGTGCCAATGCTCAGCATATTTCGAGAATTCCACTTTGGAAACCACTTTCAGACCAACTTGTGAACAAAATTTTATAAACTCTCTTTGCATAGTTACTTTTAATCAGAAGTTTTATTGTCCAAATTATATACTAGCTTTCATCATAAGTAACCTCTATTTCTAAAAACCATATCCATTCTCAAATGATAAAGATCTGACAAAGATCAAAGAAATGTGTGGTAGGTTCTAAAAGCAAATACAAATATTGAGGTCTACCTGCACAGACAACAAACTGATATTACAAACAATATTTAAACGTTGCTTTAATTCTTTACACCTGAAGTGACAATCTTCTGATGTACTATTATAATTATTAAAAGGATCTCACATAGATACCAAGTCATATAGAGTACACTAGAAGGAGTAGGGATCAGATGACCTACCAGTAAAAACATCAGAATTCCTAGGGGAATATACTTTAAGAAGCTGAAGGTTGTAGTAAGTTATAAAGTTACAAAACTCAGACTAATGTCATCATTTTCACAACTTGATTTTGACTTTAGTTGGTTTTGGGTCTCTGCCATATTTGACATTTTCTACATCAAGATGAGATATGCACAAAAGATGACAGAACACACTGGACCTGACTTACAAACAGATTCTCCTTTTGAGAAGAGATTAAATGATGGCCATTAAAGAGATAATCATTTAGTCAAAGGAATTTCACCCCCATTTGAATTCTGCCAATATAAGAGTTCAATGATGAAAATCTGGTTCTAAATAATCTATCTTAATATGCTATTTTTCAAAATTTTAAATACTGTTTTAGTTCAAATTATGCTTTAGTGATTCTAAAGGAGAATTTGAAAACCTGATTTCTTTTTTTTTTTGAGGGGGGGTAGGGAGGGGAAGCGGGAGAGAGAGAATCTTAAGCAGGTTTCATTCCCAGTGCAGACCAGAGCCTGAAGTGGGGCTCTGTCTCACAACCCTGAGATCATGACCTCAGGTGAAATCAAGAGCCAGGCACCCTGAAGGAGAATTTTGATGGGAAATAAAACTCCTTTTAAATGTTTTTTGTACAAACACTACCCATAGAAAAAATACTTAACAAGCGGTAATCTCCAGAGTAAATCTGAAGCAATAATGAATTCTGGATATCTACTACAAAGATACTATTTAAAATATTCTTAATATGTAAGCCATACCCACTGTTTGACATCATTGGTCACAGAAGTCCAATAATAATTGGATTCCACTAGAGTAAGGGTTCTGGATATGCCATGATGAGCTCCAGTGTCATTTTCATGGCATTCTCTTAGGACTTTCTTTTTTTCTTCTTCTGAAACAATTACCAAACGGTTTTGTTTTCTGTCTTTTCCAACATAAAAGAGCTTTTTTTCTGGAATAAATCATAACAAAAAGATACTATTGCAATTTTTAGAGATCAATATAGTTTTAAGATAATCTAATCATGGCCTTATCATCAAACCACTATGGTTTTTAAAAATCTTTTTCCCTCTGAGATAGAATACTTATTTGTAATGATGCATACATACAACCTGAGAGGGTCTCAGCTGTTATGTTTGCTTGTTATATAAGAGGATCACTAGTTGCTATAATTTTGTAGCTATCCATACCAGTGGAGCTAGTTTGTTCACCAAAACATGTGATAACTACAGGAGTATGAAATTATCTTTTTATGGGAGTACTCAAACTGGAAAAATACTTGCAGGCACCCCTTAAAAATGGCATGAATTAGCAGATGAATTATGTATAGATAAGCAACTTCTAGAACAGAATTTTCCAAATCATATTTCAACATAACTTACATTTTTATAAGCAATCACACTGTTAAGTTTTTCTAGATTTGAACAGGAGGTGGGATGTGCAAAGCAGGAAAGCAAGAGAACCTTTATCCTTAAGATAGTTCTCTGCTTTCTTCTGGAGGGTACCTGAGAAGAATCCATAGCTGGAAAGCAATTGAGGTGGGGAAAGAATCCTCTCTCTCTCCAGGGTGAGTACATACTCCAGTATGAGCACATACTCCAAAATACAGCACTAAGTTACTAGTGTTTAATTAAGCATATGCTGAGTGAAACATTCCTTCCTTGAATTAGAAGGTAAGCAACCTAAGGGCAGGAACCTTATCTACCTTATTCATCCATGTATTATCCCTAAGGCCTAAAATGTGACTGACACACAGTAGGAACTTGGTAAACATTTGCTGCATGAATGTTTAAATAAATAAATGAATGAATGAATCATGACTTTACTAAGAGCTAAGAGGTGTACTTATGAAGTATAAAGGAGTTACAGGACTGGATATACACAGAGATATGAGGAAGTATTTATATATTATTTTAAAGTCCCCTGATTTTGTACCTAGAGGAAAAGCTTCCATTAATTAATAGCACCAACATTCATTTAGTCCTCTGGCAACCTAACTTCTGGCTTATTTCATTGCAAACGTCTCTTCCCTTTGAAGGAAGAGAAGAAGGAAAAATTACCATAATCTTTCAACATAAATTTCCTACTGCCTTTCAAATATTTAATCCATTCAGGGGGATTAGGTATCCAAAAATGAATGTGATCCTGAAAATATCTGATGGCAGAGGGACCACAGAAATAAATACAGTAAAAAGTCAATATTTTCATATCAGCATCAAATAAGCTCTTCATCAATAGTGACATAAGTGCTAGAAAATGCCATTAAAGTAGGAACTACCTGAGCATGAGATGTTAATTCAAATGAGTGTTTTTTAATTTTTTTTTTTTTTTTGCCATGGTTATCATTTTCTATGATTTAAAGTCCTTTTCATGCTTACTTGTATTCAGTTAGCTTCACTGGAATTTTTATTTTGCTTTTGACTGAGAGTCATCATCAACTGCGCTGGTAATTGTTAAGCAACAACCAGTTACTGCAGAAAATTCTCTGAATTCCACAAAGTACACATGGAAAATCATCTATATTAACTCTACACTTAAGATTTGGGGCATACATGTTACCTTTGTTTCTTTTCTTTTTCTTTCTTTCTTTTTTAGAGACAGAGAGAAAGAGAGTGTGTACGAGCGGGGGTGAGGTACCAGGGAGGGGGGAGACAGAGAGGGAGAAAGAATCTTAAAGAGGCTCCATACCCAGCACAGAGCCCCACACTGGGCTCCACCTCAGGACCCTGAGATCATGACCTGAGTCAAAATCAAGAGTTGGATGCTTAACCAACTCAGCCATCCAGGTGCCCCAGTGTTACCTTTGAAGATAAATTTTTTTGCTGCTCTTCTTATGCCACTTCTTTCACTTGGTAGTGTAGTTGGATGGTATTCACCAGTTCGTTTATAATATGCAATCTGTTTAAGATGAAGGTCACCATTTTTTCCACTACGGACCATGATGAACCTAGGTAAAGGTATTTAAAGATATAATTTGAATGGTAAGTTCATTCAGTTGCTATTTTGGTTCATGCTTCTGTCACATTTCTGCTTACATATGATTGAACATTCCCGGAATATTATCTGTGATGGAGATAAATATAGTACAGAAAAGGAACTGTGTGGTGTATACGAACTAAAATATTCAAAAGCTATTTTTGAGATACATCATAACACATTATCTTGTCTCCTTCCATGTGAAAAGAAATGCTGAAAATTTTCCACATACTGGGAAAAAACAAAGTAAATGATTACACTTCAAAAAGTTTTGCATAAAGTCTCTCACTACCATCAATCGAAATCTTAGTTACATAGAATGGTTCTGTTGTATGACATTTAAATACGTGATAGGTTATAAAGGGGAAAAATGGTTTCTTTCCCCCTTCTTTTTTTTTTTTTTTAAAGATTTTATTTGTTTATTTGACAGAGAGAAATCACAAGTAGATGGAGAGGCAGGCAGAGAGAGAGAGGGAAGCAGGCTCCCTGCCGAGCAGAGAGCCCGATGCGGGACTCGATCCCAGGACCCTGAGATCATGACCCGAGCCGAAGGCAGCGGCTTAACCCACTGAGCCACCCAGGCGCCCCTTTTTTCCCCCTTCTAAATATATTCATGGTCATTGCAAAATGCAAAAAAAAAAAAAAAAAAAGTCCACTCAGGTAATTTATGAAAAAGATCTATTTTGGAAATGTTTAAATGATAAATGACAGAGAAGATATTTAGTTATGCCAGATCTCATATACTCTTCTGAACTACATATAAGCTGCTTTTTCTTGAACAGAACTGATTTTTGGTCCTGTACATACTTTATCTATGTTATAAAGAAAACTCTGGCCGTACCAGCAAAAACAAAACAAAATAAAATTTGTCTATTTTAGACCATAAATTATATGGGAAACCATTAAGTTTAAAAAAAAAAAAAAAGCCCCTTTCAGATTTTTAGGTGAAAGAAACTATTCTATGCAGATTATTCTGTTTGCCACCACTCCCACCCTTCCAGATCAATCTTTTGGCCTTTCTTTCCCTGCTACTGTGCCCTAAGAGACTGACCCTTGGAAACCACACTTACAGTTTTCTGATTAGGCTTGCTCAGTGGGAGGTGCCAGGAGGCAAATCAGAATGCAGAAGCAGTCAGGATATTTATTTATTGGTTTAGACTGCAACCCTCTGCAACTACTGCTTCTGTAGAATAGCCCATCTTCCATGTTTCTAATTCTCACTGCAAGTCTATAACATCATTTCTTCTTTTCGCTAACGCAGGAGCACTAGTCTATCATCATGCCCTGCTGTTACTAATCTCAGGGTACCATGTGGATTTCTTTGACCCTGTTCTTTGGTCTTTTAAATAGGAGCTTCATTATATTTTCTTCAGATTTCCAGGAGAATGTATCTTCTGTTTCTTCCCCCCTTCCCCAGATTTTATTTATTTGACAGAGAGAGAGAGCGTGAGCATGCATGGGGGGGGGAGGGGGATGGGTAGGGAAGGAGAAGGAGAAGTAGGCTCCCTTGCCTAGCAGGGAGCCCAACATAGGGTTGGATCCCAGGAGCCTGGGAACATGACCTGAGCCCGGAATCATGACCTAAGGCAGACGCTTAAGGACTGAGCCACCCAGGTGCCCCATCCCCCATCTTCTGTTTCCTACTAGGACTATAACACAGAAGCTTAAAATTTTTAATTCTGAAAACAATACTGATATTTTCTGATTACTAGAAGATCTAGTGATGAGTGTACAAGAGAGTATTACTGCAGAAAGAATGTTAGAATAAAAAAGAATAGACTGCCCAGGAACCTATGGCTTTAACAGTCTATTAAGTCTCTTCTCCTATGATATAGTATATGATATAACCATCTTTTTGATCTTTTCATAACTTCACTGAGGATATCAGTACATTTATAATATCTCTTAGTCTTGGGTTAGCATAAAGTGTAACCTATTTTATGGTCTATATAAAGATTTCTTCAACATGACACAAAAAACCACTATTCTTAATTAGGAGGAAAAAATTATAACAAATTGTACTTCATCGAAATCACAACCCATTCAAGAGACATCTTTAAGGAAAGGAAAAGGTAATCCACAAACTGGCAGAAGATATCTTTAATATGTATATCTAACAAGGGACTCATACTCAGCATACATAAACAACTGCAAATCAAAAAGAAATGGATAAAAACCCAACTCAAAAAATAAAAGTAAAATCTTACATGGCACTTTAAAAAAGAAGATATCCAAATGGTTAACAAGCAAGTGAAAATGTGCTCAACATCACTACTCCAAAAGAAAATTAAGAAGTCATGATTTCTGTTAACTACACACTATCAAAAGGGGTAAAATTAAAAACATAGACAATGCCACCTATAAGAACAGGTAACAAATGAACACTTAGACATGATGGCAGTGCAAAACGCTACAGCTACCTTGGAAAAACTGAGTCTTCTAACTTGTCTACAGTAAGGACTTGACCAATCTACTTTTGAATTTATACCCCAGTGAAATGAATACATGACTATCAAAAGACGTGTAAGAAAATGTTCACAGACTTTTTGTAGTCAGAATAACCCCTAATTGGAAACAGTAAAGGCATGGAAAGATTTTACTATGTATATACTTAGCCCTTGTCCTGTGGCTCTGTCTTCAAATTCCATCATGCTCTAAATCTTAGTTCTTTTCAAACTCTCTTAGGTGAAGTACCATTCCCCCTGACCCCTACCACCCACTCCACCTGTCAAAGAAGACCTTGATGCCTTTACTTTAATGTCACCCTCACTACAGTTTTTCCCCTGCCAAATGATTCTGGCAAACTTCCACTGTTCATCAATTTTCATTTTAGGGAAACTGGTGAATCAAGTAGGGAATACAGACTATGCTGGCCTACCTATCCATTTGCCTGCCTGTCACTCTAGCTCTGTATTAAACCTCCTCAACTCTTAAACCAACAAGCAAAAATCATTTATCCTATTTTCAACTCCAGGGTACACTGACACAAGCTCTTCCATGTCCAAGGGAGAGAAAGAACTGCCCTGTCTCATTTTACTTCTTAAAGATTTTATCTTTAAGTAATCGCTACATCCAACATGGGACTCAAACCCACAACTCTCAGATCAAAAGTCACATGCTCTGCTCATAGAGCCAGCTAGGCATCCCTGCCATTTCTCATTTTAGATTAAATCATTAGGGTCTATATTGTATAAAATATATGACCACCCCCAAATTATGGTTTTCTATGAGTGGCTTTTGGAATCAACAATGTTCTAAATCATCTAAAACAGAACCTTGAAACATCCCATCCTAGCCAGCTTCTGAGCATGTTATCTGGAAGAAGACATGATTTATACAAATAAGATAAAATCCTTTAGTGCCTTCCTTTCAGAGATCAGTAAAGGTTGCAAAACCTGAAGGACCTTAAAAAGAAAAGGGAAGAAGCATTTTCAGGCCTATTAAAAAGCCTCCAGGAGCAAAACCAAACTCTCACACCTTATGAGAAAATACAGGTCCCATAACACAGAGGGATATGGGTAATTGTAACTGGTAGAAAAAAAAAAAAAACTGGCTATTGGACAACATGAATGTCTCCATAAACTACAGTGATATCCATTATTTTCCCCTTATACTTAAAAACTTCTACCTTTTAAGTTCCCCCAACTGTCCCCTACAATTCTCCAGGGTGTCTTAGTCCACTTGGGTTGCTCTAACAATATACCATAGACTGGGTGTCTTATTAACAACAAACATTTATTTTTCACAGTTCTAGAGGCTGAAAAGTCAAAGCACAAGCTGGCAGATTCAGTGTCTGGTAAAAGCTTGCTTCTTGCTTCATAGATTACATCTTTGCTTTGTCTTCACATAACAGAAGGTGCTGGGGAGCTCTCTGACATCACTTTTAAAAGAGCACTAATTCCAGGGTGTCTGGGGGCTCTGTCGGTTAAGTGCCAACTCTTGATCTCAGCTAAGGTCTTGATCTCAGGGCTATGAGTTCAAGCCTTGCACTGGGCTCTACACTAGGCATGGAGACTACTTAAAACAACAGCAGCAGCAGCAGCAGCAAAAATGAAAGGCACTAATTCCATTCTTGAGGGCTCCATCCTCATGACCTAATCACGTTTCAAACGCATCACCTCTTAATATTGTAACACTGGTGGTTAGGATTTCAACATACAGATTTGCAGGAGCCGGGGTATGGGGGAGAGAACACACATCCAGAAAATCTTTACTCTAATTACTCAATATAAGATAAAGCCCTTAGTACATTTAAGCATCTATGCTATTAGGATACTCCTGGCTGTCCTACCTAAAATACATGAGCAAAGATTCATGTTCAGAAAGTCTATTCACTAAAATTAATCTTTCCACTTTCAAACCCTTAACTTTTGAAGAACTGAAAATACATCAACATAGAACTTTTGCTCCTCAGAGCAAGCGCATAGTACAAAAGTTCAAGGAATAGAAGAAATCAATAAACAAAATTTTGAAAACTGAGTTCTCTGAGGTTTTTGGCTTTGTTGTTTGTTTGTTTGTTTGTTGTCAACATTAAGGTAGAGTGGACTCTTCTAATGGTGGAAGACATAAAAATCAGAAAATTTCCACATATTTTTGTATTTCAAAAGTGTGTTATATAAGGGTTGGCTGTCTTAGTAAAGAAAAGAACACTAAAGGGGTGATTATTTGACAGTTACCTTGAAACTTAAAAACTATTCATTGTCCTAAGCATATTTTTATCTTCCAAATGAATTATTAGACAGAGTAGACACTATTAAAGACTGCCCTTGGCCATCTCCACTGCTTACTGACAAAGTCTGAACTATTTAGCCAAGCCTCTACAACCTGGCACAAAACAAGCTCAGTTTCTCCTCTCGCCTTCTTTATATACCTTTGCCCACATCCCAACCACTCTCTGTACCTTGGTTTATGTCACCATTTCCCCTGTGAATGGTTTATCCTTCCAATTTTATCTGAGTAAATCTTTTTTTTTTTGTTCCTAAGATTTTATTTATTAGAGAGAGAGAAAAAAGCAGAATTCCCAGCTTGGGAAGCAAGAAGCCCAGCCTGGGCTTGATTCCAGGACTCAGCTATCATGACCTGAGTCCAGGGCAGATGCTTAACTAACTGAGCCACATAGGTGCCCCTACCTGATTAAGTCTTAACCATTTTTCAAAATAAATCTCTTAGCACCTCACTGAAGCAAGCCTTTCATGATGTCTGAATCTGAAGCGATCTCAACCTCTCCTGACCTTTCTACCACTGAAGAGCTTCTTATGTTTTACTCACTACTGCAGTTGTCAGGCCTTTCATCCACGTAACTTTTTATTTGTTCATTCATTTATCAAGTCCTTAAATCCTTATATGCACTAGGTTATGGGAATACAAAGCTAAAAAAAAACCAAAAACCTTTTGTTCTTTTATTTTTTTTTAAAGATTTATTTATTTATTTATTTGAGAGAGAGAGAGAGAGAGCGAGAGAGCGAGAGGAGAGAGAAGTTGAGCAGGAGCAGGAGGGAAGGGGCAGAGGGAGAGAATCTCAAGCAGAAACCACCACAGCACGAAGCTCATTGCAGGGGCTTGATCTCATGACTCTGAGATCATGACCAGAGCTGAAATGAAGAGTCAGATGCTTAATTAACTGCACCACCCAGGCGCCCCAAAAAACTTTTGTTCTTTTAAGGGCAATGTTAAGAAAGTGAAAAGAATAATAACAGCTGGAAGAAAATATTTGCAGTATACAAATATAATAAAAAACTTGTATTCAGAACTTATAAATAACTCTTATTTCTTTCAAGTTTTCATTTAAATTCTAGTTAGTTAACATATATGGTAAATTTGGTTTCAGGTGTAGAATTTAGTAGTTCATCACTACATAGAACACCCAGCGCTCATCACAAGTGCCCTCCTTAATACCCATCACCTACCCTCCTCCCTCCATCAACTCTCTGTTCTCTATAGTTAAAGAGTCTCTTACGGTTTGCTTCTCTCTCTTTTTTTTCTTTCCCTATGTTCATCTGTTTTGTTCTTAGATTCCACATATAAGTGAAATATGGTATTTGTCTTTCTCTGACTTATTTTGCCTTGTTTAAATCTCTAGCTCCATCCTCATCATGGCAAAGAAATTGTAAAGAATTCTTAAATCTCAATAAGGTACAAACAATCCAACTTAGAAAATGGGCAAAAGATGTGAACAGACCTTTCATCAAAGAAAATATGACTTGCGAATAAACACATGAAAATATGCTCAACACAATTAGACATTTAAAAAAACAAAAAGTGTTAAAATACTGCTATACATCTATCAAAAAGGCCAAAAAAGAAAAGAAAAGAAAAGGAAAAAAAGCTAACAATACTAAGTACTACCAAGGATACAGAACATCGCTGGTGAGAATACAAAATGTTACAAACATGCTGGAAAACAGTTTTAAGTCAAGAGAAATTAAAGTATATGACCATACAAATGTGTATGGGACTGTTTCTAGAAGCTTTATTCCTAACTGCTGAAATCTGAAGACAAACCAAATGTTCAGCAACTGGTGAGTGGATAAGTAAATCATGGTAGATCCATATGGTGAAATAATACTCAGCACTGATAATGAGCGAACTAAAAAGATACTTAATAGGGATAAATCTAAAAACCATAATGTTTTTATGCTAAATGAAAAAAGTCAGACACAAAAGGCTCCCTACTATATGCTATTATTTAAATGACATCTGAAAAAGCCAAAACTACGGGGGCAAGGAATAATTATTTTTAATTAAAGGAGAATTTTTGGGCGCCTGGGTGGCTCAGTGGGTTAAGCCTCTGCCTTCGGCTCAGGTCATGATCTCAGGGTCCTGGGATCAAGGCCCACATCAGGCTCTCTGCTCAGTGGGGAGCCTGCTTCCCCCCCCCCCCCCCGCCTACTTGTGACCTCTCTCTCTCTGTCAAATAAATAAATATTTTAAAAAAGGAGAATTTTTAATTAACTGCAAAGGCAATTTTTAAGAATTGCAAAACATTTATACAATGCTTTACTGTGATGATCCTCACAACATCCTATGAAGTAGGCACTAGCTGTATATCCACTTTATAGATAAGAAAATAGAGTTTCAGAGAGATTATCCAATTTGCTCAAAGCAACACAGTGAGTGGGGGCACTGACATCTGAGCCTTGTTTTCTGTTGTTTCAAATTTTGTTGGCTTTTTCTCCGCTATGCTAATAACATCATTACTGTCAATCTCAGATTTCATAATACTTGGTTCAGGCCTCTTCTAGTGAAGTTGTAAAATTATTTTGTAATTAATAATTCAGATTACATATAAAAAGTGACAGAAGTCTTATTCACTTTTTAAAAATTTTTTATTTTCATAAACATAGGGTATATTTTTATCCCCAGGGGTACAGGTCTGTGAATCGCCAGGTTTACACACTTCACAGCACTCACCATAACGTCTTATTAATTTTTGATGTTTATATCATTTCACATAGTTTGGGACACAGTGGACACTCACGTATTTGCGAATGAGCAAAGAATTATTTGCCACTCCTCATAGGAAAGATAGCAGTGAATTAAAAAAAAAGAGCACATGTTCCAAACGTAATTGTTATTGCACTTAGGAAAACACTACTTCTCTTACATATATATGGCAATATAAGTAGGGTGTGTCTACGAAGTCATGGCTTTCAGGAGTCAAAATTTGTGGTGTATGAGCTACCTAAGCTTCAGTAATCACATATGAAAAAAGAAAATAATACTTATTCCTCCTTTTTCATAAATATCAGGATCAGTGATATTAAGCACTTGCAAAGTCCCTTGCAAATGGTAATTCAACATATAATTATTGTTAGAGTATTTATTATCATTTATATCAAACTGTTCAAAATAATAGAAAACTCTTTTCTCAAAACCTCTATCTACATGGAAAAAGATTTTAAAATCTCGTTTTCACTAATGGTGATTAATGTTTTATGGTAATGTTTATGTTTTAATGCTAACAAGGAAAGCCAGAAGACTGAAGAGTTGCACACTTTGTAATAATTATAGTCTAATGTGGTTCACAAGCTTAAATACATAAGAAAAATCAGTTCACAAAAATGAAAATCATCTAAATAGGTTAAAATTTGCTAATATTTGGCATTAATATACAGAAATAATGCAGGCTTTAAGTTGTAAGAGTAGAACAAACATAAATCAAGTAGTTTCCCATATCCAAATATTAAACAAAAGTATCATTTACAAGGGAGAATTAGTGGTTTAATTTATAAAAATAAATATTAAGCCTTCTTTAAATAGCCCTTATTTTTAAGAATTTGTGTTAAATAAGTACTTGTGTATTAAAATATGTAGGGATGACAAGAGGAGGTGAAGGTGGCTGATTACAAGTTCTGATTTTGCAAGAGGAACTGTCAGGGTCAAATTTGGTTAAGCTTTAACGCTAGGTCCCTAAGACAACGTCAAATAAAATCAGTAAGTAGTTGCGTAAATATTTGTTACTTAATTCCTTTGGTTTTTATCTTGCGTATGCAAAAACTAAAGCAGTTAAGTATCACTTTAAGTAAGAACTGGACAAAACCCATCAAGGGCAACAACTTAAGTCTCCAAAGAGTTGTCACATGCATGTGTTCCAGCTTAAAAACTTAAATTTTGCAGTATTTCAACATATTCAACATACTGACTTGTGATCAGAGTTTTTACTTCTGATTTAGTCTAATCTTTGAGAAAAAGAGGAACACGATTTTTTTGGGTCAGGTCTAAGAATGGGAAAACTAATGACACCGGAACACTTGTAATCGGCTTCGCTTCAGCCTACAAGTTCGTTGAACCAACATGCCCTCACTTCCAGAAGCAGACCCACAAAAGTCACGCGGGATACATGAATTTCCATTTTGGAACACGATTTCTCTACTTTGGCCCAGAAACGCTCATTTGAGGAAAACTCACACTGAGGGTGGTGTTCTTTTCCTTTTAAACTACACTACCGGACTAGATTCTCCCCCGAACTCGGCGATTTTCCCCCGCCAAAGGAAATTTTAATTTGGGGGCACGAGGGCAATATTCCAGATCAAACGACAACGATGGTCAGGGCAAGTGGGGAGAATTCTCCAGAGTCCGCCAACTGCGGCAGGTCAACCTGCTCGCGGTCTCGGACGCTACTTTGACTATCGGAGAGCATTTCCAGCGCGTCTGAACGACTCGTTCATCAATTCTTAAGGGCAAGGTCCAGCTACACTTGGCCTGACCAGCCAAACGATCTAAAGCCAACCTCGGTCCCACAGACGAAGCACCACCCCACGCCCAACTCCAGAACTCGCCCCTTTTCAAGTCAGCTGGCGCGGGACACCGCAACGCCCAAGCAAGGCCCTCTCTCCCCAAGAGCGCCTGCGCAATCTCCGCGGTCAATTAAACCCTTCCTTAAACTAGTCGATGCAAGTGGTTTCGAAATTACTGTCAGGGGATGCCTCACTTAAAAAAAAAAAAACAAACAACAACAACAATACCTCTAACAAAGAATACCGGAACGACCACTCACCGAAAGTGGTCCTACACACAAACGACAGGATTTAAGCTTCCTCTCGCGACTTATCTGGTGCTGCCGGAAACGGAACTACCGTGCCTTTAAGAGGGGGTGTGCTTATGGGGGCCGGGCAGGCCGTTTGGCACTTGCCGGAAAGCGTTCCGCCCGGTGAGGTTTCTGTGTGAGACCCGAGGCGGGCAGGGAGAGGCGTGACCCACCGAGATAAGGGAGGTGGTGTAGTGCCTTGCAGTACCTCTGTGTGGCCCTACAGCTGCTACTGGAGTGAAAGACCTGCGTCCAAGCTAACAGCTGGAGTCCTTCGCGGACCGCTTGCCTTCTGTCTCTGGGATTAAAGGGGAAGCCGAAAGCTGGGAAGGGCGCGGCTCTCTTCTGCAGCTTGCGTGGCTGCTGCAGCGGTAGCAGGTGAGGACTCAGCCCTGAGGAGAACCGAGGTGCCGAGCTCGGTCACCCGAGGCCGCTGCTGGGCAGTTAGTTGCTTTGTCTTCTGCGCTTTGCGGAGCTTAGACACGCGCTCTTCCCAGGGGCGTGTGCCAGGGCGAAAGGCGGCGTGGGCGCGGAGGCGTGACCCTCCAGCCCCGAGGGTCTTTTCGCGTCTCATTTTTTCTCCTCCGCGGTTGCCTCGCTTCTGTATTCCTTGGGCTGGAGGGACCCGACATTTCTGAAGAAACCGAAGGAAACTGCCGAGCGGACTCCGTGGCTGGTACTCCAGGCTGTGGGCTCGCTCCTCCAGAGTAGGCAGCCTCGAGTCTGGGGACTGAGGTGGGTAGGGTAGCGACGGCTGTTTTGATTTCCCTCCCTCAGTCTTGACCCCTCTTCTCCTCGCCGCCCGCACCCCCCCACCCCCCACTTCAGAAGAACCGAAAGGCCCTCGCGTTGCAGCTTTTCCAGAGTAAAAACGGAGACGGCAGGTCACCGCCTCACCTGATCAGTTCGAGTGGGCTGCAGCTCGCGCGCTTCGAGGGAGAAGGACCGAGGGTGGGGACCTCAGGATCGCATGGACTAGGTTCTGGACGACTTCTGGGAGTTGGCGACCTTTGGATTCCTGTGGGTGATACTTGTTTTGCTTCAGTGTGCTGGAAGCCTTAGATGGGGGAAGTAGGAGGAAGCGTGGCTGGCTTTAGTACCCAGCATCTTTTTGCCTGGGATAGGGTATTGTTTTGCTATTGAAAAGACTTCAGTGAAAAATACAGTTTTTGTTTCAGGCGGTTGTCAGTAACTGAATTTTTTTTCTTTTCTTTTTTTTTTTTTCGATTTTATTTACTTATTTGACAGAGATCACAAGTAGGCAGAGAGGCAGGCAGAGAGAGGGAGAGATAGGGGGCAAGCAGGCTCCCTGCTGAGCAGAGAGCTCGTCGCACGGGACTCAGGGCTGGGATCAGGACCTGAGCCGAAGGCAGAGGCTCTAACCCAGTGAACCACCCATGCGCCCCAGTAACTGAATTCTTAATTGTGCCAAGTGCTTTACGTATTTTCTCATATACTTCTCTCAACAATTCCATGAGTTATATTAGAGTATTATTTTCACTTTACTGAGCTAGGTTCTGAGACTGAGAGAGGCCACTTAACTTGTCCTAACTAAAACCACTTTTGTTACTAGTAAACATTTAAACTTATTATTAAATGTGTATTAGAAACCACATTTATTAGATTCCATAATCTGTATTCTTAATTATACTATTTTTTATTTTTGGTGGGGAAGATTTTATTTATTTATCTGACAGATGGAGATCACAAGTAGGCAGAGAAGCAGGCAGAGAGAGAGGAGGAAGCAGGCTCCCTGCAGAGCAGAGAGCCCCATGTGGGGGGCTCGGTCCCAGGACCCTGGGACCATGACCCAAGCCAAAGGCAGAGGCCGCAACCCACTGAGCCACCCAGACACCCCTATCCTACTCTTGTCTTACCATTATGCTTCTTTGCTTCCAGTTTCTTCACTAATATTTTCAGTGGTTGAAAGTATTCATTAAAAAAAAGAAGATAGTTTTCCTTAAAAAAAAAAAAAAGAATTCAATATGCCTATTTATGTGTCTTATGAAATGATCTCTGTCCTCATGCAGCTTCCATATTGTGAGGCAGAAATAAATAGTTCAGAAACCAACTGCAGCATGGGTTTTTTTTGAAAAACGACGAAGCTAATGTGCAGAACCTTCAGAGTTGCATGGTCAGATCTTGCTGTTTTAGGTTTTAAACTCGTATGACTTTTGTGGTGGTTGTGGTGAGGTTATTACACTTAACAGTTGGTGGGACGTTTATTGATCACCCACATAAGTGCTCTGCACCAATTAAGTACTAGGAATATACAGATAAGGTCCTTGTTCTCTAAAAGCCCTGGCACAGCTACGTATACATAGTATTAGGGAACTACTAATTTCCTAAGTGGAAATCATAATTGGTTATATAGGAGGATGTCCTTATTTTTAGGAGATGCATACTGAAGTATATAGAAATGAAGTAAATTGATGTCTATAACTTTCAAATGATAGAGCAAGTATATGTGTATATAAATAGAAAGTAAATATGGTGAAATGTTAGCAATTGTTGGAATCTAGTGGTAAGTATATGAATGTATGTGTGTAGTGAATCATTCTCTCAACTTTTCAGAATATTTCAAATCTTTCACAATAAAAATTTGTGGAGGAAAAACCTTAACTCTAATGGAAACAGGTAATTGGGGAGATACATCTCAAATGCTGTGGATCATGAAAGATGGGAAAGATGCTGATGTGTATTTAGGGGTTGTCAGAAGCATGACAGTTGTCAGAAAAGCGTTTGTTGAAGACTTTGCAGTTGTTTATTCAAGGAGGAATTGGAACTTTCAGGGGCAATAGTGAATTATAAGTAGAAGGACAGACAGGCTCAGCAAAAAGATAGTGTATGAATGTTTGAAGAAGGAAAAAAAAAATCAATGTGAGGGTTTTGTGAAACTTGGCATGGGCTTTCTTGTATACACTTCTAAATGATGCTTGGCTGCCTTTGCCAGCATGCAGAAGCCTATTTAATAACCTATTATGTAGCTGCATTAATAGCGCCTTGGAACTGGAGCTACCATTTACAACAGTACTTGCATTGGAAACTGCTTTTAGGGTTTCAGGAAAATCAGGCTTTTCAAGAAAGGTGGGTTTATGAATACTAGGTATTACTGAGGCTTGATCAGTGGTATCATTTTAAGAATTAAGCAGCTTTGACTGTGGTAGATCTGTTAAAGAGAGGAGTGTTTTTTTTCAGGCAGTAGTGTTCGTGGTAGTCTCAAGCAGTGTGGTAAGACTGGAAAACATGTCATGAAGTCTCCAGTGTCAGCCGCAGCAGCAAAAAGGAGTTTCTGTGGCTTCATTACATGGGTGCTAAGTAGGTACCTTCTAAACTGAATTGTTTGTATTTGTTCTGAGCCAATTAAGATAGGTCAGGAATCTAGGTCTTAATTATAAGAGCCCGCAAGATAAATAAATAGCTAACATTTACTAAATGCTTACCTTGTGCTAAATGCCATTGTATCTTCATTTTCATTTAATTTGCATAATAATTAATGAGATTTATCCCATTTTACAGATGGTGGCTGGAGTTTCAGTAACTTAGTTAAGAACACAGAACTAAGGACAACTTAACTAAGTTAAGGACAGTTATCAGCAAAAGCTATCTACCCAATTTTGTCAAAGTCTAGAGCAGTGCGTCCCAATGTGTGATTTCCAGGCCAGCAGCATGAGCATCACCTTGGAATTTTTAGAGTATTGGGTCCTACTTTGAGACTTTTTTTTAGTTTAATATTTTAACAAGTCCTCTGGTGATTCTGATATGTGAAGTTTGAGAACCACTTCTTTGAGTGTGGATACTTAGTAGCATGGTAGTTTCCAATACAAAAATCAGAGTTGAGCAGTATTTGGTATTCATGAGCAAGTATTTTACTTTAATTTTTTAATCACCAACTGTTTCAAATTTTGTAACACTGTGAAATTTTAATTTAAAGTTTCATAAAGTGAAGCCTGGCTAGGTACTCTAGGGTTTTAATATTTAATAGGGAGTCACCAATTAAACTAGAATTAGATTTTTAGGAAAAAGAGTTTTGGGGTTAGTCTTTGTGGTTTTAACATATAATCCAGCTTCTAAGAATATTTGATCAAATAATTTACTATATTACCAATAAGCAAATGAATTATTTGATATATCGTTTCATCTTGGTAGGTTATTAGTTTTAATATGACTAAGGGAACAGTAATACAAACAGCTTTGGTAAAGATGTTTTGAGATATCACTGTTATATGAGAGTTTTTAAACTGATGTTCATAGGCTTCAGTTTATATAGAAAAGCTTGGATGTCAGTCATATAAAATTGTTTGCAGAATTTTTTACTCATGTATATGTTTTTCTGAGGAGAAGATCTATAGATTTTATTAGGCTAGCCAAGGAATTTCTGATTTTTAAAAGTTTAAGATCTGCTGTTATAATGAAATCTTGTTTTTATTCTAACTTTATTTTGTTGATTTTTTGAGATTAGAATGCAAAACGGTTTTGTTTCCTGAACTTTCTAGTTAGTCTTTTAAAAATTGTTTTAATCAAATTTCAGATTGATTTATAGATGCCAGTGGGTTTTAAACCCACATTACACTTTATGGTTTTTTTTTTGTTTTGTTTTTTCTCATTCTATTCAGGTATTCTTAAGTGCATTGCAGAGGTATTTAGCTTTTAATGGAATTTTGTTATAATTTGAATAATTTTCTCATTTGTTAGATATTTTTGGACTTGAAGAATTTAGTGTGTATTTTTGTTATTGTTACTTTGTTATTTTGTTACTATGCTTTTATTTATTTATTTATTTATTTATTTTTTTTTTTTTTTAAAGATTTTATTTATTTATTTGACAGAGAGAAATTACAAGTACACTGAGAGGCAGGCAGAGAGAGAGAGAGAAGGAAGCAGGCTCCCTGCTGAGCAGAGAGCCTGATGCGGGACTCGATCCCAGGACCCTGAGATCATGACCCGAGCCGAAGGCAGCAGCTTAACCCACTGAGCCACCCAGGCGCCCTACTATGCTTTTATTTTGAATCAGTTTGTCAAATTGCTGAAATGTAGATTATTGAAGATTAGAGCTTAATTTTTTATATTTTATGGAAGCAAATGTCATTTCATTTGAAGGTATGCATCAAGTTACTGATCAGGATTTTACAAGTGTCATTTAAATAAATATTTTTGAAGTACAGTCTCCAAAATTAATTTTTTTATTCCATTTTAGGTAGAAAGATTACTGCATCAACTCACTGAAGCAATAACCTCACTCTTTGTCTTTTAAACTTCATCAACAATGAAGCAATGATATCTGAGAACAGAAGAGCATTTGCCAACTAACTGTCATCACAATTCCAAGTGATTGTATAAGCAGAAACAAGCTGCGACAGAACTCTGTCTGCTAGTATAGAGAGAATGGTTTATTTAGAAGCAGTTTTAGTATAGTGCTTTATATCTGTATCAAATGAAATAAAAATGAGTGAGGCCCCCAGATTCTTTGTTGGGCCTGAAGATACAGAAATAAACTCAGGAAATTACCGACATTTCTTCCACCATGCAGATGAAGATGAGGAGGAAGAAGATGAGTCTGTAAGTTGTTTTTTTGGAGAAAGAAGACCAGTACAATATAGGCTTCTTGCTAATCAGTGTCAGGGTGAATTAATAGCATCTAAATTGTGAAGACATTTTTGCACATAGAAATTTGTTGGAAATCTTCTGCACTGAAAAAGCACATTATGTTTCACTAGTAACATTATTGAATCTGTGGTACGGCAAGAAATCCATTAGGGATCAGATTTCTAAGTTGCTTAATGATGCTAACTTTAGTGTCTTTCATGATATGTTCACTGATATGCCTAGCGTAACACAGGATTCAGTTGAAAACATGGCAAGGAGAAAATAATCAGGGCCATAAACCAAAAGGGTTTCTTGTATACAGAAGTACCTAAAAAGTACATGAAGATAAAGAAATAAGTTGAAGGAGATAATTTTAAAAGTACTAAAAACAGACTTAGCCAGCTTCTTTTAAGTTTGTCATGTTGTCAATAAAGTCGTGGTTGACCCAAGATAGCCTTATATATTAACTATTCAGGAGTCTGTACTGTGTGACTAGATGGAGAGCTACATCAAGTATCCAGAGAGGTGTATAGGAACATGAGTCTTGTTTTCTTTTTGATCTGATCTACGAGGATGTATAGCTGTACCAAATCTTTGGGAATAACATATATTTATTATGTTCATTTTACTATAGTTACATCGGCTCATATTTTTCTTTTTTTTGCCATTTTATTTTATTTTTAAACATATAATGTATTGTCTGTTCAGGGGTACATGTTTGTGATTCATCAGTCCTTACACAATTCACAGTGGTCACCATAGCACAGTTGAATACTATAGAGCCATAAAAAACACAAATCTTGCCATTTGCAATGACATGGATGAAACTACAGGGGATTATGCTAAGCAAAAATAAAGTCAGTCAGAGAAAGGACAAATTTCATATGATCTCATTGATATGAGGAATTCGAGAAGCAAGACAGAGGATCATAGGGGAAGGCAGGGAAAAATGAAATAAGTTGAAACCAGAGAGGGAGACAAACCATAAGAGACTCTTAATTTCAGGAAACAAACTGAGGACTGTTGGAGTGGAGGGGAGTAGGAGGGATGAGGGGATGGAGTGGTTGGGTGATGTGCTATGGTGAGAGCTCAACATTTTCTTACTTGTTTTTCCCTTTAGAAGTAGATTGCTTTACTGTGAAAACTGATTTAAGATACAACTTTACGTTTGTTTTTTCTTATATTTCCAGTTGAAAAGATAATTTTTTAAAGATTTATTTATTATTTGAGAGACAGAGAGAGAGATTGGTGGGGAGGGACAGAAGGAGAGTGAGGGAGATTCCCAAGCAGACTCCATGCTGAGTGCAGACACCAAAACAGGGCTTGATCTCAGGACTCTGACTGATACCAGGAGTATGTCTCTTAACCAACTGCACCATGCAGGCGCCCTCATAATTTTGTTTTCAAATCAAAACCCGTTATACTTTGTAAGAGTAGAAGAAAACCCAAAAGACAAAAATAGCTATTGGATGATTCTTAACATCCATTTTCATCAACCATTTTCACAGTGTTGTAACACATCTGAAATGCCAATGAGACTGTCATTCACTTAAAACCTATTCCACCCCCATCTTACCCCAGAAAAAAATGATTTTCAGGCTTCCCTTACCAGCAAAATATTTCGTCATCTAAAGTTGTTATGCAGAAATCCAATGAATAAAACATATTTTTTTCTGTCTGCCTTAAGCTAGAAAGTACTATTGACTCAGCCTCTGCTAGCCTACCCCTTTTCGCCTGAGTTCTTCTGAGTTCATCTGTGAACATCACTGACAGATCAAGTCCATTTCTTACAAATATTGTCTGTCCCTTATATCTAGAACTGTGCTAGTCTCTCCTCCCTTCTCCTTTTTATGTTTAAACAATATCAATTTTTTTTCACATATTATTCAATGTTGTACTATGCCTCTTCGCTCTTGTATGTATTTCTTCATCTCTGTAAAATGCCCCCCCCCTTTTTTAGATTTTATTTATTTGACAGAGAGATCACAAGCAGGCAGAGAGGCAGGCAGAGAAAGAGGGGGAAGCAGGCTCCCCACCGAGCAGAGAGCCCAATGTGGGGCTCGATCCCAGGACCTTGAGATCATGACCCCGAGCCAAAGGCAGAGGCCCAATCCACTGAGCCACCCAGCTGCCCCTGAAATGCCCTTTTCTGACGGGTACCTTATGAATTGTTTTTCATTCTTCAAAACCTTGCTCATATTCCCTATACATTCTTCCCCTTCTCCTTGTAGATTTGAATACTTCTTCCTCAGTACTTTTTTTTTTAAGATTTTATTATTATTATTATTTTAATTTTTTATAAACATATAATATATTTTTATCCCCAGGGGTACAGGTCTGTGAATCTCCAGGTTTACACACTTCACAGCACTCACCAAAGCACATACTCTCCCCAGTGTCCATAATCCCACCCCCTTCTCCCAACCCCCCTCCCCCCAGCAACCCTCATTTTGTTTTGTGAGATTAAGAGTCACTTATGGTTTGTCTCCCTCCCAATCCCATCTTGTTTCATTGATTCTTCTCTTACCCACTTAACCCCCCATGTTGCATCATCACTTCCTCATATCAGGGAGATCATATGACAGTTGTCTTTCTCCGCTTCACTTATTTCGCTAAGCATGATACGCTCTAGTTCCATCCACGTTTTCACAAATGGCAAGATTTCGTTTCTTTTGATGGCTGCATAGTATTCCATTGTGTTATTTTTTTTTTTTTAAGATTTTATTTACTTGAGAGAAAGAGCACACACAAGCAGGGGGAGGGGTGGAGGGAGAGGGAGAAGCAGACTTGCTGAGCCTGACATGGCGCTCTATTCTCGGACCCTCTGGGATTATGATCTGAGCCAAAGGCAGATGCTTAACCAACTGAGCCACCTGGGTGCCCTCACAGTACTATTTCTGTACCTTGACACATATACTTGTATTCCACATAGCATGAAGTACTACATTATTACTGTGATCTGTTCGATTCATAGCACTTTGAGGATAGGTAGTTTCTGCTTATCTAACTTTAGCATTTAGTGTAATTCTTAGACTATTGGTACTAATTAAATTGAGTTCACATTTATGTTGCATAGTTGACACTTTAGAGGAACTTGATTTGGTTCATTTGGCCTGCAGTTTGATAAAATAATTTGTTCCAGATCATTCTCCTATTTTTAAGATTAAAGAAAAGAATTTCAGAAAAATAAAATAAAAGTATGGATTTCATTTTAGACATTAAATCTATCAAAATAACTAAGATCTGGGGCGCCTGGGTAGCTCAGTGGGTTAAGCCTCTGCCTTTGGCTCAGGTCATGGTCTCAGGATCCTGGGATCGAGCCCCACATTGGGCTCTCTGCTCAGCGGGGAGCCTGTTTCCCCCTTTCTCTCTGCCTGCCTCTCTGCCTACTTGTGATCTCTCTCTCTAAATAAATAAATAAATAAATAAGATATGTTTTAAAGTTATTTTCATGCTTCCAAGGTTCTACCTAATAAAATCCTATAATTTTGCCTTAATAATGCAAGTTTATTTGTGCATTTTAACTTGGAAGTTTCTAGATCATTTTAATTAATGAATAGATAACTAAATAGATCTGTAATAAATAAAATTTAACTTAGTAGCCTTTTTATAAATTATAGAACAATAGGGAATGTTAGGTTGAGTGCTTTTTTTTACTGAAGTATAATCGACATAATAGTTTCATGTGTACAACATGGTGATTCTGCAATTATATACATTATGAAATGCTCATCATGATAAATATAGTCATCACCTGGCACCATACAAAGTTACTCTTATTGACTGTATTCCTTCTGCTATATTTTTCATCTCCACGATTTTATAACTAAAAGTCTGTACCTCTTAATCCCCTTCGCCATTTTTATCCATCCCACCTCCCCCCTTCCCTCTGGCAGCCACCAGTCTGTTTTCTGTATTTGAGTCTATTTGCTTTTTGTTGATGTTGTTTTGTTTTGGTTTTTAGATTTCACATGTTAAGTGAAATCATAGTGTATTTGTCATTCTGACCGACTTATTTCACTTAGCACAATACCCTGTAGGTCCATCCATGTTGTGAGTAACAAGATTTTTTTCTTTTTTATGGCTGACTAATATATATACTACACCTTCCTTATCCATTCATTTATTGAGGGACACTTAGATTGCTTCCATATCTTGGCTTTTGTGAATAAGGATGTAGTCAGCATATCTTTTTGAATTAGTGTTTTTGTTTTCTTGGTAATACCCAGAAGTAGAATTAATGGGTCACATGGCATTTTAATTAATTAAATTAATTAATAAATATTAATTTAATCAAGTATTTATTTAGCCAATAATGATTAATTATATACTATCACTATTAATTATTAAATTAATATTAATTATATAATAATAACAGGGACCTCCATACTATCTTCCACAGTGGCCATACCATTTTACATTCCCAGCAACAATACAGGATAGCGCTTGCTATTTTTTGTCTTTTTGATACTAGCTATTCTTACTGGTGTGAGGTGATAGATATCTCATTGTGGTTTTGATTTGCATTTTCCTGATGATTAGTGATTTTGAGCGTCTTTTCATGAATCTTTTTCCCATCTGTATGTCTTCCTGGGAGAACTGTCTGTTAAGGTCCTCTCTCCATTTTTTAATTGCATTATTGGATTTTTTTGGTATTGAGTTGTATGAGTTCTTCATATATTTTAAAAATTGACCCCTTAAAAAAATAAAAATAAATAAAAATTGACCCCTTAATGGATATATCATTTGCAAATATATTTTGTTGGTGGGGAATTACTCATTAGGAACATCATAAGCTATATAGAGGCTTTTAATCAGGAAAGAATTGAATAACGGTACATAAAAGTGGATGATCAAGGGGGTAAAACAGCAGATCCCAGGGAGATTAGGCTTTACAGTCAAATTCAATACCAGTTTAATCTCTAAATTTCATGAGTTAGAAGAGGGAATGAAGAAATCTAATTTTAGACATAAGAAGAATAGTAATTTAAATCTGATGTTACCCAATTTTATTTTTAGATATACAATAAGAGAAAGGTTAGTAAAACACTTTCGAGCTCAGATTACAATATTATGTGAAACATAAAATATGGAGGAGGGAAAACTAAAAAAAAAAACAAACAAACTGGGCACAGCTTTATTTATTTGATAAAACTCTTCATTACTTGAATGCAAAGATCTCAGAATGAATCTTGAGTCATTTTGTAAACCTCTGAGTTACTTAAAAGTATTTCTGTATCTTGGTTTTTTAATTTTTTTAGTTTTAGGACGAGCCGTGGCCTTTGAGCTGTAGCAAGGGCATTAGGAGATGAGCAATACCATTAAATAGGAATATTTAGTATGTAGATTGGAGTTCAAAGAACATTGACACCTCTGTTAGCAGTTTGGCTTTCTCCAAAATTTTCTTCCAAGTTGTTGACCAACTCCTATTCAAGCTCAAACTACAAAAACAGTTTAACACTTACAGCTTTGCAGTCAGAATATCTTATTTTAGGCAAAAGAATGTTTTATCCCACTCTCATTGGTCTTTTTACTTGGATTAGATAGGTTTTGGCCCTCATTTTTCCCTTCCTATTGTGGCAAAGGTAAATAAATACTAGAGATAGTTAAGGAAGGAGTATTTTTTAAGTTTAAAATCAGAACAAAAATAGTAACAATGTCCTGAAAGTGAAAGTTTTTCAGACTTTTGTATTATTTTTTATTATTTGTTATTTATTGTAACAAAAATGTAATTTAAAAAAATGCCTTTTTTGGTTAATGTATCATTTATATTGATTACATCCTATATCTACTTCTGAAAAGATTTAATATAGCTCTACTTTGGAGTTTGTATTAAGTCAACTTGATTTTTTGTTGTTGTTTTCTTTCTGTTTTAGCCACCAGAAAGACAGATTGTGGTTGGAATATGTTCCATGGCAAAGAAATCCAAATCCAAACCAATGAAGGAAATTCTTGAACGGATCTCCTTATTTAAATATATCACAGTAGTAGTATTTGAAGAAGATGTTATTTTGAATGAACCAGTAGAAAACTGGCCTTTATGTGATTGTCTTATTTCGTTCCATTCTAAAGGTATTAAAGAATGGGGTGGGAACTCCCTTTATCGTCTTATAATAAACCTAATACATATTAATTGTAGAATATTAGATAAAACAGGAGAATAAAATTAAATTCATCCATCTCACAGATCAGTGATGTTAACATTTTTATGTATTTCTTTTCAGGCATTTTTTTCTCTGTGCATTTTTCTAAACAAATTTACTGTGGTTGTGTATATGTAATTTTATATTTAAGTTTTTCATTAGTTATGTCAAGGAGTTTTTTTTTTTTTCCGCCTCTATTACATTCTTCAAAGACCTAATTTTTTTTTTAAGATTTTATTTATTTATTTGACAGACAAGGATCACAAGTAGGCAGAGAGGCAGTCAGAGAGAGAGAAAGGAGGAAGCAGGCTCCCTGCGGAGCAGAGAGCCTGATGCGGGGCTCGATCCCAGGACTCTGGGATCATGACCTGAGCCGAAGGCAGAGGCTTTAACCCACTGAACCACCCAGGCGCCCCAAAGACCTAATTTTTAACGACATCATAGGGTGTCATCATGAGATTGTCCTATGACATAGTTAATTATTATCCTAACAGTTAGTCTCCAGTTTTCACTATTAGAAATATGGTTGTTATGAACTCTTCTAATGCATATCTTTGTTGGAGCTACTCTAAGTTACTTAGAATAAATTCTCGGATTATTGGATATTTTTAGCCATATGCTTTTGCCATACAGAAAATGATCTATCTTTCCACATATACATATTCATATTTTATTTCTAAAGAGCTTAATATTTGAATTTTCAATTTTACTTGGTTTCTTCTATAAATGAAACAGAAGTATTAATTAAACTTAAGTATTACTTGATGGTAAATTATGCCTTCATAGTAAAACCCACAAATCAAAATTATTAGTGAATATTTGAAAATTTGTAACCCAAGAATCTGTGAATTAAGTGAATTTCTAAGAACTATAATTTAAAAGATGCATGCTCAGTTATAAATGTATTCATATTAAATCACCTTGTTACCAAAACACGTAATCTCCAGTTATGTTAAAGTTTTACTTTAGTTAGGTGTTCAAGAAATTTCTCCTTCAGCAAGAAGGAGATGGAACAGGGTTGAGATTTTTTGTGCTCCTATATCCTATAGATAAGCCAAGGCCCTGGTCTTTATAAATTGAAGTCCTTTACTTCAGAGAATTTTTAAATTGGCTTATCCTTCAGGGTAAGGTGGTCTTCCCTTACTACCACATGATTTTTCCTACCATTTTCCTACCTTTCCTATTTGTTTTTGTCTGTAAAAACTAGCTGCTATCTAAGGTCATATCCCATATGCTGTCTCTTGGTAAGGAAAAAGTTCCTCTTTAACAGCAGTAACAGAACCAGAAAACTGTTACAGCGGTTCCTATATGCTGAATTCGGTTAAGATGCTTTAAATCATAGACACTGAGCTATCCTGATGACAAGTGATGAATTCTTCTCAGAGTCTTTACAAAACGAGAAGGGTTTTTAGTTTGTGGAAGTCATTCTTGGTATAGAGTACTTTCATTAAATTTTAAAAACTAAGAGGAATTTAGGAATGTCTTTTTTAAACTGACCATAGTTGTTTGTTTAGTTTTGTTAACTTCAGTATGCCTTTGTACTTACTTCCCCTCCAACTGTTCTGATAATAGTACAAAATACAGTGTCTTCACAGTAATACTGTAGTACCCAACGTTAAATTCTAAAGTTATGCATGCTTAACTGATTTTTACGCTTTTCCATAGATAAGATATTCACTAAAATATTGTCACTTAAGGAATATTAAATATTTATTGGGCGCCTACTCTGTCAAGGACTATACTGTTTGATATATACTCCTTTATCGAGTTCCTCAAAAACTCTACTAGATAAGACTAGTATAATACCCATTTACAGCTGAGAATCAGGGGCTTAGCGATGTTAAATAAACTTACCCAGGATCACAAAGCTAATGAAAGATGGAGCCAGGATTTTGAACCCTGTTTTATTAGACTCTATGGTATACTGCCACAACATCTCTTTTTTTTTTTTTTTTTAAAAGATTTTATTTATTTATTTGACAGAGAGAGATCACAAGTAGGCAGAGAGGCAGGCAGAGAGAGAGAGAGGAGGAAGCAGACTCCCTGCTGAGCAGAGAGCCCGATGTGGTACTCGATCCCAGGACCCTGAGATCATGACCTGAGCCGAAGGCAGCGGCTTAACCCACTGAGCCACCCAGGCGCCCAACATCTCTTAATAATATATATTGATAGATAAAATTGGAGACTTTTAGTGTCAATACAGAGAGTGCAGTATAATTATTAAATGCTTTAGATTTTTTTTTGGACCTCTTACTATATCTGCTATTTGATTTGTTTTCCATGTAATTAGTAGTTTTATCAAAGTCTAGAAATTTTAGGGAGTTAATTTCTAATACCTTAACAGTGACCTAGTAGCAGCAAGTATGATTCTATGCATAAATTTTATATTTAGAGCATATCTATTGTATGTGAATTAACTTTTGTTTTTGCTATTTTTAAAGGTGCATAAGTTCTTTGAATAATTGGCAATTTCTATGTATAAATATCAAACTAAAGTGAGAAGAAGTTATATTTGTTTTCTTTTAAACACCAAGTGATTGTGATACACTTAATTATATTTAGATTTCTCTTTTGTATATGAAGTAATCTTAACTTGTTATTAGGTGACTTTGAATAATCAGGCATTGACTAACATGTCAGTGCTTTATATTTGGCTATATAGCCACTGGCTTGTTATGCCTTATCAATCAAATTAACTAGGAAAAAATAAGACTTATTATTAATATATGTCAAGTTTTATGTGTTTTTCCTTTGTATGGAAAGCAATTATATGCATAATTAAATTTACCTTTTATGGGAAGTGATACAGAATCAAATTGATATAGTTATAGATGTCAACTTATCTTGAGATTATACAGAATATGTTAATAATATGTGTTCTTAGGATTTCCACTGGACAAAGCAGTTGCCTATGCAAAACTCAGGAATCCATTTGTAATCAATGACTTGAATATGCAGTATCTCATACAAGATAGGTGAGTGATGGAGATGGCTGAATTAAGGGAAGGAAAAATAACATTTATTTAATGCCTACTGTAAGCTGACATCAGGTGTTTTCATATATATTAATTTGTGGTATCCTCTAAATAATACTTAGAAATAGGAAATTATACCTAGTTTTATAGATGAAGAAACTTGAGACTCAGGGAGATGAATAAATTTGCCCAGAGTCACAAGTAGTTCAGTCAATAGTGGAACAAGGACTTAAACTAGGTTTGTTTAATTTCCAGAGCCTACCGAACCATTGAAAATTTAGTTTCAATTTGAAATTATGAACAGTTTCTCTCTCATTTGACTAAAGATGAAATTAGGGTTGTACTCATTGAACTAGACTTTTTTTTTAATGGAATAGTCCAACTGTTTTGAAAAATATCTCATGATATATCTTAGCATTCATTTTACAGGCTAAAAGCATGGATTTCTAAGAAAAACTGTAGAATACAAATATATTTATTTATTTTGTTTGAGTGCTGTTTCACTCTGATGGCTACCATATAATTCCGCCAACATTTACTTTTCTTTTGTGTTAGGATTATTGTACGAGATTATATGTGTGAAAATGCATTATAAAGTTTAAGGCCCTATAGTTTTCTGGTTTTGTTTTTTTTTTTCTGTTCTTCCAAATAGTACAATATCTAACATTTTAAAACATTTTCCCTAGGTTTACATATTAATACATACTTCTTTGTTATAAATATATACATAAATATGTAAATGTATATTTACTTTAAGAAATTTGGAAAATAAAAGCAGAAAGAAAGGCATTTAACCCTACTACCGTCTATCCTATTTTTTCATGTGGAAAGCAATACATATATCCACTCACATTTTATACAATGAGGGTCACTTTTCTTTTAAAATACCATGAACATTTTCCCATGTCATTAAATATTCTTTGAGTATAAAGTTTTTAATAGATAATATGCTGTCATGTCATATCACAACTTTGCATTTAACCATTTCTTTTTATACATTTTTATTCTCACTTTGAAATATTAGTGTTTTAATATGTCACATAAAGTATTGTGCATACATTTTTGCTCTAATGAGGCTGAATATTTCCTTAGAAATGTTTAATATTTTTAAATGATTTATTTGTTTATTTAAAAAATAAGAAGACTGGATACCCATGCCTTTTTAATTAATACAATAGTAATAATGTACTCTTCAAATAGAGCAATAAAATTAAAAAAAATGTTTTCCTTTTTCTTCAGGAGAGAAGTATATAGTATTCTTCAAGCCGAAGGTATTTTACTTCCTCGTTATGCAATTTTGAACCGTGACCCAAATAATCCCAAAGGTAAGAATTATGAGATTTTGAGAAAGCTACCTTTTGTCATTCAACATACTTTTGAGTTATTTCCTTTCTAATTAAGTAGAAGGAATTCAGAGAACTCATACTATTCTATTTACTTTTTTTTTAATGAGCATTTTGCTCAGTTAAAGTGTGCCACTATAAGCTAAAAGGCCCGCTAATAATTTAAGAATTATACATCCTACTTTTCTTTGTTCTACATTTAACATATGGAATCATAAAGATTTTTGAATTACATGCTTAATAAATTTGTATTGATTACGGGTGATTGGTAATCAGGTGATTTATCTGTGGTTGTTGAATTCAGGATTAGAAACTTCATGCTAAGATACCATAATTTCTGATGACTGGGAATTCAGAAATATTACTACTTATTAATATCCTAAAGCACCCTTTGCTTCATTTTTCTGGTTATCTAAAACATAACATGTAAGTTATATGTAACATTCTAAAAAGCCAAGATAAATGTTTATCTGCTTTAAGAGTTAATATTCTGACAAGGGTATTTTGGGGAATTTTGTTGATTTTATTGTAGTTTAAAGCAACTTTTGTTAAAAAACTAGATATAGCATTTATTATCAGTAACAGGGAACTTCTCTTATTTCTAGAGCAAAAAATTAACTTCCTGATTGGTTTGCTTGCTTACTTTATATAGGTTACTTTAATAAGTTAAATAATTTCATGTTTTGTGGTATCTGTGATACAAATAATTCCATATAATTTTCAGAAGATGATAGCAATCTAGAAAGTTTTCTCAGTCTTTCTTGTTGGCATCATTTCATATCTAATATTGAATTCTGTGGGATGACAAGGTAAGATGTCAGGTTCATAAGATTTTGAAGAATAACTGTAGGTTTTAATGTCATATATCATAAATCTTGATGTATATTTTTTGTGTAAATATTATTTTAAAGATGATTTTTTTTTTTAGCAAGAGAGGTTGGGGAGGGGCAGTGTAGAGAATCTTGAAGCAGACTTCCTGCTGAGTGTGGAGCCAAGACTGAGCTCCATCTTCAGACCCATGAGATCATGACCTGAGCTGAAACCAAGAGTGGGACGCTTAACCAACTGAACCATCCAGGCACTTCCGCATGACTTTTTAATTAAAATAAAATCATACATTATCCACAGTTACTTTTCTTTGTAAACTCTATTCTAGTAAAAACTTAAACAATAATGTTAAATGTAGCTAATATACAATATGTAATTTTTCCTGCTGTTATGTTTGATTTTTAGAATGCAGTCTGATTGAAGGGGAAGATCATGTAGAAGTAAATGGTGAAGTTTTTCAAAAGCCATTTGTGGAAAAGCCAGTCAGTGCAGAGGATCACAATGTTTACATTTACTATCCCACATCTGCAGGTGGTGGAAGTCAAAGACTTTTTCGAAAGGTAAACCTTTGTTATCCTAAGGGATACTGTTACTCATACTTCATAGAAATTCTATTAAAAGTAACCAAGTATTCAGTAGAATTAAGATTAAATAAAAATGTACCATTCAGGTATAAATTCAAACATATCCTTCTTTGTTAGAAAAGCAAGATGTTACTTTAGTTATTTAATGTTGTTTATGCAAAATTTCTACATACAAAATACCAAGAAAATTACTTGATTTTCTTTCTATCTTCCATTTATGTATCTGGCATCTGAGAAATACAAGCAAAGATCAGTAGTTTGTAAGAAAAATGGCCTCCAAGATAGATAATTCATAGACACAAGTAATATCTATAACATTTACATTCATGAAAGTATGCTCAAATCTGTACCCATAATAAAATAAATGCAAATGAAGTCTAAAAGGTAATGACATTGAATTACTTTTTTGTTGACACAAAATCAAAAAGATCGAGATAGTTGCAAAACAGGCATAAGCCCAAATGTTGTTAGCAGAAATGTACATTAATATAGCCTTTATCCTCTTAGCAACATAATTTAACAGTGTATTAAGATCAAAGATGCCCGTATACTTATAAGCAATTATGGAAATACAAAGTAAAACACAGTGAAGTACTATTTTATATCCATTAGAGTGGCAAATATTAAGTTTAACAATACCAATTATAGATGAGGATGTGGAGCAGTGGGAGTTCACATACATTGCTAGAAGACTAAAAATTGTTAAAATAGTTCATAAAATATTTTAGATTTATCTTTGTAAGTTGAATATGAGCACCTAGTAATTCTATCACCTAGTAATTCTACTTGTAGTATGTACCTTAGAAATGCCCTTGCACCTGGGACACTTACAAGAATATTGAAAGCAATACTCTTCTACTGGCTAAAGCTTAGAAAACAACCTAAATATTCATTAATAAAATGATTGAATTATGGTGTACCTATACAGTGGAAAATTCTGTCGTGTAAAAAGTAAACAAAAGAGGGTTACATGCAAGAACATGGCTGAATCGTAGGAGCATTATTCTTACTGTTCGTTGTATTCTTATGCTACTTAATTTACACGTAAGTTACATTACAACAGAAAATAATGCACTGTCAACTCTATAGTAAGTGTTAAATATTTGTTCACCAATAAAAGTTTTTGGAAATGTCTAAGATGGAAATAGATGATTAAGAGGTTATATTATAAAAATGAGATGAATAGCTTAGCTTTTATATTTGTGGACATCTTTTGTTTCAGATTGGCAGTAGAAGTAGTGTTTATTCCCCAGAAAGCAATGTACGAAAAACAGGCTCATATATATATGAAGAGTTTATGCCCACAGATGGTACTGATGTAAAGGTAGGATTGATTACAATATATTTTAATTTTGCTTTTAGTTTATCAGTGATACAGAAAAAGGGATTACCCCAAGGATAGACTCTATTCTGGATCTCTTTCTTTTTATGACTAGGGATTCTTTATCTATTTTGTATTATGAATGCCTTTGGCAGTCTGAAACCCGTGGACCCTTGTTTTAGAATCATGTTTTTTGATGCCCAAAACAAGATTGCCAGGGAGACAAATTTTTTTGAAATGTAGTTATAAAAATATTTAAAAACCAACTTTGTGATACAATAATATGTGTGCTTCTTTAAAAGGACATTAAATAATAAAATATAGTGGGTTAAGGGTCTAATAGCCACTAGTTTCTAAGCACTGATTAGTGTAAATGATGCTCTGAGATCTGTGACAACTGTAGTGTAATATAACAATATGTTTGAAATTTCCTTGGGTGACAGATAAGGTCTTAATTGCTTTATCTTCAACTAATCTCTGTCTCATGAGAGTATCTTTTTTTCTAAGGTATAAACCTGATTGTGAACCTCTCCTTTAAAATTCTCTTATGGATTTTGTTGACTGTAGGGTAATAATCAAATTCATAAGGGTGGCATACAGAATATTTCCCAGTCTGTTCTATGAACCTTATTTCTTACTGTATAAATGGCACCAAATAACTTACTCTTACCTTAATACATCGTGCTTTTTAATGCTTCTGGCCTCTGTGTTTACTTAGGGTGCTGTTCCCTTTCTTTTCTGCCTTTCAGCATATGCTGCTCCTCACCACCACCATCACAATCTTTCTTTTGGCTATTACTTCCTTCTATAACGTTTCTATAATTATTTGTACTTCTCCTTTGGTTAAGCTAAAAAAAATTTGGGAAAGATCACATCCTATTCAACCTTGTGTTCCCTCATCTCGCTCAGAATAATCATTCTCTGTAGAGAACAGAACTTCATGTTACCAGTTTTGCCATGTAATTAATTATTTATAATCTTTTCCAGTGTGTTGAAAATTTTGGCATGTGAAATAGAAAGAAGTGTGAAAAGAACAGTCTGGAGACTGAAGTATTTTTTTATTGATTTTTTTTTCTTTTGATTTGTTGTCTTGCTTTTTAAAATTTAGTACATTTTATATAATATATACATTTTTAATGTATATATTTTAACATTTATTAAAGGTTTATACAGTGGGTCCAGATTATGCGCATGCTGAAGCTCGAAAATCTCCAGCACTTGATGGCAAGGTGGAACGAGACAGTGAGGGAAAAGAAGTTAGATACCCTGTAATTCTTAATGCACGAGAGAAATTAATTGCCTGGAAAGTCTGCCTTGCTTTTAAGGTAAGATGTTTTACAGGCCACATAGACCCTTGTAAAAGAAATTCTAATTTTCTCTCTTGAGTAAAAGAAATGTTACATGGGCATTTAATAGGAAAAATCAGCTCAGAAGATTAAAAATGATATATTTGAACTGTTTATATGCTTCTCAGGAGATTCTTGTAGTGCCATTAATAAAAATATACAGTAAATGAAGGCCTTTGTTTTTCTGTATTCTTTCTGTGTTATGTAAAAGGGAATTTTGCCTATTTGTTCAGAAATTAAAGTTTGATGGACTTAACTAAAGCAGTAGCATTAACCAGTGTTTAGAGGTATTGTTTAACATGGTAAAAACAACTGGTTAAAAGTACTGTTTACTCAGAATTGATAAATGATTGCTTTGTTGAATAAAAAAGGTCCTTAGCAGTCTTTCAGCTTTGGCAATACATCCTATAGCCCATTTATTGTATATGTTAAAATGTGTTTATGAAAGCAATATGAATACATTTCTTAAAGAAAACTTTTTATTTCTAGCATTTGACTAATTCCCTCAGTCTAGATCATTAGGCTTCCAATAATGTATGTTAAAGATATAAACAGAGGTAGTACAACCTGATCTTTTAAAGGATAAACTTTACCTTTTGAAGTCTTGTCTTGGGTATATAATGTAAAGACTAGTGTATTACTGGTTATTAAATAATCCTTTATGTCTTAATATATTGAAGTCACTTTTGTGAAACGAATATTTGTCTATAAATACATTTTAATAGCTTTATATAAATTGTTTTAATTTTGTAATACCAGGATTCCAAAAGACATGATTTAAAATCCCATTATACTGGTATGTGATAATTTGAATATAAGATGCAGAACATAGAAAATTTCAGAAGCCTGAGCAGGAGCCTTGCAACTGTTTCCTTCTCCCGAATAAAATAAATGTATTTCAGGTGCTCACAAGGATATAGTTGTCAGGGTGTAAAATATTCAGAGGGCAGAGCACCTGACTGGCTCAGTTGGTAGAGCCTGCAACTCTGGATTTCGGGGTTGGAGTTTGAACCCCCCATTGGGTGTAGAGATTGCTTAAAAATAAAATCTCATTAAAAAAAAAAAGATTCATAGGGGTAATTGGATGTTTCCTCTGGAACATATCTTCAAAACTGTTTTCCTTTATGCATTTTTGGATTAAAGCAGTAGAATTTCTACTATGACAAAATTTAACAAAGCCTTGAAAAACTGTTACTCTTGTTTTTTAATTAAATGTTACTTGAAGAACGTCTTACAATAGTATGTTATTTTTTGGCCTCTAATCTCTTATACATTTTGGTTTTATATTTATTTCATGGGGAAACTCAAATGGTCATATGGTATGTTTTATGTATTTTCAGAGTACTCAAGTTAGAGATGGGTAATTTCATTTATTACTTACTATGAAATCAACTAATAATCAGTAGTAAATTTTTAGGCATTTATAAAATTTGATACATTGTAAGACTGAAAAACTGAATCCTAATTCAAATGTAACTTTAAATATAATTTATTTTAAATAGCAAACAGTTTGTGGTTTTGATTTGTTACGGGCCAATGGACAGTCCTATGTCTGTGATGTCAATGGCTTCAGTTTTGTGAAAAATTCCATGAAGTATTATGATGATTGTGCAAAAATACTTGGGTAAGAATTTTTCTTTACATTTCTCCTCTTTACCTTTGTTACAGCTAATGCATACTAGCTATTCAGAAACGAAATAATTGCAAACATCAAATGATCAGGGTCCTGAAAGCACTCTATAATAAAAATCAGTGTTCATAAAATGACATTCCCCAAAGAACTACACCAAATCCTGAGTTATATTTCGGGTTATCAAAGGCGGAGTAATTTATGGCCAGTATAGATGATGGCTTAAAGATACTTTAACTTAAAGATTTAGAAGTGCTATGCAGTGATTTTTTTTCTTAAGATTTTTTTTTTTTTTTTAATTTGACAGAGAGATCACAAGTAGGCAGAGAGGCAGGCAGAGAGAGAGGGGGGGAGCGGGCTCCCCGCTGAGCAGAGAGTCCAATGCGGGGCTCAATCCCAGGACCCCGGGATCATGACCTGAGCTGAAGGCAGAGGCTTAACCCACTGAGCCACCCAGGTGCCCCATGCAGTGATTATTACAGCTAATTTATTAGGTTACTTTGTTTTGCAAGTTTTTGGTATATGATTACAGTTGAAAAGGTTTCATTTTCTTACTTGGAGTTCTAAAATGAATATTCATGAAATAAGTAACTGGAATAGAATAGAAATATTTGGAATTCAGAGTTCTTTTGAATGATACTGTTTTCTATCATTACATGTCACTTAAAGATAGTCGCAAGAGATTATCAAGTGAACCCAAAAGAAATTACTACATGTAGAAATGCGATTTTTATTTTCTTTGAACTATTTTCTTATACCTTGATTTAGAAGATTCACAAGACATATTTTTAAACCGTTTCAAAGTATATATGACAAAGGCTTAAGAAACTTACATTTTAAAATGTATTGTCATAATTATCATATGATCTCTCTGATATGAGGAATTTGAGAGGCAGGACAAGGGGGTCATGGGGGGAAGGGAGAGAAAAAAATGAAACACGATGGGACCAGGGAGGGAGACAAACCATAAGAGACTGTTAATTTCAGGAAACAAACTGAGGGTTGCTGGGGGGCGGGATAGGGTGGCTGGATTATGGACATTGGGGAGGATATGTGCTATGGTGAGTGCTGTGAATTTTTTAAGACTGATGACTCACAGACCTGTACCCCTGAAGCAAATAATACATTATATGTTAATAAAAATAAATTTAAAAAATGTATTGTCATAATTGGAGTCTGCTTTTATAATATATTTTAAAGATTGGAGAACTGACCCTTAAGGTGAAATTTGGGGGAGCTTACTAAATTTTAGCATGAATGCTGAATTGAAACAAAACAAAAAATGTTTTATAATTACTTAACATGTAATTATAAAATTATTGTTAACCCTATTAGTAAAATATAATGGATATTTGTTTAAAAAGAGACATGGTATTTAGAGTAATTTCAAAAGTGATTAACAGGTAAGAAAGGACCCTTGGGGCACCTGTGTGGCTCAGTTGTTGGAGCTTCCAATTCTTGGTTTTGGCCCAGGTCAGGTCTCAGGGTCCTAGGATTGAGCTCCATGTAGGGCTCCATGCTCAGTGGGGAGCCTGTTGGGGATTCTCTCCTCCCTCTGCCCCTTCCCCCTTCTTTCACAAACACTCTCTAAATAAATAAATAAAATCTAAAAAAAAAAAAAAAGAAACTACCTGTGGCCATAAAGAAGAGACAATCTTTGTTTTCAGAATTTATCTTTGAGTGGATGTAATGCAATTATAGTGATTTGACTCCAGTGTGATTTATACTTTGAAACTAATGTAAGTAATAAATAATTCCAATTTTTTTTTAAGATTTTATTTATTTGACAGAGAGATAGCAAAAGAGGGAACACAAGCAGTGGGAGTGGGAGAGGGAGAAGCAGGCTTCTCGCTGAGCAGAGAGCCCGAAGCGGGGCTCAATCCTAGTACCCTGAGATCATGACCTGAGCAGAAGGCAGACCCTTAATAATTGAGCCACCCAGGTGTCCAGTAATTCCAAATTTATAGCGTTTCTTCAGTGTGTTCTAATGTACCAGTTTAGAACTGCTTATATTTGTTTTAATCAGGATTGATACTTTGAGTTACTTTTTATGTGCTATAATCACAGAATCACTAGTTTGACCTTAACTTTTATGATTCTATATTCTGTATTATTAATCATTAAATACTGAGTTTTGTCTTAAAATGAACTAATTTCTAGTTTGTTTGTTTTTTTTTAATCAAAGCAATATTGTAATGAGAGAGCTTGCTCCGCAATTTCATATCCCCTGGTCAATACCCTTAGAAGCTGAAGATATCCCAATTGTACCAACTACATCTGGAACTATGTAAGTTTGAATATTTTCTTTTAGAAATTTGTGTCGTTTTGTATATCGGTCTCTGCTGTTACAATAGAGATTAAATTTCTGATGGTTATTGGACACTTTGCTGTGTATGTTTTCATATGATTCACTTGTCAGATGGAGAAATAGATTACATGCTTTTGCGGGGTCCACCTAGACTAAAAATCTTTTATATTGTTAAAAATAAAATTCTGTGGGGAAAAAATTCTGAAAAATGCTTAGATAGTTATACAACTATTGAATTAAGTCATAAAAATAAATGGGGTGCCAACAGGTATGTCACTTAAAGGTTCATAGTTGATGGTTTTACAACTTCTGAGTGTGTACAGAAAAAATATACAGGTATGTCTTGAAGTAAATTAATTAGACCAGTATTGCCAGAGTGTCTCATAACATTCTCCTAGTGAAAATTACTGCTTGAAACTCACCTGCTACTCAGGTGAGTTGACCAAATGCTTCATATTTACAGCTTAGACATTTACATTAGCATGTTAAAAATTGAGAAGTCCTGATTGGGTGGGGGGGACAAAAAAACATTTATAATGTTTTAAAACCAGTATTCTCAAACTATTTAGCATAACATTTTTTAGGTAACTTATTAAAATCCTGCAGGGTTGTATTCTGTGGCTTACAGTTCGGCACACGCTAAAGTATACCCTAGCGTTCTTTCTAAGACTGTGTTATCTTCTAGTAATTTGAGTTTGAATACCTGTTCTGTTCTTACAAGGGCAAAATAAATATAGTAGCTATAAAGTAAAGCATTATTTTGCTTTGATTTAATGAAATCTCAGTCCATAACGATCTATGCTACAGAACAAGTATTTCATGAAGTTCCAGGATTGCCATTCGTTTACTTTTATCCCAGTGTGAGCATAACCATCTCTAGAGAGGAAGCTAATAATATTACTCCCCCTCCAGCTTCTAAAAATCTTAAGATTGAATTTGATAAAATCATCTGGTTGTTACGAATACTGTTCTTCATAGGAAAGCTCTCAAATGTAAAAGGTAGCTCTAAACAAATAATGAGATGTATTAGTTTGAATTATTTAACAGAAAACTTTGTTAGAAAATTGAAAGCATTTTTTTTTTTAAATTTTAGGATGGAACTTAGATGTGTCATAGCTGTGATACGTCATGGGGATCGAACACCAAAACAAAAAATGAAAATGGAAGTGAGGCATCAAAAGTATGTTTTAGGAGGAATAATTTAAGATTTCTGATAGGTGATTAGCTGATTTGATTAACACATCTTATAGAAAATCTGTTTTCCCATTTCTTGGCCATTAATTTAAACTGCTAGATGCAGTGAAAATCCATGTAAAATAACTGTGTGTATCAGCATCTGAAAATTATTATGTTAATATCCATCAATCATCGTCCATCTGGTCTGACTTTTGTTTACTGCTGGAAAGGCGTAAACATCCTAAGGTATTCTGTTTAATCTTGGTTTGTTACTCTCTTCATTGGTTTCTATGAGTCTTTAATCTCTCAACCTTCTAGAAGAAAATTAGTAGAATGGAAGTTTATCTTATTTCTCTTCAGTATTTGATTTGGGAATAATAAAATTTGAAAACTTGAGCCAATAAATATGTGTTGAAACATTTTTAATATGTATGGGTATGCAATCACTTCAGAGAATGTAATACTTAGTATTGCAATCATATACTCAGTTTCCATCATGAGAAAACTTTAAAAAATAATCTAGTGATTGTGAGTTTGATGTGCTCAGGAGAATAGTAAAGTTTTATTGCCCAGGGTGGAGGAGCAACCTTCTATAGTGAAAGAGAACACACAATATTTGAAATCCATAGACCTGAGTCCCATATCTTCATTATAAGTGGTTTGTGTAACCACAAACCACTTATTATATGATATTAATACTAATTATTGCAAAGGACTAACTGTGCTGTCTTTTTTTTATAAGATTTTTTGATCTTTTTGAAAAGTGTGATGGATACAAATCGGGGAAATTAAAACTCAAAAAGCCAAAACAATTACAGGCAAGTGCATTTTATTTCTTGTTGGTTTTAAATTGCTAATGGCAATGTTACATAAAAATTCAGTTCTTTATTATTTTATAGGAAGTGCTGGACATTGCCCGACAACTTCTTATGGAGCTGGGGCAAAATAATGATTCTGAAATTGAAGAAAACAAGTCAAAACTTGAACAACTTAAGACTGTATTAGAAATGTGAGAATCTTTCTCAAACCCTTAACTTTGATAATTACTTGCTGTGTTCTTTTTTTAATGTATGAGTTTGTTAAATTTCCTTTACAGTTTAATCTTTTTGTAATTTATTGCTGAATCTGAAGAGAAATTAGTGAAGGTCTAGTGAGATTTTTATTTGTACCAGTGAGAAAATAGATGATTGTTTTGAAGGTTATTATTTTAGTTTTACTTTTCATTTTGATGAGAAGAATTTGGATATTTTATGAAGTACTACTTAGGATGAAAGCCAGATTGCTAACATGACCACTGATTAAATGTTGTTTAATTAAAAAACAATTTTGAGCTGTTTTAGTCAAGTGAAATTGATAACAACGGTATGCCTATTATAAGCTTTACATATTTGACCACTTAGAATTTTATTTCCTTTAGATACCCATACATTTATTTTTTTATATTTCTATACTTCTTCATCTCTTCAAAATTGTCTGAGTTTTGTAGAGAAACTCTTTTGTATTTTCATTTTTAATGTGATTAAAATGAGTATCTATTTTATGGAGATTTTCTGGTAGGATATGTTAGAGAATTCAGCAATTAATTACAAATAGAAAGGTACATTAATATGTATTTTTAGTTTTTCTCTAGGTGGGTTTAATTTTTCTTTAGGAGATTGCATTGAATACTTACTAAATGTTATTTGTTTTGCTTGTCGTTTGTTTTTCAGGTATGGCCATTTTTCTGGAATAAATCGTAAAGTCCAATTAACTTATCTCCCTCATGGTTGTCCTAAAACATCTAGTGAAGAAGAAGGTATATCACTATTAATGTCTATTGTGTTTTAATTATGTGTAGGGACTTAACTACTCATTTGACGACCTTCGGGCCCTCTTGAGTGTAATAATTTAGAGACTGACATGCTGAATAAAGGAAAAAATAAAGTAGAGTTTTGTTAACTTTCCCTCTTACTTTCCCTAACTATATTTTAAGTAAAGGATAGATTTTGTTCTTGATCCTTTAAGGATAGATTTTATTGTTTTGGAAACTGCTTCGGACTTCCTTTTTACTCTGGGATTGTTTCAGAAAGTTTATTTATGACTAGATGTTACTTAATGGATTCCTTTCTTCCTCTTTTGGTAAAAGAGGACAGAGTATACAGGAAGAAAGCTCAAAAAGTACAAGAAAACTATAAAAGTACATAATGAAAGTGTTTCTGATATAGCTGTTTTCCTCCACTGAAAAAGTCAGAATAAGCATTTAAAGAAGGTCAGTCTCTAAAAGTAGTCAGCATAAATCTCCATAAATTCATTTACCTTTTAAAAGAAAAATGGGCAGGGGTTAGAGAAGCCATTTCATAGAGGAGTATAGATGCCCAATAAAATAATGATAATAATAGTAGTAACTACTTTTGCGTATCACACTAGCAAAGTGTTTTCTTATTCTTTGTGAAATCGGTGATAAAGGATGTTAATGAGAAGTGTGAGTATATTTCAGTCTAATTGATTGGAGTATAAATTCACATAACTCTTTGAAAAGTTATTTGGCAGTATATATTAGAAACTTCAGAAAATGTCCATATGAATTGATCTTAATTCTGCTTAGAAGAATCTTAGGCACCTGGGTGGCTCGGTTGATTAAGCAACTGCCTTTGGCTCAACTCATGATTCCAGAGTGTCTGGATCCAGTCCTACATCGGGTTCCCAGCTCCACGGGGAGTCAGCTTCTCCCTCTGACCTTCTCCTGTCTCATGCTCTCTCTCTCAAATAAATAAATAAAATCTTGGGGGGAAAAAAAGAAGAATCGATCCCAAGGAAGTTGTTAGATATTTAGGGAAAGATTGATCTTTGGGAATATTCTCAATGTTATTATTTATAGTAGCATAAATTGAAGTAATGATTATCTTAAATGAAAGCACAAGTTTGATTATGTTGATCTTTAATAAATTTATTTTTAAAATTTGACATGTTGCTGTTTTGTCACACTTGTGATTAATAGCAGTACAGATTAATTTCTTTTATTTAATGTTTGTGATAAAAAACATTCAGTAAATAACTGAAAAAGTCTGTTAATTAATTTTCTTTCCATAAATTAATATTGGCCTGTGTAATAAACACAACTACTATCTAATCCCAAGACAAAGGTTGATTTCTATCACTTTTAATGAATCAACATTAAGTTTTTTAGCACTTCTATTGCTTATTTTTATTTTTAAAATTTATTTATTCTAATTAATTTATTTTTTTAAAGATTTTATTCATTTATTTGAGAGAGAGAGACAGAGAGAGAGACAGAGAAAAAGTGTAAGAGCCAGGGAGGTGGCAGAGGGAGAGGAAGAAGCAGGCTCTCCACTGAGCAGAGAGCCCAATGAGGGGCCTGGATCCCAGAACCCTGGGATCATGACCTGAGCTGAAGGCGGATGCCAAACTGACTGAGCCAACGAGGTGCCCCCTATTGCTTATTTTAAAATTATCTTTGTTTCTGTAGCCCAGTACAGATTTTAGGACATGATAAAGGGCAGATGAATTAAGTACAGAAACTCATTTGCTTGTGGAACTTCCCCTAATATCTGAGAAAAATCTATTGTACAATTCCAAATTTAAAAAGTTGCTCTTGGCTACATTTTATTATATATATCATTCATAAACTTAAATTATAATAAATTTTAGGTTTTCTCATCTCATGTCTTCCTAAAATTATGCAGATCATTAATTTCTCATGATAAAAATGTATACATCTTCACTTCAGGTAGCATTACCTTTTATGTGAGACTTTTGGTATAAAGACAAGATCTTGATCCTGTGGTCAGGGAGCTCTTAATCTAACATTGCTAGCACAACTAAATTAAATATATTGGGCAAATCTTATTGGTGTCCTGTCACTGTGATAGCAGGGAAGGTAGAAGCAATACTTCTTTCAGAAAACTAAGAGCCTTCTTCGTAAAGTATGGAAGAGATTTTGAAATTTGAGTAAGATTTTAACTGAAGGAGCAAAGAGTATTCCTGAAAGAAAGAAAAGCCTACAGATAGGTATATGTTCCAAGGAACAAGATAATTTAGATAAAAGTTTTATTTCACTGCAGAAGGGAGAACAAAGAAAAAATTAATCTTGTAATATGTCTCTTTAAAAGAAACAAACTTGACATTTGCCTCTATCTATTCACGTGTGTCTTAGACAGCCGAAGAGAAGAACCATCCTTACTTTTGGTTCTAAAATGGGGAGGAGAACTAACTCCTGCAGGCAGGGTCCAGGCTGAAGAACTTGGAAGAGCTTTCAGGTGTATGTATCCTGGAGGTCAAGGTAAATCTTGTCATTTCTTTAAGTTGGTTAAATCTGTGCATTATGTTTCCAAATCTTCACTTATTTTGTGATGTTACTAAATATTTGTAGAAATATAGTGAGACAAAAATATAGCTTAAGTGATTTGAGTATTTATTTTCAGGAGATTATGCAGGATTTCCTGGTTGTGGTTTACTTAGATTACATAGTACCTACCGACATGACCTCAAAATATATGCTTCTGATGAGGGACGAGTACAGATGACTGCAGCTGCTTTTGCAAAGGTATAAATGTTTTTTAGAATTACTAGGAATGTCATCTAGTATTACATTTTAAAAGATTTTTGCTAAGGCAATGTTTAAAAATTCTAAATTTGAAATTTCAAACTCATGCCCTGAAATGGTGATGGGCTATATTATTAACAGTTTATTTATTGCACATAGCTTATGCCTTGTGAAATTCAGCATGTAACAAAATAATTATTAAAATGCTTTCTATTAATTTGTATACTAATTTTAAAATCTGTATTGGCTTTATTCAATATATTTAGGGGCTCTTAGCTCTAGAAGGAGAGCTTACACCCATTCTTGTTCAGATGGTAAAAAGTGCAAATATGAATGGTCTTTTGGATAGTGACAGTGACTCTTTGAGCAGTTGTCAGCAACGTGTGAAGGCAAGACTTCATGAAATACTTCAGAAAGATAGAGATTTTACGGCTGAAGACTATGAAAAGGTGGGTCTAAACAAACTCTTTTACATTGTGAAATATCATGCATGTACAGAAAAGTATATAAAACATAAACTTACAGCCTGTTGTATTAGAAAGCAAATACTCATATAGCCACCATCCAGATACAGAAATAGAACATTGGGACACCTCTGACCCCTGTGTGCCCCTCCTCAATTGTAGCTCCTTCCCAATCTCCTAGAAATAATTACTATCCTTTCTTTCTTTCTTTTTATTTTTAATATTTTATTTATTTATTTGATAGAGAGATCACAGGTAGGCAGAGAGGCAGGCAGAAAGAGAGGAGGAAGGAGGCTCCCTGCTGAGCAGAGAGCCCAATGTGGGGCTCTGTCCCAGGACACTGGGATCATGACCTGAGCTGAAAGCAGAGGCTTCAACCCACTGAGCCATCTAGGTGCCCCCTATCCTTACTTTCTATTGCTCTTTTTTATAGTCTTCTCATATCAAGAAACTTATCTGGATAAGTATGTATCCCTAATTGCTATGGTCTCCGTTTTGGCCGTTTTCTAAGCTTCATACAATAGAGTAGGTTTTCTTTTATGTTTGGCTTCTTTTGCTCAATACCGTGTTTATGACGTTCATCCATATTTTTGAGAATTTCCACAGTTAACCAGTAGTCACTTCTATGTAGTATTTTATTTTAGGGATTGGCAAACTTTTTCTGTGAGAGACCAGATAGTAAATTTTAGGCTTTGTGGGTCACTTTGGTCTCTTGTTGCATATTCTTTTTGTTTTTTAACCCCCTTTAAAAAATGTAAAAACCATTCTTTGCTCATGGGCTATGCCATAGGCCACATTTGGCCTGTAGGCCGTAGTTTGATGACCCGTGTTCTATTCTATGAGTATACTATAACTTATATATACTTTGTATCATCGTTACAGTCTTGTGCTCTTACGATTAATACTGCTGAGCTTGTCATTGTGCATCTCCTAGTGCATATGAGCATACATTCTCTTGGTGTATTCTAAGACTGGAATTGTGACCCACCTTACGCTTCTGTTTCAATATTAGTAGATAATGTCAAACTGTTTTCCAAAGCCGTTATTGAGCCAATTTACGCTCCACCAGAAGTCCATGAAAATAATCATTATTCTACATAGTCTCTATTCTTGGTATTCTCAGACTGTTCAGTTTTGACCGTCCTGAAGGTGGATGTGTAATAGTAGCTCAGTGTGGTTTTAGTATCTTTTGACCGTTTAGCTATCCTTTCCTGAGGCCTTTTCTTCAAGTCACTTGTCCTTTTTTTCTGCTGCTTGTCTGCTTTATTCTTAGTGCGTGGTAGAAGTTCTTACGTTATTTTGAATATGAGCTCTTTTTTATATGTATTCTAAATCCTGCCACCTACTCTGAGCCTTTATGATGTCTTTCAGTAAGCAGAGGTTCTCATTTTTCATGAATTCCAAGTTTAATTTTTTCCTTTATGGTCAGTCCATTTTTTTAGTGTAGTCTACTATCTTTTTTTAAAATTATTGAGGTATAATGACACACATTGTTTCATTAGTATCAGGTATACAACACATAATTAGTTAATTAGTTGATTAGTGAATAGACGGACAAGAGTGTTTGTTGTGCCATGCCCGCCACAAGTGTAGCCACCATCTGTCACTGTACAACACTATTAAATTATCATTGACTATATTCCCTGTGCTCTGCCGTTTATCCTCATGACTTGCTCATTCAAAAACTGGATGCTGGTATCTCCCATTCCCCTTTGTGGTCAATGCATTTTAATGTATTGCTTCTAATATCTTTTTCTCATTGGAGGTCATAAAATAGTCTTATGTATGATCTTCTGTAAGCTTTACTGTTTTGCTCTTCACATTTATCTATAATCTGACTAAAATTGATGTTTCTTTGTGCTATAGGATGTCGAAATTGATTTTTACCCAGCTGTTTATACATCCCAGATATTTCAGTACCACATCCTGAAAGACTGTCCTTTCCCCTCTACTTTGTAGTACCATCTTTATAATATATATACATGATCTTTTTCTATACTATATTCTTCTATTGATCTCTCAAGTCCTACAAGGTCCCTTCTTCACGTTGGTTTGTTTTTTTTTTTTTTTTTTTGGCTTTTCTTACATTTCCATGTAAATTTAAAAATAACCTGTCAAAAATCCTGTTGCAGTATTGGATTACATGGATCACATCTGTAGTTTCTGAAAATGTATTTCTTTTAATACATTTTTAATGCTGTTGTAAATAGTACCTCTAAAAATTTTATTCTCTGTTGTTACGTAAAAATAGCTAATGTTGACTTTATATGCCTCAACCTTATTGAACTCATTTATTACTTTAATAATTTATTGGTAGATTTTTCTTTATCCTTTAAAAGCATATAGGGTTTTTTTCTTCCTTTCTGATTTTGTTTATTTATTTTGTTTTCTTATCTTCAGTAACTAGCTTAAAAGCAGTATTAAATAGAAGTGGTATATCTTGTCCATGTTCTCAAAGATACTTTTTAACACTTGTCCATTAAACATGTTTTCTATAGATTTTAAAAGAGCTATTCTTTCTCAAAATAAGGAAATTCCATTTTGTTCCTGTTTTGTTAAATGAAAAGTTGGTGAATTTTATCATAATTTCCTTTTTATCTCTTGTATTGTTTGATTTTGGGGAGATATCAAGCTATCTTGGTTCCTAGAATAAACTCAACTTTTATATGTATATGTGTATGTATGTATTTTGTTATTGTTGTTGTTAATATATATCCCTAGTTTGGGTTTTCTATTTTTGGGTAAGAGTTTTACATCTGTGTTCAAGTTAGACTGACCTTCACATTTTTGTTCTTATGTCTTGGTCTGCTTTCAATATCAGAATTATGTTAATCTCCTAAAATTTGTTAGGGTGTCCTATTTTGGGGAAAGAGTTTGTGTACATATCTTTAATTAAATATTTGGTAAAATTTACTAGTAAATCCTATGGAGATTTTCTTTGTGGGAAATCATGTAATCATTGTAATTATGGATTCCAGAGTACTTACTAATTTTTAGTTACTGTATTTTGTGTCAGTATTAAATTACATTCTTATAGAAGTTTATTTTTCATATCCTTTTTAAATTCTTTGTGATGTCTGCAGGATCTGTAGAGATGTCCTTTTCTGTTTCATAACATTGTACGGTCTTTTTTCTCTTGATCAGTTGGACTGGTTGATATACTTTACTAGTCCTTTCAAAGAAATATCTTTGATTTGTTGGTCCTCTTTATTATGTACTTGTTTTCCATTTGATTAATTTTTGTTTAATATTATATTCCTTCTATTTCTGTAAACTCATGTCACTAGCTGTGTGCTTATTAACTCATGAATGTTCGGTCTTTTCTAAAATACAGACTTTGGGCTATAAATTTCTCTTTTATCACTGCATGCATAAATTTTGAGATTTGTGTGGTTTAGGATATTTTCTAATTTCCTTTGATTTTTCTTCTTTGATCATAGATTATTCAGAGGGTTTTTTTGTTTGTTTTTCAAAATTTCCAAACCTATGGCATTTTGAGTTAAACTTTATACCATTTTAGTAAAAACAAGAATTCTTTCTGAATTTGTTGTTGTTGTTGTTGTTGTGTGTGAACATTTCCCTAACTGTGGATTTTCCTTGTCTTTGTAGTTTTCTTAATCTTTGCTTTATATATTTGATGACATGTTGTTGGACAGACACAAAGTTAGAAATGATACATCTCTACCAGTACTTTTTGCCTCAACATTTGAGGTTAACATAAGCAACAACAGTTTTTCCCCTCTTACTTGGTCTTGAATTGTGTATCTCTTTTATCTTTTCACTTTAAGTCTTTGTGAAATTATTTTTTTAAATTACGTTTTTAGATATATCTATTGTAATCTGCATATAGCTGGATTTTAAAAAATGTGTTATGAAAATATTTAGGGGATTTTTATTTACAGTATAAATTATTGGCAAATTTAGGTATGAATCCACTATATTTTCAAGGGCTTCACATTTATACTGCCTTAATTTTTCTCTCTTTGTTGAAATTGGTACTTTTTACTTACTTATTTCTGTTAGCTTAAAAATTATATTTGATTTTATATTTTGTTTTGTCATTACCCCAGAGATAACAGTAGGCTTCTATGACTTTTTTTTTTTTCTTTAAGATTTTATTTATTTATTTGACAGAGAGATCAAGTGTCGCTTGGTGTGGAGGGGCTTGAACTCAAGACCCTGAGATCAAGAACAGAGCTGAAATTGAGTTGGGGGCTTAACTGACTGAACCATCCAGGCGCCTCTCATTTGCCCTTTAAATTACCTTTTATTCTTTCGGAAGTCCATAGTTTCCATTTAAGACCATTTTCCCTCTGTCTGAACAACTATATTAATTCTGTTAGTATCAGTCTACTGGTGGTGAATTCTTTTCTGTTTGAAGATGTTTTTATTTCAACTTTACTATTTTTTTTTTTTTTTTAAAGGGAGGGTAAGGGAAGGGCAGAGGAAGAGGAAGAATCCTTAGCAGGCTCCATGCCCAGCAGCAGGGTCTGACATGAGTCTCAATCTCACAATCCTGAGATCATGACCTGAGCCGAAATCAAGAGTTGAATGCTTAACCAGCTGAGGCACCCAGGCACCCCTCAACTTGACTCTATAGGATATTTTCAGTGGGTATAGAGTTCCGGGATAACGTTTATTTTCTTTCATTGCACTGAAGATACTGTTAGACCATCTTGTAGCTTCTAGTATTTCCCTTAAGAAGTCAGTTGTTGATCTTACTGTTAGACCTTTGAAGATAATCTTTTAAAAAATTAATTAATTAGTTAATTTTTATTCTTCAGTAACTCCTTCTGGCCACTTTTAACATTTTTGCCTTTGATTTTCAGCAGTTATTCTGTTACATGTTTAGATGTAGATTGCTTTTTTTTTTTTTTAAGATTTTTAAAAAATTTTTATTTATTTGATAGACAGAGATCAGAGGTAGGCAAAGAGCAGGCAGAGCGAGAAGGAAAAGTAGGCTCCCAGCTGAGCAGAGAGCCGGATGTGGGGCTCAGCCCCAGGACCCTGAGATCATGAAGCTGGAGCTGAAGGCAGAGGCTTTAACCCACTGAGCCACCCAGGCGCCCCTAGATTGTGTTTTTTTTTTTTTTTTTTTTTTTAACTTATCCTGCTAGTAGTCGATTAGGATTCTTGTATCTATGGCTTCAGTTTTGGGAAGTTGTTTTTCTGGTTTTGATTTTTGTCTTTTAATGTAGCATTTCTTACCTTCTTCTGGGTCTCTAAATACATGTTTGTTAGAAATTTCTCTTCTCTTGTCCTTTAAAAAAAAGTTTTTTGTTTTTTTTTTTAATCCTTTGGTCTCTATGCTTTATTATGGATAAAATTTTCTCACCAGTCTTCCAATTTACTAAATCTGCCTTTGGCTGTATTTTATGTGCTTTTAATTTAACCAGCGTATTTTTCAATTCTAAAACTTCTTTTTGCTCTTTTAATATTGAATTTGTCATTTTTCAGTCATTTGCAGTTTTTTATTTTTAGTGTTTTGTTTTCTCTTTTTGAACACAGGAAGTTTCCTCATTTTTCAGGTGTTTAATTTTTTACTCTTTGTTTTCTTTCTTAATTCCAATACAGTTAACAGTGTTTTATTAGTTTCAGGTTTACAGTATAGAGAGTCAACCATTCTACACATTACTCAGTACTCCTCATGATTAAGTGTCGTCTTAGTCCCCATCACTGTTTCACCCATCTTCCACCTACCTTCCCTCTGGTAACCATCAATTTGTTCTCTTCAGTTAAGAGTGGTTGTTTTGGTTGTCCCTTTTTTCTTCATTTGTTTTGTTTCTTAAATTTCACATAGAAGTGAAATCATATGGTGTTTGTCTTTCTCTGACTTATTTCACTTAACACTATACTCCTTACATCTATCCATGTTGCAAATGGCAAGATCTTATTCTTTTTCATGTTGAATAATATTCCTGTGTGTGTGTGTGTGTTTGTACACACCATACCTTTATCTGGTCATCTATATGTATACGCTTGGACTGCTTCCATTATTTGGCTATTTTAAATAATGCTGTGGTAGACATAAGGTGCATGTATCTTTACAAATTAGTGTTTTCCTCATTTTTTAGTTTTTAATAAATCTAATACCTAGAGTCTCTTTGGTTCTGTTTCTGTTGTGTATTATGCTTATTGGCATTCATACTGTCCTGAGTTATCTTTTTTTTTTGGTGCCTGAGTATCTTGAGTAATGGATGCATATTTATTTGTGGAAATAAAGTTAGCTTAAGATTATATAATCATCTTCTTATATGGCTTTCTTAATTTGTTCCTACCATGTACCTGTCGGTACAACAATCTAGGATTGCCTTAATCCAATTTCAGAACAGGTCTTTCAGAGCCAATAGTTCACTTGAACCTGGTCTGCATTTTGTTCATGGATTGGTTTGCTTCTGATACGTCTTTACTTTTTCAAACCTTAAATATATAGTTTGCCAGAGTTCTACTTTTGGGAACACTGTACTTCACTTTGGTCCCCTTAACCTAATAAGACTATTAAACCTCTATTCCACCTCTGTGCTATCTATTCAGACTCAATAAATGTCTCTGGTACAAAAATAGACCTAAATGCCAGGATCATTCTCTGGATCTCTGACCTATGAGTTCTGCTGCCACAATTTCTTACGAAGTTAGCCCAGAATTCTTACTTTTCTTCAATGATTGGATTGATCCAAACTAACTAGTTTATAATAAAAAGAAGTGAAATTCAATTTACATACTTTAAAGAAACTTTCTTTTATCTTAATGATAAAATAACTTGCCATGCTAAATATCAAAACTGATTTGAAACTATGTTGTCACTAACGGATTTTGTTGACTTAGGAAAATCTCATCACGATAGCATTAGCATGGTCATTAAGAGGACAAGCTCTATAGCCAGACCACCTACTTTTTTTTCTCACTCTTTTTTTTTTTTTTTTTAAAGATTTATTTATTTATTTATTTATTTATTTGACAAACAGAGATCACAAGTAGGCAGAGAGGCAGGCGGGGGGGGCGGGGAGCAAGTTCCCCACCAAGCAGAGAGCCCGATGCGGGGCTCGATCCCAGGATCCTGGGATCATGACCCAAGCTGAAGGCAGAGACTAACCCACTGAGCCACCCAGGCTCCCATTTTTCTCTCACTCTTGACCTACTATTGGTTTGATCTTAAGCATGTCATGTAACCTCTGTTAAGAAACTCATCTGGAAAAAAGATAATGATAGTGATAGAGTCTTAGGGTTATTGCATGTAAATCTTGAATGGTTAAAACCATACTGAGTCAGCAATTTGTCACTGTAAGTTAGAATAAAATTTCATTGTAAGTTAGAGTACTTCTGCTAAATTTTTTCTTTGAGTAATATTATGATACCTGATCTTTACTATTTTTTTAACATAAAATTCCTAAATTTTTACTTCCTTCTTGATCTTATTACTATATTTTGGGGGTCATCTTAATTTATGATATAGAATTATTCTCCAGCTATTGGAAAATTTTGTGTATTATTCTCTTGGATAATTAGGCTTAACTAGATGTAAAATTTTTACTTTCTTCATTTGTAGCTTACTCCATCTGGAAGCATTTCTTTAATTAAATCAATGCATTTAATTAAAAATCCTGTGAAAACCTGTGACAAAGTTTATTCCTTGATACAAAGTTTGACTTCTCAAATCAGACATCGAATGGAAGATCCCAAATCATCAGGTAAATATTACGTATTCCTTGGGACATGAAACAAATGAAAATTATTATCCAGTTAAATAAACATTTTAAAACAAGATACATCAATCTTAAATTAAGCCTCATACTGTTCTAGGTCTGAGTGAACATACATCCAGCAAAAGAATAATAGCTAGGTTACAGTTTCTTTTCTCTATGATAACATGAAAAAGATAATAAAATACTATTATTTGATAAATCCCATAGAACTGTTAAAAAGTTAATGGGCAAGTAGGCAGCTTATCAGAAACAAACATGGGAAGATGATCTGGGCTCTAAATCTAATATTAGCTTTGTTATAACTTGAGCAATTTTGAAATCTAGAGTTCTTCCCGGTAAAAATAAATCCTTTGAACTGTTTAATTTCTAAGGTTCCTTTCTGCTAAAGAGTGTCTATTCTGTTGTTAGTTCTGTGAATCTAGTAAGAAAGAATGGTACTTAAAATTTAGAATTGTAAATAGTCTTAAAGAGGCCTGGTTATAATTGTTGTTCTTTTTCTTCTGATTATTGAAGTGTGTAACATGAAGTTCTTTTCTTTAACCCAAGTCCTAAGCCAATTATTTACTCTTTGAAAGTCTACAAAATAAATACTTGCAAATGGTATATAACTATGATAACATTCCCTACTTTCTTAATAGTTTTACCTCTGACACTAAAAGAAGTTTCTAATTATCAATTTTTAAAAGTTTCTAATTATCAGCTTTTTTAGTATATTCCCTTAATCTGATTCTAAGTTTAATAATACTAAATCTGTTATGTTGTTTTAGATATTCAGCTTTACCACAGTGAAACATTAGAGCTTATGCTACGTAGATGGTCCAAGTTGGAGAAAGACTTTAAGACTAAGAATGGAAGATACGACATTAGTAAAATCCCTGACATATATGACTGTATAAAATATGATGTCCAGCATAATGGTTCCTTGAAATTAGAAAATACAATGGAATTATACAGGCTTTCGAAAGCATTAGCAGATATTGTTATCCCTCAGGTAAGTAAATCTAGGAATCAGTTTTCTTAGAGTGTTCTTTAGATTCTTTTAAAAAATTTCTGTCACTGGAAAAAAGATAGTTGGTTTTTATCTCTCTATAAAATCCATAACTTTTAAAAGGAAAGTTAAGTAATTATGGACTTATATTTTAAGCTTTTTATTGTATTAAATCATTACTTGGTTTTCTAATAATTTAATTACAATGATAGTTTAATAGTTTAATTACTACTTATTATGCAATAAAAAAGTTTTCTTTTTTTTTTCAAAATACTTGCACATAATTAAATAGACTTGCAAAATTTACATGGGGCCACAACTACCTTTTTCTCCCACTCCCCATATACTTCCATATTACGTACTATATGCAAGTATTTTGAAAAAAAAAATATGTGCAAGTAGTTTGAAAAAAAAATTATTTTTTTTGAGAGAATGGGGGAGGGGCAGAGGGAGAGAGAATCTTAAGCAGGCTTCACACCCAATGCAGAGCTGGACATGGGGCTCCATCTCATGACCCTGAGATCATGACCCGAGCGAAAATCAAGAGTTTACGCTTAATTGCCACCCAGGTGCCCCTTGAAAAAATTATTTGAAGGTCAAGGTGTAAGTTATTATTGGAAGGGTGCAAGTCATGGGTCTTTTCATTTATAGGAGAATAAAAATAAAGGTGTAACCAGAATTCAAATAATTGAAATGTAATTAGGCAGAGAATCAAATTGATAAATAAAGAGGCAAATGACAAGACAAGTGAAATACAGAACATGATAAAGAAAAATGGTTCCAGATTCCCTGAGCTGAAATCCAGAGTCAGACCCCTGACTGAGTCACCCTGGTACTCCTAAATTCTTCTTAAATTTGGGACCTGTTTTCTACTCAATGACAAAAGATTATTTGGATATTATAAAGAAGAGATTGGAGTAGATCACATATTCTACCTATGAATCAAAGTTAAATAGAAGGAAAAAATGGGATACCTGAAAAATATGAAGATGCTGAACAGAAGTAGTAGCCTTACTTAAAAATATATGTGAAAATGGTTCAAATAGTATCAGTGTCCCTTAATTTTCACAGAAAGTTCAGGAAAAACTACAAACTTTGAAAACTGGGAATTCAGACAGTACACAACCTACCTATAATTATTTGTGTACCTGCTAAAGATTAGCTTATTCTTTCAGCCTGAGAGAACACTGCTTACTTGTTTGGTCAGATGTATAATATAGACAATCTTAAGTATATTGTATGATCCAGTGATGTGCAAAATGAATTCTTAAAAAAGAAGATAAAAATACGTCACATATCAAGAATATACTTTGGGCCTTTTAGGAAACTTAAAGTTTGACTTAGCAAACAAGGAATTGTTATCTGATGATCTGTTTTACTAAATGGAAGAGAGTTTTTATTCTGCAAAAGAGAAATTTAAGGGCACCTGGGTGGCTCAGTCTTTGAAGCATTCAGCTGTGGATTTAACTCAGGTCATGCCCTCAGGGTTCTGGGATCAAGTTCCGTGTTGGACTCTTGGATTCTTGGACTCTTGGATCCGTCAGTGGGGAGTTGGTTTGTCTCCTCCCCCTGCCCCTCCCTGCAGGCATAGGTACTCTCTCTCTCTCTTTGAAATAGATTTAAAAATCTTAAAAAAAAATGCAAAAGAGAAATTTAATTTTACAGAATAAAGAGTTTTATGACAGGTAAGATGCTTTAAGATTATCATCAGAGTGAACACACTAAATTCTGCATAACTCCGTTTTAGCTGCAATGTATAGACAGTCATTGAGCTAACACTGGTTTGATTATAACGAAGTTACTGAGTCAGAGCCATCTTTGTTTTGAAATTCAAGAAAGAAAGTTGATTCAAATTTTTATCAACTATGCCAAGAATGATTGCTGGCTTGTTTTGTTTTATTTTAAAATATTTTATTTATTCATTTAAGAGAAAGAGAGCACATGAGCAAGGGAGGAGAGGGAGAAGGAAAGAAAGAAACATACTCCCCACTAAGCAGGGACCCCAAGGTGGGGCTCAATCCTAGGACCCTGAGATCATGACCTGAGCTGAAGGCAGATGATTAACTGAATGAGCCACCCAGGCGCCCCGGAATGGTTGCTGTTGATTCTGCTAACCATATAAGTAGTTTGCACTGGAAGTTTTCATCCACTGGAAGTTTTGGATTGCTTTGACATTAGTCCAGGCTCAGTGCGTATTAGTTATACTCATTTCATCAGTGAAGATTATTTAAAAGTATGCTTTTTAACAGGTAAACTGTTAATATAAGGCAGTCTTAAATATTTAGGGTGGCTATATGCATTCTTCAGAGTAGGCTTTCAGTATATCTAAACTTAGCTCCTCGGTGGCTAACTACACAAGTGATTTGTTAGCATAATCATGTCTATTTTGTTACATGACTTATGTAACCTCGTGCCTCTCAGTTCTGTATACTAAACATTCTAGAATTTGGGCATGAAAGCCTGGTTTCTCAGAGTTGGGCTTAAAAAGATACTCAAGTGTTAGTAGGGTTTTAGATGTTAATTTCTCCTATGTATCTATGTATTTTAGGTGTATTGCTTAAATCACTGAAGAAACTTCTTACCATCTCCTTGTAGCTTAAATATTTATAACGAATTTTTCATAGTACTAAGAATCAGTAAAAATGAGAATGGGTTGGGGATTTGAAGCATCATATATATCTTTTAAAATAATTTGTCATGCTCAACTGTTCTCGGTCTTTATTACAGTAATTGTCTTCAGATGCAGGTAGGTTAGATCTCAGCAGTCTGAGAATTTACTTGAAGACATCTCCAAAATTTCTTTCTTGGATAAATTACTTATCCAAATCTTTGGATTCTTCAGATAACATTTTGCCTGTTTACAAGAATCTGTTTTATTTTTGGTAAATTTATAATTACATTTTGGAAAAGTTGTAACTTTGAAAGCAGAGGTTTTTTTTAAAATATGCTTTTCTGTAGTTCTGAGATTATAACTTGAGTAGAGGTCAGCTTTGGGTTTACCTCCCTAACTTTTTGATTTGATATTCCTTATTGTGGCAGAAACTTGGGATTTCTTCTTTTTTAATGGAGTATTGAATTCAGTCCAGTAAATATTATTTTGCTTTGTTAGCCTTCCTAAATCCACAACTATGGATGAAATGCATGCATTTCCAGTCACTTAACAAACTAAAAGTTATTAATGTATTTATGGTAATTATGATGAAACTGTAGTTTATAATGGAAAAAAATGAAAATTTTGTCTACTTATTTCTCAAGGAAATTAAGACTATTTCAAGCTTAGAGACTTGATTATTCAGTCAAATAACGTAGAATTTTGACTAGTTTAGAATATGCTAATTTAGATTGAGGATATCACTATCTGCAAGAAAGATGGGTATAGGCACTGGTATCCCTCAAAGTGTTATGCCTCTAAAAATGTATTTCTGTGCTTACATTGAATTGATTAATTCTTAAATGTACGCTGTGTGAATTATGTAATTCTAATCACAACTAAGCTTAAATATGCAGTTTATTGCTTTTATTTATTTTAAATTAAACTAATTTAATTATTATAAATATTTTTCTTTTGATAGAATTAACTTTCCACTTTTTAACTAGTCTCAATTTTCATCAAATAGAGGCCGTGTCTTAAAAATGATGCTTAAAAATAGTCATGATGTTATGGCAGCAGATAAGAACCTCTCAAGACTAAATTTGGTATTAAGGTTCTCTTAACTGGGATCACATTTATGAACGTTTGAAGACAATTTGTTTAGTTATTTATGGATTATGAAGTGGAGAGAATTGTTTATAATAGCATTTACTATATAAAGTCCATTGATACTCTCATTAAATATAACCACATAATAAGCTTTCAGATAGCCTCATCTGGTATTTTAATTAGTTCTATCTATGGCAGAAATGTTGTAATTACACGTGAGAACTGGGATATCTAACAATTAATTATTTGATCCTACTTGGTGGTGGCAGATGAACAAAACATGTATGTTGGTTAAAGGGGAAAATTTCTTTATTACAAAATTAATATGTTTGTGTAAAATTAGAAAATGTACAAGTCACTGTGATATTACCAACTAGAAAATGTACAAGTCACTGTGAAAACATTTTAATGTTTTAGAAAATTCTTAAAGGATTTTTCTCTTAAATTCATGAAGATACAATTTTTCTCATACATATAACAAACGTATTCTTTGCACAAATGGAACCAGAAAAAGCATACTCTTTTACTACCTGATTTTTTCCCCTTCACTTAGCACCAAGAACTTCTTTCCATATCATTAAAGCTATATGTACATCATTATTTCTAATGGGTAATGGTGTGATATTTATTTATTTGACCAATTTTTCGTATTTGGGAATCTGGACTCTTCATTTCTTTCATTCTCTTTTCACATGTCTTTACATATACTCAGGACTGTTTTTGTAGCTGCAGAAATCTTTCACTAGTTTTTTTTCCAGGTAAACACAGTGTGAAAGCATCTGTCTCTTCATACCTTGCTAACAACACAAAAAAATTTCACCTAATGGTTTTTAGTTCCAGTATTTTCCTTTTATTTACACTTACACAATTACATATATATCTTTTTTACATACTCTGTTCACAGTCATCTATATTGGCAAGACTGCTGAACCAACCAAATTTAAAGGGACCCAAGAAGTTTCTATTTTCATGGGCCTTCCATCTGTAATCAGTCAGCCTTTTCTTTACTTGACAGTTCTCAGTTTTATTATCCATATAGAGTTTTTGCTATTTGGGAAGTATCTGATAGCAGGAAGTAGTCTTTAAATTCAGGATATCTTAGAATAAACTTGGAGAGAGAGGGTATGCCTGTTTATTCCCACCTCCTCTCTGCACCCTCCTTTCTGTCTCTGTCCCTCCCTTTCCCACTTTCGGCTTTTCTTCCTCTCCCTCTTTTCCATCTACACACATATCACAGCTTTTTCTCTTTATACATCAGGTCATTTTCTAACCTGTTTCTTTGAACTGTAGTTTTTATTAGAATTATGATTATGTTTTCTTAACACTTCATATTGTAAAACCTCATTGTAAGTTTGATTAACTCATTATTGAAGTCATTAAATATAATTAAATTACATTTTTTGCTCACCACTTTCAAAGCATTAGCAAAAGGCTTTTAAGTGATTTGTTAGCCTTTTTAATCTTTGGCATTTGAATAAACAAAATCTCATGGTTTCATTTGTATTTCTTTTCATAGGTTTATTGACTGTTCTGTGCTCTAGTGTTTGTGTCCTTAGTCCATCTTTCTTTTAGGATTGTTTCTACATTTAAAACCTTATGATTGAGTCAAACTACTGTCAATTAAGATTACATTCATTCATTCATCCTCCCTTCTTCAGAAATTACTTGCTTTTTCCATTCTACCAAAAAAAAAGTCTTTCCAATTATACTTAGAAGTTTTAGGATGGTATACTTGCAGTTGCAAAAAATGTAAACTCAGAAATTTGTAATGTTCAAAAAAAGAAGCTTAATAAAGGTAGTTGTCTCTTACCTAGGATGTTTTAAATAAGCAGTGCATTTGCTAGAGTGCTTTGTCATTATACCCTTTTTCTAATAATGATATTATTTTCTGCTCAGGAATATGGTATAACTAAAGCTGAAAAACTGGAGATTGCCAAAGGCTACTGTACTCCTCTAGTTAGAAAAATTCGCTCAGACCTCCAGAGGACACAAGATGATGACACTGTAAATAAACTCCACCCCGTGTAAGAGACTGTTCTGGTATTGTAAATCTATAGGCACCTGCTTTTGCATACTTCAAATCTAATGTTCCTATGAAGAAATCAGGAATGTGTTACTTAGTGCACTGTGGAAATAAGGATTACTGAGGTATTGCTAACATTTAACTTCCAACCAAGGTTCTTTAGGGGTCCAAACTGAGGAAGAACTGAGATGAAAGGGGACATGTGTCATCTTTCATATGGGATCATCAGTGTGTACCCCATTCAGCAAGATAAATATCTGTGAGCTTCTTTAGGGTTATGACCTTTGTCAATCTTTTTTTTTTTTTTTTTAAAGATTTTTATTTATTTGATAGAGATTCAGTGAGAGAGGGAACACAGGCAGGGGGAGTGGGAGAGAGAGAAGCAGGCTTCCAACTGAGCCCGATGTGGGGCTCGATCCTAGGACCCCGGGATCATGACCTGAGCTGAAGGCAGATGCTTAGCAACTGAGCCACCCAGGTGTCCCCGACCTTTGTCATTCTTATTAGAGGAGCTAAAATGACCTACTTACAGTGAATTTGATTAATATTAATTTTTTTTTTAAGATTTTATTTATTTGACAGAGATCGCAAGTAGGCAGAGAGGCAGCAGAGAGAGAGAGAGAGAAGCAGGCTCCCTGCCAAGCAGAGAGCCCGAAGCAGAGCTCGATCCCAGGATCCTCAGACCATGATCTGGGCCAAAGGCAGAGGCTTTAACCCACTGAGCCACCCAGGCGCTCCAAACTAATAAGTCTTTTTTGACTAATTTCAGAGATCCCAGTTAGTTCTAGTTAATCTTCACATTAGAGGAATATCTAAAAAGATAACTCCTCAGTTGTGGTTGGAAGAGGGATAGATTTACTCATTATAGTTTTTTACTTCTAGTAAGATTAAATTCCATTACAAAATAATTTCAATACTTAATGTTTGACTAGATGGTTATGTTCTAACATTGTCTGCTACTAACTTTAGGTATTCCAGAGGTGTTCTGTCTCCTGAACGTCATGTCCGTACCAGGTTATATTTTACCAGTGAAAGTCATGTACATTCTTTGCTCTCTATTCTTCGCTATGGTGCCTTATGCAATGTAAGTAGAATAAGCTATTCCAATCTACCAAGTATGGTTCCTTGAACTCATAATCAAATCACTAGTACCAGTTTTTACTGTGCAATTTCAGTAATTGATCATTTGCCATCATTTGTCAAAGGTCTACTATACACCAAGCACTGTGCTAGATGTTGGGCATAAAGACATGTTCTCTTCCCTTTGGAGAAGTTTAAGCAAACAATTGCATAAAATATTTTAGGTAATGTTATAGACTGGTGGTAATTAGATAAAAAGAACCTGATGAATTTGAGTTATTTAGGGGGTAGAAAGAACTTAGTGTTTGTTTGGATATTGTGCTTCTCATCTCTAGTTAGTAGTGAGTCATACCAAAATTTGGCTTAATACAGCCACACTTACTTTTATCTCCCACAGTTTAAAGGATTGACTGTGATACACTTAGGCAGTTTCACTTTGGGTCTCTGATGAGGTTGCAGTTAGACAATGGCAGGGGCTTGAATCATCTTAAAAGATTTCCTCTCACATCTGTACTTGATGCTGTATGTCAGCTAGAACTTCAGCTGGGATTGTTGACTAGAATTCCTATATCTGACCTCTCTGTGTGACCTCCTGCTTCCTCAAAACATGGTGGCTGAGTTCTAAGATTGAGCTTCATAATGGAACAAGCATGTGCAAGACTTTCTTATGATCTAGCTTATGCAGTAACGTACTGTCACTTCTACTGACCTGAATTGGTTGAGGCAGTCATAGAGGTTCATCCAAATTCAAGGGTTGGGGAAATAGATCTACATTACTATATGCATGGAGTGTCACTGTCACATTGTAAGATGAGTACTTGGGATTAGATACATTTGGTGGTCATCTTTGGAAAATAGGATCCATCACAATCTGTCTGTTGAATACACAATCCATGTTTCTCCTATATACAAAATTCACTTAATCTCTCATACAATATTACCTGTCTTATTTTATTACATCATAAACTTGACATCCCAGGTTTCTTCATCTAAGTCAAGTCCAGATATAGATGGGGTTCCTTGGACACAACATTCGATCTTAATTCAAAGACCTATGAACTGAAGAGACCAATTATCTATCCTTCAAATATCCAACATACAGTGGTGGGTTAGGCATTAGGCATAAGATAACTGCTGTAGATAAACTTTTTAAAAGAGGATAGAACAGAAGGTGCATTGTAGTTACTGGTCACTGGTCCATAGCAATTTAGCGAATCTCCCCAGGTCCATGTTGCCCATTCTTTATTTAGGGCTCTGTCATACTGCCAGGAAGTTGCTTTCAGTGGCTCATGGCTTCATAATTATGGTTCTTGATTGCTTTATCTGGGTCCTCCTTCCTTTAAAATAAAAAGTAGCTCATGTTTGCAGTTGAGTAGTTTTCTTCAACCTGCTTCCTTCCCAGAGAAGTTTGGGGTTCCAAAGGTATGTTTATTTTTAGCTCAGGTGGTGTTATTTAAAAAAAACAAAACAAAATGGAATAATTTAGAATATATACTGTATTAAACACACCAAACCTAAAGATCTCTTAAGGATAAGCCCTTTCTACCTTGGGTTCCCTATGTGGTTACTAAGGATGGCACTCAGCAATCCTTATTGCTTAATACTGAGCATGTGGAGATACACTCCTAGGATCCCGAGAAACTGTGTTTCTTTGGAAGATCTGTGAAGCACCTCATTACAGCTTTTGGAGGTCTTAGCAAGTGTTTTTTATAATTGCACTATGTTATGGCAATCTTGTGTTCCTTTCTTCTCGAAAGTCTGTTAATTACAGCATCGTTTGGTACCTGAAAATGCTGTGAATGAGAAACAGTTTTATTTTTAGACCCAGCAAGCGTCTTTATAATTGACAATTTCCTTGTAGCTTATCTCTCTCCTAGTTTATCACAGGCAGTGAGAAGAATCTTGGTGACATGTTCAGCACTTGTCCTAAAAGTCTCCAAAACTAGTTCATTAGAAATACTTCTTATTTATTTTCCACTGTCTACAGGCTAGTGTTTTCTATACTTTATGCCACTACATAGCAGGAGTTCATTTTCCTGTAGCTTCCAGTAACATTTTTCTTACCATTATATAATCCCTCACCAACAACCTCCTCCAGCCTGTTAGGCTTTCACTAATGCTCTCGTCAGGACCCTTCCAGTGCTCACACGTATGGAGAGTGAGAAAGAAGAGAGAGTCAAGAAAGATTCCCGTATCTCTAATGTAGGTAATTTGGTAGATGACCCTACCATTCACTGATAAAAGTAACACTTGGGAGGAAGATCAGGTCTTCAGAAGGAAAAATAATGAGTTTAGGTTTAGACAGCTTGAGTATATTCGTATGTTAGGATAGAGGTTTGGGTTAAATATACAGAGTTAGGAAGCCAATATACAAATGATAGCTAAGGTGGTAGCTAGTAATAAGGTTCCCAGGGAGTTTGTATTTGAAATGATAAAACGACATTGTAGGGATTGGCAATGAAAGTGATAGTGTACAAAAGAGACTTAGAAATTTTAATATCTGGTTTCTCAGTACACCCAAACTATAGAATACCTAGAAAAAATTTCACTCTATTGTGTTTTATATAACAGAGATATATTTCCATCCATCTCTAAAATTGCAAAAAATAAGAATTTTCCTTCAGTTTTCTCTGTATGTATTGGTGTACACATCCGTACACATCTGTTAACAAAGTGGTTCTTAAAAGAAAATGTAGTTTTGTCTTATCTTTTTAATAAAGGGCATTTAGATATATAATGAAGATTGGTCAGTCTCTTTTTTAAAATGTTGTATTTATTTATTTATTTGACAAAGAGAGAGATCACATGTAGGCAGAGAGGCAGGTAGAGAGAGAGAGCAAGGAAGCAGGCTCCCTGCTGAGCAGAAAACCCGATGCAGGGCTCGATCCCAGGACCCTGAGATCATGACCTGAGCAGAAGGCAGAGGCTTTAACCCACTGGGCCACCCAGTCGCCCCTGTTAGTCTCTTGATTCTTAATTTTATCATTAGCCTTGATGAATAGTTAATATTAAAGTTATCCTAAAATTATTTCAGTTCTCTGTTCTCATCAAATTTTCTCATTCCTATGTTTTTCCCTCTTGTTTCAGTTTCTTTGTCCCATTAAGGAATAGCAAAGTGACATCCCTTGCATGCATATGTGCATTATTGAGCTTTAATAAAAGAAATTGTAGGAAAAAATGATACTTAATTAGCAAGTAAGGAACTTAATTTATCCAGTAGTAATGATGGAATTGTTTGTTTTGGGGGAGAAAAACTACTTCTCCTATGTGGTTCCTTTTTGACTCGTACACTTATTTAGAAGGTGGAAGAAGCATGGAAGATACAGGAGCCAGCAGAACAAGCCTGTGGAGCATTTTAGGGAGCAGTGGGATGAAATGGCAACAGATAGGGTTGGAGAGCCAGTGCCTTGATGATCCTAAGGGGATTGGGAAACCATTTTTAAGTAAATGGCTTTGGTTGCTGTGTGGACAGCAGATAGTCTGGAGTACATGTGAGAAAACCAGTTTGGAAGTTCTCTCACAGTGACCTGAAGAAAGGTATAACTTGGACTAGGGTAGTGGTAGTAGAATTAGAGCTTGTTGAGTATATATTGCATTCAGCTACATTTTTAAAACAGAAGCTGAACAGCTCCATCCTTTTAAAAATCTGCTTCCAGGATTTCAAAAAAATTATTTTTCATGTTAGTAAATACATGTAGGATCTTTAATATCATTATGATGTCCCATTTTCTAATATAAAAAATTAATTTATTTGAACTGTAATTCATTATTGCAGTTCATGTTACCTTTATAAGACCCTATAAGTGGTATCTTAAAACCTTGTTCAGTCTCTCCCCACTTGAAATTTTTTATTTTTTTCAGTGTGAACTGGGTAAAATCTAGCTCTCCATAATGGATTTTATTCAAAAGGTGTTTGTTAAGGAAACATGATTGTAAGTAAGATTTCAGGGAATGTATTTAATAAGACTTAATTTAAAAAAGATATTTTATAGATTCTTGCATGTTAATTGTGTTCAGGAAGATGCTACTAAATATTATTTAATTTCATATGTTCATTAGACTAGACCTAGGAGAATCTATAACTGAAACACTGAATTAGATATTATTAGATGGTGTTTTCATTAATAATATAGGATCACAAACTCTAATATATCTTTTTACCTACTGAAAATTTTTAGTATTAAATTTAAATCCATTATTTATAGTAACTCACATTTAGTGAAACTCAAATGCTATGCTAATATTCTCCCTTACCAATTTTGAAAAAAATGCAGATACATCTTTGCATATATTCCTACCGCAAATACACAAGCAGGCACGTGCAAACAAACACAGAATCAGTTTTTTCCTCCGGAATGTTGCTTAGGTTGGGAATAGCTTCCCTAATGGCTTTGCATTAGAGCATTTAGAGGTGTGGATATCCATTTATTAAAATGATGCTAAGTATACATGGAAGAATACAAATTATGTGATGTATATTTAACTTTACTTTTCTAGAAACTTCAAAAGGGGAATGCTTCCTCAGAGATGTGTAATGTCTAAATTCGAAAAGTAATACATGCTGGTTTGAGATTTTGTTGTTTTTTTTTTTTTAAATAAGTAATCAACATGTGGTCTTGTAAGTTTAGGCTTTTGTGTGTCAAATTTCATTTTTTAAAACAACAGAAATCTTCTGAAGTCCAAAATATTGTATACTCTTACTGTATGCAAAAAATTATTATATGCATTTATTTCTAAAGTTTATGACATATGAAATGCAGGAAAGTTTTCTGTGATGTAGACCCTGTTGCACATTGACTGTAGACTTTGTACTTTGAGTAGTTTTGCCTTTTCAGATAGAATTTTCTACTTCGAATGCTTGTAGTACATTTTCTCTAGGATTCCTTTCAGTTCTCATGCTATATGATTATATGTTTAAATACCAATGATTACCTAAATGAAGATGGAGGAGTGATGAAAGAGATGATAAGATTAATCAAACTTCTGCTGATTATTTTATTAATCACCTTCTGCTGATTATTTTAAATACCACTGCAGTATAATGAGGCATATTTACTGATAAGTGTGTATTACATATATTGACTATATAATACCGGGAAAAATAGCTCTACTCTTACAGGATAGTATTCTATTTATGAAGGGTGATTCCACACTTTGGGAGTTAAGTTTAACAACTCACTTCCCCTTACTAAGCCTCAAAATACAATGTGCTTTTGTATTTCAGAGATTTTTATTTTTACTTTCTAGAAGCTATTTAAAAAGTTACCATTAGACTTTCTATTACTGCTGATAAGAGATTCTTAAAATACTTTAGTTAAACATAAATAATTTATCAAGACTTAAGTATAGTTGAGTTATTTTGAAAGGTTGAGCATATACGTATTTACCTTGTTTGTGTGGTATCACTCAGGATTAAACAAACTACCATAATGAAAATAAAGTGACTTTCAAGTAAAGTGGTATGTGAAAAATGCTTTTATACCTTTTGTTCAGGAATCAAAGGATGAACAGTGGAAACGAGCTATGGATTACTTAAATGTTGTCAATGAACTCAATTATATGACTCAGATTGTGATCATGCTTTATGAAGATCCTAACAAGGTAACAAGAGTTCTTGATTTGTATGTTATTATCAGAGGTAAATAAGTAGCCTGTAGTTTTTCATTTTGGAAATGTTCTATAATATTTTTTAGGATCTTTCCTCGGAGGAACGCTTTCATGTTGAATTACATTTTAGTCCAGGAGCTAAAGGATGTGAAGAAGACAAAAATTTACCATCTGGCTATGGCTATAGACCAGCTTCAAGAGAGGTAATAAAGATGAAACTCGCAGTGTTTGGTTACTATAGTTCTAGATTTCCGTAAGAATTTCCTGTTAATATACTTCAATTCTTACCTCAACTACCAAGTTGCAAGATGATATAAATTTCTTTATGTATGATTTGGGCAGACAACATTTCTAAGCATACTAGACTTTTATATTTTATTTAGATTTTTTGTATTTTTAAGACCAGTATTTAGAATGCTTAACTATAGTTTTGGTTGTTGTATTACTTGAGGACTAGTGCATGGTAAACACTGTGCTAATGAGCACTTGGTACAAATTATTGTTGTTTTAATCCTTACACTAACCTTACAAAGTTAAATATGTATTCAATTTAAAACTTATCGCTAAATTATAATTCATATTGATAAATCATACACTTATGATTTAGCTTAATGATGTATTACAGAATGAACACAATTACAAAATAGCCAGGCAGGTTATATGTAGCGTATTATCGTCATTCCAGAAGACCCCTGTATGCCCCCCTCCCTATCCAACCTCTCTTTCTTCTCCTCAAAGATACCTACTGTTATCAACTTTAGCACCATGTTTGAATTATGCCTATGTTTGAACTTTTTATAAATCGCAAAATATATGCTTTTGCGGGAGTGTGAGTGGGTTTGGCTTCTTTCTTTCATTATGTCTATGAAATATATCCATTCTGTTCTTGATTTTTGTTGTCATGTAGGATTACATGACAATGTAATTACACATTACAATGCAATGTGTTCATCTCTTCTACTTTGATCATTTATTTGTTTCCAGGTTAAGCTATGAAGTTGCTTTCATGAACATTTTTGTACAAGTCTTTTGGTGAACATATGTACACATTTCTTTTGGATATACATCGAGGAGTAAAATTGCTAGGTCATAGGGTGTATATGTTCAAGTTTAGAAAATACAATCAAATAGTTTTCTAAAGATACTGCTATATCCTTGTCAGCACTTCATCTGGTCATTGTTTTTAATGTAGCTATTTTGAAGGCTATATAGTGATATCTTGTCATGGTTTAATTTTACATTATCCTCTGACCAGTAAGGATTAGCAATTTTTATATGTTTATTGGCCATTTGGATATGTTTTTTATGAAGAGCTACTGGCTTAGAACAGCATGATGTTGAATAGAAGTGTTGCTATTAAACACTTCACTCACAGTGCCCATGGGTGGCTCAGTCAGTTAAGCATCTGATTCTTGATTTCAGCTCAGGTCATGAACTTAAGGTTGTGAGAGTGAGCCCAAATCCAGCTCTAGGCTGGTTGTGGAGGCTGCTTAAGATTCTCTCTTTGTGATGGAGGCATCAGAAAGGATGAATACCCAACTTTTGTAGCAACATGGACGGGACTGGAAGAGATTATGCTGAGTGAAATAAGTCAAGCAGAGAGAGTCAATTATCATATGGTTTCACTTATTTGTGGAGCATAACAAATAGCATGGAGGACATGGGGACTTAGAGTGGAGAAGGGAGTTGGGGGAAATTGGAAGGGGAGGTGAACCATGAGAGACTATGGACTCTGAAAAACAATCTGAGGGTTTTGAAGGGACGGGGGGGTGGGAGGTTGGGGTACCAGGTGGTGGGTATTATAGAGGGCACGGATTGCATGGAGCACGGGGTGTGGTGCAAAAATAATGAATACTGTTATGCTGGAAATAAAATTAAAAAAAAAAAAAAAAAAAAAGATTCTCTCTTTGCCCCTCTCCCCCCAAAAAATAAAATAAAAAAATAAATACTTCTTTATTCTCAAGCTAAAGTAAAAAGTAATGTTCCAAAGAGAACTTTTTGGGATTTTGGTTGAGATTACATAAATTCTGCAGATCAATTTTGAGGGCAATAAACTTACAGTGGTAGATCCTCTAGTCCAAGGGGTTGATATAGCTCTGAATTTATTTAGCTGTTTTTGTATCTGTTTGGTAAAATTAAGGGTTTTTATGTCTTTTATCTTCTTTGTCACATTAATTCCTTGTTCTTTATATTTTTATGCTATCATACATGGTTTATTTAAATTTCATTTTTTTTGTTTTAGTGAATAGTGAATTTTAACTCAATTGTGTATGAAAATTTTATAACAGCCTTACTAACATGCTGTTATTAATTCTAATAATTTATCCATGATAATATATGTAAATATATATAATATATATAAAATAGATCATACATATTTTCTATAGATAGGATCATATCTATGAATGATGACAAATGTCCAATATGGTATTGAGTAGATTTAATAATGGTGGCCCCACACTAATATTTCAATGATTTATTAACTGTGATGATTGTTATCAAGATTTTAGATATCTCTTAACCAGTTAAAGAAGTTCTTTATTTCCTATACTCCTTAGTTTGATGATGGATTTTATGTACTTCTGTCTGATTTCTTTTGACTAATGTTAGGTTTGTGAGATTTGTTGAATGTAATTGTATTTAGTTTTAGTATGTTCATTGCTATTGCTTTAAAATGTGTTTTACTATATGTATGACTATGCCCCAAGTTACCCTTTCTATTATAGATAGATATTTGGTGTAAGTTGTTTTTAACTTGTTTATCTTTTATCTGGGACTCTATTTTATTCATCTGTGTCCTGGCGCATGGTACACACCCAGTAAATATTTAGTAAGTCATCATATGATTATTTATGCAGTCATCACATGTGTTGGGACTATTTGGAACATAATTTAAATGTTCTGAAATTTATAAATTAAAATGCTGTTTTAGTTTGTGCTTATACTGATGATATTCCTGTATAATAAAACTGATCTCTGTTCTTTATTACTGTTACTTATTATTATTTCTTACTTATGTTGACATTTGACGAAATATAATTAAACAGTTGGTTTTGTGTGGCACTTTGTATTGTCACTTATTGTTTAATTTTTCCACTGTGTATTTCTTAAAGTCAGGAACTCTGTCATCTGTCTTATGATACCCAGATTAATATTAGGCTGTTGTAAAAACTCAGTTAATATTGATTCATTTGAATCAGCAAGCTTACATATGTGCCTCAACTAACTTCACAGTTGGTGGTTGAATTTATCATAAGAGACTCTTGCTTTATCTGAATTTTTTATGTTGTATTCTTTGCTTATAGAATGAAGGCAGGAGATCTTTTAAAATTGATAATGATGATGAACCACATACTTCTAAAAAAGATGAGACTGATCGTGCTGTGATACTGTTCAAACCTATGGTATCAGAGCCAATTCATATACACAGGAAGTCTCCACTTCCAAGATCTAGGAAGATTCCTACAAATGAAGTAAGTATATGTGTCAGAGCATGTTTTTCATAAAACAAACTAACTATATTTTAATAAAACAGAAAAGAAAATACAGCTTTAATTACGGAGCTTGGGAACCTAACAGATTTTTAATTGTCAACTTTGCCTCTTTCTCTAATTAATATTTTAAAAATAGGCCGTTAAAAAAGAGAAAAAGCTTTAAGAATCTGGAGCTTTATGTATTATTTTCCTAACAAAGTTGAGTAGACATAGTAAAATAAGACCTTTCTAAAAACTCATCTATTTTTTTCTCCTGTCACGTTAGGTTATTCTAATAAAGAACTTTTTAAAAAGTCTGATTTAATAGGCAGAGAATAATTTTTGCCTGAAAGTAGAGAGGAGCTACCAGAAATGCCTTGACAACAACTGATTCCAATGACACTGTAAATTAAGTATGAAATTCTAAGTTGTTAGCCTGATTGCACAAATCAGTATAGGAATTTGCAAATGTGAGGAGATAGTTGAAAATGTTACCTTTTGTATTAAGGTCTATAATTAAATAAGGCTAATTCTTATGTTCTCTAATATAATGACATTTAAATAACTGCTAAAATAAGATTTAACAGGAAAGCTAAACAGTTGGAATGTAGCTTGTTAAGTAATTCTTTAACACCACTATGCATTTTTTATAATTCAAAAACCTTTATTTTGGGTTATCTGTATTTCCTATAGGCTGATTCTCCCAGCACTGATTGAGATTAGTGCTTATAAATGTTTTCTAAATGCTCAAGTGAAAGTACAGAGCAAGATTTTAAAATAGAAACCACCTTCATCTTTTAAGTTAGAAAAATATCTTTGTTGATCATGACATATGCCAAGTCATGAGAGTTAAATATAACATTTAACTAGCAGTTGGTGAGTAAGAACATAAATAACAACAAAACAGAACTATGCTCATTTCTGTTGCCCCAAATTATACAAAGAGAAGTGCTTTATGATTCTCAAATTTCAAATAAATATGTGGCCCAATTTGACAATTATGTATAGGAAAAACATCCATCAATAAGTAGATTGTGGTAATTTTATAATGGAAATTGTATCCTGCTTAGGGTTTCTATAGGGATTGTGATATTTTAAGTTAATTATTAAAGACAATGACTAAGAGCTGTAGAATTTGGGACTGTGTTCTAGTATAGCTTAATTTAAAAATAAGAAACCTGGGACTATGTTCAGGTATCTTTAATTTCAGAAAATTGGGAAGTGACATATTAATAGAACTTAAACATCTGTGTGAGGGCAGTGATTTTGATGTTGTTGAACAAAACAATCTGCACATTATTCAGATTGTTCAAAATTTTACCATTAAACCTTCTGTACTCCAGAAAGCTTGTAACACTGATAAAGCCAAATGTGTTGTGAGTCTTCATTTTGCAACACATTTGTATTTGTAAAATCTTCAACAGAATCACTGCCCTTTGTTAATCTTAAGACGCAGAACACATTTATAAACCTTTTTTCTCATAAATACTTAAATAATTGCTTTCAAGAGATTATTTCTATGCCATGCTAAACTTTTACTTCCATAAGGTAAATTATTCAAGTAAAACCTTGAAGACTTTTTCCAGCGTCCACCATCTCCATGGATATCAGAAGTTTGTACTTCCAAAAGACACACAGAGAAAAAGACTATTCTCTTCATTTTGTGCAAGTAGATTTTACTCTGTCCTCACTGTCTGAAACCTGAACATGCAAACATGTAAATGATGATGTTTGCTGCATGTTTTGCTTACTGAACTCTATAAATAATCTTTGGAGGGGGTAAACAAAATAGCTTGAAAGTGGAAACAAGTGCAATTTGAATCCATTTTACCTCTCTTTTTTAAAGTGTCTGGCAGATAGGTTTTCTTTTCTACATCATATACATTGAAATTTCTGTAACCCTTTGCACAATTCTTTAGTGCTTGGGCTAGAAGGTTATCCAGTATAGCACAGAATGTCTTGAATATTTAAAATTAAGCAGAATACTTTTATACTTTAAAAGTTGCTAAGACAGAAAATTGTTAAATCTTTCCAGTTTTAAGAGAAAAGAGACAACTATTAAGCAGTATAAATATTTCGTATATTGAAGATAAGGTAATTCCTATAATTGTTATCACATACAATTAGATTTCTAATTCTTTCCCATGAATTTCTCAAATATTTGAAATATTTGGCTCCCAAATTACTGTTTAATAGTTTTTTTTTTTAAAAATTGATAAATGCGAACAAACTGTATTTTTTTTTCTTTCTGATCATTTGGCTCTGTTGTATCTAACTTTGCATGCTCTGCTTTTTTTTTTTTTTTTTTTTCTTTGCCCCCTTTCTCACTTCCAGGAAGAGAGCCCCCTGAGTGTGTCTAGCCCAGAGGGTACTGGTACCTGGCTGCATTATACCAGTGGTGTGGGTACTGGGCGTCGAAGACGCAGATCAGGGGAACAAATCACTTCTTCCCCTGTCTCCCCCAAATCATTGGCTTTCACATCCAGTATTTTTGGCTCATGGCAACAGGTTTTTAAACTTTACTTCATTAAACATTTTCCTACCCGCATTCAGAGCAACAAATAGCTGTCTTTGAGGACATCTAATCCCTTATATTTAACATCAGAGTAAATCCTTCTGTATTTTAATTTTCCGTTCATTTAAAAATAAGCTTGTGATACCTGACAATATTTGAGAGAAAGAAACCTCTTACATTGCATGTGTTTAGGATTTTTATTGAGAGGATTTTAAATATCCAGGATTTAAAAATTAATCAATAAATTTTATATTCCTGGAACTTTAGTGTGTTAATAAAAAATTTTAAAAAGGAAAGAAATCTTCAAAACATTCAGAAACAAAATTATGTAATTTGATGGTAAGAAAATTTAATGACCTTCCCCCCCATAATTGAAAAATTAGATTCCATTTGGAATTTGCTGAGAGTATGAACATTTTTTAAACTATCAAAATTTACGTGGTCCTGTGTTAATTAGCAGAGTATACCTAATATTAATTATTCTCTCCCTCACTATTCCATTATCTGGAAGTATTCTAATATCCAGTGTGGGGTTTTTTTTGAGTTGTATAATATTTTAATGCTCTCTTTATATGAAGATGCAAATATAGGTACCCATTAGTAATATGGGCTGAAATAAAAGGACTTCAGAAGGACTTTCTGTGATGACATTTGGAAATTTAAAATAGTAGAATTTTCTTGCTTTTTTTTTTGCTTTAAGAATGGAAGGTCTGCTGTTATACATGACTTTCCCAAGAATTTCAGCAACTTCCTTTTGGAAATATAATGCATTTGATTATAGGAAAAGGGATTATGGTATCCATTAAGGCTGTGAATATTTAAAGGTTACTCTGATAAAGCCCGTGCATGGATCAGTAATTGTATGGTGACCTCAACAGTCTCTGTCTGTCTTTTCTTTTGTTTGTGATTGTTTTTCCCCCCTTCAAATACAGGAGCTGTGTAAGAGTGGGCATTTGGCTTCTTTTAAGAGTGAAATTATATCAATCTATTAATTGTTTCTTTTCATCTGTCTTGTTTCATACATGATATTTCATTCTGAATGCCTGCTTCGCACCACTTCATTGCAAGGACTTCATATGAAATGGACTCCCTTCAGAAGGGGATCTTGCATGATCTTTCATGTTTTATGTACTTCTACTAATATTTATCATACAGCTTATTAACCTTTGTCTGTCTGGAACAGGCTTCAAATGAAGTATGGACTTTTTAATTGATTTAACTGTTTTACCTCATTTATTTTGCTTTGCTTCTACAGGTTGTATCTGAAAATGCTAATTACCTGCGAACACCAAGAACTCTTGTGGAACAGAAGCAGAACCCTACTGTAGGTACGTGGTCTAAAGGGAAATTATATTCCAAACCTTCTTCAACTCCCTCTTTTGCACATATGTAAAATTTCAGTGATGAAAGCATGACCAAATGCTATGCTTTAGTTTTAATTTAACACATACTTATTAAAAAATATTGTACGACTCAAAGTATACAGTAAAGTTTCAATAGAATGAACGAGGAATAGCATTTAATTTGATTTATAACTATTTTGACTGTCTGCAGTGTGAACTACTTAGTCCAGTTGCCAATGCTAGTTTTTAATCTTGTATTCTATAAATCAAAGTCCCAAAATGTTTTAATTTAGGAATGAAACTTCATTTTTCCCAGTTGATAAAATTGTATATATGCTATTGCAAACAAAAAAGAAACTTCTACTAAAAAGAAAAAAAAAAAAGAAGCTTCTTTTCTGATTAAAAAAAAAAATTTTAAGTGGGGAGTGGTTTTTTTTTTTTTTAGATTATTTATTTATTTATTTATTTGACAGAGAGAAATCACAAGTAGATGGAGAGGCAGGCAGAGAGAGAGAGGGAAGCAGGCTCCCCGCTGAGCAGAGAGCCCGATGTGGGACTCAATCCCAGGACCCTGAGATCATGACCTGAGCCGAAGGCAGCGGCTTAACCCACTGAGCCACCCAGGTGCCCCCAAGTGGGGAGTGTTTTAAACCCTTTCTTGGTATATTGATTTTCCTTTTGATTATCTCCTAAGGAAAACCAAAGCAAAACTAATGTATAAGTGCAGTTGTTATTCATTATTGACCTATGGAACGTAACTAGTTCTTTGCAAATAGTGTTGCGAAGCAACATTGAAAAGGACCTTTCTAAACTTAACTAGTTTTAAGCTCATGGTTGGTAAACGATATGAGGTAATGGCATAGTATTTTCTCTATAAATAGTTGTCTAGGGGCGCCTGGGTGGCTCAGTGGGTTAAGCTGCTGCCTTCGGCTCAGGTCATGATCTCAGGGTCCTGGGATCGAGCCCCGCATCGGGCTCTCTGCTCAGTGGGGAGCCTGCTTCCTCCTCTCTCTCTCTGCCTGCCTCTCTGCCTACTTGTGATCTCTCTTTCTCTCTGTCAAACAAATAAATAAAAATCTTAAAAAAAAAAATAAAAAAAAATAAATAGTTGTCTAAATAGGTTTAATAAAGCATGAATAAGGTTCAACTTTTTATGTACTTTGATCTACATACTAAGTATATGAACTCTTTGTTGATGACTATTTACTTGAGGATCTTCTTTAGTTAATTACACACAGCTAATGTTGATGGCTTCTAATATTCCCACATTATCTTCCTTTATGTATCATAATGTATTTGATAGAAATTTTTTTAAACTTTACCAAGTGGTAAAAGTTTTCCTTGGGTATAAAGATTTTTGCTACAAATTAAACATCATTTTATACTGGCTATGTTTTATTTGCTAATAATGTGTTTCATGGGGTCTTATTAATTAAGATCTGAAGTCATTTAAGTATTAGAAACTTAAGGTGATTTAGGCCTGGATGACCTACAAGGAATTGTTCTCACATGGTCTTCTCACAGATTAGTAATTTGCTTTATTTTGTAACAGATACTGATGATTCTTAACTCAGGGGTATCAGAAAGGATTCTTCATTTATAGACATACATTAAAAAATACTGATCTGTTATGACTAGACTTGTGCTAGGAGAGGTTTTTTATATGAACTGCTCATGCAAACTGACAGAATCCCTTATCAACCTAAACTAATTCCTGTGGTAGTATTTTTAGTACTTTTAATATGTATATGTCTAGTTATGGTATAGGTATATTATTTTCCTCAAAGGCAACCTTTTACCCAGTGTTAAATACCTTTATTTGTACATACGATAAATGGTGGTGGTGATTATATTAAAGTTGACATTACAAGTGAATTGTGAGTCTGTTGAAGGCACTGCCAGATATGTGTGGTAAGAGCCATGTTATTGCATGCTGCATGAATTCCCATTGTGAATGGAAGAACACCCGTTGTGTATGTATTTTCTCTAACTCCCATCAGGGTCTCACTGTGCGGGCCTGTTTAGCACCTCGGTGCTCGGGGGTTCTTCAAGCGCACCTAACCTACAGGATTATGCTCGTACTCATCGTAAAAAGCTGACTTCTTCTGGCTGCATAGATGGTATGTGCACATATGCACACACAGATTCATATGCACACCCACGCACACACCCATAAACATACAGTACTTCTCAAAGGCAAGCCTAAGTCCACTGACTGATTCAACTGGAATCCTAGCTCCCTTTGATGACACCTAGCGCCTAAATGACAATCACTGCTTTCTTGTCCATAGCTTGGATCCGTGTTTCATCAGAATTAATTGTAGTTAGACACACAGTACTTATTCAATGACTAGTTTGTTGAAATGTGAAATTTAGAACTGCATCATATGTATTGGTCTTATGGACAGTAAGTAAGCCATATTATAAAGAATAAGTCTTTCTCTGATCTTTTAAACTTTTGTTCATTGTTATCCCTCATTTTACTTATTGACAGTGATCTAAATGAAATAAAGTAAACGGAACGTTTATAAGTAGAAGAAGATATTTTGGCAATACTTTTATAAAATAAACATAGGATGAGAATATTTTAGAATCCCTAGTTGGAGAGCCTCTCACTCTTGTTAAAATACCTTAAGTGTTAATATTCAGATTGTCTTTTGAGGCTCGTGGAAGCTCGTGCCTGTTAATAGGAACGTTTATTAGCCCTTTCAGGATTAGCTTTATTTAAAATGTTTTCTCATATATCCACAAATTTACTTAAGTCAGCAAAACATGGATTTACCAGAATTGCTGGCTCATCCCGCTTTTCATTCTTTTGTATATTTCATTAAACACTTTGCCTCTATCATCAAGCCATTTTACTTTTAACCAGTACCCTCTCTCATTCCCTTCTGCATGTTACCTAATTCTAACCTCCTTATATATTTGTTTTTTCTCTCTTTTTTTAAGTGTTCTTCTTTTGGTAGCTGTTATGAATTTCAGGTACCTGTTTTTCTCTTTCTCAGACGCCACACGCGGTTCTGCTGTTAAAAGGTTTTCTATCTCATTTGCTCGACACCCAACCAATGGTACGTTTTGCTTTTATTTTAAAAGATATTCCCCTGCTTCATCCTTTTTTATTTTTCTTTTATTTCAAACTGTGGGGTATACAGTATCATTCATTTCTTCATTCTTAATTTCAGTTGGCATATAATTCCAACTTACTCACCTGAAGCATTGATACTGTCTAGCTCCCCTTTTCAGCTGTAATTTACATAATCACTTAACATCACTCATCAAACTTTTAAATGACCACAATGATGATGAGTTTTAATACTAAATTAGCACCTAAAAATCCCTTCTAATTTCTCAAGTGATCAGTCTACACAAATTTTAAAAATACAATTAGTATTCTGTTTTCTTTTTAATTCTTAATCATTTTATTTTTTTTTCCTAATTTGTTTTCTGATCACGTGGTTGTTTTATTTAGTTACTTAAAGAAATACAGAGACACGCTTGTCAAATAGCCAAATGAGATGTGTCTTTGAAAAGTTCTTGGGAACTAGGAGATGCAGATTTCACTGTGTAACATCATTTATCTGTGGCTCTTTTTCTAAAGCAAAACTGTGTTTGGTCTGGAGCAGTCTGAAAACTTCATCTAGCCCTCACTTTGTTCTCATGTGGCAATATGGCAGTATGGTTTGCTATGGTGAAGCAACCAGTTTTGGCGTTTTTTGTTGTTGTTGTTGTTGTTGTTGTTGTTTTTTGGTACCACTGTTTTTTGCTAAAATTTGGAGAACTCACGATAGGAAGAAGACTAAGCTGAAAATCTAGAGATCTAATTCAATTAAATTAAATTTCTGAGGCTAACAATAAAGTGTTTCGTGCCCATTGTTGATAAACTGAATCCTTGCACTACTACTGCTTTCTTACACAGAGCTTGTTCTTCTGGGACAAAAGGGATTATTTACTGATCATTTTAAATAACTGAGGATCAAAGAATTTAAAGGAAAACATACAGATTTTTGCTTTTCTTCGGAGTGAAGTTGCTTTGGTCCCCTAGAAATTTTTTTTTTCTTTTTAACTGCAAATAAATCTTTCAAAAACTTCTATGAAACGAAAGGGTTAAACACAGCTTATAGTCACTCTCCCCTGTCTGGATCCTTTAACAACACACTTAAGTAACAGTGCACTTAAATACTTCCTGGAGGTGGAGTAAGAAGATCTCATCCTCAAACAAGAGAAAACTTGGCCTTAAAGCCTAATGTGCTTTCCATCCCTTGTAGCTCTTTAAATGCTACTTTCTGAAGAAAAAGATCCTTATTTGATACAGCTGCAGCTTCTAAGAACCTCTTAGAAGAAAAACCAAAGTCACAAGAAACACAGAAGTCACAAAATCCTAAGAAGAGACATTGCAGGTTTAAGACTGACTGTAGTTTTTGTGCGGACTGCTTATGTATTTATAGCCAGTATTGCAAGTTTTATTTATAGGAGGAATCTGTGTTTACTGAAGCTTTAAAAAAAGTTTGTGAAATTTAACAGAAACTAGAGTAACTTTATATTCCTTTGGCCGAGACTTTGGCTAAGACCCCCACATGTGGGTTTTCCACATGTGTGACTTAATGCATGTAAAATGCATTCTTTTCAACTCTAGAAATGTTTCTTTCGGGTTTTCAAGATTCTTTTTTTTTTCTTTTTAATACTGTGTTGTCTTATCTGTCCTATGAATTGTCATTTGACTCTTTCACTTTTTATTTCCCCTAACTTTTATGTTATTTCCATCCTAATACATATCATGGACTTACCCCTCCCTTCATCTTTAGTTCAAGGAACATGGTGAAACAAGTATCTTCTGACAGTGCTTTACCTTGTTTTCTGGGCCTCTGTGCAGAACACCTACACCTCTATAGGTGCTGGTCCGTTTCCTCTGTGGAATGTCTAGGCTCCAGTGGTATGTTTTCATAGCTTCTAAACATGACAGCAGGGTGGCTTTTTAAATTGCTGCGCTAACCCTTTCCTTGTGCATTAAATGCAAAGTTTACTAAAGATAAGTGGGGAAATATGTCACCAGAGGAACTTACTGTATTGTTATTTGCCTGTTAGGAAATCTAACAGGCAAATGCAAGGAAATAGTTGTTACAAAACATTCTGACTAGAGGAGAAAAAAAAATCACATCGTTAAGTTTCGTGTAATGCCAAGAAAGGGTTTGCGTGTATTTGCATGAATCCTGTACTTTAAAAAACATAATACTTGTGCAAACCTAATTTTTTTAGTGCTTAATTTAGGTGCTTTAACTGCTGTTACGGTATAGTTTCTCTTTTGTTTTGTTTTTGAGTATATGTAATGTTACGTCATGCTTTGGTTTGCACCTGAAAAATCAAACAAACCAGTTTTATAAACCTTTTTCTTATTTTCATAGGAAGACTCCATTCTCTTTCAACCATACTTTGCCTACTTCAGCCAAGACTTAAGCAGTTCTCGGGTCACTCTTTCCTCCCCAAATTAAGTAAACAATCAGCCAAGTAAAATGAGCACATGCCTATTGAAGCAGAGAGTTTTGCAGTCTATTTGAGTTTTATTTTTAATTTTTATTTAATCATATTAGCCTTTATAGAAAATCTTAATTTAAGTGTAAAAAGTATTTCCTTTGAAGGAAAATTAGTTCGAATTTTGCAAAGAATAGCTGCAGAAGGACCTATTATTTCAGTTGTATATGAAAGCAATTTTAAAAGCCATTCCGTTGAATAAAGTTTAAATGAACAGGCTATTCATATAAAAAGCAAATAACCTATATCCTATTTATTTAAAAAAAACTGTATTTAAGCATTTTTGTTTCACTGATGGTATTAATAATATATATGTGCATGATTTGTTTCATGGAATTTTTGTATTTCTGTGCCATTGTTGAATGCAAACATGTCTGTATTTTGTATTGCTTTTTACTTGGCTTGACTTTACTCAACTAGCAATTTCAACAATAGCATTATTGAGTTAATTCAAAAAGGTAGGTAAATGTTTTGAATTTTCATTTTCAGCATAAATGAATGAATGTTGTTTACAGGTCACACTAGAGAGTCGTTGGCCTTGGTATGACTAGAAAAGCTAATTTAAATCACTCTTCACAAGTAATTACAACATAATTATTCTTCAATAAGAGGTTAATTTTAGCATTCTGGCATCAGGGACACATTATGGCATCAACTTATTCACCTTTCAAGTAGACCTGAAATTTTAAAGTAAAAACTGAAACAATATAATGTTTTCTGCTTCTCCCCACCCCCAGGTTTTTTCCTTTAAGTATCATTCTTAAATTTTACCAAAATATAGAATGAAATTGTGTGCATGCTATACTGTGTGATTACATTTAAAATGAAATCTTTGTCACATCTTGTTCCAATCCCATATTGCATAGCATCTGGCGTCATGACTTCAGAGATCTGGTGTGTTTGCATGTGATAGATTGGAAAGACCTAACCTGCATAGTTCGAAGCAGTGGTTGTCTTCCTTATGTAATGATTTTTTAAATATCCAAATTTTTTTCTTTCTTTTTTTCAGGCTTTGAATTGTATTCCATGGTACCATCTATTTGTCCTCTAGAGACTCTTCACAATGCCCTGTCTTTAAAGCAGGTGGATGAATTTCTTGCTTCCATTGCTTCTCCATCAAGTGAAGTTCCAAGGAAGACCCCTGAAATTTGTAGGAAAATTATTTTATTATTATTATTATTATTATTATTATTTATCATTTTGTGGCAGTAGATACTATCTGAATATAAAAAGAAATATAATAACAAACTCAAGTAGTGGTAGTGAATAGAATTTTAGGAGAAAAGGGGGTATAGAGGAAGATTATTTGGAATTCTTTAGTGTAATTACTATGCAGTGTGGCGCTTTTCGTGACTCCTCCCAAAAATCTTTCTCCTTCCAGAAAGGAAAAAGAAAAAAAGCTAAGACCCAGCAATAGGGATGCCTGGGTGGCTCAGTGGGTTAAAGCCACTGCCTTCGGCTCAGGTCATGATCCCAGGATCTTGGGATCGAGCCCCGCATTGGGCTCTCTGCTCAGCAGGGAGCTTGCTTCCTTCTCTCTCTCTCTCTCTGCCTGCCTCTGCCTACTTGTGATCTCTCTCTGTCAAATAAATAAATAAATAAATCTTTAAAAAAAAAAAAAAAAAGACCCAGGAATAGAAGTCAACAGTATAGAGTCGTGGTCTTTTTTTTCTTTTTTTTTCATATCGTGTGTCATTTTATAATAAGCTTTTTAAAAAATTACAAAATATCATTTGTCATTAACCTACACAGGCACACATGCCCATCCCCACAACACCTTTGATAAGTAGTCATACTGACTGAGAAGGCACTCTGGACCTAAGAGAACAGATTAGGACGGAAGGGTTTTCAAGTTACATTCCTCAGAAAATATTCTGAAAATGTTCATTCATTGTATGAAGAAAAGGGATTCATGGCTCAGGAAGTTTTGGAAACTGTTTATTATGTTCCCCCTCCCTTTGGAGAGATAGAGTTATATTTGTGTAGAAATAGCTAAGATTCTTCTGTCAGGAAAGCTGTATACCTAGATTTTCCAAAACTTATTTTTTGAAAAAACACAATTTTGGTGACACATTCTTTAGCACTGTTGTAAGGGACATCATTTTGGGAAACCTGTAGAGCTACCTTTTTGGGTGTGAGAAGTCAGTTGACTGTTATCATTCTCAGCTCAATAGCATCCGTCAGCATGTTGGAACTTTAGGAAGCATACAGTTTGGGGAGAGCATGCTCTGCTCTGTTAAGAATCTTGCTGGGGTTAATCATATCTTTGGAAAGTCACAGTCTTTCAATGTATACTTTTCTCCTTTTCGTAAGTTGCATACTATAAATCTGTTTCTCTGAAGAATGAAGCTGGAGGGCTTGGAATGAAAGCTACTTTCACGTGTTGCTGGGTTCTCTTCTCTGGCTACCACACTGTATTATTCTAGAGAGTTCTGTTCACATTGTATTCTGTCGGAATGGTGCCCCTGCATTTCTGCAGTATAGTGGGCTTCCCTTTTCCTCCACTTCGGTAGTAGAGGTCAACATTGAATCATTAATGATAATGGAGAGATATCGGGGCATTCTAAAATACTTTTAGAAATGGTTTTAGGAAGTAGGTTTTTTTTTTTTTTTTTTTTAAAGATTTTATTTATTCATTTGACACAGAGAGATCACAAGTAGGCAGAGAGGCAGGCAGAGAGAGAGAGAGGAGGAAGCAGGCTCCCCGCGGAGCAGAAAACCCGATGCGGGACTCGATCCCAGGACCCTGATATCATGACCTGAGCCGAAGGCAGCGGCTTAACCCACTGAGCCACCCAGGCACCCTAGGAAGTAGGTTTTAATTTCAGAATTTTCATATGAATTATACAGATTCTGGGAACTAATAATACTGCAAATGAAATAACTTCTCCATGAAGTCAAAGTTAGGAAAACAAAGCATGTTCAGATGCCTTTCTTCTCTGTTAGGTGATAGAATGGACAGTGCTTTTCCTCAGACTGCATTAGAGAACCTGAATGAATTCTCATTTACCCTTTACCCTCTTTATACTTGATGTTTCACTTCCTCCCTGGGCTAAGGTTTTATGATCTTAAAATAGAGATGAAAGAAATATTCTGATTATTAAATTAGAACTTAGGATAGATATCAATGCTAGTTAGACTTTAGAAGATTTTCATTAAATGACTTAAGGAAAATAGCAATAATGACTTCTGGGTTTTTTTGGAAAGAGAATTGTGGAATATTTACAAAAGGATTATCTTTGAAGGTGCATTCATTTCTGTGATGCTGTTACATTATGTTGGCTTTATTTCTGGGGTTAGTGAATTCAGTTCATCAGAGTATATTATTGAGGTATATTAATGAAAAGAAGGATATCAAATTCCTTTTCCAGTTCAGATTAGCTCTTCTCTGAATCATGGATACAAGTTGTACCCCAACCTGTAGCTCTCTTAAAATTTCCTGCCATTGCTTACTAAGGGGACTAGAGGAGAACGTAAATACAGTTAACACAGTTCATAGAATTGGATAAACCTTAGAGTCCATCTGGTTCTTTGGTCTTCAGTCTGTATTCCCAAGAGCTTTTGGAAGTTCCATGAGGACGACGACGCTGAATGGTTAGGCCTTATGTCTTGCATGGCTGCTTCAACCAGAGTATCTCTTTTCATCCATTTTGTTTTAAGATTTCATTTGGGAAAAATTTACTGTTTAAAGAAAAAAACTTAGAATACCATTGAGGAAATCAAGCAGTTAGTGGTCAAGCAAGACTAAAACCCAGGTCTTCTAAAGTATATGGTTTTTTCATTCTTTTTGAATAGTAAAGAAAATAGATGCCAATTAAAAATTATCTGACTTTTTATTTTTTAATTTATTTTTTATTTATTTTCAGCATAACAGTATTCATTATTTTTTCACCACACCCAGTGCTCCATGCAATCCGTGCCCTCTCTAATACCCACGACCTGGTACCCCAACCTCCCACCCACCTGCCAATTCAAACCCCTCAGATTGTTTTTTAGAGTCCATAGTCTCTCCTGGTTCACCTCCCCTTCCAATTTCCCCTGACTAACTTTTTTTATTTAATATTTCATACTGTAATTGCAGAATTAATAATAATCACAGTACATTTACATTACTTATACTTAATTCCCTGAACTGTCAAGGAATTTGTATCATGATGTAGACTATATTGATTTTGTGCTGTTTATAATAAAGAAGCTGACATTGTTAATCCTCTGTCACTCAGAAAGTCTTTTTCCTCACTTAGGACAAATTTAATTCTGTGCTAACTAGTAGATAGCTTAAAATGGGACACTAACAATATCTGATGGGGAGGAGGTGTGGAAATGCTAATTGGATAAGTTAAAGAAGGAAGTTAACAGGATGAAAATATGCAAGCGGGAAAGAGCTTGGTAGCAATGTAGTGCCTTACATGGTACTTTAAGGATTTTTTCTTCATTTGTGTATTATGTCATTAATGACTACTTGGAGCTTCCACCAATGGGATTTATATTCATTCAGTGTAGATAGATATCAGCCATCTAAGGCACAGTTGGTGTTATTGGCTCACATATTTTTCAGAGACATGCTGTTTATTGCTATCAGGTCCTCCCCCCCCAAAAAATCACAAAAACAGGCAAATCTGTATTTTGTTAACTCTCCACCTCCTTTTGGTTGGGAACTCAGAATCTCATGCCAGTAGCTAACTGGTTCTGGCCTATCCTTCCCCAGAGAAGCTTATTCTTAAGAATTACCCCTACTTTTCCTTTTTACACCTCTTAATTGCCCCACCTTGCTTAGAAAGAAAAAAAAAATCTTTAAAATTCCCTTGCATTAAGATAAATCTCAATTAGGTAATAGAGTAAGACAATTTGATTTATTACTTATAATCATATTAATTTATTCTTAACCAGAATAGTTTAATAGACCATAGTGTTCATGAATTATCTATCCCTGAATCTCCACCTCATATTTTTAAGGGAAAACAATTTGGCACCCTGTCTTTTTTTTTTTTAATCAGGCAATAAAAGTGTCATAAGCTCTCCACCATCCCTTAAGAATCTGAGTTTCTGTCAGGGCAGGATAAAATTATGTCTTTTGCTCTATTCTTGTTGGCATACCTTTAAAGATTTTATTTATTTATTTGAGAGAGAGACAGTGAGAGAGAACGTGAGAGAGGAGTAGGTCAGAGGGAGAAGCGGACTCCCCATGGAGCTGGGAGCCCTATGTGGGACTTGATCCCAGCACTCTGGGACCATGACCGGAGCCGAAGGCAGCCGCCCAACCAACTGAGTCACCCAGACGCCCCATGGCATACCTTTAGTAAATACTCTTAAATGCTTATTATTTACAATAGAAACAAAACATCTATTTGGCTAAGAGCATGAGAGAACTTTTTATAGGAAAGATGATTTTCCTGAATTTACTCTCTAAACCTTACATTGTTTATTTTCTCCTGTAATGTATATTCATAAGTCCACTAAATACGTCATTAGAAACTTCTAAAATGTAAAGACTTGGCAGGAAATTACTGACTGCCATATCTGTTGTGTTTTTTCTTCTTTCAGCCTCTACAGCTTCACGTTCCAGTCCAGTAATGAGAAGAAAAATAACTTTAAATACTTATACGCCTGCAAAGATCCTCCCAACACCACCAGCTACCTTAAAGGGTACGAAAGCAAGCAGCAAGCCAGGTTAGGACTGCTTGTGAATTTATGGATTCTGTATAGCAATCAGAGGAGTAAAAATAGCTTGCTTTTTGGGGTTAAAATCTATTTTTACGAAAGATCATTACAATTCCTAGAGTTAAAAACTGTTATGGTAGTCCATTGATGTATTTGTATTTTTTTTCTCTTTTGGCTCTCCCACCCCTGTATCTGTTAATAAAAATTATTTCATACTTACATGTTTCTGCAAACTAACTTATGAACTCTTTTTGCTTTTCTTTTGAGTCTAGGCATTATTTTAGTCCTTTTATATGAAATTTTTTTGTCTTCCTTTACAGTGTCTTAATTTTCCATTCTCAGTCTAATGGTAAGAATACCAAATTCAACTATATTTTATCAACTTTTTTCTGTTTGTTTCCGTGTGTGTGTGTGTGTGTTTTTAAGATTTTATTTTTTTAAGTAATGTAATCATCCTGGGGCTTGAACTCACAACCCCAGGATCAAGAGTCATGCTCTACCAACTGAGCCAGCCAAGTGCCCCAACTTTCTTCTGTTTTTAGTTTTGGGCATATTTGATTGTGTGATTGATCCTTCCTGAAACTGTATCTTATTCTGACTTCCACAGTGTACTCTGTCTTGGTGCTCTTTACCTGTATCTGATTCTTCTACTCTTCTTGTTTGAGGGTCCTTCTTCCTACTTTCCTATACTAAATAAGGACATTCAGCTGTTCTTTTTTTTTTCTTAACCTATACTTCTTTTTCTTCAGAGAATTCTAGGCAGCTCTGAGTTTTTGACTGTATCCTCACTGAAATCTCTTAATTCTTTGCCTCATGGTAGTGCGCTCAAATATTCTTTTGGTTAACAGTTTGTGCTTGGGAGTGGGAGGAACCTAGATTAAAATCTCAACTCTACTACTTGTTAGTTATATGATCTTGGGTATGTTACTTAACTTCCCTGTCTTGGTTTCATAGTCATAACATCAAGGTAACAGTGCCTCTTAGTGGTTGTCAGAAATGAATCCAATAATATTATAAAGTACTTGACCTAGCAGTAAACACTCACTAAATGTTAGCTACTGTTATTGTTACAGTGTTGCAGACTGTTCTTTTCACTTCCCCCCAAATAAATCCCTGTGATACTCAGGTCATTTTTCTTCTTCTAAAATGTTCTCCCATTACTTCCCACTCTTGAAGACCCAATCCAGCCCCCTCCACTGGTGATATATTCATAGGATTACCAAAACAAGAGCTCTGATGACACTCTACTTCTGATTTGATATTTATACCTAATTATAGCTCTGTCAGATTATCAGACTTTAATAAGTTAAAGACAATATCTTAAATATATTTAAACTTAATACCTTCTAAATAATCAGAATATGCAGGTATAGACAACTGAAATCTTAAATATAATCTTAAATATAAAACTTAATATCTGAGTATCTTAAATATAAATTATGGTATATTCCATATGTAACTCAAAGCTAACACTTATATAGTTTTTTATTATGCAAAGAGCTTTTTTACTCTTATATTTATAAACATTGCCCATGGCCATGCCATTATGGATGAAAAGTTACAGAGAGGTTGTGACTTACTCCTGTTCACATAACTGTTAATTGGTAGACCTCGGACTTCAATACTCTTTGAATCATGGTACATTGTTGTTTTCTATATATTAGACACATAATAAATGCATTATTTCATAAGCATTTTTAAATAATGATGAAATGGTATTGTATTTGACTTTCCAAATATAAGCCACTAAAAGCCAATCTTGCATTTCTGGGATAAACCTTACTTGGTCATGATGAATAATTTATTTATATGTTGCTGAATTCAGTTTGACTTTGAGGATTTGGGCACCTGCATTTGTGAAAGATAGGGACTGGTCTTTAGTTGGGTTTTTTGTTTGTTTTCTTTCTTTTTGTAATGTCTTTTAGATTTTGGTATCAGGTTGATTCTGGCTTCATGAAATAATTTGGGTAGTATCTCTTCCTCTTTCTATTTTCTGAATGAGTATTTGTAAGATGGGTATTTCTTAAATTTTGATAGAATTAATTTTGTTTCATTTTAGTGATGGCTTTGATAACTTGCAGTTTTCAAAGAATTTGTTCATTTTATCTAAGTTGTCAACTTTCTTATTACTTTATTATCCTTTTAATGAATGTGGTAATAACTTCTATAATTCATGATACTGATAATTTGTGTTGTGGGTTTTTTTTTCTTTATTACCCTTACTAGGAAATTATCCATTCTGTCGGTGTTTTCAAAGAGCTAGATTTTAGCTGTTTGTTATATATTTTATTGATTTCCACTCTTTAATATTTTCTTCCTTCCTTCTACTTATTTTATATTTATTTTCTATTTCTAGTTTCTAAATCACTTTTTGTGAGACATTTCTTCTCTTACTATATAAACATTTAAAGCTGTAAATTACCCTCTTTTAGCTACACCTCACAAAAGTTAAATTTTATTTTCATTCTCATTCAGTTAAAAATATTTTCTAATTTACATTGTGATTTATTCTTTGAGTCATGGAGTATTTAGAAACATATTGGTTAATTTCTAAATATTTGGGGGGTGGGGATTTGATCTTATTACTAATTCCTTGTTTCATTGCATTGCAATTACAAAACATACGCTGTTTTGTAACATACACGGATTGCAGTCTTTTATTTATTTTTTTTTTTTTATTTTTTTTTTTAAAGATTTTATTTATTTATTTGACAGAGAGAGAGGCAGGCAGAGAGAGAGAGAGAGAGGGAAGCAGGCTCCCTGCTGAGCAGAGAGCCCGATATGGGACTCGATCCCAGGACCCTGAGATCATGACCTGAGCCGAAGGCAGCGGCTTAACCCGCTGAGCCACCCAGGCGCCCCGGATTGCAGTCTTTTAAATGTGAAACTTTTTTATGGCTTACCATTTGGACTTGGTACATCTTAAATGTATCAAGAGCACTAGAAAAGAAATTTTATTCCATAGTTCAGTAATGTAATGTTCTATCAGTACCCATTAGGTCAGAATTGCTGATAATCATATTCAGATCTTCTGTGTCTTTACCATTTTGAGGGGTGGTAACAAGTGCATAGAAGAAAAGTTTCCTCACTGTTTTATCAGTTGCTTAGAGAGCAGTTTTCACTCAACTGTGGAATTGTCTATTTCTGCCTTTAATTCAGTCAGTTTTTATTCTGTGCTTTGAAGCTTTTTTATTATGTACGTATATATTTGATATGACTTCCTAATGTATTGACTCATTTCTCATCATGGAATTTCCCTCTGATTCCTAGTAATGGTTTGTCTTCAAGTTTATTTAATCTGTTGTGAATTTTGCTACTTCACATTTCTCATGCTTACTGTATGCATGAAGTATTTTTATAAATAGTCTGTGTCTTCATTTTTTTTTTTAGTAGAACTTTTTTATTCAGAAAATAAAACCCAAAAAAACCAAAAATGTTTTCCAACCATATACAGGAGAGGTTTGTGGTGGGGGGATGTCTGTCCATCTAGCCCCAGCCCCCAGCCCATGTGGTTTTGGCAGCAATAAGGGGTGTGGGGTAATGGCCCCCAAAATAAAAATGGTGTTATCTTATCTCTGGGAAGGAGAGGGGTGCAAAAGCCGTGGGGAGTGGTGGGGGGCAAGGACAGATGAGGTCAGTACTGGGAATGCCGCAGGTGGGAGGCCACTTCCATAGGATTTCTTGTTGATCATACCACCATGGACACCTTCTTTGCCCATCAGCAGGACTAGCGTCTTGGCAGTCATGGTGACAGTGATTTGAAAGTGGGGGTTCCACTGGTGCTCTTGGTACGAAGATCCATGGTAAATTCCCCGTCCTGCAGCAGTGAGTCCCGGATAACAGAACAATTCTGGCCTCTAGGTGTTAGTCAGTTCACGAAAAAACTTGACCAGTCTTTGCCAACCCAGGACACCAACCTCAGCTGGCATGATGCTGATGAAGGTTTTCCCAGGGACAGCGGCCCAGATGGAGGGCAAGTCCTTATAGGCCACGATGGCAGCGTCCTGACAGATCCCGTCCGCCATGAGGTTGTAGATGTAGGTGTTCTACCCGGCCATGGTGCTGCTGCTGGGGCTGCTCTGGGTGCTCTGCTGGGGTCCATGTGGGCCCCTGAGCCTCCGGCTGGCATGCAGGGGGAGGCAGAGAGCTCAGGGCGCGCTGCGGTCCGGACCTCGGCTCTGCTCTCTGCTGTGTGTCCTTGTATTTAAGAAATTATTTTGTTGTTGTTGTAGGCAACATACACTTGGCTTTTTAAAAAAAACCCATTCTAACAATATAGTTGAAGTGTTTATAACTCATTAACATTGTAATTATTGATATGGTTGGGTTAGATCTACTATTTTATTATATTTTCTGTTTGTATATTCTGATTGTTATTCTTTTATTCTTTTTTGCCTTGTTTTGTATTAATTTAGTATTTTTTAGTATTTTAGTTTAACTTACCTATTACCTTTTTAACTTTATCTTTTTGAATTATTCTTTTATTGGCAGCTATAAATACACATCTCTCACTTTTCATGGTCTACTTAGAGATAATTTTATACTCAAAATGTGGGAAGCGTTGCAACTATAGGTTTGTTTACCTTCCTGTCCTCCCATCCTTAACACACAAGTTATCGATGTGTGTTACGTCCACATGTATTATAAAGGCTATAATATAGTGTTGGAATATTTGTTTTAAGTAGTCATATATGTATTTTAAAGAAATTAAGAAGAGAAAAAAAGTCTTTTATTTATCCACTGATTTAGCCATATCAGTTTTTTTTTTTAAATTTTATTTATTTGTCTGACAGAGATTATAAGCAGGCAGAGAGGCAGGCAGATAGAGAGAGAAGGAAGCAGGCTCCCCGCTGAGCAGAGAGCCCGTTGCGGGACTCGATCCCAGGACCCTGGAACCATGACCCGAGCCGAAGGTAGTGGCTTTTACCCACTGAGCCACCCAGGTGCCCCAGCCATAGCAGTTTTTATTCCATTTTCCAAGTCTTTGTTTCCATCTGGTTTTGCTTTCAACCTGAATCTTTTTAGCATTTCTTATACTGCAGATCTGTTTCTGTATTTGAAAAAGTCTTTATTTCACCTTTATTCCTGGAAAGTAGTTTGGCTGGATAGACACTTCTAGGAAGAAAGATTTTTGTTTGTTCATTTGTTGTTGTTACTGTTTTCAGCATTTAAAAGGTGGTGTTCCAATTTTCTGGTTCCCGTTGTTTCTGATAAGAAGTATTTGCTAATTTGAATTGTTCCAGTGTATGCTGTGGATTAATGAATTATTTTTTTTCTTCCTGCTTTGAGTATTTTCCCTTTATCTTTGACAAAGTCTCAACAGTTTGACTATGGCAAGCCTGCCCAGGACTTTTTTTTTTTTTTTTTTTTTTTTAGTAATTTGGATTGATGTTCACTTTTCCCTCTCCATTCTGCTGTTAACCTATCTAGTAGATCATTATTTCAGATATTTACTTATTCTTAAGTTTTAGACAATTTTTGATTCTTATAATTTTTTTCTCTTTGTAGATTTCCTATATTCCTATATTCTTATTCATTATAAGCAATTTTTTCCTTTGTTCTTGAGTATAGTTAAAGTGCTTGCTTTAAAATTTTTGCGTAACTGATCTGGCTGATCTTGGGATTGGTCTCTATCAATTTATCCATTCTCAAGAAGAAAGGTGTTTTCCTGTTTTTTCATACATCGAGTAATTTCGGATTGTGTCCTAGACATTATGAATGAGATGTTGTGTAAACTCCAGACTGTTATTTTTGTTATGTTTCTCACATCGCTTCTCGGCCTTTGGCTAAGATCAAGTGTTGTTATGTTTCTCACAAGACTATTGAGTTGTTTGGGTTCTTGTAAAGCAAAGAGTTAACCTTGACGGAACTCAGATTGAAAACTGTGTCCCTTGAAGTCATTGGCAGCTCACATTTCACTTCATTTCTTTTAGCCTCAGCTGGACTTCTTGGAGCTTACCCTGCTCATGCCATAAATATGATCAGGGTTTGGGCGCCTGGGTGGCTCAGTGGGTTAAGCCGCTGCCTTCGGCTCAGGTCATGATCTCAGAGTCCTGGGATCGAGGCCCGCATCAGGCTCTCTGCTCAGCAGGGAGCCTGTTTCCTCCTCTCTCTCTGCCTGCCTCTCTGCCTGCTTGTGATCTCTCTCTGTCAAATAAATAAAAAAAATTAAAAAAAAAAAAAAAGAAATGTTAAGTTTAAAAAAAAAAATATGATCAGGGTTTATACAAAAAATGGGGGGCTTTCCCTTTCTGGGATCACCCACCTGACTTCCAGCAGCTGTAGTTGTTCCAATATTTATCTTCTGGTTCTTAATGCTAAGAATGAGTTTTATGTTGGAGTTTTAGTCATTGCACATGGTTCAGACTAGATACTCTGGATACTGTCCTTAAGCCAAAAGCTTTTTTTTCTTTTCTTTTCTTTTCTTTCTTTCTTTCTTATTTTTCTTTCTTTCTTATTTTTTTTTCCTTTCTTTTTTTTTTTTTTTTTTGAGAGCGACAGCTTGTGAGCCATGAGCGAGGGGCTGGGCACAGGAGGTGAGGGGTGGCTGGGAGGGTGGGGAACAGAGGGGCAAAAGGAGAGGGAGAGAGAGAATCCCAAGCAGGCTCCACACCCAGACCAGAGCCCAACGTGGTCACAACCTTGAGATCACTACCTGAGCTGAAATCAAGAGTCAGGCACTCAACTGACTGAGGCACCCAAGCACCCCATTGTTTTTAAGGCCAGAAGCTTTTTCAAAAATGTATGTGTGTTGGGGGGACTCAGCATGGGTTTCCTTCGTCCAAGTGTTGATTTTTTCCATGGTATGCCTGCTTTTGTTTACTTTGCAGTGTCTTCAAATAGTTGTTTTTCATATTTTATCTTGAGTTTATACTTGTTATCTGCAGAAGAATTGGTGTGGCAGAAGCTTCCCATCTGGACCAGAAGTATAATCTGGCTTAGAATAATTTTTTAGTAACTCATTAGGGCTTGATTTTCATTTGGATATAGAAGGATGAATTCTAAATCAAGAATGTCTATAGTTTTCTAACCTTCAGATTTCTATTTTTTTTTAAGAGTTTATTTATTTGACAAAGAGCACACAAGCAGGGGGAGGGGAGGGAGAAGCGGGCTTCCCACTGAGCAGGGAGGTCTCTGAGATCATGACCTGAACTCGAATCAGATGCTTAACCAACTGAGCCACCCAGGCACTCTATCTTCAGGCTTTTTAAATAGTGATGACATAAAAGATAGATTAGAAAGTAGATGTTTTTAGGGATATGATAAGTTTTAAACATACTAAGTTTATGTTTCCTGTCAGTTACCTATACAGAGATTTCTATTGAGATATACAAGATATACAAATCTTAAAGGAAGGGAAAAGATCTGGGACTGGAGTGTACATTTGAAGATCGTTAGCACAATAGATGGTAGTTAAAAATAATGAATAAGGGCACCTGGGTGGCTCAGTGGGTTAAGCCACTGCCTTCGGCTCAGGTCATGATCTCAGGGTCCTGGGATCGAGTCCCGCATCGGGCACTCTGCTCAGCAGGGAGCCTGCTTCCTCCCCTCTCTCTCGCTGCCTGCCTCTATGCCTACTTGTGATCTCTCTCTGTCAAATAAATAAATAAAATCTTTTAAAAAAATGATGAATAAATTAGTTTTCTAGGAAGAATGTAGAGTGAAAAGAGAAATTTTTTGTGAACATGGCCCATTGAAATTACTTTTTTGTATTAGTGTTGAATTCTAAAAAGTTAAAAGGTTAAAGATGCTCTATTGAATGTTTATAATGTTTCATTTACATCACAATTATAAAGTAATTATTTTATTACGTAGCAGTATTATTTGAACATGAATTCTTGTGAAAATCTAAGCAATAGTTTTCTTTTTTTGTATAGCTACCAGCGGACCTTCTAATGCAGTTGTTCCTAATACCTCATCTCGAAAAAAGAATATAACTAACAAAACAGAAATGCATGAACACAAAAAGACCACTGGGAAAAAGAAATGAAATCTTAGCAGAAGCTGGAACTCCTTAAATATATAAAAGTCATATGTTCAATAGAAAAGGACACATAATAAACCTTGACTGAAAACTGTCAAAGCAAGTAGCTTATGTTTCTCTTATACATCTCTGAATTCATTTTAGAATATGTTAAATCTAGAGAATTCTTTGTATATATTCAGGTAAGGAACTTTTCTCATGGTCTTGAAATGTTTAAGACAATGTTTATTAACATTTTATGATACCAAAAGTTATAGCGATGTAGGTCTGTCATTCTTAATGTTTTGTTTACGGTGTACCTTTGGTAAAGACAAGGACAGAAAAGCCTAGATAGCTTGTACCAGTGTCCCACCAATAATGCTGTTTACTGAAGAATCTGTGAGGTGACCTCTATATCCACTTTCATTTTCATGGGATTTTATCTTAGCTGTGAAAACCTGTAGCTTGGGTTAGAATTTGACAGTCAGGATTACTGATGCAGATTTTTTTAAGTTTATTTCCAAAGAGATTTCATTGACCATTTAGATTAGAAACCTTTTCCCCCAATTGTTAGAATTACATATATGCTGCAATATTTAATAACTGGAGTATTAACATATGGGTTATTTTTTCAATCTGTGCTTTGAGTTTTTTTTATTGTATGTTATTTAAAATATTACATATATAGCTGGAATAACTACACCTTTATGCACATAAATTTCTTATATTAATTTGTAGAAAATATTTTCTTTATATATTTCCTTACCATAAGGTGCTTTTGCTCATCAGGAAAATTTTGCTTCATATGTTGGGAAGAAAGACATCTTTAGGTTTTTTTTTTTAAGAGATACAGTTGACAAGTTTATAAATGTCACACCTATTTTCAGAGTTCTTTTTAGATCTAAGGAAATCAGTTCAAAAATGGGTATCATCAATGTGCGAAAAATGTCTGAATTCTGTAGTTGGTAGATATTATCTATAGCACCTCTTTTTAGCATTTCTACTCTTATCTCTAGTGTATCAGTTGGTCTCACTAAGAAAGCTTAAAGATAGAACATTTGAAATAAATGCTCTTTTCAAATGATTAGATTTTGAAAGGAAATTGAGATCATTGTTTTGTGATTTCATCTATGATGTGAAAAAATATTATCCTTGGTGCTTTCTCCCCCCTAATGCACAAATAATTATAAACCACTTGAAATGACTTAAACTATAAACCAAACAGTACAACCTGATAAGAATTCCTTGCATTGCCAGTCAGGTCACTTAAATTGCTAAAGCTTTAGTTTGAAGCTTATGTTCAGGAAATTACTGAATTCTCATATGAACACATCTATTAAAATTTTTCAGGAGACTCTCCTAACTCTAGATCATCATCTAAGAATTGACTTTTAGAAAATAAGCATATTATGGTTAGTTTTAAAAGTACCAGATACAGGAGTCACAAATATATATAATTAAACAAGTTTATATACTTCACTTGAATGTAATTGTATTATGTGGAGACATGTCTTGTAAACAGTTGAATGTACCTAAGCTTTCTGTATGTGAAAATGTTAATGTGCTCAGTGTGGGAGTAAGAAACTCCTTTTATTTTTTAAGTGGAACTGAATTAAAATATTTTATTTCCAGTATCAGAGTGACTTAAATGACAAATTATTTTTTATTCCTATTCTTTATCTTTCCTTTTAGCTTTCAAAATAGAAGTAAATGAAGAAAACTATTATTAAACAATGCTATCTTAGTTGTGAAATAAAACTTGCTGTTGGCCGGGGCGCCTGGGTAGCTCAGTGGGTTAAAGCCTCTGCCTTGGGCTCAGGTCATGATCCCAGGGTCCTGGGATCGAGCCCCGCATTGGGCTCTCTGCTCAGCGGGGAGCCTGCTTCCTCCTCTCTCTCTCTCTGCCTGCTTCTCTGCCTATTTGTGATCTATCTGTCAAATAAATAAAAATCTCTGCGGGAAAAAAAAAAAAAAAAAAACTTGCTGTTGGCCATACACATTGCAATATATTTCCTAGAAATTAACTAGAAAAGTTCAGCATAGCTCACTTTTTCCATTTTTATACAAGAACTGTGATTTGACTGTAGTCACTAAACTCAGTAATATTTTTGTATAGACTGGACAGTCTTATTTCAAAGAATCTTTTAATCCTTTTCTAAAACAACAAAAAGGCTTATACATAAGACCAAGAAATTATAGTTACCACTATTTAGTGGAAGTTTGACTGAACCATCTGTTTCTCAAATGATTCTGTCCCTGGAAGGTATATTTTTCGTTTGTTTTAAATACTGGAAGATACTGCTTGCAGCCTAATCCTCCACCTGGCAAAGAGATGAGAAGGCGCTGCCTGAGGAACTGTCCAGCCATTCTGGGGTATTGATCTTAGAGTACGTTACTCATTCTTCCCATCCTTAACCATACATCTGAACTCAGACTTAACTTTGCCTTTGAAGTTGTGCTGGTGGCTTTTGCTGCCCTGGTTGTATTGAGGTCTCATAGTCCAGCCTCAATGGGAAATATTCGCGGGGGTGGGGGGGCGGCGGGCAGGCGTGTTTCACCAACCTCAGGTTAAGGAGCAAAATGTGCTGAACAGCTGTTCTCATGTTTCCTTTGAGCAGGAAATGGAGGCAGAAGAAAAATAGTAAAGAGACAGAGAACTTGTGACAGTGTGCTTAGTATATACATGGAGCAAAAGGGAATAGATGGCCATGGAGAGAGACAAGTTAAACGTACACTTCTTCAAGAAATACTTCATTAAAACTCTTGAGACAAGACAAAAGTCTGTTTCGAACAGTACTACCCAGATTTCCCTCCAGGTTTTCTGGCTCTGCTCTGCATGTCCACTATTACCTAGTTTCATGCCAGTTTGAACTAAGATCTTACCTTTTTGTCTGGTGTTCATCCTTGATGAAAAGTCCTCAGTATTTCCTTTTGCGCTTATCAAAGTTTGCTTTCCGTATAGTGTTCATTAATATTACATCATTTTATCCTTGACTTACCTGGACAGTGTAGACTGCCTGTATTCTTCTTAGTCAAGTGCGGATCATTTCTGCGATGGTTCAGCACCTCCCTCTCTAGCCTCTCTCCAGTTTTCATAAACTGTACCTAGAGCTGTCACCACTAGCAGCTTCTCACCCCGGGGAACAATTTTTCTATTTCTTCTGAAGGAGTCACTTGTCATAAGGAGTCCAAGTAGAAACAGCTCTCCCTTTGTACAGAATAATGGGTACCACTCAATTGCCTTGTGACGTTTTCTTTACATGGGTCAATTGTTTTGAAGGTCTACTCTATATTCAGAAAATGGAGAACTATATAAGATCTATTATTTTATATGTAAATGATATTTTGATTAAATATATCATTTAGATTTTCTGTAACCTTTTCGTTTGGTCCATGTGCTTAGGCATAACTTGAGACAAAGGTAAATGAAAGTTTTCACTTAGGGGTTTTCTCCTTTTATGGTCAGTTTTAATTTTTTTTCTCTGTTGTATGTGGCTGTGTTTTCCATTGCATATGAATTCAGGACTGCTAGATTTCCAATGTGGGTATAACCTTTATCATTACAACAAAATCTTTTGTTGTTGTTACTGTTTCCCTGGGTGCTTTTGTCCTGTAATTTAAAATGTCTGATATTAATATTATGACTGATGTTTTAATTTAGCTTGCATTTGCTTGATTATATCCCTTTATTCATCCCTGTATTTTTTGTATTTTTGTCAGTTTTTTCAAGTTTTTAAAAATAGTATATGGTGAGTTTTGCTTTGTGATTCAATTTTAGGATTCCTCTTATTTCATATATTAGTGTAGTCTATTCATATGTAATATACCTTTGCTTTTAGGTTAATGCTTTCTATTTTTATTGCTTTTGTTATTTTGTTTATCTTTTTGTAAAAGAATACTTTTCACTCCAAGTAAGAAAAACTCCAGTTGAAACTTAAAATCATAAGGAAATTTAGAGCACATTTCTGCAAGTCCGCAGGTGGGAGTTGGGTTCCAGCCACAGTCTTCTCAGTCCATACTGTCTTCAAGGACCCACCTTCTCTCCCTCACTCCTATAGCACTGTACAAGCTTTATCCCAAAGGTGTTTTCCCTCATGTTCACAAAACGGCTTCCCATGGCAGTTAGGGTTTTATGCTCCCTTGTTCATGCCTAACACAATAAAAATTGAAGAAAATTCTCTCTTACCCATGGAATAGTATGTCTTTCATTTCCATGTGATTGGGCCAACTTATTTGGTCATCTATCCGTTCCTGGATGAATAACATTCTCCAGGAGATTTCTATGGGCTTGTTGGCTCTGAAGCTGGTGATAGGGTCAAGTTCCCCCAAAAGCCTCAGCATTGTAGATAGTTTGGACCAGTTAATGCTTTATTGTGAAAGGCTGTTCTGTTCCTAGTCAGTGTTTAGCAATATTCCTATGCTAGGCTGCAGGAGTTGAGGTAGTCAGTTAATACAATGAGCCAAAATGAAAATAATGATCAAGTCTCTGTTTACTTACTGTGATAATATAAGCAAGAGGCCCAAAAGAAAAGTAGTACTGGCTCTTCACTGTTCTTCCTTCCCTCCTGCCCCACCCCCCACTGAGTGGCACTGGGCAGGGATCAATCACATGATGTGCAGTGTGGATGGAGGAAATAGTCTCACTGCTGAGGAGCACTGAGCAGAAGATTCCTGCCTTTTTATGAACCCAGGGACAGGGAGGGGAGAGAAGGAAAGGCTAGAAGTGGAAAAAACAGGAGAAGTGTATCTTGGTCAAGACCTCTCCCCAGGAAGAAGGTCTCAGTGGAGACGCCCGAACATTGTCATAGCCAAGGTCCCCCTGAGAAGGAGGCCTCTGGATGGAGGTGCCAGGGCTGGGAAGGCAGATATGAATATGAGCATGGTGGCCATTGGTGGCCCGAGTCCTTGACTACAGCTCCCTTCAAAGACTGTGTGGGGAGGACAGCTTTCTGTCATAAAGCCCATGAAAAGGCTTTTGTAATTGCCTGTGATAAGGCCTGAAAGATCATACATAGGATTTTGGCCTGAAGCTGTTCTCCTGGTCTCTAAACTAAATGCCAGTAACTTCCCCTAAAAGAGAGTCAAAAAATGTCTCTAGATATTGTCAAAATGTCCCCTGGAGAAGCAGAATCACTCTGGGTTAAGAATTCCTCCTTTGAGCACATGATTATGTGAAGAAAGGATGGACATATGACCAAAATTTGGATTCTGTTAGGGATGAGGGGTGGAGGGATGAATAAAGGATAAGTAATCAACAATATACATTGTACACTGCATTATGTATCATCCATATTTGCTCTGGTTTCCTTTGTTCCCCTAGTGGTTTTCTTCTTAACTGTAATTTGATTTATGTATTTCATTTTTTAGATGCTGTTGACTCCCTGCTATGAACAATGTCCAATTAGTATACTTTTTTTCTGCCTTCCCTCTAGAGCAGTTTTAGTTGGCTCTATTATTTCTTTGGTTTTCCTTGTGTTTAGCTTTATGCCTATAAATATTTTATGGCTTTATTACATGCTTATCAATTTAAATGCCACATTTTGAACCCCTGACTAATCAAGATGAAACCATTTCTACCTTATCCCCTTTTGTCCCTCTCTCAGTTTCACTTCTCCCTTTTGTATTTCCTCTGGTATGGCATTTGTTTTGGGATGGCTTTTTCGCTTTTCCATTTCTTTCCTGAACTCTTACAAACTCCTATTGCATTTCCTTCTGTTGTGTTGCCATGTGGTATCTCTAGATGAACTTCTGGTTTCCTTAAGTTGAATTACGACAGTATATTTGGTCATATATTTCAGTAGATCAATTTTTTTTCTGATGAATAGTTTTCTCTACAATTTTTTAAAAAGATTTTATTTATTTATTTGAGAGAGAGTGAAAATGAGAGTGAACACAAGTAGGATCAAGGGCAGAGGGAGAAGAGACTCCCCACTGAGCAGGAAGCCCAATGTGGGACTCGATCCTGGAACTCAGGGACTCAATTCTCGGACTCCTGGCTCACAACCTGAGCTGAAGGCAGACGCTTAACTGCCTGAGCCACCCAGGCACCCCTGTATCAACAATGGTTTTACCTGCTATTATTTCTTCTGTTCCTGTCCTTTTCTTGGAGTGTTTGTGCGAGTAACAGGCAGGTTCATTTTCATTCATCACTCATCTTGAAATAAGTTTCTTTCTAGCTCACCTATTTGGTATACACCCATATCGTGGGTAATGCAGCATTTTGAACAAACAGCTCTTCCTGGGTATTCAGGAAGCTACTTACGACAGGACTGTGGCTCTGCAAGAGCTGTTTTAGCCTTTTATTCTCTCCAGCAAACAATAACTGACAACTGCAGAGCTACTCCCTCTTGGAGTCTCTTTCCTCCACTCTTGGCTCATCCACAGACAGCTTCTTGTAAGTGACATGTCTGTATCTCCTCCTTTGGCTTTGCCTCAATCGCTACTCTGTGGTCCCAGGCTGTATCCAGAAAACCCCTCATTGCTGATTCCCACCGCATTTCCATTGTCTCAGACAAGAAATTGGTTTTGCCCCTCAGATAATGTCCACTATTTTGGAGTCTTTTTGTCTGATGATTTTGAGGTCTGGAGTAGAGACATCCTCTCCAGGCATCTTCCTGATGATCTCTCTTCATTTGACAGCTTGTTTCGTCGGTTGTATCTGAAGTTACAACTGTTTTCCTGTTTTGTTGAAGACAGTTTATATCTCTGTTTTATATTTGGGGATAATCATTTTTATTGAGAAATGATTTCTCCATTTTCAAACGAGGAATCACTTCTTTTTTGGTTACTATCCTTTGACAAGAAGGAAGAGGAGGAGGAAGAAGTCAAGGAGAAGCTCCTGTTTTATAACACAGTTAATATTTTTTTAAAGATTTTATTTATTCATTTGACAGAGACACAGTGAGACAGGGAACATAAGCAGGGGAAGTGAGAGAGGGAGAAGCAGGCTTCCCGCTAAGCAGGGAGCCTGATGTGGGGCTCGATCCCAGGACTCTGAGATCATAACCTGAGCCGAAGTCAGATGCTTAATGACTGAGCTCCTAGGTGCCCCAAAACAGTTAATATTTTTAAATGAAGTTAGTAATGCCAGTTTTGCCTTAAGTCCAATATTGTCAGTATCAAATGAAATAGTAATTTTGGTAAACTGCAACAGGAAGAACAAATTTGAAGGATTATTTGTGTTCTTTTGTTGTAACAGAGTTGTGTATAGTCCAAATGTCAACCAGGGCTCTGTTTTCAATTGCATTTCAGCATTTTTGCAGTCAAAGATGTTCTAGACAGTTCCCAATACTCTTTTATGGTTGCTTTTGTTGCCACGGGAACAGCCTGCCTAGTAACAATCTGACCAAAAAAAAAAAAAAAAAAAAGGTTATTTTAGCATCTTTTTCATTTATAAAATCTTTAAAATAAGACAATAGGTTCCATCTTAAAGCAGGGTTTGGGTGAAAAAAAAACCAACCCACAGTATTTAACAAAACAAAATGAAGTCTGCCTTTTCACCCATCCATCTCTTGTCACTTGTGGTTTGAAGGAATGACACAATTGGGTGACCCTGGTGAGATAATGGATGTATGGTTTAGGCACCCATTTTAAAGCCCTTACAAGGATGTATCTCAATGAAGAAAGTGGGCTACTTATTTATCATGCTATGTAACGTGCTTCATGAGTGCTTGATATATAAAGGATAATTTTTTTTAAAAGGAAAAAACCAATATGCTTTCTGAAAGTATTTTGCTACTTTAAAAAACTAGATTTTTCTCAAACTAGTCAATAGAACAGAATTCTTAGTGTTAAAGGTGGATGGATGGATAGATGGGAAGTGAAGGGAAAAGAAAATAAAGGAAAGGTGAGGCAGAGAGAAGGAAAGAACATAAGATCTACTATTGTGTTGTCAAAACATTGCTGATATAAAGAAATAGGAAGCCAGGTAATCAAAGACTGTTTCACTATATGTAGAAAGAAATTTGTCCAATAGGAAAAATGAGACCTGGGAGTCCCAAATGTTATAATTTACAATACTTTGTATAACTGATTCTTCTTTGTTCATTTGGAAACCTTTCTGAAAGTTTCTAATATACCACATCTACCTCCTTTTTGAACACTAATTTAGGTAGATAGTGTAACTAAAATAAGTGTTAGTGGTACTGATATCCATTACTACTCCTTCTTGCTTCCCAGTGGCTCTTTCAAGGAATTTACTGTTAATGCAATTGATGTTACAAAGTTTGTAATTATAATTTTAGAATTATCTACTCGAGAATATTTACTAACTTTGGTTTATTACCCAGAGTGCACTTAGATCTAGATATTGCTTAGTATTGTAAATGCAAACTGTATTTTATATTAGCCTAAACAGTATGGAATATAGTTAGAGAAATGTTTTTGTGGCAAGAAAAAGAAAAAAATTATACCTAGTATATTGGTAATGTAGTATAATAGATTGTGTAAAAGCAGATGACTAATAGGAAATCTTTGAGTATACATAATATGTTCTATATTTCTGCTGCCTGTGCATTATTGCCTTGTTTGCTTGTTTTAATGAACATCTGTAGTTATTCTGTAAAACATTAATCTGGGTTCTCAGCTCTCTTTACAGTCTCTGACCTGATTCTAAGAAAGTTCTTGACCTTGTTACTTTCTGCCCTCTATTCTGACCAATGTTGCAATGATGAATAAGTATCTTTCTTCCTGTTTGAGAAACAGCAGACCTGATATCATTTTATCATAACATGATTATAACTCATTTTAACAACAACAAAAAATTATCCCTAAAAACTAGTTACCCCATAGGAATCAGATGATCTCTGGGTTGGGCCAGAAGGCTACTACATAAGCAGGAGAATTGGTTGCTAAGTAAGGAGTGGGAATTTGGGAGGAATTTATCTGCTCAGAGCATACCTACTTGCTAGATACAGTGTCTGAAGTGTCAACAGTGGGGATCATATGGGGAAAATCATTAAGAAAGCTCAATGAACTCCCTGCCAAACACATAGATAGCCTCTTTTAAAATGCAAATACCCTTGGAAGGCTTACATCATTAATCTGGCCATTAACCCCGTAATCTATCAACTGCTTTTCTCACAGTCATCTGAGAAAGGCATTCCTTCACCAAATGTGTGCTGGATGCTGATTATAAACCCATTACTGTGCTAAGCCCTGGTGTTATGAAAAGACCTGTTAGCATTCTTCGAGAAGTTTACTGTCTTTTGGGGACCAAGTGCTTTAAAGCTATCACAGAGACCATGGCAAAATGAATAATTAAAAATTCTGGATAAAATACTTACTTTGGAAATGCGTGTAACAGCTCAAAAACAAGAAACTAAACCAAAAGGTATTGGAAACAAAAGGAAGCAGTGGCTAAATCAAGCTTGAAGTCTTTTTGTCTAAGAGATTCAAAGGGTACCTCAATCCTTGATTTTTCAGGGATAATTTATTTTATCAGTGTGAGCTGTATAGCTAAGGGTACTCTTGAAGAAGTATGATAGGGATTGAGGTGGCAGACTATTTGCACGGCGAGTTGCTGGAGCTGGGCTCCGTTCATAGAAGGAAAGCAGGAAAGACTCCATACTGTGTGAACCAGAATTGTAAAATCTTACACCTACTCATTGTGTGGAAAAGTCTTGTAAGTCCACAGAAAGAAGCAAATGCCGAAACACATCACTGGGATACTTTCACAGTCCAGGGCACACACAGGGAACTCCCCACAAAAGAAAATCACACTGAAAAAGGAGCTCGCCATTAAAAAACAACTTGCAAATCCCATGAGAACACCACAGCAGACATTTGGCATCCTAGGAGAATTTTGATCTGAGGAAGCAGGTGGTGGTGAGTTATTGTGGCATGAAAGGATCAGAATAAGGTTGGGGCGGGAAGAGATTGCGCGTAGAGGAAGATTGAAAAGGCGAACAAGGACGACTTCATAAATGTGCCTAGGGTGGTGTTGAGTGAGAAGCTCTAATTTAGGAGGCTTAAAGAATTTTGTTGACATTGGAGTCTAAACTACTGGAGACAGGGATGGTTTCCATGTTAATACAGTCTCAGAGTGAGTGCTCTGAACTGGTCGTCTGTAAATTGTAAGAGCTTTTCAAAACAAGGGATGTCAAGCTAATATGAAGTTCAAAAAAACTTAAGTCATTTTTATTCCATCAGCCTGGTAAGACTGTTGTCATTTTGTCATGGTCTCTTCCAGTTACTGTTCTTAGATATCTTTACATACATCTAATTATTGTGCCACAAACAGAAAATGTTGTTTTTCCTAGGTTCTTTACTCCATAGCATGACATTTTCCCATGACCCATAGTATTTATCATGGTCATAACTATCAACTTTAAAATTCTATCATTTCATTTAAAATGTTTTATAAGTTTTATTAAATTAATATGTTTATATTAGATCAAGTTACTAAAATGAAACAAAAGGGCTTCACTTTTCTTCTTTTTTTTTTTTTTGACCTCTACCCATCGCTACCCCAAGCTTATTTTCTAAATGCATCTCCTTACGTGTTTTCCAGCTCTTTCTTCAGAGATTGACCTCTACATTTCTATATAATAATCTTACACAACTGTGTTTTGATGTATCCATTTTAGATATTATCTATTGACTTCTTGTTACGGTAAGTAAGAATTTAACTTTCTAAATTCTGCTTTTCCTTTCTATTCTCTAATAAGGTTGTTAAATCATTAATCAGGGCCTACAGTATGAGTGGGTGTATAAATATTGCTTATTGCTGAGCCAAGTAGTATGCTCTGATTGTTCCCTTTCTTGTAAAATACTTGTTTCTTCTTGAAACTTTCATCGGTTTCCATTCAGTGGCTGTATTGTGACTTCTTTAAATTCTCCAATGAATATGTAAAGTGGAGTTCAATATTATTTTCAACAACCAGGTAACTACTTAGTTCCATGTTCTGCCCTTGAATAGCTTCTTCTTGTTTCTTGTCAGTAGGATGACTTTAGAAGTTGGACACACAAAACTAGACCCCTCCCCCCACAAAAGTGACAGATACTCAGAAGTCAATCCAATGACATCTTACCATACCTAACAGTTGTGTGGTTCTACCAGTCAGGAAAAATTTGAAGTGAAGGAAAGATTCATGAAGTTCAGTATTTTTTTCTTTTTTTAAAAAGATTTTATTTATTTATCTGAGAGAGAGAGAGAGAAAGTGAGAGAGATCATGAGCTGGGAGAAGGTCAGAAGGAGAGCAGACTCCCCACGGAGCTGGGAGCCCAATGAGGGACTTGATCCCAGGACTCTGGGACCATGACCTGAGCCAAAGGCAGTTGCTTAATCAACTGAGCCACCCAGGCACCCCATGAAGTTCAGTTTTTAAAGTTACACAGGGGGATATTTATACTTGAAGAAGGGCCAACGAAATTCAAAATCTAATCAAGTCACATAGCCAGTCATATAAAGGTGACCAACTTAAAGACTTCTTTGAGTAGACAGAAAAATTAGGTGACGTGTATTTACAGGCTAAGAGATGCAGGCTACGTAAAGGCCTCTTCTTCCTTAAGGTCATAGCATACTTAGTACAGCAGCAATATACTGTGCTCTGTAAGTCCCATCAAAGTTGAAGGCAAGAAACCCAACCCAGGCTAGTCCAAGGTCTTCTTGGAATAGAAAGAAACCTTGGACATGCTAACAAGGTGGCCACATAAATGGGATGAGAACTTCAATATTTTGTGGGTGGGTAAGAGTTTTTTCCTTAGCGGGAAAGAACTATTTTTTTTTTAATTTTTAAAATTTATTTTCAGCGTAACAGTACGTTGGGAAGACTTCAAATTAAGTAGAGGAGTAGTTAAGGAATCAAACTTAATGATTTTTTTGTGTTAAAGAATCCCGGCAGTTTTGAGGTTTATGTAATTGTAGCATTTAAGAAAACCTGGTTAATGGCAGTTAACAAATCAGCCTTGTGATTCGAACTTTAAGGGGTGTAATTGATTTAACTTGATTTTAAGTTGAAATCTAACTTACCAAATCTATAAGAATTTATAAATTCTTGGAATATTTGTCACACACTTGAAGTATTTAAAATGCAATTTAAAAAGCCTACACAAGTGTCATGAACGAAGCTACTCAATGGGACTGAATATTAATAAAAGGATCCCTCAAAAGTGATTAAAATTTACAAAATTTATGAATACCATACTGTTATCTTTTTTTTCCCATACTGTTATCTTTAAGTCAACTTAAATGCTTAAAGTCAACTTTGAGTTTATAAGTTTATTAAATTGAGCATTTTCAAAACCAAAGTGCTCTCTGCAAAATCTTTTTTGTACTCCCAGGCTGCCCTTTAATGGCATTACAGAACTCAGATTGACAGAGTGCCCTGCTCTGTGCGTCATTCTGGGCCCCTTCTCCTCTGCTTTCTTGTGTCAGCTTTCTGTTTCCCACATTTCACCCGTGTCCTCCCCTGAATCACGTGGTCACAAAGTCACACTCAGAGAAGCATTTGGCATTCTCCTAGGGAGGAGAAAGGGTGACTATAGAGGGCTGGGTGAGAAGCAGATGTTGAGAAAAGTACTGGTGTCTGCACACAGCCTTTCCCCCAAGCCCCATGCCATCCTTGTCTTCCTCTGAACCATATGCCCCCAGCCCTTCCGGGCTTCCTGGATTGACTGGTTTGCTTCACTTTCGTGTCCCCATCTGCAGTGCCTTGCAGTTGCCTCTGCCCTTTACACCCAGTAATACAATGTGGTGTGCTTTCTACTTTCCATAAATCTGTTGGCACCTCTCATCTGATGTTCTTGTCATTTGTACTCGCTTTATGGTTTGTTATTTTCTAATCTCTCCTTTCTTGTCATTTTAGAGTGGTTGGGGGAAGGAAACTTAGATACATTTCAACAGTTCAACTTTCATTAAGAGGAAATCTCATTTTCACAATAGGTAAAAAGTCTATTAGATCATCTACCATAAAGTGTTTAAATGTTTGTTATTATAGAGACCTTAAATTCCTTTTTTGTTTTCCAATCAGCTTTTTTTTTCCTGATAAATTATTCCCTTGCAATGAATTACGAGAGGTGGAATTATGGGCTGGAAAATTAGAAAGTGATACAATGTGGGTTAGTAGAAATGTGTGGATTTTGATATACAGTTCAACTCCTAATTCCACTCATTCCTATCTGTGTGATAAGCAATTTACTTTTTTGATCCACCCGAGCCTCAGTACCCAAAATTCAGATTAAGACAGAATCTTCATTCCAAAAATCAAAATACTCTGCAAAGTAAATAAAGTAAATAAAAATTTAAAATAACTAAATATGGCTTAAAAAATAGAAGGTAAAGTAGTCTCCTTGGTGTTAATATCCTGCTACATAACCTCCTTAACAAATTTAATTCCATGATTTACCATTTTCCTTTCTTAAGAAATCTCTAGGTTTGACAATTTCTATGCATCAAATCACTTCTAAGTTTTATCAAACTGTCCACATGCTCCAGGCTTTCTAGGGCAGGCGTCTGACGGTTGAACAGTTTTTTGCACCCAATTAGAGCTTGGCAAATGGTATTATAATAAAAAACAAGTTCTTTTCTCTAATAGCGTTTTGCAATTCATATAAAAAGTTATTATACCTTCCTGGAATCTTGCCAGCTTTTAGAAATTGACTAAGTACGATCAGGAGGATACTTTCTTTGCCTCATTGTCCTACTTGCATTACTAGGAAATTGATTGCCCACACTGCACAGAATAGATTTGTAGCTTTTCTGTTTCTGTTTTCACTTTGAAGAGAATAGTTTACTACAGAATTTTTTCAAATTGAAGCCTGCCCCGTTCTTGGTTCTTACTTTATTCTTCTCAGACTACAGATGAGACATTTAATATTTCCCTGAGTATACGTTCCACTTTCAACCAACACCTTTATTAAAAAGAAAAGCACAAGTGAAATCAGAGTAAATGGGGGTAGTCATTAGAACATCAGAATGGATTCTTTTTTTTTTTTTTTTTAAGATTTTATTTATTTACTTGAAAGACAGAGATCACAAGTAGGCAGAGAGGCAGGTAGAGAGGAGGAAGCAGGCTCCCTGCTGAGCAGAGAGCCTGATATGGGGCTCGATCCCAGGACCCTGAGATCATGACCTGAGCCGAAGGTAGAGGCTTTAACCCACTGAGCCACCCAGGCACCTCCATCAGAATGGATTTTAAAATCACTTACATATTTCTGAATGTTTCACATATGGCCAGAACTAAAATACATAATTTTAAGAATGCTAAGTCTATATATTATTCACATGATTTAAAGAGAGCAGAAGTTCTAGTCAAGTAACTCAACTACAGTCCTTTCATTTGAACGAGACATATTCTTTTCAACTTCATCATGAATTATTTTGCCAAGTTCTTTAAAGAGCCTGGGGAGGTGAGCAGAACATGTATGATTATTCTTACTTGATAGGTAAGGAAATTGACATCCAGAAAGTTTGCCAGAGGAAACACAGTGGGCCAGTGACATAGCTGGAAAAGGGATTCAAGTGCCCCAACTCCTGGGCATTTTCGTCTCCCCGAACCATCTCCTGATGACCAGCTCTCTCACTGTGTAGTACTTGCACTTGCTAACCTTGCTCTGTGGCTGAAGTTCTTAGGGAATATCATTTGGTGTTTGTAATTCATTATGCAGTTACTGAAAAAATGTTTTTCACATCAGAAGCATTTGCACAGAAATTCTGGTATCTTGACAGGGTTTCAGGAGTCTTTATTTAAGAAATAAAGCTCAATCTTCTCTTTTATTTATTCAGCCTCTACCTCAACTCTGACCACTGTGTGGTTACAGGAAGAGAATGGGTGAAAACCTGGGAGATCTGTCTGTCTCAGCACTGACCTCCATGACTGCGTCTCCTGGTCACCCTCCTCTAACCTCCGTTGCTTCATAGGTAAAACTCAGGATGATATCTACTACTGCTTCCCCAAGCTTTTTGTGATAAGCAACACTTAAATGATATATGGGATAATGCTTGGTAGACTGTAAAGCAGACCACCAAGGGAAGATACTATTATTTCCTCAATACCACAGAACAGGGGAAGAGATACCTCTTAGTTTCATGGAAGAGAGAAAGTGGGAGGCCATTTAAAAGACATTTCAGGGGCACTTGGGTGGCTCAGTTGGTTAAACGTCTGCCTTCGGCTCAGGTTATTATCCCCAAGGTCCTGGGATCAAGCCCCTCATCCGGCTCCCTGCTCAGCAGGAAGCCTGCTTCTCTCTCCCTCTGCTGCTCCTCCTGCTTGTGCGCTCTCTCTCTCTGTCAAATAGATAAATAAAATCTTAAAAAAAAAAAAAAAAAAAAGATAAAAGACATTTCAGCCTTAGCTGTTAGGATTTATTTGCTTGAATGATACAAGTTGACCTTTAGTAAAAATCTCTGCCATGAAAGCAAAACAAGGATGGCAGTTTACAGTAGGCTGGGCGTCTCTTTACAAAGTACAAAAGTACAACAGTTAGAGCTAGATTAACATCTCAGTCTCCAGGGATGAGAGTAATAGGGAACAATCTGTAGGATTAAATCCACGTTCACTGTAATTCGGAAGTTGACGAGTTGTTTTCAAACTTTCTGGCTAATGGATTTTCAAATCCTCCTATCTTAAGTAAACAGTATTTTTTGAAAGAGCAATAGTAAAATGTAAAAATTAGTAAAATGTGTGTATATCTGTGTGCATGGAGGTACTCATGTAGGCAAGAACTAAGCATGGTATAACACCTGTCTAGATCTAAATTTCCTGTTTCAGTTTGACAGAGAGAGAGGGGAACAGAGTCTGCCAGCTTAATACAAGTTGTATCTATGGTTGTTCAAACGTCTCAGTGCTTTAGTTGCCCTTAAGATAAACACCCGTGCATCCATTTCTACCCACTCTGCCTAACTTTGAAAATTCCTTTACTATAGAGTTCTGAGATAAGAAATTTGGATCACTAAGTAGGTGAATAAGAGAGAATAGCAGGGAGGGAGAAAAGGAAAATGAACTGATTTTTAAGTCAAAAAGCACCAAAGAAAATAATCATTTATTTTTTTCAATTTCAAGATAACTTATTTTCTAATAAATTTGAACACTCTCTAATAATATTATTGGCCCTTTAAGAAAATTACATTTGTGACATTGGTCAAGTCATTAAGTGATGATTTTCAAAAGTCCCTTATGCATATAGCAGTTTTGCAAATGGTCTTTCTGCATCAGAATAACCAAATGCTCTGCCACTTATTAGTAGAAAAATGGGCTTAATTTTTCAATTTTCTGATAAGCAATTGTTTATGATTAATAAAACTAATGTGAGAAATTAATGTAATTTTTCTCCATTAAACATTTTTTTTTGACGGTGGATTGCACTGTCTTACAAAAAAGTTTAGAAATGGTTCTTACTTCCATGGCATTTATAACATAGCAAATCTCTTTGACCAAGAACTAAACAACCAAAGCATTCTCTTATTTTTGTTCTTTCATGACTATTATCTTGCTCAAATCTTTGCTAGACTGATCCAAAAGATAGCCTGTCCACATGGTAGAACTAGGCCTTTTTGGAATGGCTGGTAATATGCTGTTCATTTAACACCGAACAGTTATTAGTGCAGGTCCCCTGGATGTTATTAGCAATTACTTGGGGAAAAAAGTTCAATGATTAATTAAATCTACAAATAAGCTTAGATGAAACAAAGTCAAATGAGCTTCATTAATGCAGGAATCCTTCACAGCCTTTAAAAATGATAACAAGTTTGTGATTCTTCCACTGGAGAGTTTAATAGACCATGTTTTCCAAAAGCTTTTGACCTTAAACTTCTTTTCTCATGAAGGCCTCTCTTGGGAAAGAAAGGTAATTTAGAAGTTGATATTAGCATGAATATTAGGAAAGCCTTTAAAATGGTCTGGCTCTGGATTAGAATCAGACAGAGTTCTAGTCCTAGCTCAGCTACTTATTAACTATGTCCCTGGACATGTTACAAAAAAAACTTTCTGGGTCCCGACTTTCTCTTCTGTAAATGAGAGTAAAAATACTTCAAATTGTAATTAAGAGAATTAACAACAACAACAAACCCCAAAAGCTTATGTGAAAGTGCCCTGTAAACTGCAAGGCATTTTGAAGACAAAAGCATCACAGAAAAAAAAAAATGGATATAGCATGAAAAGTTGGTCTCACTAAGAATGTTTGACCTACTCATTTTTTAAAAATGTGCTCTGACATTAGATCAACGATATGTAATAATCAGATTTCCTGATTCTACAAAGAAAAGTTGCTCTCTTCCAAACCATGCAGGTAGTGAAGTATTAACTTTAGGAGAAATAACTATAAGCCAATGAGGCAAACATTTCCATGTGGGTCATTATTTTATAACAATTTCACATGTGAATTCTTGCATCGTGCTTATTGAACTCAAGATTATAGATGTTAAAGAGTAAACCTCATTATGGTTGATGAAATACCAGACTATAACTTTTCTCACTTGGATTGGCAGTGAAATACTCAGAAATGAGGAAAAGAATATTATGTGAGTAAAGAACAGGACGTTTTTGAGTTTCTGTCTAGCATCACCTAGATAGCTGGTGGAGAGCATAATAACCCCACGGAAGGTCAACAAGAAGGTTGGAGAAGAGCGAGGAGGCAGAGGGCCTAAGACATCTAGCATTACTGAAAAAGAGTGAAATTGGTTTTCCTCTACTAGAGAAGAAGGACAGTGTAGTAAAAGAGAGAGGTTTAGAGTTAGCTAGCCTGGGATTAAGTCCTGGTCCTGCCAGTCTATAAGTCATCTGTAAAATAGGTATACAGGGGTACCTGGGTGGTTGAGTCAGTGAAGGGTCAGACTCTTAGTTTCAGCTCAGGTCATGACCTCAGAGTTTTGAGATCGAGCCCCGCATCTGGCTCTGGGCTTGTCAACAAGTTGTCTTAAGATTCTTTTCCCTTCCCTCGCCCTCTGCCCCTACTCCCACTTGCATGCGAATAAATTAAAAAAAATCGTTCTTTTTTTAAAAAAATACAAATAATACCTATTTCACAGGTTTGTTGTGAAGAGTAAATGAGTTAGCATGATGCGAAAGATATGTAATGTTAGACCTGTAATTCGTATATTTAACACCAGATGGCAGTGTGACCATCCCAGGTCAGATTGCCGGGGAGTCTGACAGATGAGCCGGCGAGAATATCTGAAATACAGGGTAACCAAATTCTAGAAGAGTTCTATGAAAATAAGATGAATTTAAAGGCCTTATGCAAATACTTCCATATAAGTTCACAAATATATATATATATTTATATATATATGTTTTATATATATATATGTTTTATATATATATGTATATATATATGTATATATATATATAAAAGATCTTTTAAAAAAAGAAAAGTTTAAATAAAGTACCTCTGCTTACCACGAGTTGCTTTCTGTCGCTAATTATTCCAACCATGGTTCCCTGGTTTACTAGGTGAATAAGCTTGGACAAGTTACTCACCTTTTCTACGCCTCAGTTTTATCTGTAAAATAATACATGCATTTTAAAATTTTGTTGAGCCACTGTGTGTTAGACATTGTTCTAGGAGCTGTGGATATACACGTATTAAAAGGACAGAAATCTTTGCCTGTGTGATGCTCTCTCCAGTACCTAGAATCTAATGAATAATCAGAGAATGCCTATCATTTAAAATCAGACACTGGCTGTATACCAGGCTGTTAGAGCGAAACTCTCCACTTCTGTTTTCACTGAATCCCCAAAAGTCTAGAACTAAATTGTAGTTTCAAAGTATCTCTGCAGATTCTAGGGGCCGCTGATACAGTACCTACACAAAGAGTTGTCAACCCTCAGCTCAGAACCTCCCTTGGGCATGTAGGAGAGCTTGGGTGGGTCGAAAGAAAGAACTGTTTTTGTTTTTTTATTTTTATTTTTTTAAAAGATTTTATTTATTTATTTGACAGAGATCACAAGTAGGTAGAGAGGCAGGCAGAGAGAGGGGGGAAGCAGGCTCCCTGCTGAGGGGCTCGATCCCAGGGCCCTGGGATCATGACCTGAGCTGAAGGCAGACACTTAATTTATTGAGCCCCCAGACATCCCTCTACTGGGCATTTTTATTTATTTATTTTATTAAAGGTTTTTTTTTTTTTTTTTAAGATTTTTAAATTTATTTATTTGACAGAGATCACAAGTAGGCAGAGAGGCAGGCAGAGAGAGAGAGGGGGAAACAGGCTCCCTGCTGAGCAGAGAGCCCAATGAGGGGCTCTATTCCAGGACCCCAGGATTATGACCTGAGCCGAAGGCAGAGGCTTTAACCCACTGAGCCACCCAGGTGCCCCTTGAACTGTTTTTGTTTTGTTTTTAAGATTTTATTGATTTATTTGACAGAAAGAGATCACAAGTAAGCAGAGCAGCAGGCAGAGGGTGGAGGGGGAAAGCAGGCTCCCCACTGAGCAGAGAGCCTGCTGCCGGACTCTATCCCAGGACCCTGAGATCATGACCTGAGCTGAAGACAGAGGCTTTAACCCACTGAGCCACCCAGGCGCCCCGCAAGAACTGTTTTTAAAGAGAATGTATTTGGAGACAGTTCCCCACCGCAGTGGAGAGTGGGTAACATTCCTTCTCACCCCCATGAGAAAGGGACCTTCAGGAGAAGCCCTGGGGGAAGCCTGACAAGGAGTCTCCTGGAGCCGGAGCACATCAAGGTCCTGTGAGAGGCTGTGGCTGCTTAGCCCTGAGGTGGCAGAGCTGACGGAGGGGAGCTGAATTGCACGCAAAGTACATGTCTATTGCTGACTGGCCAAAAAGCAGGAATGCTTCTCATGGGCAAGATGTGAACTCCAACGATGTCAGAATCCCTATCTGGAAAGACTATCTCATAGAACTGTTAAAAGATAACCCGAGGCACATTGCAATTTTCACGAGTTTGTTTGAGCAAGCACGGATTGTTCTGAAGCAGTGCTAGGAGCACTCCGCAGACAAGAGGTGGGGAAAAGGCTTGCATAGAGCAGACCTGGAAGGAAAGCAAGGGAATGATTCGAGTGGCTGTAGCTTACGTGGGTGCCTTACTTAGGAACAGCCAGTTGGCTGTCTGTGATTGGTTGTTCTTCAATTTCATTTTCCTCGAGGGAGTGTGCTTACAGGAACTGACTCAGACTTAGGTTTCTGCTTGCTAATGTAGGCACCTCAGTCTCCTGGCTTCCCTTGTTTAATTACTTTAACACCATAAAGGCCACCAAGTAGATGGCCAGGACAGGAGGGAGGAAGCATGATGACCACTTGGGGCAAGGCACGGTGAGCCTCATGGTGTGAGTACCCCAGCGACAGTGTCTTCGAGGAGCTCCACCGAGAAGGAATCCCGGCTGGCGGCCCACCAGCCCAGGAGCCCCAGGGGCTGTATCTGTGCCACTTGTCCCTTACTTCTCGCCGCATCTCTGAAGTGAGGACAGGAGGAGTTGCCCACACTGGGACAAGGAGGGAGCTGGAAGAAAGTTTGGAATAGTAGTTATTACACTGCACTGAACATTTTCATTACTAAAATGAGAATATTCTTGCATCCAGAAGGGATTCGAGGATGTATGTTTTTGTTAAGATCCTAACAATGATTGTAGCTGCCTGACATTTCAGCTGGGGATGGGAAAATACTTAGCTCTCTGAGTTGAATAGAAGTGGATTTAACATAAACAGAGTGCCTCACATAGTAAATATTTTCAGTTTCCATCGCTGTCCGTATTATCAGTCGGTGTAACTTGTTGGACTTTAAGTTGGATGACTCTCACACTGGAGATGGGATGTATGTGGCCAAGGACACCCAAGTGCTGTTCTGTGAAGAGCGGGCCAAGCAGAACTCATAGCACTGTTTCGTTCCTTCACCATCTGTCCACACCTCAGGGCGGGCTCTGTTCTCGAGCACCCAAAAGGAGGGGGAAAGTCTCGTACCTAAATGTCTGGTTCATATTTTCCAGTCTTCGGCACATAGTCCTTATGAGCTGTCCAGTAAGGCTCCGTAGTCCCCCCAGGGAAACAAAGTCAGAGCTACTCATCTTGAGATCAGCTCCTGCCATGCAATGAGCCCTCCATAAAAATTTGTAGAATGAGCACTGGCCTGAAGGCTTGTGGCAAGGTTAGGTGGGATTCAATCACTTTGATGATTTTGATGATGAACCCATCTGGTCACCAAGGCAAAATGGCGTGACTTGAATGGTGTCTTCAGAAACAGTTCTTTCTCACAAGACCGTGGGGGGTTGTCACCACGGAGTATCATTACTTTCACGAAAGACGGGCGGTATTTTTCAGAGTGATGTTCTGCCACATTTTCCAGTAGTTAATAGGAATGGAGAGAGAAAATTAAAGTTTCCACCAGGCAAATAAGCTTGAGAAATGCTACATGCTTTGTCTTCCCCACCAAGACATACACATCGACCTATTATAGAGCCCTGAAAATGGCGTCCATCAGTTTTGCTAAACCAAGCATATATACTGACTTTTTAGGCGCTCAGAACACCTTTTCCTTTTCTCTTAGCACATTTGTTAACATCCTTTGGGCCACTGTTCTTTGTCGCACCATTCTGGATACATGGCATTGAGGCATGGCATTGAGGCCCTCTGAAAAGGAACAGCGTGTAAATAAATTGGTGTGGATTATCCCCAGCCATGATTCTGGAAAGGAGAAAGCAGGACTGCAAGGATGCAGGATCCATGGGCCTGGGTAGCTTTTTGAGGAAGGGACAGAAGATAAAGGGTTGAAAACCACTATATATAGCCAGAAGACTGGGAGGTCAAAAAGGCGCAGGAGCCCAGTGGAGAAATGCAGTGTGTTTCCCAATTCTGTGTATGACAAGAGATAGAAAGAGTACTTCATGTTGCTCTGGGGGACAAGAAATGCATCAGATTCTCAAAATAATTGTAAGGTAGGTCCATTATTCTCGTGTTCATTTCACGGATGAGAGAACTGAGGCTCAAAGATACTAGCTTGCTCAAGGGCTGGGACTCGGGTCCAGATCCTGTCTTCAGAGTCTATGCTCCTAATCTCTGCTCTGTGTAGCCTTTGTGAATCCATAAAGTCAAATGGGACACTGCTGGAGGGGATCCCCCAAATCATCTAAAAATACAAAAAACAACTGCAAATATAAAGGGAAACTCCCCTTCTTCTAGGTCCTCTGAAATGGGAGAAGTTCTCCACTTTAATCAAAACCGACTGACATTAATGTTTACTCCTGTAACTTCTTGATATGACCTTTCATTTGCCCAGAATGAAACTAAAATTGATGTGAGGGAGAACGTTCCAGGTAAAACAACTTATGTGATAAAACTTGTTACCTCAGCAATGTTGCCCGAGGGGCAGGCTTACAGTTTTCCTGGGAGATGTTAGGCAGAAGGTTCTGATGCCATTTCATGCACCATTTAATCAGGTTTTTCTGGAGAAAGAGGGAGAGACAGAAAGCTCTATTTTTTCTTTTTAAAAAATATAACTCCTATCTTTAGTATAAAAGCACCTCATCCTCACTATAGACAACTTTGAAGTAACATAAATTATAATTAAGAAAATAAAAACTGTGCCTAAGTTTACCACCCAAAGACAACTGCTTTGATGTATTTACTTCGATTCGTTTTTTCCTGTGCTGAATATATATGTGTGTGTGTGTTCCACATAATTATGGTCATTCTGAATCCATTTTGGATCTTACACATTTTATTTAACATTATGTTGCAAACATTTTTGCACTTCTCAAAAAATCTTTTTAATGTTTGTTTTGTCTGTCATGTTGCTTTAACTTTATTTTTATGTTTCGGTGCCGTGTCCTGTGTTCTTTGTCTTTCAATATAAGGAATATGGTTCTTTTGCTTTTGTCTTCTGTGGTATTTTATACAGTTTTCACTTCTTACTTGTACTTGCATCAAACAAACAGATCTCTAATTACTCAAGTCAAGATTGAAACCGAGTTTTTTTTCCTTAGCCCATGGATGGGGAAACTTTCTGTGTTTCTGTTGCCTCACACCTGTCCTCCTCCATTTCTTGATCTTTGCTAGATCATTTGGAGTTTAAACTATTGTCTAATATTTAATAAATTAAAATATATTTAATTTATACTTAATATTATATTGTATATATTTATATTTTAAGTACTTATTGTATTTGTATATTCAAATATACCTTTAAAGATGATTTGTTAACATTTATAATTCTTGTGACCGTATTTATAATGATTTTTTCTTTTTTACTTTTTAATTCAGAAATAATTTCAGACTTTCAAACTATTGCAAGAACAAAAAGATGTATAAACATTTTTGGAAGTACAAGCACTCCTAGATAAGACTTGAAAAAGATCTCAATATATACTTGAGCAAAGAAATGTAAAGATGGCAAAAAGCATACAAAAATTCAAAAAATTACCAGTCATTAAGGAAAAGTAAATTAAACCCGCAATGAGATACTACTACACCTGTGTTAAAATGAATAAAATTAAAAATACCGATTGTACTAAGTGTTGGCAAGGAAGCAGAACCACCGGAGCCCTCATCCATTGCTCGTGAGAATATAAAGTGATATGGTTGCTTTGGAAAAGAGCTTGACAGCTGTGTTATAAAATCACACATATGCATGTCATAGGACCCAGTCATTCCACTCCTAGATATCTACCCACAATAAATGAAAGCATATGTACACAAATTCTTGAATCTGAATATTCATAGCAGCTTCATTTTTATGTCTACAAATAAGTGAATGAATAAACAAATTGTGTTATATCCATACCATGGAATACTATTCAGCATTAAAATAGAACAAAGTATAGATACATGAAGCAACGGAAATGAGTCTCCGTATAATCGTGATGAGTGTAAGAAGCCAGGCAAAAAAAGAATCCACATTGTATCATTCCTTGTAAGTAACTTGTTAGAATATGAAAACAAATCTAGTGCCCGAGCAGATCACTTGGCTGCCTGGGTTGAGACTGGGGAGTGGGGTGGACAGGGTGGTGATACAGATCACTGTGGAAGAAAGGATGACAAAGACATGAGGCAACCCTGTACTGATGGGTATCTTCATTATCTTGATTGTTGCAATGGCTTCATAAGGGTGTGTACATGTCAGTACCTATCAAATTGTACTTTTTAAGTAAGTGCAGTTTGTTTTAATTATACAAACAGTTTGTTTTAATTATACAAATTATATAATCTGTAAAAATTCATAATAGACACCGTGTTTTATGTATATGTTTTCTGGCTCTTTATAAAAAAAAATAGGTATGTAAACGCATTTAGCACTCAAGTAGGCAGTTATAGGAGAGACTTGGTATAATTTACTTGAAAATAAATCTGTTTTAATATATCATCTTTTCTGTGAAAATGTTTGGTATAGAGTAAAAAGTTTACTTCTAATTGTGTATAGAATCATAGTTTCGTCTATGGCCATACCACCCTGAACGTGCCTGATCTCGTCTGATCTCGGAAGCTAAGCAGGGTCGGGCCTGGTTAATACTTGGATGGGAGAATCATGGTTTCATTTTGGTATAGTTTCAGACTAAACAAACAGATTAGAAAAAACAATGCTAAAAACAGACTGAAAAAACAATGCAAGAAACAAGTTTTCCTGGCCCATGGAACCCAATAACAAAGCAGCAAAAAAAAGAGCTGCAACATTTGCCTTGCTCTCTCTCTAAATGCATAGATATAGATACATATATGCACGTGTCTCTCTATATATTCATACATAATACAGGCTGAGAGGTATACCAATTTAACTCCATCTAAGAGGATTCCATAGATTTTTTAGAACTCTATTCATTGGTACCGGAATGTCAGAGATTTCAAAGTCAATTTATTAACAAGATGCCTTAAGCACTGTTGTGTTCAATAGATATTTTTAAAAAGTGAATCAATGAACAACTTTGTTTTTTGAATTGCTTATATATTGATGCAAAAGTTTTAATGAAAATAACTTTCAATATGTTATTTATTTATTTTGTGAGAGAGAATGGGAGCACGTGAGTAAGGAGGGGCAGAGGGAGAGGGAGAGAGATTCTCCAGCAGGTTCCAAGTCCAGTGCAGAGCCTGATGTGGGGCTGGATCACATGACCACGAGAACACGTCCTGAGCCAAAATCAAGAGTCTGCCGTCCAACCAAATGAGTCACCCAGGCAACCCAACTTTCAACATAGGTTTTAAAGATTTTATTTATATATTTATTGAGAGAGAAAGAGAGCACAAGAAGGGGGATCAGCTGACGAGAAGCAAGCTCCCCGCTGAGCTGGGATTCCTGATGCAGAGCTGGAGCCAGACCCTGGGATCATGACCTGAACCAAAGGCAGCTGCTTAACCGATTGAGTCACCCAGGAAACCCCAGCATTTGATATTTTAAAAATTTGTTTTGGTCCTGTAGCCCCAAAAGTTGTTACTATTTATGAAAAAAATCCCTCTTAAATAGCTTCTGATTGAAGATACTAAAAAAAATAAATAAATAAATACTGTTTCCAAAATTATTTTGGCATTGAAGTTAGTATTATTTGTGTGACACTGTCTAGAGACAACTAAAAACAAAGATAATCACTTGATGGTTTAAAGTGGAAAATAAAAAAAAATACTTTCTTTTGTTTACTTTTATATCATTGGAATATCCTCATACTGTTATTACTTAAAAACTCCGGTTTATCAAAGGCCAGAGCTCATTATAGCACCAATACTGTTATTTATTTATTTATTTATTTTTTAAAGATTTTATTTATTTATTTGACAGAGAGAGATCACAAGTAGGCAGAGAGGCAGGCAGAGAGAGAGAGAGGAGGAAGCAGGCTCCCTGCTGAGCAGAGAGCCCGATGCGGGACTCGATCCCAGGACCCTGAGATCATGACCTGAGCCGAAGGCAGCGGCTTAACCCACTGAGCCACCCAGGCGCCCCCAATACTGTTTTTTAATAGTAAAGTTAAGGTGTTAAGGTATAGGAGAAGGTAGAGAGGGAAGTAATATGAGAAAAGAGAGGTAGAACACTGAAGATTTCTACTGTTAAGTATAAAAGATTACTAAATGTGCATGCCACATATGGAATTTCTAAAATCACCATTTAGCCTTGAGCTGATATTTAATCAGCTCATCAATAATTCAATATTTATTAAACTACTATAGTTAAGGAACTATGAGCAACACCATGATAGATGTTTCTTAAAGCTTCAAGAAAGATAGTGCATAAGAAAAGTAGCATATGGCTGGAAAATGAACCTTGGGAAACATCTTTATAAGGGATGTGGAAGAAGTAAATCCACTGGGGGGGGGCGGACAACAGAAGAAGAGAATGAAAAAGCTAAACGGTGAAGGTGCGTATTATGTCATCTTGGAAATAAAGCTTGTATCATAAATACGGTGACACAGCCCTGGGGACATGTTGTAGGCATTACCGGTGCTCATCAATATCCATTCTCCTCTCCTTCCAGGCTTGAGGAAAACAACATACTCCAGCTCCCCGCCCCGCCCCCCCACAGGCAGACGGGGCGATGTGACTGGTTCTAGCCAATGAGCGTTCATGGGCAGTGAGGGCTGGCAGCCTTAGGCACAGAAGAGCCGATTTAAGATGTCCCTTCCCTCCCTTCAAGGGCCACCATATGTTGGCTCAGTGGAACGTCCCTCAACCTGTGTCCTTGAATGACTACATGAGGCAGAGCATTTTTATGGGGACCTATAATATGAGAGAGAAATGTTAACTTGTGGGGTATTTAAGGACTGAGATTTGAGGGCTGATTGTTTTTAAAGCATGTAGTTAGCTGTTTTGACTGATACAGAAAGCCAGAATGAGCACTGCTCCCTATCAGAGCAGCCAAGGTCATTTCTGCCAGGCAGATTTTGGTGGGCCTGTGATGGTTTACAAATAGGTAGGATGCTATCTTAAAGGATTTTCTCTTTCTGGATCAGAAAGACGACATCATCACGTGTCTCTGATGAAGAGATTAAAACAAACATGGCCATGCTTTTGGTGGTATGTATAGATTTACCATTTCCAATCTCACACCCTTCATATATCTTATCACAGAATACCATTTACATGCGTGAAAGTTCCACATTGCCATTATCTGTACATCGCAATCAAGCATCTTACCACCGTGGGCCTCTACAAAATGTCAACAGTTTTTATGAAGCACGGGAGGACGACAAAGGATTGTATATGGGGTTTGAGTGACGTAAGTTTTAATCACCCCTTCCAGTCGAGACATTGTGCCATCATGCCCCACAAGATCACTCACCCAAGACCAACACCCGTGGCAGTAGAAACACCGGGATAGACACAAAGCTGTTAGAAAGTCCTGGGTGGACTGAGGGCTGTTTTGAACAGCTGTGCAAGGACATGCTGGTCCTGGTCTAGGGCATTCTCTGCCTTGCCTCAGGGCCATCAACGGTGCCAGGATCCAGGCCCATGCAGGCGGTGTCAGGTATAAAATCTTGGCGGTCCAAATACTGGTTAGGACTTCCCAAAAAAGCAGGTGGGGATTGATAGCTCTTGGATGGTCACTTCTCTTCTTCCGCCTCCTCACCCAAACCTCACCCAAACCTCACCCAAACAGGACAGGCGACACAAACTAAGATGTTTCTCTGGTGCCCATGGCTCTCCACCTTTAGACTCACACCTCTCTCCTGCCCTGTGAACAATCCAAGGGCATCACGTCAGAGCTAGACTGGAGTTTGACCCTTGCCCTTCCCCCATATATGTTCCTGGACAGAGCAATGAGTGTTCCAGTTGGAATATTAACTGATAGGTTAAATTGAGGAGATATCGGAGGAGGGAAGTTTTGTTTTGTGTGTGTGTGTGTGTGTGTGTGTGTGTGTGTGTGTGTGTTTTAAAGAAAACAGCAGGGACGCCTGGGTGGCTCAGTTGGTTAAGCCACTGCCCTAGGCTCAGGTCATGATCCCAGCGTCCTGGGATCAAGCCCCACATCTGGCTTCTTGTTCAGCGGGAGCCTGCTTCTCCCTCTGCCTCTGCCTGCCACTCTGTCTGCCTGTGCTCACTCTGACAAATAAATAAATAAAATCTTAAAAGAAAAGAAAAGAAAAGTAAAGAAAAGAAAGGAAAACAGCAAACTAGATTACAGAGTCCATCAAGAGAGTAAGTTTTACATGTGATGGGACAAGGATTCAAAATAGGCCCTGTAAATACACTGAAACGGATTAGGAACGTTATTACCAACACAAAATGATAATAAGAAAATGTAAAAAGAAACAGGTGGAAATATTATGTGTAAGAAAGCATAGGAATTGAAATAAAGAGGCCCGTAGAGGGACTAAAACGTAGAGCTGATACAGCTGCCTAATTAGTGGACACACTAGAAATCTGATAGAAACACTTTCCCAGAGGAAACAGAAAATAATGACACAGAAAATGTAGAAGAAAAGTTAAGCAGTATGGAGATGATAAGTAGAAAGCCTAACCTCTGGGTATTAGGAGTTCCAGAAACAAAGAGAGGAGTTAATATTTGAAGAAACAATAGAGATCAGTTCCCCAGACTGAACGATGAATGCTTTCAGTGAAAACAACTGTAGTGTGACAACCATGAGAAATAAAGAAAAACCCACATTTTGGCGTATTCTATGAAATTTAAGAATACCAAGGACAAAAAAGTTTAGTTAATTCCAGAAAAAGCAAATCAGATACCTCTATACACTGACAGCTCTTCATTGGTGTTGGTTCTGCTATGCCTATATGTACTGATCATAAGAAACGGCTATGTTTCTAAGCTATCAACTTATCTGCAGTTGAAACAAAATAGCACTGGTTTGCCAAGGCTGATTAGAAAAATAATCCAACAAGGTTTGAGGATATGACTAATTAGTAAAAGAACAAAACAATTTATTCACCATGGCTGGGGAAAATCTATTTTTCCTTGAATAGATGCAGTATTTCCTTTGACTCTTTCAAAGTCCTAAACAATAATCCGAAAAAACATATCACCATGCTACATGACAACTATGAAGAGGCCTATATAAATACTCTAGGGGGGTAAAACTATAATAAAAGTAATCTTACCAACTACAGTGTTTATCATCATCATTTTGCAAAGTAATCTGGTTTAGATAGAAGTACTTCATGTAAATGAGTGTCAGTAATATTAGTAGAAAAGTTTGTTCTCTTCTCATTTTTTTAGTTCTCCAGTTAAAAACCAACTAAGTTTTGGGGCACCTGGTGGCTCAGTGGGTTATGCTTCTGCCTTCGGCTCAGGTCATGATCTCAGGGTCCTGGGATCGAGCCCCGCATCAGGCTCTCTGCTCAGCGGGGAGCCTGCTTCCTCCTCTCTCTTTGCCTGCTGCTCTGCCTACTTGTGCTCTCTCTCTCTTTGTCAGATAAACAAAATCTTTTAAACAATTTAAAAAATCAATTAAGTTTTAGTAAGACTTGTCATTCTCATCGTTGTCATCATCATCATCACCACTCTCGCGTGTATTAGTAATTTTACCCCCTCCCCCACATATATAAAATGGCAGTCTTGGTTCCGATTGCCTTAAGTATTGGGCTTTCCTTGCCACCAACCCCCTTTTACCATGGCTTAAAACATAAAATGCCCAGTTTTTGGCCAGATCATTTGCAAAATGCCCCTTCCTTCCTTGCTCCCCTCAATATTGATTGAGTACTCATTTATCGTGTACTAGACTGGACGATGGTGATAAAAGAGAAAAAGAAAAGCCTTGGTCCCTGACCTAGACCTTCCATAAGATCACCAGACTGGTGAGCCATTGCTCCCTGCCCAACAGTTCAGTGTTGACTCTCCTGGGGACAAGGGGATTGGAGGATAGAATCCAGACCATGAAGATATTGAGGATATTGATTGTATGTCACCCGTGTGCTCCCAGGATATCGGAATGAAGAAAGTTCTCATGCAGGATTTGCAGCAATGGAAAGGCAAGTGGAAAAAATATGACTAGAGATAGGATTCAGTTAAACTAGTTTCAGTGAAAAAGGGATGATCTGCAACTCCTCCAGGAATGTAGGAATGTCTTCTCTCTCAACCCTTCCTCCTCCCCCTCCTTTTCTCTCTCTCTCTCTCTCTCACACACACACACACACATACATAGACACCCCAGATTTGATTTAAGTACCAATCTTAAGCATGCACAGTGTGATTTGAAGAGCCAACTCTTTCATTCTGACTCTGATGATTTTAGCACAGAAACACAAAAGCTTTCTTTTGCTTGGTAACTGTGATCGAGTTAGTGGTATAAGCCTCCCTGAGATGGCTATGTCACTGAGGAACACAGGAACCAAAGAGCAGATTTATGGTTTCTGGCTGATGATTCAATAGGAATGGACCTACGTTTCAAAAGTAATCAATAAAGGAAAAATGAACTGTGGGTGGGGGAAATCGGAGGGGGAGAGGAACCATGAGAGACCGTGGACTCCAAGAAACAAACTGAGGATTTTAGAGAGGAGGGGGTTGGGGGAATGGGTTGGCCCACTGATGGGTGTTAAGGAGGGCATGGATTGCATGGAGCACTAGGTGTTATACATAAACAATGAATCTTGGAACAAGATTCCAAGGTAATAAAAAAAATGGTGTAATTAAAAAATAAATAAATAAAAATAAAGTGATAGTGCAAAAATCACAATGCCTTAGAAGGAAGTCATCATTATCCTACTATTTGCTTATGGTACTTAATATAATAACATGTTGATTAAACTCACCAAATTGTGTGAGTGGAGGTACCACCTCCTCAAAAAACCGGAAGCTGTCAGATGTTTAAAAAAGAGTCCGGGGGGTGGGGGAGTGGGGGCCAGGGTTTTTCTAGGTAAATACTTAGATGTTCAAAGGACAGAAAGGGTAGCCTGGAGAAGTGCAAATCTAGGCTTGAGAACCATTTGGAGCTTTTGTCTTCAGGTTGCCCAGGAAAGGTCCAAATGGACCAACAAGGGGACCTGGACAATCTGACCTGAACCAATGGTGGTGTGTGCGGTTCTTACCCAATTTCGAAAAACGTGGGCTTCTAGCATCAAATTGCTTTCTCTACCAAGAAGAAATATTTCCCTTGAGAATGATTAAGTGACCTTTCTGCTTCCAATTTGTCTTATAAAACTTTGGATAGTGAGTTTTTCCAGGAAATGGAGAACCTGATCCCTACAGTTAGAAGATTATCAGCTGTAGCACAGGAGGAGAGAACAGAAACTGCACAGTGTTCTGTGAATATCAGTTTATCATTTACAGATACACACCTCTTGACATTTCAAAGCCTTTGACATGGGCAACAGAAGGTGAGTCCAGTCTCATAATAAGACTATCTTCTTTGTCAATGAACCTAGAGAAGTAGAGATTAGTGACCATTGAGATCCATTCTGTCCCTGTGAGTCTTCTAGTCATATAAATTCTGCTGCATGCTTAGGTAGGATGATAGTTTCAATATGGAAATCTCTTAGAATTCCAAGAAGTCCAAGAAATGATCATCACCTGTGCGGTGCACATTAACATATGGGTAACAATCCAGAAACAAGGATATGAAAGTTCTGTGATTTGACTGCCCTTTTGACTACATTAGAATTTGAACAAAGAGATTACTGTATGCAAATTGTATACCAACAAGGGCAAAATACTTGGGAATATGAATGTTAAAGTTATATGCTACTGTGCGGACTTCAAAAGGGCAACTGGAAACTTATAGGAACAGTAAATACTTATTTTTTTTCTTCATTCTCTATTTATTCATTCTCTACCTACAACATTTCAGAAACACATCTGACCCATGTGGCTATTGAAACAACATGGAAAATACAGAGACATCAAGGGAATGTCACTTAGAGATTCATAAATTTGAGGTGACATACACTAGGTTAATGTCTTTCGAAACCGTGGCTGTCTGCGTCATACTCAATTAAGGCAGACGCTGACGTGAATACAGTGTATTACTGGTGTTAATCTACTGATCTAATGGGAACCAACCTGCTAAAATGGGCTCAGATTGATTTGTTGTCTTATTTAGTTAGATGACGACACAGCTGATAATTCTCTGACATTGGAAGTTTGTTCCTCATGGAACAAACCAAGATGAGAAGGAGAGAGGTGAAGGTGGGGGAGGGGGTTCCTTGTCTTAAAGGTGGTTTCCACGTTGTGAGAAGGGCTGCCTTGTGTCTACTGAGTGTGAGCTGCGTGGCAACCTCTTCCCATTTCACCAACTCATGCTTTCTCTTTCAGAGATTTACAAAGGAGGAAGTTCATTTCATACCCATCCCTGAAGCCTCAGCTCCGCAATCTCCAATCTCCGCTGGCGGCTGCTACCAACTACAGCTCCCTACTTTCCCCCCACGCTAGGGAGCTGGCCTGGACTCCACGTTCCTGTGGCTGGAAATTCCACACTTTGTTTACTTATTATGTAGTCTAACTCTCCAAAAGCACTAGCAGTCAAGGCTGCACGGGTGAAACAGTTTTCTCTGAAGAGGGAGGAATAATTAAAGAAAATTAACTATAACCAAGGATAAGAACCTTTAATATTATACCCAAGATCTATCTGTTGCCCTAGTCCAAGAGCAAAAATAAAAAGAGGCAAGGTCAACCCCTGAGAAGGGGTCATTTTAAGATTTTACTTATTTGACAGAGATCACAAGCAGGCAGAGAGGCAGGCAGAGAGAGGAGGAAGCAGGCTCCCCACTGAGCAGAGAGCCAACAGGGCTCAATCCCAGGGTCCTGGGATCATGACCTTTAGCCAGAGGAAGAGGCTTTAACCCACTGAACCGTCCAGGTGCCAGAAGGGGTCATTTTAAAGCACACCGTATTTTTGTATTGTTCTTCTGCCTTCTTTTTCCTTGCTGCCAATGTTCTTCCTCCTCTTTTAAGGAAAATCCTACTGCCTGCCCCACAGGGATTTTACCTTGCCCTTATTTCCATCCCCCTCCTCCAAGGAGGATAATCCAGAAAATGAAATCATCTTCAACAACATTTTCAATGAGATATTCAGTCTGGAACAACCTGAAGGAAAATCCAGGTGGGCTTTGGCGCTCAGAAGGTGGAGTGCCGTACGGTTTAAGGCTAAGCGGTGCCTATTCATCCTTCCTAGGGGTAACTAAAGAATGACACATACACAGAGACAGAGAGAGACAGAGAAAGAGAGGGCACTGAACAACAGTGTCACAGCAGAAAAGTTTAAATTCATAAAGGGAATAGAGACATTTTCCTAACTGTAATAGAATATGGGAGGTAATGTGTAAGAGCATCTGTCTTTATCTCCTACCTTCCTTGTTAATTGGGTGAATTTCTTGAGATCAAGAAAACTCCCCAAAGTCCCATCCACCTGTAAAGATTTCTTTGGTGGTTGGGTTTCTGTTGCTTTGTCTAACCCGGGGCCAGGGAGCCTCCAGTGGGCTGAGTGGATTCATTTCACCAGCACAGGTGCACAGGGCCCCCAAGAGTGGCTGCAGTGAAAACAAGCCCTCACAGCCAAAGCAAAGGCAAGGGAGAAGGCAGGGACTTGTCACCTTATTACTTTCCTTACCACTACTGAGGAGCTGCATCCAAAGGAAATGCATCGTTTACTGAGTTAAAGGGATCTGCCTCTTGAACTTTGCAAACTGGAAGGAGTGAATGCACCAAGACTTGGCAGTCATTCTGAGAAGCTCCCATGGGTATCAGCCTTTGCAGCTCCCCTAGATTTAGGAAACAGCTTTGTGATGCTCCCTTTCTCACTGCTTCTGCCACAAACTGGGTCCAGACTGGGGAACCAAGACTCCTGCAGGAGGAAGACTTACTTCTTGCCCACCAGGGAGCCTCTTGTTTTCACATAAAGTGAACTGTAACGCGGCAAAAAACTGTTGCCTGATAATACTTTTTTTTTTTTTAAACCTAATATACCCCCTCTTGGAAATGTCCCCAATAGTACTGTTACAAAGTTCAAGTTGATTTCTTATTCAAGTAAATGGATTTTAGTGGGGATGGAAATTTACAAAGAAACTCCTGTTTCTTGAGCCCCTCCTGCATGCCAAAGCTAGGGGCCAATTCTGTGGCTTCATCTTAACCCCGACTCTGCAGGGGCGGGGAGTGGTACCATCCCCCTTGCAAAGTGTTCCATCAAGCAATGCTATCTGAGGGTCAGGCAGGAACTGAACCCCAGTTTGCCTGACTCCGAGGCCCGCCGACCTTGCTTTCTATACATGTGGCCTCTGCTCAGTGCTAAGCCCGGATGGACAGCTTTTTACACAACAACCATGTTCCTGAAAAATGTAAATTAATTTCTGTAAATGGAATTCTATTTCAAATGTGTGGAGAGGCACTTTATTTTAAAGCTTTATTGCCTCACTTGCGAAGTGATTGGAAGGAGGTGCTTTTAGCTACTAGTTCTCGTGTTATTTCCAACTTGAAAATGGGAGGATGGAGAGGCACATACCAGAGTCCTCTACAAAGTCCATCTAAATCCTGGACCCTTTCTCCGAGAGGAGCGCACAAGATCCTTGAAAAGCATAAATCGTAAGGGAGGACAAAACCGTTATCAAGCAATCCTGGCTGGTTATGTGGTTGGAGGCCAAAAACAGAGAGACTTTTCCACTTCATTTTTCATTTTTCAGGGCTACCTCTATCACAGAGTGAGATCCATTTCATTTAGACTTTTGGAAATTTAGATAGAAAACTCAGGAGCAGGAACATTAGAAAAAATCTGGACGTGTTTTAATTCTAAACAAAAACTAGTTTTAGGGGCATCTGGGTGGCTCAGTGGGTTGTCTCTGCCTTCAGCTCGGGTCATGGTCTCAGGGTCCTGGATTGAGCCCCACGTCAAAATGAAAGCCATCAATGAACACATATTTTGTGTACATATTATACACTGTATTCTTACAATAAAGTCTGCTAGTGAAAAGATAATGTTAAGAAAATCACAGAAAAGAGAAAATACATTTACAATACTGTACTGTATTTAAGAAAATAAAAATCTTAGGGGCGCCTGGGTGGCTCAGTTGGTTAAGCATCTGCCTTCAGCTCAGTTCATGATCCCAGGGTCCTGGGATAGAGCCCCATATCTGGCTCCCTGCCCAGTGGGAAGCCTGCTTCTCCCTCTGCTTGCTTCTCTCTCTCTCTCTCTCTCATTCTCTCTGACAAATAAATAAATAAAATCTTTAAAAAGGTAAAAATAAAAATAAAGCCAAGTATACATGGGTGGGCACAGTTCAAACCCGTATTGCTCAAGGGTCAGTTATATATTCCCAGCTGTTTTTATCAACATCAAAGGAAAAATCAAGCTAAAACTTCATTCTGGATTTCAAAGCAGTGGAGTCTTAAAGTTAGTATTCAACTTTTGCCCTGATGCTATTGTGGAATCTGAGAAAGGGGTCAGTAATTTCATAGTCAACACACTGTCCTAGCTACAATAGTAACAACTAGGAACACAGATTTTTCCATAACCTTCTCTTTTTTTCCTGGAAAAGAATGGGCATATTAAAGTGAATCCTCCTAATTAAAAAAGGAGGGTTTTGGCTAAGTGTTTAGGAAGAACAAGAAGTTGTAGTACCACACTAGGTTACTGACTCGCAAGGGGGAAAATGCCACTTCGTGTAGTTTCTGAGTAGAAAATTAACAGATTAATCAAAACTGTTAACAATTGGAAACCATCAGGCTCTGACTGGTTGAGGGATTTCAAAACAGATTATGTGAAAAATCTATTTTTGCATAAGCATTAATTTTGCATCATTCGAAATCAAAATATACAAAAGAATGTATACTAAATGAATTACCTCCCACTCCGTTCCCCAACCATCATCTTTTCCTCCCTGGGCGCAATTCATAGTTTCCACTTCTTGGCTGTGCTTCTAGAGATCTGTTGTCGACATGCAGATGGGCTGCTTTTAAACTCCTTCAGTATTTTAAAGCTTGTTATTTTGACTTATTTTGCAGTTACAGGAAATAATACAGAGAGAGCCCATAAACACTTTACCCAGATTCCCTCTTGGTAACTTACAGTAGAGTGCTAGCGAGTTCTACACTACGGTGCAACATCACAGCCTTAACCCCCGGCAACCACTACTCTTCTATAATTTTGTCATTTCAAGAATGTTCTGTAAATGAAGTCATACAGTTTGTAGCCTTTTGAGATTGGCTTTTTTTCTTTCAGTATGATTCTCTGCAGGCTGTTCCATGTATCTATAGTTTGTTCCTTTTTGTTGCTGAGTAGTATTCCATGGTATGGATGTGTCACGGTTTAACCATTCACCCACTGAAGAACATCTAGGTTGTTTCCTGTTTCTGACTCTACTAAGTAATGCTGAACATTATTATTATGAAGGTTCCAACCATTCATGTACAGGTTGTTGGGTGGATGTGGGTTTTCATTTCTCTGGAAAAAGTGCTCAGGAATGTAATTGTTGGGTCATATGTCACTGCATGTTCAATTTTTTTTTTCCAGAATGTTTTTCTGGAAATTGTTTTCCAGAATGGCTACTCCATGTTTCCTTCTTCTTCTTCTTCTTCCTCTTCTTCTTCTTTTTTTTTTTTTTTAAGATTTTATGTCTTTATTAGAGAGAGAGTGAGAGCAAGAGAGGGAGAGCACGAGCCCAGGGGAGGGGCAGAGGGAGAGGGAGAAGCAGATTCCCTCCTGAATAGGGAGCCCAACATGGGGCTCGATTCCAGGACCCTGAGATCATGACCTGAGCCAAAGGCAAACCCTTAATTCACTAACCACCAAGGTACCCTACCATGTTCCATTCGTACTAGCAATGTGAGTGATTCAGTTTCTCCAGCATTTGGTGTTGTCGTTATTTTTTTATTTTAGCCTTTATGCTAGTTGTATAAGTAATATCTCATTATGGTTTTACTTTGCATTTCCTTAATGGCTAGTGATCTTGAACATCTTTCCATGTACTAATTTGCCATCTATATACCCTCTTTGGTGAAATATCTCTTTATATATTTTGCCTACTTTATAATTGGATTATTAAAAAAATTTTTTTTTGAATTTTAGGCATTTTAAATATATTTTAGGTTCCTGTTCTTCATTAGCTATATGGTCTGCAAATATTTTCTTCCAATCTTTAGCTTGTCTTTTGATCCTCTTAACAGGGTTTTTAGCAGAGCGAATGTTTTTAATTTTAATGAAGTCCACTTTATCAGTTTTTCACTTTAAAATCATGTTTTTCATGTTGTATCTGAGAAGTTTATGTTTTTCTAAGTGTTTTGTGGTTTTTATAGTTTCATGTTTTACGTTTAAGTTCATGATTCATTTTTAGTTAATTTTTATATAAAGTATGAGACAGCTTAAACTTCAATTTTTTTTCCCTAAAGATATCCAATTGCTTGGAGCAATATTTGTTAAAATGGCTATCTTCCCTCTGTTACATTGCTTTTGCTTCTATGTCAAAAATCAGTTTGCCATATTTCTGTGAGTCTATTTCTGGGTTCTTTATTCTATTCCTCTGTTCTCATTTAAAATAGCTATATAATAAGTCTTGCAAAGGTGTAGACTGAATCTTCCTGTTTTCTTCTTTTTTTAGAAAGAGAAGGAGAGATAGAGAGAGAAAGCTCAAGTGTGAGTGAGGGGGAAGGCACAGGGGGGGATGGAGAGAGAGAATCCCAAGAAAGTTCCATGTCCAGTGCAGAGCCCTAAACAGGGCTTGATCTCACAATGCTGAGATCATGACCTAAGCCCAAATCAGGAGTCAGACACTTAACTACGGAGCCACCCAGGCACCCCTACTCTACCATTTTTTTTTTTTAAAGATTTATTTATTTATTTATTTGACAGAGAGAGATCACAAGTAGACAGAGAGAGAGGCAGGCAGAGAGAGAGAGAGAGAGGGAAGCAGGCTGCCTGCTGAGCAGAGAGCCCGATATGGGACTCGATCCCAGGACCCTGAGATCATGACCTGAGCCGAAGGCAGCCGCTTAACCCGCTGAGCCACCCAGGCGCCCCTACCATTTTTTTTTTTAAGATTTTATTTATTTATTTGACAGACAGAGATCACAAGTAGGCAGAGAGGCAGGCAGAGAGAGGGGGAACCAGGCTCCCCGCCAAGCAGAGAGCCCGATGCGGGGCTCGATCCCAGGACCCCTGAGATCATGACCTGAGCTGAAGGCAGAAGTTTAACCCACTGAGCCACCCTGGCGCACCCCGCCCCCCGACCGTTTTAGGATTTTTTTTTTTTTTTAGCTGTTCTGAGACTGTGTCTTTCCATATAAATTATAGAAGAATAAGTTCATCTGTGTCTACATAAGAAACCTTGCAGGGATTTTGATAGGGATTGCATTAAACCAAAAGATCAATCTGGGAGGAACTGACATCTTTACTAGGTTGGATCTTCCAATCCATGGACACCATATTTCTCTCCATTTATTCAGATCTTTGTTTCTTTCATCAGCATTTTGTAGTTTTCAGCATACATTGGTTAGATTTAAACCTAAGTACTTCTCTTTTTTTGAGTGACTATAAATTTTGCAGTTTTATAGACTGTAGTTTTGGTTTTCATATATTCATTATGGGTACATAGAAATACAGTAGTTTTTAATGTACATCTTGTATCTTGAGGCCTTGCCAAACTCACTTAAATAGTCCTAGGAACTTTGTTTGTTCATTTGTTTTTTAATAACATATAATGTGTTACTTGTTTCAGGGGTACAAGTCTGTGAATCATCAGTCTTACACAATTCACAGCACTCACCATAGCACATACCCTCCCCCATGTCTATCACCCAGCCACCCTAAACTGCCCACCCCTCCCCTCCAACAACCCTCAGTTTGTTTCCTGAGATTAAGAATCTCTTATGATTTGTCTCCCTCCCTGGTCTGAATATCTTGGGATTTTCTGTAGAAAACCAGGTCATCTGTGAATAAGGGTAGTTTTATTTCTTCCATTCAAGTCTGTTTGCCTTTTCTTGCCTTATTGTATGGGTTAGAAATTCCAGTGCAACTTGAACATTGAGTGGTGAGAACAAACAATTTTGTCTTTTCTGCAGCACTGAAGGGAAAAGCATTTCATCTTCCACCATTAAGTATCATGCTAACTGTAGCTTTTTTGCAGATGCTCTTTAGCAAACTGAGAAGCTTCCTTTTTTATTTCCATTGTTCTATGAGCTTTTTTAAAAAATCATAAATAGTTGTTGAATTTTATCAAATCCATTTTCTCTATTAATTGATGAGATCATTCGAGTTTTCTCCTTGAGTCTATTACTATGTGGATAATACTGATTTTTGAATATCAAACCAGACTTTCATCCCTGGGATAAACTCACTCAGTCATAGTGTATACTTCTTTTTCCATATTGCTGATTTTTATTTGCTAATATTTTGTTGTGTTTTTTACAACTCTATTCATAAGGGATACTTGTCTATAGATGTCTTTTTAAACAGAGTCTTTTTTCTGGTTTTGGTATCAGAGTACTATTAGCTTCATAATATGAATTGGGAAGTGTTCACTCCTATTTTCTGGGAGGGACTGCAGAGTTGGTTAAAGAAAGTTAAAGTTATTAGTTAAAGTTATTAGAGTTATTAAAGTTAAAGAATTAACTTTAAATGTATGATGGAGTTTTTCAGGAGTACTCTAGACCCAAATATTATTTTTGTAGAAGTTTTAAAATTATGAATTAATTTCCTTTAATAGTCACATGGCTGTTCATATTATCTATGGTAGAGATAATATGAATATGGTAGAGATAATATGTAGAGATAATAGAGATAATATGATTATGGTAGAGATAATATGTGGTACAGTTCCTCTGTTCATATTGGGTGAATTGTGGTAGTTTGTATTTTTCAAGGAATTGGTCCGTTTCATTTAAGTTGTCAAATTTATGAGTATAGAGTGGTTCATAATATGTTCTTATTATCTTTTTAATGTCTGCAGGGTCTATAGCGACATCCTCTGTTTTATTCCTGATTTTGATCATTTGGGTTTTCTCTTTTCTTCTTAACTTTGCTAGAGGCTTGTGAATTTTACCGATCCTTTCAAAGAATCAGCTTTCCATTTCATTTCCCCATCGTTTTTCTCTTTCAATTCCATTGATTTCTGTTCTGATCTTTATTATTTCTTCTCTTCTGATTGCTTTGGGTTTATTGGGTTTATTTTGCTCTTTTTGTTTTTTAGATTCTTAAGATTAAGAGATTAGATTAATCTGAGAATTCCCCCCTCTTTTCTAATGTATACATTTTAGTGTTACAAATTTCCCTTTCCATGTTGCTTTACTTGTGTCTCACCTGTTCTGAAATGTTGTATTTTCATTTTCATTCAGTTAAATAAATGTATTTTTAAAATGTCCCTCAAGAGTTCCTCTTTGATTCATGGACTATGCAGGGGTTTGTTGCTTCATTCCAAGTGCTTGGGCATTTCCTGGTTTTCTTTCTATTATTGATTTCTAGCTTGATTTTATTGTAGTTGGAGAAGATGCTCTGTATGATTTCAATTGTTTTCAATTTGTTCAGATTTGATCTATGAACCAGGATATTATCCTTCTTGGTATTCCAAGATTGTGCATCCTTCCGTTCATGGGTGGACACAGATGTCATTTACATCCTATTGGCTGATGATGTTCTTGATCCTTTCTGATTTATTGTCTCATTGTTCTATCAGTTCTTAATAGAGGGGTGTTGAAGTCTTTAACTATAATTATATGTTTGCCTGTCTCTCTGCTCAGTTCCACCAGCTTCTATCTTACAGCTCTCCTAGTTGGTGCATTATACATTAGTATTTTGTGTATGTTGACCATTTTTATCATTTTATAATGTCCCCTTCTGTCTGTCCATTTTCTTTGATCTGAAATCCACTTTATCTAATATTAATGGAGCCACTCTTGCTTTGTTTTCAACAATGAATGCGAGATATATCTCTTTATTCATTCTTAAACTTTCAACCTGCTTATATCATATATTTGCTAACGGACCCTAAATACAAATGACTGATAATGTGTGAGGCTTAACAAGACAGTCTGAGACATTAGGCATATGCTCTGTCTCCAGGTGTGGTGCTGGAGCCGGCGAGAGCTAAAGGGAAGGTTCATGAGCGTAGGACAGAGCCATCCCATCTATGGACACATTGTACACAGCAGCATGTTACTGTAGGTGGTAGCTCTGGGAAGGGACACTAGAAGCCTCTGTGGACAGATGCATATAAACCAAAGGACTTCCTCCCACTCCCTGTCATCTCTACCTACACATGGCCTGCTGTGGAACTCTTGGAACTTTGACCCTGCAAGGGCGTGGGGGAAAACCTTTAAGGAAAACTGAAGCCTTGAAAGTGAAATAAAAAGATGTGCTGATTCAGGGCCTGTTGGCCTTCCAGGGCACATCTGATGCCCTTTCCCTACTTGCCTCTGCGTGGCCAGAGAGCTAACCCTGACGGGTGTTTCTTTGATTCTCAGGATGGCTGGGGTGGAAGTTTGGCTGAATGTCAGGCACCGGCAGGAGATGAGAGGGGGCAAGGAGAGGAAAATCTATGGTCGTTTCCCCCCTTCCCTTCCCTAAATGACTTCTTGGGCAGTAGCTGTTCCTCTTCCATGCTCGCAGCTCCCAGACTGGCCGTACTGCCAGGCCCCTGGGCTCCAGGACCTGTGTCTCCTCCCTTTCCTTCTCCAGCTAGGGGCCATGCTTGCTAATTTCTGGATCACCTCACCAACCCCTGCTCAGCTTCTGAGTTCTTCCACTGTCTGTGGCATCATTTCCTTGCACTTAGTTATGCCCTTGTAAATACTCAAAATCCTCTCTTTCCCTGGTTAGCCCCTGACGGAAACAAACGGGTTTAGAGCAAAGGCTGCAGTGTGATATTTCCTACACACTTGGCTTTGTAGTTTATATCCACTACATTATTATCAAATCTATCTACCTTGTTCTCTCAGGCTGGCTGTTTGCTAAGTGACGCTGTTCCATCCACATATAAGCCTTCTCAGGCAACCATCATTTCAAAGTGATTTTTCTGGGCAGGGTGGCTTGAGGCAAAGATGTAACTTACACAAGGGATCTTTGAGGGAGTGTTGGACTTCTCAGATTCAGACCTTTCAGACCACAAGATCTTTTCGACATGTGTCCTTATTGTTTATAAGAATGGCATTTTTCTTTATAGATTGAATAGATCTTCATAAAACACAAAAAAGCTCTGGGAAGAGCGTCTGCATTCCCCACCTCCCCTCAGCCACAGCCGCTACAAAGCCACAACAGATCTGAATTAAGGCAATACGCAATCAGGGTACCAAGGGGTCACACATAAAGTTATTATTGGTCATTAGCTGCCTCATGAACTGGTTTATTAGGTGGGTGTTCATTGTGATACTCAAAAACGGACTGAAATTTTGTGGGGTGAGGAGTTAAAGGTGGGATGGAAGCACCACCTGGAGGGCAAGGCAATTTCGAGGCAAAGCCCTTTCAAGGTGGCTAGCCTGAAGCCTAATAAAGCTAAGGGCAAACCAGCACTTTATTGCTTTTGGCCAAAGAACATTGCCAAACTTTCAGAGCAAAGGGCAAGTACAAGTCATTCTTCTGAGAGGTTATGAGATTTCAGCTAGGACAGAATAAAAGGAAGTTTCTGAATATAAAATAGACAATATTTTGGAAGAGGTTTTATGAGCATGAGCATCAGAGCAATTCACCCCTGTGTCAAACAGATTATAATTTGAAATAATTGATGCAAAAAAATCCATTCATTTATTTATTTAATACATAGTATATGGCGCCAGGTTCTGTATTTGAGAAGCTACCTACGTATCTATGTTGGAAATAAAGTAATTTATGTTTCCTGAAATTGTTCTTTAGAGACTATTCTTCAAAGTGTCCTTCTCCCTCTGTCTTCCCATACTTACTTCAGGGCACACAGAGGTAGTATAAAATGCCTTCCAGAGGAGAAGCCCGCAGGTATCACTCCGTTGAAATAGGGGTGTTCAGATTCATTTGCCTTTATATTATCAGAGGCATATGTAGATTTTGGAACATGTTTGAATCAAGATTTATTTAAATTTGTTCAAAGTTAACAGCAAACTCTCTTGGATTGAGACTGGAACATAAATTAGCAACATTTATAAACCTTTTTGTGGTTCTACTCTCTGGGTTCAGGCTCAGCTCAGGCACTAACTAGGTGTGTGACCTCGAGGAAGTTCAACTTTCTAACCCTTTAAACTGTGGATCACATCCTTAGAGAAGTGAGAGGTGTAAATTTGGAAATGCGTGTGAAAAGGCTTGGCACATCGTGAGAGGGAAAGAAATGTCATATTCTTATCGCCGAGTTTCTTGTTTGGCAGAGGTGGTTCGTATGGATTGAGAATAGAAAAGACTGATCAACTCTTTTTTAAATTTTTTTTAAAGATCTTATTTACTTATTTGACAGACAGAGATCACAAGTAGGCAGAGAGACAGGCAGAGAGAGAGAGAGAGGAGGAAGCAGGCTCCCTGCTGAGCAGAGAGCACGATGCGGGGCTCGATCCCAGGACCCCAAGACCATCACCTGAGCCGAAGGCAGAGGCCCTAACCCACTGCCCAGCCTGATCAATTCTTATAAGAATGGAAAAGATCCAGTCTGAGGATTCAAAAACAGTGAATCCAATCAGAATTTAAATCTGAATGCACTTCACCCCGCGGTTTTCAAGACTGACCCTATAATTTGTCATTTCATGGGCTCCCAGTTTCTCCACTTCTGCTCAGTGCTGAGTCCTTCAAGCAGAGACTCCCAAATGACAAACCTCACCCCACCACCTCACTGAGGGAACCTGAGTGGAACCAGGCCTGCGAGTCGGACCGAGCTCCTGAGTCGGAGTGCGGGCTGGGACCGGGAGGAGGTGTTAGGACTCCTCCTCCCCACCCTAGTCCGCAACTCCCCCGCCCCCGCCAACTACTTCAGGCCTCTTAGCGCCTTTCTGTCGCCGGCCCGCCCTTCCTCGGGGTGTCGGAGCGGGCGCAGGAGGCGGGCCCCGCGCTGACGGGCTCCGCCTCGGCAGCCAGAGGGAGGAGGGCGGGAAGGCGGGCGGGGGAGGAGGAGGAGGCGGGGACTACGCCGGGCGGTAGCTGGCGCCGAACGCGGTGGGAGAGGAGAGGGTACCCGGCTGGCTCGCCTGGCGGCCTCTGCCCGGATCTCGGCGCCGCAGCCCTGCGCCTCTCCCGCCCCTGTCTCCGGCTCCGCGGCCCGGGCACAGCGGAGGTGGCGGCGCCGTGGGCCACCGGTAGGTTGCACGGGGACGGCGGTTCCGCCTGCAACCTTTTGTGCTGTAGAAAAGGTGGTGGTGATGGGTGGGTGGTTTGGGGGGTGCCCCAGTCCCCGAGTCCCGGTGCCAGCCCCAGTCGCGGCACCGCCCCTTCCTCCCTGCCTCGTGTCGGGGCCGGGCGCGCGGTGTCCGCGCGGTGCTGGGGAACCCCGGGCGGGCGGGCCTCCGGGATAGGCGGCGGGTCGGCCCCAGGGGCCCCGGGCCTCGGCGGGCCGGTCCTTGGGCGCCAGAGCAGGAGGCTGGGGTCTGGTGAACTGGGTGGGGCCCTTGCGGGGTGCGGGGAGCCCGCGGCTGCTTGGCACAGGGGTGGGGCCGGAGACGCCGTGAGTGTGCAGCGCGTGTGAGTGTGCGGGGGCGTGCGCCCCCGTGTGCGCGCGGCGTGCGCTCGCCGGGGAGGTGCGGGGACTCGGCGAGCCGGAGCGCCTCTCCCGCGGTGCGGCGGTGCGGAAGTCGGGGCGCGCTGGCGCGCACGCTAGTTCCTCCGCCGGCGTGCCCGCACCGCGGGGCAGCTGGCCTCGGGGCCCCATTGAGAAGTAGCTCTTTCCCGGGCCTGCTGCGCCTCTGGCCGCACGCCCCGGCCGCGCGCCGGGTGCGACTGCCCCGGCCAGATAGCGCCTGGGGGCGAACCCTAACGGGCTTATCTCGTCGGCCCTCTTCTCTCGAGCCGCAATCCGGGGGGTGAGGCCGCTCTCCAGCCCGCAGCCCGCGCCCGTTGCGCTTCTGCCGGTGCGGCGGGGGCGGACGGACCGACCGTGCCCGGGGGCGCGCGTGTAGATTCGGGCCGAGTGCTGGCCAGAAGCGAAAGCGGCAGATTTGTCGCTGGGCATCTCCGCCCTCTCCCCACCTGTCGCGGGTGGACTTTGGGGCGGGTGGTAAGCAGAGGAAAGGGGTTTCCAGGCGGGCGGCAGTCACACGTTGAGCAGGCGGCCCCATTGTGAAGCTGCCAAACTCTCTCTAGTGGTGGAATCTGCAAATCTGCCAGCTAGGCGATGGGAACATGAAGGGAATGATGGCCCCGTTCCTTTCCGCTTGCAAATGTTCCACATCCTTAGGATCTTCCTGCTTCTCCGCCCGCAGCACTTTGCACTTGGGTGGGTTAGTTATCTGTGTCCAGCCAAGATGCTGAGAGGGCATGTGTATGATTGTAGTGCACAGGTAAAACTGGGGCTGGGAACTTTCTCACCATTTGAGGAAGAATAGAGACAGTAGCGTTTTATTGCATGCTCGCTACTCCTAGCTGAAAAGAGCAATTCTTGCACAACAATTCTGACGTTGCTGGAACGCTTTATTTTATGTTGTTTTTCTGAGATGAGCCACCCTACAATTTAGAGTTGTTAGTTGTTTTATGTATTTTTTTTTAGCCCTGTAGAGGAAGTTACACACTAAGAGAGATAGAAATGATCTCTTCGCAAAGTTTATCTTCTCAGTGATTTCAAAATACAGTATTGGTTATTATTGCAGAAGTTTTGGGTACTTTATATATTCAAGACCATGATTTATGCTTACACAATTATGTTTAATGAATTTTGCATAGATTTCGGTGTTTCTGTCATGTGGCTGTGTATGCATTATAAACAATAAAATGAGGATGAAATGTTAGGATTAATGAACCCGTAGAGCTCTTGATTTGATAAGAGCAGTGTATACAGTATGCTTCTGTCAACATTCTAGTTAATTAATTGCAGGTGAGACTGTTTAATAGTGACAACCCCAGGACAAAAGATATACAGGGTATTTATTGACCTTGCATCATGGTCAGTGAATTTGTTTCCTTTGTATAATTTTGTATCCTTTGGAGAGCTCTTGTACACCCTTTGAAGTATTTAGTGTGGTGGGAGTAATAAAACTTTATATACAGGGTTGAAATTTGCTTTGCTGTTGCTGATTTATATCCTTTGGGAGAAAAAAATCAGGTCTTTTCCTCCAGAGAGAACTCTTGATTCCGTCACCAGCCTATCAAAATAAGTTCCTGAGTTTAAGCTTTCATGTGGAAGGTTAACCAATTCCACCGTGTGCACCTGTCCCATTTTGGTTGTGCTTTCCTCAGAGACAGATTTCTTGTAAAGACTGCATGTAGATCTGCAGTTCCAGTTACCACCAGTCATATTTGTAGTGAAACCAGTTGTTTGGTTTTTTTTCCCCCCCTAAAAGTGAAGGGTGACTTTACATAATAGTGAGACAACATTGGTAATCTAACTTTAATTTCTACTAGCAGAAATAGAGGGAAAATGGATGCTGCACTTTCAGGGGGTTGCTATTAAAAGAACTGATAGTAGGAAGAGAAACACCTTTTTTTTTTTGGTCTTACTGAACTGATTATGGGTTGTCTTACCCCCTTGGTGAGGTTAATGATTTGTTTGTAAGGTCAGGGATGGTGGGTGGTTTCAGAAATGTCACACCCTGCTCAATAACTCTTCCTAAAATTGTTGATGATTTAGTTTTTATGAGTTACAAATGGAAAAATGAGATTGAAGTAATCTCTATGATGATCATGTAGAGTAGGGTAGGTACAGCTAAGCATTTTGTTCTTACTGTGTGTGTTATAACTTTAGCAGTTAAACCATTTTATTTCTGCTCAGGGTTCTGTTACTTGAGAGATGTTTTGGTCCTTGTCTTTTTTATTTTTAGAGTAATCTTTGAGACTAGGGGTTGCAAAATATTTTCATTAGTCTGAATACAACGTTTACCTATTTTTTTCACTTGCTTTTTTTTATGTTACTGATCTCTCCTTGAATAGCTACTCTGAGAAATATTGCCTGTTTTCATTTTTTTTCTATGTGTGTTGGATCTAGAATTAGAACCGATAACTTCTACTCTACCATTTTTTTTTTTGCCTAAAATTTATCTTGTTTTCTATAATATACTCTTTAATGATTAGTGGGATTTATTTACCAAAATTCACAAGGGCTATTTGCTGGCTTCTGTACTTATAACCATATGATTTGGAAGTGATAGATTTAAATTTCCTCTTCTTAAAAAAACAAAACAAAACAAAACAAAAAAAAACCCCTCTTTATAAAAGTAGACTCCATGATGGAGCCCAGCATAGGGCTTGAACCCACAACCTTGAGAACAATACCTGAGCTGAAATTAAGAGTCAGACCCTTGACTGACTGAGCCATCCAGGTGCCCCTAATTTTTATTTATTTATTTTTTCTTCCAAATTTTTATTTAAATTCTGGTTAGTTAACATGGTATAGTATTGGTTTCAGGAGTAGAATTTAGTAATTCATCACTTACATGTAACGCCCAGTGCTCAACATAACTGGTGTCTTCTTCACTACCCATCACCCATCTAGCCCATCCCCCACCACCGCCCTCTGTCAACCCTGTTTGTTCTCCATTATTTTTTTTTTTTCTTACTGCTATTTTATTAGTGGATCTGTGCTGAAATCTGATACTTATGGCTTTTTTGTACATAGGGATTTTGTGTGGGCTTGAACATTTCCCTGTAGCGCTTTCTGTACTGGGGGGAAAAATACTGCCTTCTCTGGGTTCCCAGTACCAATCAAGTTTACTATTCTATGTTTTAGATTTCCTTGTGTTTCCATGTCTATCTTTCGTTCTTGCCTTGTCTCCAGCTTCACTTTTTGTATTTGCCCCAGTGCCTGTATAATGCTGGGATATAATAAGACTCAAGAAATATTGTTTCGTGACAGAATGAGTGAATGAATAATTGAGCAGCTGAGTGGATACACCCAAATAAATACTCCTCAGATCTGTGTGGGAAGCCACCATGCAAGCAGAAGGGTCTTTTTTCCTTACTTCCCCCTCCCCAGTCTTTTAATTCCTTACCTTTTCATTGTTAAATATTATTTTTGAAAAGGATAACAGTATAATTGCCCAACAGGGACACTTTGGAGTGATAAAGGGGGTGCTATAAATAATTATGCTGCATTACTGGCTGTGAACTGAGACATATGGCCTCCATACTTTTGAAGGACATTCTTCTTTATTTACCTGTTTTGATATCTATCACCCTGCCTGAGAAATTTGACACACTTCCTAGTTAATGTTTGCAAACTTTCCTATTTGCAGAAGCTTCATTTGCAGTCATATGTGGGGTGTCTTTTGCTTAGTCACTCATGGCTTCCCTATCCAGAGGCCTGCGGGAAGACCTTGGCCATGCTGACTTTTTCCTATTTTCATTGCTTCCAGCATAATGTCACGGAGTTTTCTGCTCGTTTCAGCTGTTTGTAGCTGGAAGCATTATATATTCTAGCCTCTGCTCTATTTACTTCTGTCTGTTTTTCTGCACAGCATTTAGTATATCTTGTAAGCCTTTCACATGAGTTCTTTTCCTTCTTGCTGACTGTCTTGGACAGGAGATCTGTTGATACCTTGCCAAGACTTCATGGTCAAAGCATTGGCCAGAATCAGTTGCAAGTGTTAGGGACTTAGAGATTTTTAAAGTATTCTAAAAATGTTATTCAATCTAAAACTTTATTCTAGATTTAAAAGCAGGGGAACCTTAAAGTATTTGTCTACTCTTGCCCTGGAGTTAAAGTGGAAATTTAGGCAATGGTTGGTACTTTCATAGTAAACAAAGTATATTAATTCATCATCCCTATTCTGCCAGGGTCCGTGGGCTTTGGAGTCAGACTGGCAGGTGTTCAGATTCTTGTTCTGACTCTCAAATAGTGTATTACTTGGTCAAATACTTTAAAGTGGGGGTGGTATTTTCTCCTTGAAGTAGCTATAAATTGCTTATAGCTTTTGGCATAGAGAAGACGTTCAAAAATATTGGTTTCTTTTTTATTAAAAATCCAGTTCTTTGGGAACTTTCATATGACATTACACACCATCTTAATTGTTTCTACAGGACATGGGATAAAGCCCTTTCTTTAGTTTTTCTCCTTCTTCTTCTTTTTTTCAACTAGATTCCTTTATAGGCAATCTCTTCAAGAAGACACATTCTTATACTAGTGTCTGGTCTCGTCTTTTCATTCTTCTCTTCGTCATCATCTTCATTCTCTTCCTCTTAGTCCCTGGGCACAGATAGCAGGTGGTTATACACACAGAAATAAGCAGAGTCAGAAATGAGGAAAAAATGAGACAGGGAATGGAGCTCCTTCACCTTAGTTTCGCCTGGGTGGCTCCCTTTGACTCTGTGTTTGTATTCTATTTCTGGCTTGGCACTGCCCTAATAGGGATAATCAGTTACTACACTTTGTTTACTATGAAATTACCGACCATTTCCTAGACTTCCACATCAGCTCCCGGGCAAGAGTTGGAAAATTACTTTAAGGCTCTCTGTTTTCAAATCCAGCATGAAGTTTTAGGTTGATTTTTCTTTTGCTCTTGAAAAAACTGTTGGAAAATATATTTTTTCATGCATTTAAGAGCTTGAAAAGAAGCACGTATCACCAAATACGTGATACAAATTACATGATAGCTTGAATGAGATTTTACAGTGTTTTCTAAAACTAGTCTTTTTTTTTTTTCTTAAAGACTTTATTTATTTATTTGACAGAGAGTTCACAAGTAGGCAGAGAGAAAAGGGGGAAGCAAGCTCCCCACTGAGCAGAGAGTCTGATGTGGGGCTTGGTCCCAGGAACCTGAGCTGAAAGCAGAGGCTTAGCCCACTGAACCACCCAGATGCCCCTAAAACTAGTTTTTGTTTAGAATTAAAACACGTCCAGATTTTTCTTATGTTCCTGCTTTGTTTTCTATCTAAATTTCCGAAAGTCTAAATGAAATGGATCTCACTCTGTGATAGAGGTAGCCCTGAAAAATGAAGTGGAAATGTCTGTTTTTGGCCTCCAACCACATAACCAGCCAGGATTGCTTGATAACGGTTTTGTCCTCCCTTACGATTTATGCTTTTCAAGGATCTTGTGCGCTCCTCTCGGAGAAAGGGTCCAGGATTTAGATGGACTTTGTAGAGGACTCTGGTATGTGCCTCTCCATCCTCCCATTTTCAAGTTGGAAATAACACGAGAACTAGTAGCTAAAAGCACCTCCTTCCAATCACTTCGCAAGTGAGGCAATAAAGCTTTAAAATAAAGTGCCTCTCCACACATTTGAAATAGAATTCCATTTACAGAAATTAATTTACATTTTTCAGGAACATGGTTGTTGTGTAAAAAGCTGTCCATCCGGGCTTAGCACTGAGCAGAGGCCACATGTATAGAAAGCAAGGTCGGCGGGCCTCGGAGTCAGGCAAACTGGGGTTCAGTTCCTGCCTGACCCTCAGATAGCATTGCTTGATGGAACACTTTGCAAGGGGGATGGTACCACTCCCCGCCCCTGCAGAGTCGGGGTTAAGATGAAGCCACAGAATTGGCCCCTAGCTTTGGCATGCAGGAGGGGCTCAAGAAACAGGAGTTTCTTTGTAAATTTCCATCCCCACTAAAATCCATTTACTTGAATAAGAAATCAACTTGAACTTTGTAACAGTACTATTGGGGACATTTCCAAGAGGGGGTATATTAGGTTTAAAAAAATATATATATTATCAGGCAACAGTTACAGTTTGCCGCGTTACAGTTCACTTTATGTAAAAACCAGAGGCTTCCTGGTGGGCAAGAAGCAAGTCTTCCTCCTGCAGGAGTCTTGGTTCCCCAGTCTGGACCCAGTCTTCCGCAGAAGCAGTGTGAAAGGGAGCATCACGAAGCTGTTTCCTAAATCTAGAGGAGCTTCTCAGAATGACTGCTAGGTCTTGGTGCATTCACTCCTTCCAGTTTGCAAAGTTCAAGAGGCAGATCCCTTTAACTCAGTAAACGATGCATTTCCTTTGAAACTCTTCAGTAGTGGTAAGGAAAGTAGTAAGGTGACAAGTCCTTGCCTTCTCCCTTGCTGTTTGCTTTGGCTGTGAGGGCTTGTTTTCACTGCAGCCACTCTTGGGGGCCCTGTGCACCTGTGCTGGTGAAATGAATCCACTCAGCCCACTGGAGGCTCCCTGGCCCCAGGTTAGACAAAGCAACAGAAACCCAACCACCAAAGAAATCTTTACAGGTGGATGGGAATTTGGGGAGTTTTCTTGATCTCAAGAAATTCACCCAATTAACAAGGAACGTAGGAGATAAAGACAGATGCTTTTATACATTACCTCCTCAGGAAAGGGGAGAGGCCTAGAGGAGATGCTTGAAATCTTAAGCAATGTAGAAACTCTATAAAGAAGTGGTGTTCTCTTAAAAAAAAAAAAAGAAAGAATGAATGAAAACTGTTTTCCAAGGCCTTTCCAACCATTTGCCTCAGAGCGGTCTTATGAAGGATTTTTATTGTTGCTATTTTACGGCTATGATGAGTAGACAGCAAAAATTAATTGCATAATAATAACATCACACATTTCTAAAGGGCTTTACAACGTGCAGAACACGTTCCCCTGACTCCTCCTCAAAGCAGCTCTATGAGGGAGGAAGAATGGTATTGTCCTCATTTTCAATATTGCTCTTTATACAAGGTCAGGACACAAAGTTCTTAGCCAGGCCGTAAATAAGACCTGTTCTTTTAACGCCAGCCCAATCATCATTTTTTCGTAGGATACTGTGAATTTCTTTAGTACACGAAGAGTGCTAGGGTGATGGACCTAACATTTAACCCCCAAATTTTTGTGTCTGTATTTAGTCCACTTAGCTGCTCTTAGTCTTGAGGTAGAATTTCAGCAGCAGAATACAGAGGAATAAACATGATAAAATGGTTGAAGTTCAGTTTAGCTAAACAAAGTCAGTTTGCTTTAATAAAAGGAATTAATATTGCGTCCTCTATAACCTGTACCTGATATTAGTTACCTCCTGCTAGTTCTTCCTGTGTTGCAGTTAGCATTGTTCTAATTGCTTTGTAAGTTGTGTTACTTGTTAAATTAAAGGTTTATTTTTATATTCCATGTTTAGTATCTGGAGTAGAGCAGAAGAAATATTATGCCTGTGTTCCCTTGGGACTCATTGGACATTCTACAGTGACATCTTCTGGGATTTAGTCTGGTGAGTTATATTTTGCTTTTTCTTTTTGTTAACCCATTGTATGAACACATCATCATGTGTTTTAAGGACTACATAAACAGATGAATGTGAAATGTCGAGATATGATTGCAGGTATATATACTACAGTAATGAAATTTTTAATGATGGGAACTGAAATTATTGTTGCAGATTGCTAACTTTATTATCTTGAAGTGTTTGCCTTATTGATTGGGGTTTTTCCTTATTCCTGTGAGATAAAGGAGATTTTTGGAATAATACTTAAGAATAGAGTAGTTAAGAGGTAATTGCTCTGATTTCAGGGAAATTTTAGTAAAACATTAATCCCTAGAGATGGGCAAAATAATTTGCAAAAAGTTCTTGTTGTATATGGTCATACGTTATTAAAGAATGGCATACAGGTGACTGAAAGGAGCATCAGTTTCACTTGGTCATACAGAAGTTCACTGCAAGTGTGACCTTCTTTTTATTACACCATCAATTTAAACTTGCTAAAATTAACGCAGTGCTGTTGTCTTTTCATTGTCTTTTTTCAGTGCGTCGCCTTTGTATCTATGCCAATGCAGTTATCCATGTGACTCCATGTGTTTGAAGGTGAAAAGAATTTAATAATTATCTTTGTAGCTTCTTAGAATTTTAAAAAGTATACTAGTGTGAGTTCATTGGTGCTTTGATATCTCATTATACTTAGGCAAGATCTTTATAGGTCCTTGCTTTGAATTGGAGTGGTCAGAATCCTTGGGGGGGAAATACTCGGGGAAAAAAACTCTGGAAAAACTTCTGGTTTCATAATAAGTGATCTCCAAATTAACCATCAGCAGCAGAATGATTCAAAAAAATGATGGGGAAAACCAGACACTTTCATTTCATTAGTTAGATACAGTGTACCAGATTAATGACAATGCATTTTAAAACATTGGGAAAATGGAATCATTACTTTTAAGGTTTGAGGAAAAAAGCCAGGTGTTTGAAAACTCAAAGTACAAAATACTTAAGTGGCTGAGTTAACTCATCTAATTTAAATAAAACACAAAACTAGGAGTAGTGAGTGGAAGTTACAGGAATGTGTGTGTGGGTCTGTGTGTTTCTTTCTCTTCAGAGGCACATGTGTAGGTATGTATACATAATTGTGGATATAGTTATATATTAAATACAAGGACAGTCTAGCATAGTTGCAAAGGTGAAATGAACCAACAACTGAAGAGGTAATGAGTTACCTGTCATTGGAGGTGTTCAAACATAGACTGAACAACCATTAAGATGCCTTGTGATTCTGAGATCCAATAATTTGAAGAATTTTAAAATTAGGAAGATGTTCAAAAACTTGGAAGTGTGTGACAGGCTTCTTTTATTTTAATTTAATATTTTTTTTATTTTTTGAAGTCAGACTTCAAACTGAAGTATAATTTGTATATAGTAAAAATCACCCTTTTGTATAGTTTGATGAGTTTTGATAAATGTACCCAACTGTGGAATACCCATTACAGTCTATATATAGACTATTTTAATCACTCCTCGGCAAGGTTCCCTATGCCCCTATGTAGTTTTGTCCCCACCTCCCAACCTTGACCTTTTGCAGTTGTTGATTGATTTCTGTCCCTTTAGTTTTCCAGAATGTCATATAAGTAGAATCACACATATGTAGCATTTTCTATCTGCTGCTTTCACTCTTGTAATCTTAGTTTGCTCCTTTTTATTACTGAAATGTATTCCATAGTGTGGATGGGTCACTCTTTCTTTTTCCATTTCCCTGTTGATGGACGTTTGGATTGTTCTAGTTTTTGGTGATTATGAATAAAACTGTTAAAAGTATTCATGTTCAGATCTTTATGTGAATATATATTTTCATTTTCCCTGGGTAAATACCTACAGTAGTGTAGGTGGGTCTTTAAATAACATTTATTTAACTGTGTCAGAAATTGCCAAACTTTTTTCCAAAGGGCTGTATCTGATACAGGCTTCTAAGAAGCTGAAGTAGCTGGAGCAGTGTGTGCACACCAAGGGGCCCGATTCTCATTCAGCACAGATTTATTTTTATTTTATATCCAGTTTAAACACGTTTGATCAGCACTTGCTTTTTAAGCCTACAGTGGATTAGACCCAGTAAGCCAGAAGGCATTAGGGATAGGTTGTTACAATTTCAAGCAGCAGAAAATGTATCCACTAGTAGGACAGTAATGACTGATCTAAAACAAAGCAAAACAAAAAAGGCACGGACTTAGAGGAGTGAAATTCTTCTGTCTGATAAGTTCTGTGTGACAAGTTCCCAAACACGTCTGCAGAGTAGAATGTCTGGAGGGGTGCCTGGGTGGCTCAGTGGGTTGAAGCCTCTGCCTTCAGCCCTGGGTCATGATCCCAGGATCCTGGATTCGAGCCCTGCATCGGCCTCTCTGCTTAGCGGGGAGCCTGCTTCCTCCTCTCTCTCTCTCTCTCTCTCTCTCTCTCTCTGCCTGCCTCTTTGCCTACTTGTGATCTCTATCTGTCAAATAAATAAATAAAATCTTAAAAAAAAAAAAAAAAAGAAGGTCCTGGAGATCTTTTCGAAAAGTTCAGAGCCTAGGCTGTGCCCAATAGGACTTCAAACACAGACCTGAGGTAGAGCACAGGCATCATAGTTTTTGAAGCTCCTTGGATGCTCTTTGCATGTGTACAAGGTGAGGAACCGTGTCCCCCACACGTAGCATGATGAAGTTGCCAGTGTCAGGAAACCGGGACTGCCTATCCCGCCCTGGGCAAGCCCCTGCCTTCATGGCTTCAGTGTCCTCTTCCTCATGATCAGAAGCTCTGCATAGGTGAAATCCAAGATGATGCTGGCACCGAAACTAAGTGGTTCTAGATATTGCTAGACTGACAGTAGTCATGCTTGGGAGACTCCCATTTGCCAAGAGCCGGCTTTATTCCAAATGGATCATTTCTTGAAAAGGATTTTGTTCGCACGATGACATTTTTGTTCTATATATTTAGACAGTTATATATGTTTTCTCTTAAATGGAATTGCTGCGTGTTACTAAAAACGGTTCAAGCATATGGGATAATTTTTTTGATTACTGATGGTGACTTTTTTTTCTTTGATAAGCCTGATTAAAAAAAAAAATTCCCAGAATGCAGTACATTTCAAAAAGAATTCTTTGTAAGGCAATTGTGAAACTTCTCAGCTATTTTCAGAGCTGGTCTGAGGAGCTGAGGCACCTCGGTTATATTTTTTTAAATGCTCCTTGTGCCAGATGCTTGGGAAGTTGGACCTCTTGGGGAGTGTTTAGAGCTGAGCAGGTTTTACACCGATGATGGTCTTTTGAGTGCGCTCATCTCGGTGTACCAGGGTCCCCTACACATTTGTTTTATGTTGGACCTGTTGGCATTAGTTGCAGATGGAATTCATAATGGCATGCCATACCCATATTTTTAAAATAATGTGCTATGTACATTTTTCTAGCAGATACTGAGGTGCTACCTTGTCTAGCCTGGTTGAGTTTTGAATCCTTCCAGATTTCAAAGAAACACACTGGCCCCTATGAACACAGGTCTTTCACGTTTTGTAAGTCTATGTCAGTACCTTTGTTATGGATTAGACTGGGAAGGAATTTGATCCTGAAGACCCTTAGGTGGCGGTTAAAAAAAATCATATATGTTCCTGGAACTTGCTTAGGAGACTCAAGTTTTAAAAGTATTCATCAGCTACAAGTTGAGTTTCCTATTCTCTGTTGTATTTTTTGTTGTAGACTCTTCTACCAATAGAAATTTTGCTGCTTCTGTTATTACAATAACAACACTTTTCGGCTTTCTGTTTCCGGTTTTTATTTTTGCTTTAAACTGCATATGAAAAGCATTACTGGAATCAATAAAAGGTTGTCATTGCTCTGTGATTTCTAGTGCTCAGCAGTGCAGAAGGTAGCCTGGTGCCTAGTTTCCCGGTTCATGTTTATTCTTACTGGTGCAGTGGGAGTGGCTGCCTGTTGCACATACCTGTAGTATTTGTAAGAGTTCTTTGTAATCTTTTATCTTGGCAGTAGGCATTTATGAGGCACAGTTTATTTTAGGATAGGAAATAAAATGCTTCATCATGAATGGTTTGTTAAGGAATAATAAACCTATATGATAAAATATGAAGAATATTCTGATCACAGGTCATCTCCAGTTGTAGTCATGGTAGCCATGTTTCCTGATCACTGCTTTTATTAATTTCTCATTATTTATTTTTTACAGAGAGAGCAAGTGAGCAGGGTGGAGGGGATGTTGAGGGCAGAGGTGGAGAGAGTCTTAAGCAGACATCACACCCAGCATGGAGCCCGACTCGGGGCTTGGTCCCATGACCCTGAGATCATGACCTGAGCCAAAATCAAGAGTTGGTTGCTTAACTGACTGAGCCACCCATGCATCCCTGATACAGTGCTTTTAGTAAGAAATTTTACTGTGTGAAAAAGTATCTCCATCTTTAGTATCACTGCCTTTTTTGTTGTTGTTGTTGTTGAATTACGGAATTAGAAAGTAGCTCGACTTCTTTTTCAGATGTGTTCCTATATTACTTCTGCTCATTTAAGAGGTCACCTGGGGAAGTTGATCCTGTAACTACTCCCAGGGCCTTAGTCCAGTCTTTAAATCCAGTCAGGAAATTCTCAGCAATTTAATAGCATAAGTTTGCTTTCTGTGAGTCACATTGAAGAGTGGAGGGCATACTGCTTAGTCAGCATTTCACTTAGCTAAAAACAAAATATTTGCCAGTCCATGTTTTCTTTTCTGAAACGTGGCCGCCACCTAGCTTTCTCAGTGGTGCATGCTAAACGCTCTTTAGAAGGACAATTGATATGTAAGTAAAAAGTTTTTTTTTAAATCTAAGCAGTTTGCAAGAGTCAGGTTGTGCACCATGAATGTTCCTACATGAATATCAAGATCTGAAGAGGTTCTCATATGTTCAACAATACACTGAAGAAACCAACGAAACCATCTCACAGAGCTGTTTTGAGACTCTTACTGTTTGGAGCAGAAGTACTGATGTTTTTGTCGCTAAAACATGCGAGCACTTTTCCAGAATTTACAGTCGTTCATCAGAAGTTCAGTAGGTTGCAGTGATCTATGTAACATTTAAGACAAGTGTTCTTATGTTCCAGAACCGTGAGACTGTAATTTAGAAACCTGACGTAGTTGACCTTAGTTCCTAGGCCACATACCTGTTAGAGTGTATTGGAAGTGGTTGTGTCATTAAGTTGCTGCTTAAGTGGTGTCTTCTAACAGGGGATGTGTTGTTTACCTCAGCAAAAATGGCAGGTTTCTTACACCAGGCTGCTCGGTTGGAATTTCCAGAGCTCTTAGATCACATCGGTTTCTTTTGTTTGACCATCAGGGTGAAATCACTGTCTGTCAGGTATGTGCCTGAAGATCCTGTTAGGTAGTTTTGGCCAACCCGCGTGGTGGTTTTTACGATGTTATGGCTGCTGGAAACTGAAGCCGCAGTGTTACTCATCTCTTTGTATTGTCCTGGTAGCTGTTTCATGTCCCATCCAATCGTCACCTTTATAGATCACTTCACTCACTGTCTTCAGTTTTCTCCTTTTCTAGGTGCTGATTTTCTAGATAATACTTTCTGCCCTTTTCTCTCAAGCCTTTGCATCCTAACAAAGGTTTGTTCCTCTTCCCTTGCTTAGCAATTTTTATCCCTTAGAGGCACAGATGACTTTCAGCCTAGCCTCTGAATTATTGCCCGAACCCTGATGGGTGGAGTGTGGTTGCTTGGATTGGGGCAAGTTTGTAATGCACCGAATGAGAACACAGGAAGGTGGCTGGTGGTGGTGTGTGGACTGTCATGGACTCCCAGATTTGGAAGGGACCTAGACCAAGGGTGTCACCTCATGTGGACTGACTCCTTGAGTGCCATCACCTAGGTCATTCTTACATGGGGTACCCATTTGCGTGTGTACTCCGTTTCCTGCACAGCCCTGGTTCTTTGAGCCTCACCGGCCCTCCTCTCCTTGTCTTTCAGAATGGACTGTTAGAGATACACTTGCCGCCTGTAGCTCCCTGTCAGGTTCGGTAACTTGGAGGCCTTAGATCTGACCTCCTGGGCTCCTTCTGGGTATCTAGAATTAGTGAGAAAGGAAGTATTAGATTAGTATGTCCTTTGGCTTAGAGGAAACATTTGTTTATTCAGTATAAGGTTTGACAAAGCTCAGGCCCTCTGAAGTGTATCAGATAAGAAATCTTCAGGTTTCTGTATGCTTATCAAAGTAGCTGATAGTCCTCCTAACAGAGAAATAAATTACACAATCAAATAAAAATTTACTTTTTACATTATACAATAAAGCCAATTACTTTAGATCTGAAAGGGTTGAGGGGGCTACAGTATTTTGATTAAATTTGGAACTACATAGACTAAAGTTTAGAGCAAAAAATAAGTAAAAGCTCTGTGGATCCCTTTGACATTTGCTCTATCCCAGGACTCAGTTTTCAGCTGTGTTCTAGATGTCGGTGTAGTGAGGATAGGACGGTGTCTGGGGACTTCTTCATAGTCTTGGTTTATTTCCTCATAAAGGAAAGAATAGCATGCAAGTGAGGGAATAAGGCTTTTTTTTTTTAAAGCTTTAGAATTGCTTGGATTTCAAATGAATACCCAAACGTTGGGAAATGCTTCAACCAGGAAAAGGTGATTTGTTTCACAAAAGCATTTATAAGGATCATTTAATATAACAGTCTCTTCCAATAAATTTTTCATCTTAAAATTAGTTACTATTTGACATCATTTTGGTTGGCAACCTGAGATACTTAAAAAATTGTGTTTTCTACTCCATACTGATGATCAAGTAGAAATAAAGTTTCTCTGAAAAGACACTGACACTCAGTTTCCCTTAGTACTTTTTTTATTTTCCAAAATTTGACTTATCTGCAGCTTCCTAGAAACCTGGCCATTTTTTGTGGTACTTCTTGTCAGTGGGGTTTTCCAAAATATATAGTGTCATCATCATGATGAATAATATCAGCATTCATTGAGAATTATTCTGCCATTTATTAAACTATCCAAAAGTGCAGGATCTTAAGTATTGTAAAATAAAGTAATGTAAAAATCAGTGGCCTATTTTCTCGAATAGAGTGCATCTGATATTTTATATATGCTTAATACTAAAAGTGACCTGATTTATTGGATTTAGGGTTTCTTTTTAAACTTAGGAAATGGTTTGCTGTAAATAATTCACTGGGGACATGGGAGGAAGAACATTTGCAACATTTGGGGAACTTAAGACTGACACCTCCATACCTTCAAAACATTTCTTTAGGCCTGTGTTGGAACCTTTGCAGAAATCGATCCGTTTTCATCTTTCATTATACGCCCCTTAAACATGTTTGGAAAAAAAAAAAAAAAAAAGGCGTAGGTGTGAAGAGCTCAGCGCTTATTTTAAATTAAATGATGGAAAATGTAAAGATGCCAATTTTCAAGTTGGGAGCCCTTGGTGGATTCTTGTGGCGCCGTGTAGGATATTTTTATTTGCCTCATGTTGAGATCTGTACTTGATTTGCTTACTACCACATCAAGAAATAAAGCTTGCGTGATTGAACGGAGTGCCTCCTGTAGGGAAGGACTATTTTCTGTTTTCTTCTCTATCTGAACCTTTTAGTCGTCCTCCAGACTTTAAGCTGCCTCCACGTTTGTGAAGGTAGAGAAGTCATAGTCCTTTTTTTTTTTTTTAAGATTTTTATTTATTTCTTTGACACACAGAGAGAGATCACAAGTAGGCAGAGAGGCAGTCAGAGAAAGAGGAGGAAGCAGGCTCCCTGTGATGCGGGACTATGGCATCCCAGGACCCTGAGATCATGACCTGATCCGAAAGCAGAGGGCTTAACCCACTGCGCCACCCAGGCACCCAGAAGTCATAGTCATTTTAATGCCTGCTCTGGAGTGCGTTATAGACACAGATAAACGTCTGGCAGCTGGACAGTGGCCGCCTTTCGGGCCGGTGTTATTTCATGCTCCCCGAGCCGTCTAAACCGCTCCAGCTTGGCCCGAGGGTCTGTGCACGACGCCGTTACGATCTGAGTCTGTTTGCTTTCAGGAGTGTGCCGCCTGGTGCCTACCATGGAAGTCGATGTCAACGGAGAGTCCAGAAGCACCCTGGCCACGCTGCCCCTGCCGGTGGCCGAGGCGAGCTCCCCCGGCAAGGCCGAAGCGGAGAAGCCCCGCTGCTCCAGCACGCCGTGCTCGCCCATGCGCCGGACTGTGTCGGGCTACCAGATTCTGCACATGGACTCCAACTACTTGGTTGGCTTCACCACTGGCGAGGAACTCCTGAAGTTAGCCCAGAAGTGCACGGGAGGTGAAGAGGGTAAGGGAGAAGCTGTGCCTTCCTTGCGCTCCAAGCAGCTGGACGCAGGACTCGCGCGTTCCTCCCGTTTGTACAAAACCCGAAGTCGGTACTACCAGCCCTACGAGATCCCGGCGGTGAACGGCAGGAGGCGAAGGCGGATGCCCAGCTCAGGAGACAAGTGCACTAAATCTTTACCTTACGAACCTTACAAGGCCCTCCACGGGCCTCTGCCTCTTTGTCTTCTTAAAGGTAAGAGGGCTCACTCCAAATCTCTGGACTACCTCAATCTAGATAAAATGAGCATCAAGGAGCCAGCGGACACAGAAGTGCTCCAGTACCAGCTCCAGCACCTCACCCTCCGAGGGGACCGTGTGTTTGCCAGGAATAACACATGAGCCAGGGGCAGAGAGTACCGACCAGTGTAGGTCAGCGTCCGCTTGGCTGGGAAAACCCACTGTCGTTCTCTGTACAGGACTCCTTCACATTATAGATGGTTATATCAGCTCAGTGTTCCTGGAACCTAAAAATTGTCTGGATCAAAATTTGAATACAGGAATGAAATCACAGGTACTTGGGGGGAAATCGTTCTAGAGCACGCCACTGCAAAGAAAACAGAATGTCGGCCATTAGTTTGAATAGCTTTTTAGCTAGGGGGAAAAAGGCTGTGGTCAGTAATGCCATCTTTATGATTCTGACACTCAAATTGGGAATGTTATCTGCTTGGTTATTGCTGACTTGGTATGATTCATTAGAAAATTATATCTTTAAGTACTCAAGTACTTCTTTAATCTCTGTATTTTACTATACGATGTATGTAATGATTTGTTTTATGAAATTTAGAACTTGAACATTGCTGAATTGGACCACTTTTTATTTTTAAATATTGAGTTTAAATATTTTATAACTGGTTTTGCACTGAAAAATTTAACATTTCAGATTGACAACAGAATAATCTGTCTTCACTTGCCTCAATAATACTGTTGAGCAGTGGATTTTTTTATTTCCGCATGGAAAGTTATGGATCTCTATGGCTGTAAAATATTTCTTTATAGCATTATTAAAGTGTGTCTTAATACAATTAAATTTGGGATACAAAGTATTTATTTTACAATGGGTGGGGGGAAGCTTTTCCAGAAAGTTTCCAATATGAAGTTTTCATAAGTTAAAAAAAAGTTTCCTTAGTGCTTACTTTCTAAGTTAAAAATTCATCTGGAACTTTAAAATAGAGAGGATTCTTTTAATTACGGATGATAGGCATAATACTGTTTGCATCTGAATGTTCTGTAAGTGAATGAAACTTTTAGTAGAAGGACTCATGATTTCTACTATCGAATGCTTAAACTAAGTATGGAGTGAGACCATTCAGCATGGCATCCGGGTTATTCTAGTTTTAGTTCTGTGCAGCTCAAGCGCTCGTTGAAATTCCAGTTTCTAGGATTAGTGTGGGAGCCTAAAGTGCTTCTGCAGTTTTAATGGGTTAATCCTGGATTACTTAACAATTTGTGTCAATTGCACTGGTTTAATTTGTTGCTAAAGTAATAACGCCCTGGCTTTAGTAACAAATACAGCTCAACTATTCTTGAATATATTTTGAGAAAAATGTATGTAACTTAACTTTTGTAAAAGTTTCTATTTCTTTTTTTTTCTTTTTTGACTCTTGAAGGTGCAATTTATTACCGAATTGGCATTTCTGGCAGCGTAGAACTGCTTATTTTAAATTTTAGTTTGGGGGCTGTGAGTTTCTTAGGTGTTAGCAGTCTTGCTTATAAAATAAGAACACCTTTTATTAACGAGTGGGTCATTCTTGGCGCAGATATGACTTTCCTTTAACCAGAATGAATGGCAAACTCTGTTTAGAGCAGAATAAGTATCAGAAAACCCTAGGAACGCTTACTCAACATTTATTAGACTTTCACTGAGGCAAACCGTGTGAAAGCGCCTTGGGGAAGTTGACCCCTCTCTTACTGAATTGATCAGATTTCTTGGTGGGCTGGAAATTTTCAGCTGTTGTATATTTTAAAGTAAATTGCACCTTTGTAACATAATTGTATTGACGAATGATCACTAAGATTAACTATCTATACAGTCATTAGTTTGACAAGAAATAGAATCCTGTCAGATGCCAAAGAGTTGGGATTTTTACGTTTAATGATTAAACACCGTTATTTATTGATGATTTACCCTGTGGAACTGTATTATTTCTAACTATGAAATAAAAGGGTGATGTAAACACACATCGTTGTGTGGTGCTTTAAATAAGGTCCATCATCTACAGGCTAGTTACTGTTCAGGAATTGTGCCTAAAGACTTATTTTTAGGCCCCATTTTTGTAAAAAAAAAAATAATTATTATTTTGGTGCTCATTTGCATTTTAGGGTAAAGGATATATTCATGGCAATGGTATGTATTCAGTCCATGAGGAAACACGGCTGTGTACCTATGAGATCTGTCCCCTGCCCATGCACCTAAGTACTTTGTTGAGCTAAATAAAAATGTGTAGCTCTTATGTTTTGTTTTGTTTTTACTTAAAGACAAGTGAACCTCAGTGGGGAAAATGAAGGGGTTGAAAGTTTGAGATATGTCACGTGAGCAATGATCTGGTTGGTAAAGAGAAATAGTTTTGAGTTTGGTTTCCTAGAAAGTGAGTTCTGAAACTGGGTCTGTAGTTCACAAAGTGTGTTTGGAGAGCTCCTTCTTTCAACCTTGCTTTCTCCGCACTCCGTGATCTTGTTGTGCTCCTATAGTAAGTAGTAGCTCATGGAAAAAAAAAAAAAAAAAGATTGGCTTGGATCTCTTTTCACTGGAGGAAAAAGAAATCCCCTTCTTCAGACTTTTGACATGGTTTATACTTTTGTACTCTTCCCCTACCATTTTTTTTTTTTAAGATTTTATTTATTTATTTGACACTTAGAGATCACAAGTAGACAGAGAGGCAGGCAGAGAGAGAGGAGGAAGCAGGCTCCCCACTGAGCAGAGAGCACGATGCAAGGCTTGATCCCAGGACCCTGGGATCATGACCTGAGCAAAACGCAGAGGCTTAACCCACTGAGACACCCAGGCGCCCCTCCCCCCACCTTTTTATTCAATTTAATATTTCATACTAAACAGGGCACACTTGCCCAGAAGACACTTGATGCTATCTATCCTACAGTGCCTGACTTTCAATAAATGGCAGCACCACCACACTTCATATATATGAATATATACATATATATTTTCATTTCTTTTTTCTTTTTTGCAAAAATACCATGTTTTTGAGGCTCTGTTGATGTTTCAAGTGGCAATAGGATTTCCCTCTTCTGCCAGTCTGAGGTGAGCTGTGTTTGCGTCTCTGACTTCCCCTTGGCTGTGTTTGCTCCTCTGATCTCAGGGCTCCTGGAGTCAGCAGTCAGGGAGGAAAAGACAGTGGGGGATGGATTGAAATGTAAACTGGTACAGACCTTGCAGACTCTGGCTCAGCGAGGCTCCTGTTCCAGGCTGTTGCCTTATGTCATGTGATGCCCGTGTGTGTGCCTTTTTCCTTCCCTGAGATAAGTAATTTAAATGATTTCAGTATTTGGGATTTGGGAAGCTTTTATAAGATTGTAAGTTAACTTACAAAGACAAACTGGCCTTTCAATAAAAAAGAATCTTTATTGAATTCTTTATTTTATTTTATTTATTTATTTGACAGAGAGAGATCACAAGTAGGCAGAGAGGCAGGCAGAGAGAGAGAGAGGAGGAAACAGGCTCCCTGCTGAGCAGAGAGCCCAATGCGGGACTCGATCCCAGGACCCTGAGATCATGACCTGAGCCGAAGGCAGCGGCTTAACCCACTGAGCCACCCAGGCGCCCTCTTTATTGAATTCTTGAGAAAAGCAACCTATTTTTACTTATTTTCTTACTCTATAACATACTTTTTTTAAAAAATAATTTTGGAAAGACTTTATATTTCATTATAACTGTTGAAAACATTTTAAAGGAACTTTTAAATGACCTTGGCCTAAGTGGTTTGGTCTCAGAGAAAGTGGGAGGAGAGGCTGTCTACCAGTTCATAAGTGGCATAAATGCTTTGGAAGGGTTGGGGCGGAGAGCGCAAGGATGCATGTTGCCGTAATGCAGAGGAAACAGCAAGTATTAAGCAAAATTGCCTTTTTAAACAATAGAATTTGATTAGGGAAGTGCAAATTGATGAAGATTCCCTTAGAAATATAATAAATTCGATTATAAAGCTAGAAGTAGAGATTGCCTGTGCTCCATGTGCTTTGCTTACTAATAATGCTGCTTTAGATAAGAATTATGAAATGGATTCTTTGATATTTTATATTACAAAAAAAAAATTAAGGATTTTTCTGGCTGAGGGGAACACGATCCGGAACAAATCAAAAGAAGAATGGGTTTGATTTGTTATTTTGAGTTTGCTGAGCCCCTAGGACATATCTGGGCTCCTGTTGGGGGTGATTGTTAAGTTTGTATTCTCACCATTGTGAAGCAACTTTGTGCAAGGTTTCATCAGATGATTTCAGAGGAGAAGCTGGAAACCAAATCTCCTGATGCTGTACCCCTGATCTCAGGGTAGTCTTTGATGTCCAGATTTATGGGAGAGCACCGGATGAGGAAAGAGCTCTTTAAACAGAAGAATGCAGCATCTCCTAGAATGAAAGCGAGTGGCTGCACTGTCCGTGGGATCCTTAAGTGATCCCGGCTGGTGTCGCTTCTGGAATGAAGAGCTTTGATGCTTTTGCTTTTGTGGAAAAGCTAGCGGCAAGAGGAGGGAACGCTGGGTCCATCGCATTGACCTTCAAGTCTGATTCTTCACCAAAACTTTTTTATATAAAAGGATGCATAGAAATAGATATCTGGAAGACTTTGAATCCTCTCCGTCCGTGGCTTAACACTTCGGTTAGGAAAGGAACCGAGGCAGGAAGCAGTTTCTGAAAGTCCTGAAATGGAGATTTTGGCTCTGTGATTGGGGCTGGGATGGCCAGTACTGAGCCCACACAGCGCATGCTCCTCCCCTGCACCCGCGGTCTCTGTCCCGAATCCCTCAGAGGTCCAGGCGTGGTCTCCTTATCTTTCTTAACCGAGCACTATAGGCAGCTGCTACTGAATTGATCAGAATTCGGTAGGAGGTAAAACCTGTTTGTTTACCACATCCCCATACCCACTACAGTAGATTCTAATGGGAACTGAAAAAACGGTCTGGATTTTTTGAGTAGGCGGCTGTTCTTGGTCCTGTCTCCTAACCAGAGACCGCAGGAGAACCGCCCATTGGTCCTGTCTCCTAACCAGAGACCGCAGGAGAACCGCCCATCCCCATTACCATCACCCTTAGGGCTTCTCCTGAGCACATGCTGGCACTCTGCTTTCACCTCCAAGGACTTGACTCTTATTGGGAGAGGAGAAGGGGAAGGCAGCCTGAGATGCATGCCAAGTGCAGTGTGTTGAATAAATAGCGATTTAAGGAAGAGGAGCTGCAATCCTATGGGACTGAGATCTGGGAATGAACTATCTTGTTCAGTAGCAGGGCCAACTTATTTTGAATATGTTCATCTCGTTGCTGATGTGTTTAGAAGGTTAAAAAAAAAAAAAGCCTTCATAGGGAAGTCTGGGGAAGGCAAAAGCTTAAAATAATTGAATCTAAGAAGTATCATGGCATGGCAATAATGTTCGCTGGTTATCTACAGCCTTCTCCTCGGTTACCGACCTGTGTTCTAGAAGAGAAGCATTAAGGTAGATGGTCGTTCACTGAAATATTGGAATTGGGCTCAGGGCAAGTGAGAGCTATGAGGGAATAAGTAAATGGATGTTTTAGTGATCTCTTTGCCCTTGTCCTGCTCTTCCTGCTGGGGTGGGGTGGGCTGAGGATGATAGAAGGTTTTCTCTAATGATTTAGGGTCAGGGATATATTGAAAAGTGTGAATTCTTGACATAATTTGCGTGAGAAATTGAACTATAGGGGAAGTGTTTTGTGCAAGGAGATTCCTCATATGGATTATCTTTTAAAACAGCTAACTAGAATCCTGCATTATGTGGTAGATTTCTGTATTATACTTTCCAATATTTATAAAGTGTGGGTTTTGTTACTCTCAATGTTTCACATACAGTTTTGGTGTCATGCTCCTATAATAAATTACTAAAGTTAAAAAGAAAATTTCTAGGATTGAATATTATTCTGTGTCTGTGGTAGGTCACATAAAGGGACTCAGTGGTAGCTCACAAAGATATTCCATAAACATGACAAATGGCCTTTTTTTTTTTTTTAGGGGAAAAGGACATACTGTATTACATTTGACATAACACTGTCTAGCTACACCCCACCCTGAAATTCATTTTTTAAGTGTTTGCTGGATCAAGCCGTCCAAATGAAATGGATGGGGATTTTTTTTCTTCAGAAAAATTTTAAAAATTAATTAAATTAATTAATTAAAAAATTAAGAAAGATTAAAAAATCTTTCCTTGTTTTTGAGGAACATTTTGGTGCTCGCTTCAGCAACACATATATGAAATTAGAATGATATTGAGGAATGGTTTGACGAGAATAGAGATGCCAGAGAATAAACAGTTGAAAGGCTAACTTTCCCCACTGGGCCAGGCCACTTTGTACAGAAACCATAACAAATGCTGGAAATGACAATCGATCCTAATTTGTGAAGAGAAGAGTTGTAAGAGCCACCTCTGCTGGATTTAGTGTGACCGCCAATGAGAGGAGGTTCCTTTGTATGTTGACAACCAAAGGTACTGGTCTTGGGAGGCTATAGACAAAATGCAAATCCTGGTTTGAAACAGAACCACCAAGACCTAGCTATGATAATTTATCTGTAGGAGTCAATGCTTCTTCAGGTTCCTGGATTCAACGTTTAGTTATTTATCCACAAAATATTACTGTGATATAGTCCATGTCAGGCACAGTGATTAGTCGTGAGAATGCAAGACGGTCAATCCCAGAAAGCCATAGTCAAGAACAAACACTCGCATTTTAAAGTGAGTGCTTCTAATAAAAAAAAATTTCAGATCTTTTGAGCATGCAGAGGAGAAAGTTCCTGATTCCACCGTAAGTGTGGGGAAAGCTTCACAGGGAAGCTCTGCTTGGGTGCGGAGGGTGAAGAGGGTTTTGCCAGGGGAGAATTTCTGCGTGGGAATATAAAACTGGAAAAGGCCTTGAGATTCATCTGTTCTGCTTCTTCTACTATCTAAACCAACCTGGACAGAAGTATGTCATGTATCTTTCTAAAAATGTCTAGGAACGGGAATCATATTGAGTCACTAGTGTATTTGGCCCAAGTTTTCCATTGAGGAGTTGAGCGGTGAAATTTCAAGTCGTGGTACTTGAACTGCCAAACCGAATTTTAGTCAGCATTTCTCCTAATCCAGCCAATTTTTACCTTAAAGTAACTACCCCAGCCCCACTGACCCCAACTTTTGTGGGTCTCTGGTGGTCCAGAGTTTTCAGATATTCTTTGCATATGTGTCGGGAAGAGGAGTACGTTTTGGGGTACCAAGTAGCCAGTTTCAGACTCTCTTTGAGAGCACAGCCAGAAACACAGGGCCCCCGGGAAAAAGTCCAGGATGCTCCCAATTAACAGAGTCGATCCAGCGAGAGGAGTGGGGAGGGAATCTGGCTTTCCCTGTCTCCGCTGCTCTTGATCAGGGCGGAACAGCACACCCTGCTCTGCAGGCTCCAAAACTCAGTCTTCACAAGTTCATTGTTAAGGTGAGAGGACCTTGTTTGGGGAAACAGTGCTGGTTAGACTCTGAGGTTTGGGACTACTGTTATTTGAAGCTTACCCTGGGCCTGGGGTGTCTGAGCACTGGAACCGCTCCCAGAATTCTGTCCTGCAGGCCTCTTTCTAGGACTGCGTGCTGGAGGAGAAGGGAGGAGCAGGTGGAAATATCTGAGCGGCTGTTTTTTTTAAATGAAGGTAATGTTTAATAGCCAACCATTTATTTCTCTGTTCCCCTCTCTTTGCTTTAAGGAGCCAGCCAAAAATAAAATATTGAAAGAGCTAAAATACTGGCCTTTCGCATCATGTCTTAGAGTTGTGATCATTGTGCTTTTGTGGTTTTAAGAATACCCACCCTGGCTGTGCCACTTATTTGTAGGAAACAACTGATCACGACATATAGTTTCATTTCATTTTTATAAAATAAGAAAAGTGATTTCTACTTTATAGTTCTTGAGAGAATCAGACATACTGAAACTACTATCAATGCCTATCTCATTGTAGTTGCTGAATAAAATGCAGTTATTGACAGTGATAAAAACTGTCTTCCAAACTCCAGACCTGCTCTCTTAATTTGCCCCACAACTGCTTTACGAAGGTTCTAGACCATAAAAGAAAAGCACTACATTTAAAGTTGAAGTATTTTCAATAAAATACTGCACAATCTCAAAACATGTTTGAGCTGTGTCTGAGCCAGTTGGTGAACTAGTGTTGTCGGAAGTGAGTTGTTGATGTTCCAAGTTGTGCAGCTGTGCAAAGATCATGCACTTGGGCATGGGAAGAAAAGATTAGACCTAACATGAAAATTCTTCTTGTTGAGTCCAGTTTCGTAGAATTTTATCTTATTAAATGTTTGTAACATGGGCTTGAGACTCAGCAAGATTAAAAAATAAGGACTGTTTAAAAAGGAGTGGACAGTTTTTTATTTTGATTCTTATTCTCCATCTTTTTTGCTAGTAATTTTCTATCCAGTGCTATATTTTTCAGATTTCTTGGATTTGCTGTCTAGTTCCTAATTTGAGGACTTAATACCATTTGGGAAATAAAAGATACCAGAACAGAACCGATCTGTCTCAATAGGTTTCTGAAGTTTGAGTTGTGAACCTTTTCCCGTGCACACATTATAGTTTTGGTTAGGGACTCCTGAACCATGCAGTGAAACATTTGCTGAATAACCCATTTGCAGAATCCATTTTTTGTGCCTTGAATGAGGTCGTGTTCTTGGTCATGGTTTTTAGTCATGTCTTTTAAGAGCATGATAACTACTTTACTGTGAAGAACTTTCTGCTTCTTACCACATAGTTCTTTCAGGTTGCTATCTCCGATCATTTGAAGACCTTTTTTTTCAGCACATTAAGCAGAATTCCTGATCCCATTCTCTGGCCCATGACGCCTCTCTACAGAGGTTGATTTCATTTGCACCTATAGGTAGATTGTGCATATGGTTACTCTTCCTATTCTGGAAAGAAAAAAAAAAAAAAGTAAAACCAGAAACTGTGGTGATATATTTTGTTACCAGCATCTTTGCAACAAAGGGATAAGTAACAATGACAGAAAGCATCGAGCAAGTCGCTTCTTCTTTTTTGCCCTGATGTAGCCACAACTTCTAAGAGCTGGAGCTCACCCCACCACTCTCTCTGGGCCCAGGCACTGAATATAAAACACGGGGTTGGGTGTGGTCCAAGGACCCACTTCTGGTAACCCACACATGGTTCCTCCCATTTTAGGACCAGCTGGCTCTCAGGGCTCTCATCAAAATATACAGTGTAAGTAACATAGGCCATCCCTCCAATAGTGATTAGCCATGGCTGACTTAATAAGAATGGAGAAGAGAAGAAACTTTGTACATGTACCATAACCTGAATGTTTACATCTCTCCATTAACACTTGTTTGTTTGTCCTCTCAGTGCCTGGTCTGGTTTCTTCCTCCCTCCCTCTCTTTTTTCCTTCTTTCCTTTTTTTTTTTTTCCCCTTAAGATTTATTTTGAGAGAGAAACAAGGGTTGGGTGGGGGAGGGGAAGAGGGAGAGAATCTTTCAAGCAGGCTCCGTGGTGAGTGCAGAGCCCAAGGAGGAGCTCCATCCAAGGACCCTGAGATCATGACCTGAGCCCAAACCAAGAGTCAGACGCTTAACCCACTGCCATCCAGGCGGCCCCCTGGTCCAGTTTCTAGTGTATATTTTTTGTTTAAGTGTTGTTTTCGTTTTGCCTAGGCTAAATTGAAAACCCAGAGGGGAATTTTTCAATTATTTCTGCAGGAGTTTTCCTGAGTTGCTAACAATGCCCTTATTTGTTGTCTAGCCACTATGCAAACTGGCTTTGACAAGAGCCGCCGAGAATTTAGCTTGTCTTCTTTTTTCATATAAAAACATATTAGCCATTTTTAAAAATCTTTTTTCCAAAAGTCTCTTGTGGCTGGTACAGCTTACTTTTTCATAGCTTCTGAAGTAAAACACATTTTTTTTTAAATGCACAACTGTAGATTCTTCATTCTGTAACAAAGCCTCAAATGGACACATTCTTTTTAATGTTCTGTGATATACCTGAAAGGTGGACATACTGGCAAAAAACTTGAAAATCAAATTTTATTTGGTTGGAAATGGAAAAGGCAAAAGAACCAATTTGGCTTAAATCTGCATTCACAACACCTCTGTAGTTGCTAGTTTCAAGAAGCGATGGAATATTGGGGTGGAGGAGGGTGAGTGTGTGATTGGACCTTTTTGAAATTACAGAAATTTTCGAAACATTTTGTACTTAAAGGCTTTTTAAAGCTGTGTTCCATTCATACGAATTTAGATACATAATCGAAGTTTATAATAGCCCTCTGTGCAGTGGGTTGCTCCATAAAAAATCTGTACCAACAAGCATCTTTATGTGGGCTGTTAAATGAGTAACTCCCCATTCACAGACTTCATTCAGCATACCTGGGAAGTCTTGTTGCCCCTGCTGAAGGCCTGCCTCTTACATGGCATGCCTCGTGTTTTGTTTTGCAATCAGTCACTGTTACAGACTGTGTGTGTGTGTGTGTGTGTGTGTGTGTGTGTGTGCATTTATTTATTTGTTTTTCCTCTGGCTATTTCCTAGGTTTAAACTGCCTTGGTTCATTCAGATTATACATTGAGATCCTACTGTGTGCACACAATGTTTTGACCCTAAACCAGATTAGGTTGTAGGTGGCTTTGAAGGATAATGATTAATGTTCAGAAAGCCTCTGCATTTTCCTTAAATTAAATATAGCATGCTCTTTGTTTTGTGTACAGATAACCAAGGGTTTTGCGCAGTTGGGTTATCATGAAAGATATCATCTGTTTGACAATTTGATAATAGTTATTTGCTCTCATGGATGTACTATTCAAGAAACTTTGAAGTGACTGTTCTAAAAGGAGATGAAGAACTTTACAAGTAAATAATTTCACTTAATGTTTGAAGAAATCTGTGAGTAAAAGGCCTTAGGATGATCAAGTCAGCCTATGTGTGAGGGTTTCCAGATAATTGCTCTAGATTTGTTCAAACTCTTAATGATAGTGCCAAAATGAAAGGAGCAATGCAAACACGGTGGAAACTGAGAAATCGAAGTAGGTTCAGTAACACTCACCTCTTACTTTTTTTTTTTTTTAATTATCACCTGGTTTAGACTTAAAAATAACTTTGCAATTGTAGACTTCCAAGTTTACCCCAATGTTCTCAGTACTGTGGGCTATATGTGGTTGCACAGTGTGTGTTAGCAGTACCATCTTGAGATTTTTTAAATGACTTGTTATTACTGTGAAGTCACAAAAAAACGTGACTGCTGAAATATGCAAGAATTAGAGCAAGGTGATAGAATCTGGAGCATCTTATAAAAGCCTGACCTTACGCTTTCATTTATTGAACTCCCACACAATCTTTTCTTCTCACAAGTTTAATTGAGTTGCACTCAATACTTGGTTTTTGTGGATTAGGATAATTATGCCAGAATGACTTTAAAATCTCTTTACATGCACTGTTTAGCTTGGGCACTTCTTATAATCACTTGGAGAGGGATGGGAGTATCCTATCCAGAATTCCCAGGGTAGGGAGGTGGGGGAGAAGAGGAAGGTGAGTTTAAGGAAGCAGCCACCTTTGTTCCGCACATTCAGAGCTGCTAAGGTTGATCATGGAATTGAAAGCTTCATGACTGGAAGGAGCCGGGTAAATGTGAAACCGAGCAGGAGAATATGCGGTGAGAAGAACATGGGCCTTGAAACTGGACAAAACCTGGATTTGAATTCTGGGCATGAACCCTGGCACTGACGCTCTGAGCTGTATGACCTTGAGCGACTGAATTTGAGACTCAGTGTTTTAAAATGTGTTGTGGAGGATGGGAAGAAATTAACATGTCTTTGCTCAGCAACTGTCCGGTGCTGTAGTTACTCTTTTTTTTTTTTTTTGTCAGCTTATGATAAAGAATGACATCTATTCACCTTTGGTGTATAATTAAGGATAATGCATCACTCATTTTTATTGACTTTTCATTTTTTTAATCATTAGAATAATGACATGACATTTCACAGACCATGAAAACTCAGTTTAAAAACAATTTGGGGCATATTCTTCTCCTATGAAGAACAAGCTATTTTCTCAAGATATCTTTGATATTTGATGGTGCGCAATAGAAGCGATACGGCCGATGTCAAATCCGAATTGATTTTCCAAGAAGAGTGTCAAGCCATTGTGCGTTTGCACCTAGCTGAAATCTGAAATGATTTTCCTTCCTCTCGTTTGTATGACTCATTTTCACTGTGAAGGCAATTCATAAAAACAATGTGTAATCAAACCTGCCTATCAAGATAAACCATTCTTTAGCCCACTGATTTAAAATTTTGTGTTTTTTCTTTAAAGATTTTATTTATTTATTTGATAGAGATAACAAGGAAGCAGAGAGAGAGAGAAAGAGGGAAGCAGGCTCCCTGCTAAGGAGAGAGCCCCATGCGGGGCTCGATCCCAGGACCCTGAGATCATGACCTGAGCTGAAGGCAGAGGCTTAACCCACTGAGCCACCCAGGTGCCCCTGATTTGAAGTTTTTTAAACAAACAACAAACAAAAAAACCCAACCCTTTCATGACCAAACTACAAAGCATCCTTCAAACAGATTGTAAAATTAATAGAATTACCTAACTTGAAAATATTTAAAAAGCATTTCTAAACCGCTTCCCAACCTAGACCTATATGTTAGTTACAACAGGTTAGATTTAAGTATTTTCCTGATGTTTCCTGATAATTAATTGCACAGCCTCCTGGAATCTGATATTACAGTGTAGCTAAACAAATTCAATTGAAGATTAAGTGATGAGGTGGAAATGTAGCCTCACCTTGGTTTCAGACAACATTACCCTTTAAATAAGATATAGTAAACCGTTAGTCCTGAGTTTTTTCTTTTTTTAGTTATTACAACTGCTTCATATTTGTTTGTAGAATAAGACTGTACAACCTTTCCTCTCAGTCCTAAGTCATTAAATGAATGCTCTGTGAGATCCTAGAGATGATTTTGTTCCATAGTCACATCAGTTTATGAATTCAGTGTAGGAAAAACAGAAACAATTGCAAATTTAATCCTGGAGATCATGGTCACTAGCTTAGTGGAGTTATTTTTACTGACTTTATTGGACAGAGTATCTGCTTTCTGTGTGATTTCCCTACCCTATTTAATAAATACTTGGTGACACAGCAGTTTTATGACTTTGTGCCTGCAATTGCTTATTTTGAGAGCAGCAGGTTTCTTTAAAGAATATTTACTTGGGATTTTTTTTTCCCCCTCTTGCTGCTGCTACAAGTCAGAAACTTTCTAGACCAAATTAGAACTATTTTGATCAATATAACCTCATTTACACATTTAAAAAAATGTCCTGTTAGGTCTAGTCTATCACAAGGGAAATATTTTTTTCCTTTAACATACAAATGAGAGAGCTAGGTTAAATATAGCAGATAATCTTAATGCAGTGAACATGCTGAGGACCCATAAGTATGGCTATTTACCAATTTGAGTTCCCTAAATGAGGGCAGTGAGCATAGGAGCCTGTGGTTAGCTGGAATGAACGAGCAGAAACAGCAGTGACCTTTTGTATCAGGGGAAACACATCATTCTGCTTCTGGCTTTTCACAGCTTATGTGTTTGTGTTTTTAATGTATGACTGAACCTGAAAGTTCATCTCTAATCTTGATCCACAGGGAATGGCAGAAATCCTAACCAGCCAAATGATACAAATTTAAATTTCCTGTGGAGGAAAGGTCAGTAATGTTCTGTTTGTTCGCTGGGGACAGTCTCAGCACAGCAAGCAATCCTTCTGATTAAAATTCCCGTTGAGAGCTAGTGGTTTGTCTGACTGAAAAACTAAATAAGTCCTTAATCACCTAGATAAGATGACATCACTGGCACATCATAAACTGTCCAGCAGATGAAAAACCCCTCTCAAATATCAACTTCATTTCAAAATTGAAAAACAAAAACATAGGGCTACATTAAACAGCAGCTATTTATAGTTCTGTGATGTAAGACCTCCAGCTTCCTATAATTCCCATTGTTCTCTAAAAATAAAGACCCATTTAACTGAGGAGGACTGGCAAGTGATCTTGTGATGGATTTCAGTTATTGTTCAATGTGTAAGACCGGGCAGAGGACCACAACAGCATGTCAGTACTGCGGGGAGCCTCTGGGTTGATGGGGTGTGGGGGAGGGGCGGCGGCTCTCTTTGCCCCCAGTATACACCTGTTTGCACCCTGGTGCTGTTGAGGAAATAACACTCTTGTGGTTGGCTTCTGCTTTTCTAGCAGAAAACCTAGTCCTTTTATACGATGAGCACACAGCTGGCATATTTCGCTGCTAACAAGTGACTGACCTAGTGAATTAGGTCAGCAAGGAGAAGATTTCGTTCCCTTGCCCCATCCTTAAAGTTCTTGTTTTTTTTTTTTTTTCTTAAACCATGGGAGCTTTGTATCTGTATCACCTACATCTAACTAGGGCCTTCCTGTGCAGTCTCAAGACAGCCTTCATCCTGAATTTAAAATAACCTTGGATGCACCATTTTAAGTAGAGGCCAACAAAATGATGTTACACCCTTGTTAATGTTTCTAATACGAGATTCGACTTGACAGTCCCTTCTTTCAGTTTACTGCTTTTCTTTCTCAGTTGTGATGTGCGCTCTGGGGCCCGCCCTTTTTCTTTCTTGTAAGCCAGGAGAAAGTAATACAAAATAGAAGTTAAGAAAAGACATCCAGGGGCGCCTGGGTGGCTCAGTGGGTTAAAGCCTCTGCCTTTGACTCAGGTCATGATCCCAGGGTCCTGGGATCGAGCCCCGCATCGGGCTCCTTGCTCAGCAGGGAGCCTGCTTCCTCCTCTCTCTCTGCCTGCTTCTCTGCCTACTTGTGATCTCTGTCTGTCAAATAAATAAATAAATAAAATCTTAAAAAAAAAAGAGAGAGAGAGAGAGAGAGAAGACATCCATGCAGACGAGGGGCATTTCCAGGCTCATTTTGAAATCACATAAAGCAGTGTGTCTTTCCTGGCTCTGTGGTGTAAGCAGAGGTCCCAAGGAGAGCCAGGGACAGGGTCTGTTTTGGGCAAGGCCCTGGGAGTCCTTGCCTTAGGCTTCTAATCTTGTCAGGGCTGAAGTGCTGAAGGAGAATTCAGGGATTTCTCACAATCGGCAAACCCTGGCATTTTGTCTTTAATCTCTTTTTCAGTGTGAATTCTGTCAGCTGATCTGAGAAGGCTCCCAATTACAGTCTGAGTTGCTCTCCAGTGTCTAAAACTGCTCAGGAAAAGGGCTTTCTTTTCAGGAATGTGATGGCAACTGTGTTTTCTGAGCTTTTAGCTTTTCATATGAAATCATAGTAAATTGTGCATGAAGGTTAAACACTGAGGATGATGCAGCCTTATTAAATTGAATTTAGTGGCTGGTTAATTCTGATGATGCTGAAATATTGCTCATTGGGAAGTAGGCGCATCAGTGCCAGGAAAGTCCTTGGTGCATTTGGCGTGGAGCTGTGACATTTCGCTCTTAGGCTCGAGTGAAACATGAATAGAGCTGACAGGGCGACAAGGGCTAGGCACTTGAGTGGTCTCACTTCTAATGCATTTGAGTAGTTCTCTGTGTGCCTAATTATAATTGAGAACTTTCTAGATTTTTCTATTTGGTAAATACATGCTATTTACTCAATTTATTTTTTTATTTTCAAGATTTTATTAATTTATTTGGAGAGAGAGAACACAAGCAGGTGGAGAGGCAGAAGGAAAGGGAGAAGCAGGCTCCCCCCTGAGCAGAGAGTGCGACGCTCGAGGCTCAATCCCAGGATCCTGGGATCATGACCTGAGCCAAAGGCAGACGCTTAACTGACTGAGCCACCCAGGCACCCCTATTTACTCAATTTAAAAGGCTTACTGCTCGGATAAGTAAGTCTGAGATATATTTTTAAATTATCTAAGTCACACATTCTCTGTTATCAGAACCAGCTCTATTTTGTGTGTGCAAGTGCATCTAATACCAAAGAAGCTGAAATATTTGACCAACGCTTAGTAGGTTTTCAAAAGCAAAATATTTTCAAATGTTTATCCGTGTTTTAAGTGGACACCTGTTGTAGGAAGCAATGGACACGAGGAGGCAAGTTCACAGACCGAAAACTTGATAAAAGTATTTTTGTGGACAAAGAAAATGATAATAAAAAATGGGGGGGGAGCCCTTGATACATTCTTGCTGAGCCCAGTGTATAATTCACACCACTAAGTGCTGACAGGGCTAGTGAACCGTAAGAAGGTGGATAGGGCTTTTTCTCATTATTTGTATAGAATTCTCTGCAGATGGTTGTGTCTTATGTGAAAATTTGAATTTTAACCCCAATTCCACAGTATCCACTTTGAAGTCCTTGATACTGTGAAATTCTTCTGGTTTAGTACTGAGTGGGCTTTCATCAGTGAGTCTTCACATTTTGGAGAGAGAGAGAGAGAGAAGTCCAAACTGCTTTATCGGCTTGGTGGCCCTAAGTGCTTTGCTGATTCCACAGAAGGTTGTGTGACAGACCACGTCATATGGTCTCCGCCTCAAACACTACTCAGGAAGCATAGGGGTCACACAAGGACGTCAGGAATCTGCACCACTGGGTTATTTGCCAGAAGGCTCCAGGTGGGATTGACGTATTTAGTTTTCATTTAGAAATATATCCACTTGTGAAGTATCAGATACCAACACAAATAAGCAAAATAATAATAATCTAGACCTGTCTTAAGTGATTTGTAAGATATGTCCTCTTTTTCTATTGTGCTTTGTGACTCCCTGCAACTTCTTCTGAGTCTAGAAAATCACATTTCTCATACCTAGCAATATGAATTGAATATAGTTGACCAAATTTACTATATATATAGGGGTACTAAAATTTCAAATGTTTAAAAGCTCATTTAAACATTTTTACTGGGGTATTATTTTAAAAGCATTGACTTTTTTAACCAGGGACGCCTTTTCCTGCCACCTTATCTAAAATTGCAAAACCACTTGTAACTGTCTCGATAGACTTTTTTTTTTTTTGCTTTATTATTCCTCTTGGCTTTTATGACTAACATACTGAATATCTTACTTATCCTGTTTATTTTCAGTTTCTCTCCATCAGAATGTAAACTCCTTGAAGGCAAAGATTTTGTTTTGCTCACTGCTGTCTGTCCATTGCCTAAAACGTTGCCTGACACAGAGTTGGCACCAAATGAGTATTGGTTAAAAGAATAAATAAATTTTAGGAGACACAGGATTCATTTATTCATATCAGACATTTATTAAGCAGGCACCGTGTGCCTCTGCCTCATATGAGTAAGTACCCATCTTGGTTTGTGAGTTTGTTTATTTATTTATTCATTTGTTTATTTTTGTCTGTGAGTATATTTATTCAGTTAATGAATGTTAAATTCATTCACAGTTTTATTAAATGTACAGTTCCAAGCACTCTTGTGCCTGAAGAGGTCTGTGATTTTCAGTATTGGTGTTCAACAGGGCCCTACTGACTTGTAGGAATTAATATGGGCATTAAAAAGACTTCTACAGGTGTAGTTTATTTACTTACTTATTTTTTAAAAAGATTTTATTTATTCATTTGACAGGCAGAGATGACAAGTAGGCAGAGAGGCAGGCAGAGAGAGAGGGGGAAGCAGGCTCCCCACTGAGCAGAGAGCCCGATGCAGGGCTCGATCCCAGGACCCTGATATTATGACCTGAACCGAAGGCAGAGGCTTTAACCCACTGAGCCACCCAGGCGCCCCTACAGGTATAGTTTAAATGCTAAATGTAATTGCGTGAATCACTCCAAGTGAATCATGTACATTTAGAGGATGGGAAGGAACCAAAGAAAAGAGAAATCTTCAAATCCTACAAATCGTGCCTGGCCAAGGTAGACCATGCCTTCTGTCACTTGACAGTTTTGCCAGGGCGTCAAAGCATTGGAATCATGTGCCTGGGTCTGAAAGCTGGCTCCACGACTCACTGGGTGACCTTGGGCACGTCCCTTAGCCTTTTTGTGTCTCAGTGATCGAATCTGAAAAGCTGAGTTGGGTGAGGAGGAAAGGAGGTCATACATGTACTGGGCTTAGGACAGCGCACAGAGTAGGTGCTCACTGGTGTCCATGTTGGTGTGGCTCTATCTAGCTCAGAACACTTTCTCTGTTTAGCCTGTTTTTGCCTTTCTTTTTGTGTTTGGAAATCATGTCTAGAAAATTTCTCTCACAGGGGAGAGCGAGTGGCAAACTGAATAGAAATATATACAATGTGCTAGCACTGCTTTTCAGATACTCTGTATTTTCTTGCATTTAAAAAAAATTAAGTACTGTGAGATTCATGCTCTAATATTTTTGCTTTATTGGAGAAAGGAGAAGCAGTGATTATTAAATGTTGTCTCATGATCTTAGTTAGCCCAGTGTTGCTTTCCCTCTCTAGGGAAGCCAGAGATCAGGTACCTTGTATACACTATGTCCCAGAAATGAAAACCAAGGGGTAATAGTTTGTGAATTTAAGAAGAGTTTAGGGGGACAGTTTTCAAGTGCATTGAACCATGGGGACTTGTGCATCTGGCCTGGTGCTACTGGGGGATAGATGGTAGGACAAACAGCCAAGTTGCAGTGGGATCTCCCTCTTCCTGGTGATGGGATTTTTTAAATCAGTTCCCTGAGTTTTTAGAGAAGCAGAAAAGAGTGAAGGGGGAGGGCGGTAGGGACAGAGACCTTGGTTTAAATCACAATGCTTACTGGGGCGCCTGGGTGGCTCAGTGGGTTAAGCCGCTGCCTTCGCCTTGTGTCATGATCTCAGGGTCTTGGGATCGAGTCCCACGTCGGGCTCTCTGCTCAGCGGGGAGCCTGCTTCTTTCTCTCTCTCTGCCTGCCTCTCTGCCTACTTGTGATCTCTCTGTCAAATAAATAAATAAAATAAAATAAATCACAATGCTTATTAATTAACTATAGACTTTGGGCCGGATTGCTGACTCTCTCTTGAAGTCTTGCTTTTCTTATCTGTATATTGGCCACAGAAGATTCTCTTTCATGCTGCTGCTAACGTAAGACACACGTTAAATCACTTTGCACTGGTTCATGAAAGATACCCGGGACTTTGTTGCTGTGATAATGATGGGTAACAACAGGGTCTACCTTAAAGATTTAGGGACTAAATGGGATCTATTTAACACCAAGCACATAGTATATGTTTTTAAATTGTTCTTCCTTCCTTCCTTCATGGCTTTCCCGGGAATGGGTGCCATTCTCCTGCTTCCCCAGAGGGCCCTCTGTACCTTCTGCTCCTCCTTCTCTCGTCTCCAGGAGCATCTCCCCACTCAGACTCCATGAGTGTTGCTCCCTCCCTCACACAGCGTATCTGCCCACATCTCTTGCTTTGTACTCGGGAAACGCAAGAGTCAGAGGAGGATGGCAAAACGGGCCCCATAGCGAACGCCACACATTTCATCTTTTTGAGCTCTTCCGCTGAAAACATACCCACCTACACCCCTCTCTTCTTCTCAACCATGATTCTAGATACTCGGTACTTAAAATCACAGAATTCTAACACTAAATGGTGTTTTGTCCCGAGGCAGAAAACCGAGGGCCTGCAGGCCAGTGCAGCCCAGAGACATTTTCTTTCACTGCTTACAGTTGGCTTAGGTGGGTGTTTTAACAATTTTGAATTCGTTGATAATATTTTTAAAAGTCTGACACTTCAGGGGCGCCTGGGTGGCTGAGTGGGTTAAAGCCTCTGCCTTCAGCTCAGGTCATGATCCCAGGGTCCTGGGATTGAGCCCTGCATTGGGCTCTCTGCTCAGCGGGGAGCCTGTTTCCTCCTCTCTGTCTCTCTCTGCCTGCCTCTCTGCCTACTTGTGATCTTTCTCTCTCTGTCAAATAAATAATAAATTTTAAAAAAAATCTTAAAAAAAAAAAAGTCTGACACTTCAAAAACAGACTCATAAATGTTACTGGCTACTCTGGCCAAGTGTGACATTTGGACAACCCTCAGCCCGAATCACTAAAGGCTACGCCGGGCTGGAGTGGAGCGGCAGCTGTCCCCTTCCTTAGTGTCCCCTGTGCACACCCAGTCCCTCACTACTGTCTTCCTTCCTTTATTTATTTATTCATTTATTTTGGCCTTCCTATATTTATACCTGTATGGATGCTGTCCATGCAAAAAATCCAGTTCTTTCCATTTACCGATGTGGCACCTGAAGCCCACTGGGGCTGAACGCCGCTGCTTATAGATCCTAAAGTGAGTTAGTAAAATGGGTGAACATGAGAATTCTAGTTTTTAGATTCTTTGACTCCTACTCTTCTTATCTCCTTAGCTGAAATTCATGGAAGGTCATTATTTGGCTGAGGACAGGTCTTGAGCTTTTCCTTTTTTTCTTTTTTCTTTTTTTTTATGACGAATTTTCAAACATCTTGGCTCATTATCTTTCCTGGTTAGAGCCTGAGCAAGTCTAAATGAATTCACGAGTTCCATTTTGTTCTTTGGTCTTATTTCTTTCCTTTGTTAGGGTTTGCAGCCTCAGGCCAGCCCCCCCGTACCCATTCCCAAGCTATAAGGCACTGAGTCTGCTTGCAGACAGTGTTTAGAATATAAGGTGACTTCTTTCAACACCATCCATCCAGAAATGGCAAACTCTGATTCCTGCCCCTCAGAGCCAGGCGGTTAACTCGTGGATGTGACAGGCTGGGGACACCTGAAGAAAGAGCACACAGCCATTCCTCAGGTGTCAGCGGCTGTGAGGGAATCCTGGGCCCATCACATCTTTTTATGCTTTTCTTTGGAAGGGGAAGCCTCAAATGAAGATTTTATATGAAATCTCAGGCTTTAAACTTGGCTATTAATTCACATATGTAAATGAAACGGTTCTGTCTAAAAAGAACAAAGGCTCAAATTTGTGAGCCCTACTAAGGAGAAATCTGGATTTAAAAAAAAAAAAAAGTAGTCTGGGTTTAAAAAAAAAAAAAAAAAAATGGGGGGAACAAAAATGCCCAGAACGGCAAAGGGAGATTGACACAGTGCAGAAGCTATGGTTTTAGACAGACTCGGGGTTTGAATCTCAGTTCTACCACTAGTCCTGTGTGATGCTGGTCAGATGACTCATCTCTGATCTTCAAAACCCTCTTGTGAAAAACATAAGGACCAAAGGAAGAATGTAAGTACAATGCCTCTCACACAACAGGTACGGAGTTGAACTCAGCTCTTTTCTTCCGTTGTTGATACCATCGTGGTTTTTGTAGGATAGTGCATTTGAATTTAAAGTCATGTACTTACTTTGTTGTTCTTTTTCCCCCCATCTCAGAGTACCACGAGTGTGGTGGATTGAAGACTGACTGTTCCCTCATGCTCACTCTCTTAGATGGAGGACCAAAAGTGATCCTCTAGGCAGAGATAGGCTGTATGAAATGTTACCTGGTACAATGAAAAGACATTGAAAACAAGTTCCTATTTATGGCATTAAAACTGGAATCAGCAATTAAAATACATTCAAATATGGCATTATAAGGTAACGATTCACTGAGAGGAAATATGCTATATTCCCAAGTAGCATTTCCATTAAAAAAAAACACATAGATATCAGAACAATCCAGAAAGTCTGGAAAATTCAGATGTTCAACTTTATTTTTAGACATCATTTCAGTTTTCATGGGGAAAAAGACATATTTTATAGCTTTTTTCTTTACTTTTTAGGGGGGAAAATCAAGATATTTCCTACTGGATTTGGATGAACTTCGAGAGAATTCGAAGTGCCTTTTTGAATAATGAAAGCTTTTAGACTGAAGAAATGCCCACCTTCTCCCTTAATATCACCAATGGGAGCTGGGGCGGAGTGAGGTTAAATAACTACAGACAGAATTTGGGGATTTAGAGCCTCTACGAATTGATTCTGTTATCATCCAGTTAGAAATTGTTTGATTTGTAACCATTTTTCAGCTAGGGGTGGAAACAAGAAAAGCCACAAAGAAAAGAATGGAGCCAGGGGTCACCAGACCAACCATATCCCCTACTGAGATGGCGCCAGAGACAGGGAATCCCGTCTCTATCCACTTGCCTGGTTTACATGTGCCTCTCTCTCCCTCTCATGCATTCTCTCTCTATCTCACTGTCATCTGATGTTATTGAATGCCTTTCCATTTTTTTGCCCTTAGCAAAGGATGAGTGATTATAGATACATCCTTAATTTTTTTTTTTTTTTTTTTTTGGTGCCCGGTGTATGTATGGCAAGTCTTAATTTCCCTAGGCATATCTTAGTTTAGAGGAAATGTTCCCATGGCAAAGATAAAAAGTATTCGATAAAAATCTTTTTATATATTTTCCTATAATTTCTCTTGTAGCTTAGAAGTGGTCTGAGTTGTATGATGCAGCCGTTGCTAGGGAAACTTGCTTTTTAGTGAGCAGCAATTTTCCAAAGCAGATGCATTTCCTCTCTTACTAATGAGTGTGTAAATGGTACCTCTATTGCTTTTTGCCTCCATATTTTGGAAACAACTTGAACTATTTGCTTAGGACAGCAGACATCTGCTTTATAAAATTGAAGCAGATAGACTCCTAGAATGTCTTATTTATATGCAACTTGTGCTGCATATTTCAAAAGCACATTTGCTGTTCGGCACTTTCTTGTTAGAAGACATTTTACACCTGTTAATGGCAGAAATAATTGCTTAGATTAAAAAAAAAATAGTCCTCTCTAAAAGGTTTAACTATGTTTGGTTGCATTGTGCATCTCATTCGCACCAAGCCAATGGGAGAGAGAGGAACTTTCCTGATTTGGGCTGGGCAGCCGGCTGGAAGTCCTGCTACATAATAGCAAACGGAATATTGTTATGCAAAGTTGAGTGGGAGCAAGGCTATTTCAGAGGCAATAACATTTCCTTCCAGTTCACTGATCCACTAATTTCTATTCACTTTAAACTGCTCTTGTATTTTTCAAAGAAAAAAAAAAAGCTATTTTCTACCATTTGCACTGTTCTAATCTTTGGCTTTGAACAGAATCTGCCTGGATAATAAGGAGGAATGGTCACCCTCCTGCTTTTACAGACAGCTGGTAATGGGTCCAAACACATGCAAATAAGGAGTAGAGCTATTTCCATAAAAGGTGGAGCCGCATGCCCTCTAATTATGCTCTCTGGTTTTAGACAGAGGAGAAAGATGGATTTAAGGAGTTAGGAAAGGGAAAAGGCCAGAAAAGGAGGGCAGCAGCTTGGGTAACATAAAAGATTATCTGAGCAAAAGACAATGTACTCACAGTTTTTTAAGTATCTCCCTCCCTGAAACAGTCCTCGAAAAGTTTCTAAATTTGGTGGCTTTTTATAGTACCGCTGAAATGAAAGTCTATTATTCTGCTTATTAGTTTAAATTTATAAGAGTGGCCCTCTGATGTGATTATACAATATCATACGTATCTTTTTTCATTTTGTGAAATCATTTACTCATTTTTTTTTTCTTGGAAGTTTTGTACTTCTTAACGATCTTCCTTAAAGGGATTAAAACTGCATTAGCATTGGGTATATTATGGGAATGGTTTTATGGTTTTAGATCTCAGTTTATTCCACTTGAAGCTTTTTAAAAAAATAAATAATATACTTTACTAATATACAGTTTCAAGCTGACTTGGCATTCTGGTTGTAGCATGTATAAGGGAGAATAGAGAGGAATTAGTATTTTTCTAATATATCTCATACAAGATTATCAAGAGGATTCTAATGTACCCAGAATGAGAGCCAGATTTTCCAACAAGTTACTTTGAATAGAGACTTTCTCTGTGGGTGTGATGAGGTTATTGCTCCTTTCCCATTCCTGTATTGGGAATGTAAATTACCTTGTTTCTAGGGAATTTTGAGAATTTTTCTTCCTGAGTTAGATATCAGAATAATGCTTCTATTCTTGATAGTATTTTTCTTTTTTTAAACTACACTCTAGAATTCATTTGAATTTCATGAGTTTTTCTGTTAATATTTCTGCCGGTCGTGGACAGTTTCTCAATCTTTCCTTTTTTTTTTTTTTTCTTTTTTTAATTTAACCCCCATGCTTTCCGAGACATTGATGGCCTTGAGGAGTACTGGACACTTATCCTGTAGAATGTCTCAGATCTGGATTTGTCTGATTTTCTCCACCGCCCACCCACCCCAGCCCTGAGTTAGGCTAGCTAGGGTTACCATATTAGGGTGGTCCCTTGCTACTCTAACAAAGTACCATGGATTGGTTTGTCTGTTTGTTTGTTTTAAAGATTTTATTTATTTGTTTGACAGAGAAAGAGAGACCACATGCAGGGGGAGCTACAGGCAGAGGGAGAGGGAGTACCCCTGCGGAGCAAGGAGCCCGACGTGGGACTTGATCCCAGGGTCCTGGGATCGTGATCTGAGCCAAAGGCAGATGTTTAACCAACTGAGACACCCAGGCACCCATGATTTGGTTGTTTAAACAACAGACATTTATTTCTCATAGTTCTAGATAGTTCCAGAGGCTAAGTCCAAGATCAAGGAGCTAACAGATTTGGATACTATGGGAGCTCTCTTCCTGACTTGCAGCCAGCCACATCACTATCTTCCCACATGGGGAGATAAGGGGGAACAAAGGACAAAGAGGGGGAAGGAAAGGAGTGAGGTAGGATGGAAGGGGTTGGGGGAGACAAAAAAGGAGAGAGAGAGAGAGAGAGAGGGGTAGAGAGAGTGCTAGTGAGAGTTCTAGCCTCTGCTTCTCACAAGGACATTAATCCCATCAGGAGGGTCCCATCCATCTGAAGCTAATTAACTTCCAAAGGCCCCACCTACAAATACTATTCCTTTGAGGGTTAGGACTTAATCACATGAGTTTGTGGGGGACACATTGAGTTGATAATGGCCTTAATCCACTATGACTGGTGTCCTCATAAGAAGAGGAAATTAGAACATAGGGAAACATAGACTAGACACAACCATGTGAAGATACAAGGAGAAACTGGCCATCTGCCAACCAAGGAGTGAGACCTCAGAAAAAAATCAAACCTACCAACTAATACCACGGTTTTACTGAGGAAGTCACATTTAAGTCGGGAGCTCAGCAAGCCAGAAGGCCAGGGTGCTGAGGACAAGGGCAGAATGTCTAAGATGAGGCTGGGGAAAGAGACAAGCACATGGCAAAAAACAGGGATCTTGCTTCTTTCAGTTGGTATACTGGTTCATGTGGCATTACGGATTCTCTTAGAACAGTTGAATTTCAAACTGTGCTCCCGGAATCCTAGGTGTCCTTGGGGTGCACGATTGCCAGCCAGGGCCTGGCTCTGGGAAGGTGAACTTACCTCAGCTGGAAAGATTTGCTTTTATCATGCAAGCTTCTCTTAAAAGTCTTACTTACAGGAAAGGTTTTACCCAGAAAAGGTTTGAGAACTATTGTTCTACATGACTTTTATGTTCTGCAACTTGATACCTGCTTATCTGTTATGCGGGTATGTTTTATTTAACCAATTCTCCCATAGCCACATATTAGGATTATCTTTAAAGTTTCACTAATAAAAACTGATGAGCTTCTCTATTCAGACTTTTGTTTGCATGTAATGACTTTGTGCAACGTTCTTTCCTTGGAATTCTATCCACACACAACTGACTGCATTTTTAGGAATAGAATTGTTGGTCAAAGGGTATGTCAGTTATAAAGCTGCATAATAAATGACCCCCAAACTTAGAGGCATAAAAACAAAAATAAAGCTTTATGTTGGGTCAGGGATTCAGGAGTGGCTAGCAGGGTCTTTCCTGGGGTTGCAGTCAGATGTTGGCTGGGCTGTTGTCATTTGAAGGCTCGACCAAAGATGAAGGATCCACTCCATGTGGCTCTACGTGTGGCTGTTAAGTGGTGCCAGCTGTAGGTGGGAAAACACCATTCATTCTTCTTCCCATGGGCCTCTCCACAGGGCCGCTTGAGTGTCCTCACACATGATAGCCGATTTCCCCAGAAGAGAACATTCCAGAAAGCAAGACTGAGGTTGCATTGCCTTCAATGACCTCACAAAGGAAATCACACACTGTTCCTACTACCATTTTCTATTGGTCACTGCACTGAGCAGAATAATGATGATCCCTCAAAGATGTCCTAAAACAGTGGAACTTGGAACTATGTTATCTTTTATGGCAAAGGGGAATTTACAGGTGTTGTTAAGTTAGGATTTTGAGATGGGTCGAGTGTCCTGGTTCTATCCAGGTGGATCCAATGTAATCACAGGGTTATTATAAGTAAAATAAGGAGGCAGGAGTGTTAGAGTCAGAGATGTGACTGTAGGCACAGGTGTGTCGAATGGTGTGATCGCTGGCTAGAGGCCACGAGCCAAGGAAGCTGGAAAAGGCAGGGAAACAGATCCTCCCTTAGCGACTCCAGAGAACACACACCCTGTCGACACCTTGCTATTAGCAGTTGTGACCCATTTTGAACTTCTTGCCTCCAGAACGTGAAAACACTAAATCTGTTGTCGTAGCTACATTTGCAGCAATTTGTTACAGCAGAAATAGGACGCTACTGCGGTCGCCCAGGCACGATTCACTGTGGGAGGGAACTCCAGGAAGGAGTGAATTCCAGGAGCCATCTTGGATGCCACAAAGGATATGTCGGCTTTTCAGGTATTGATAACTCTATTGTCACACTGCTCCCTAGAAAGATTTTATGAATCTCTACAATCAGAAGTTTGGGGGAAATACAGAGTTCACTGAGATCAGAGAAGGTGTCTTTCTTTTTTTTTTTTTTTTTTTTTTTTAGGATTTTATTTATTTATCAGAGAGAGAGAGGGGGAGAGAGCGAGCACAGGCAGACAGAATGGCAGGCAGAGGCAGAGGGAGAAGCAGGCTCCCTGCTGAGCAAGGAGCCCGATGTGGGACTCGATCCCAGGACACTGGGATCATGACCTGAGCCGAAGGCAGCTGCTTAACCAACTGAGCCACCCAGGCGTCCCGAGAAGGTGTCTTTCAAATGAGCAATCTTTCCAGGTCCTTCATCCTCCGGTGGAGGAGAATACAAAGGGGAAGTAGGCTCTTTAACTGCCCAAGTTTCTTTCCTTCTGACCTACTGGGAGAATAGGTAGCAAATAGGAGGACCACAGCCAGAGGCCCTCCTCCTATCTTCATGTTTCTTGAGACCATTTTCTTTTCCCGCCACAGTTTATTCTGACCTCCTTCAGTAAGAGTAGATTCCTACTTGCAACTCCATAAACGCAGTTCTTGGTTAGGAGAAAATAGACTCTAAAGCCAAGAGATTTCTAAATATTAGATGAATTTTTTTGTTACCTTGAAGTGTTATTCTGAGATTTGTCTCTCAACCGGGTGAACCTTTTCACACTGTTCCAAAAAGAGGAACTTGAAATAACGACTCATGTGTGTTTAAGAGAAAACAAGTGGTCTCCATAGCAGCTAAGGTGAGCTTATTCTTTGCAGAAGGCAAATTCTCTGTTGGGGAAAAATTTTAAAAGCTTATCTCCGGCTCCCTGTTGATGAGGCCTAATATCTGAATGTGCTTTCATAGCGCTGATATTATATTACAGTCCTGGGCCGCAGTGAGTGAGGAAAGACTTATTTTTCCCGAAGAGTATCTGCTGCCCAGAAGAGAAACACCGAGCAGGGTTCTTTCTCATTTCGGAAGTTATTATTGTTTTTCCTAGAAGATATGAAATGCTTTACAATGAGTTAAACTGAGAAAGGGAATATGCCAGTAATCAGACGCTATTTCCAGCGAGGAAGTCCGGGTCCTCCATATGCCCCCTCAGGTTTTCCCCACAGAACTCACACAATTCCTCAGAGGGAATTTAGAGGCCACTTAGTTCCCCTCATGCTTTAAATGAGGGATCTGAAGGCTAGAGGCTTGATCTGCCCTAAAAACTCAGGATGTGTGGTTACTAGGCCAAGGACTCGACTGAAAAGAATATATTTTATTTACCATGCAAGTGGTTTTCTCTTCACTTCCTATCTTTTCCCCCTTCCCTTATAATCAGCTAGGAACTTTCAGTTGAAAAGTCTCAAAAATTCTAACCCCAGCTTGTCTAAGCCAAGGATATTCACTGCGTAATGTAACTTACAAATCCCCAGGTAGGTTTGATTCCCATGACATTTGACTCAAGCGGTTTCTTTCTCTAGGCTCTGACTTCTCTTCCAGTCCCTTGGTTCTCCATCCTCTGCGTCAGAGCCGTTTACAAATACAGTCCGTCCTTGCAGTGATAGGAGCCTCTCCTTCTCCAGGTTCATGTCCGGTAGGAGAACGAGCTTGCCTCTCCCCTGGCTGCCCGCCAAGTTTCCCAGCATCCCATTGTTTTTGACGGGGTCCTGTGCTCCTCATTCAACCAGCGTGGTTGGCCATGAGGCTGCATCACTCTGCTTTGTCAGGCCTGATCCGTGTGCCATAACCCTAGAGCCAGGGGTAGAGCCAACACTTCTTGAATCACAGGGACTGAGAGTGCAGGGAACTTCTGGGTATTGTGACAAAAAGAAGGGGAATGGATGCTCTCTGGCCCCCAAGTTGCAAGTGGTTTTCTGTATTTACTTTTAAAATGTCTTCCTTTCTATTTAATTTATTGAGCACCTCCTACATACTAGGAATGTAATCAGGATAAAACAGACAAAGTCTCCGACACATGGAGTTTGTAATCTGAGGGAAGGAGTACAAGTAATTATTAAAATGAATATCCCCACAAACAGGTGAAGTAAAAAAAAACATTAATGGTTAGTGCTTGTGTATTAGAGAGACATCCTGTAAATACAGATAGCATGATGTGATGGCTGGGCTATTTTCTTCAAAGTTGTCTGCGTTTGTGGAGGAGGGGTTGGGGGTGTGGATGAACTAAAATTGGGTGGATAATTGATGAAGCTAGTTGATGGGTGTGTGGGGTTCCATATACTGTTCTGCTTCTGTGTATGTTTGAAATGTTCTATAATAAAAAGTTTAACAAAACAGTCCTACAGAAAAATATGCTGTTGGGTAGTGACATGGAGGAGAAAATAAGTATGGTAAAGTGATATTTATATATATAATATATTCTGCAATATATTATATATATGATGCATCAAGTTTCAATGGTCGGGGAAGAGTTTCCAAGGAGGTGATGTATTTGTTATAATCTGAAAAAGGACTAGTAAGGAGACATTAGGAGGACCACACATAACACTACTCTCCTCCTGCTTGAGTTTGGAAACAATTGAGACGAAGACAAAGGAGTCAGACAGATGGAGATCAAAATATCAACTTTATTATAATATAATTTAGAACAGAGCTTATACATATAGTCAGATAAGCTTGCTAATACTTCTCTGAATTGAATTTATGCTTTAAAACTGCACGCAAGATCACAGACTAGAATACACCCTTATGGAAGCTGGAATAGAGAGTAGGATAAGAACCTGACCGGGGGGGCGCCTGGGTGGCTCAGTGGGTTAAAGCCTCTGCCTTCAGCTCAGGTCATGATCCCAGGGTCCTGGGATCAAGCCCCACATCGGGCTCTCTGCTCAGCGGGGAGCCTGCTTCCTTCTCTCTCTCTCTGCCTGCCTCTCTGCCTACTTGTGATCTCTGTCTGTCAAATAAAAAAAAAAAGAACCTGACCAGGGTTAATCAGTCCCTTCCTGCAAACACCCCAGTCAAGTGCAGCTCCCTGTCCTAGGATGGAGTGAGTCAGAGTGGGAAGGACAAAAGACCATTTAAGTGTCACTGTGGGAATTCCTCATGAATGGGTCCAGGAGGAGTGAGAGTACAATGTTCTTTTCTAATCAAGTAGAACAAGGAGTAGAAACGTGGTTAAGGGGGGTGAGGTGGGTGGAGAATAGAGAAGTGTTTCTGGGTAAATAATACAGTACGTGCAAAGGCCCTGTCTACTGCCGTGAACAAGGCACTGTGCCTTGTGTTGGGGGTACATAGGGATGAGCCAGATTTGGTCTCCACCCTCAAGTTGTCTGTGGTTTATATGAGAGACAAACCCAACAAGATTCAAACCCAATGAACAGGGTACACTTTTTTTTTTTTTTTGAAAGATTTTATTTATTCATTTGACACAGAGAGATCACAAGTAGGCAGAGAGGCAGGCAGAGAGAGAGAGAGGAGGAAGCAGGCTTCCCGCGGAGCAGAGAACCCGATGCGGGACTCGATCCCAGGACCCCGAGATCATGACCTGAGCCGAAGGCAGCGGCTCAACCCACTGAGCCACCCAGGCGCCCAAACAGGGTACACTTTAATACTAATAAAGAAGAGTATGTGTAATAGAGGTTAACATCATAGAGAAAGTGAAGATGAATTCTGAGCATGTACTAGTGGGAGGAGAGGGAGAAAGAGGGGAGAGTAAAAGAGGAAGATTAGGAAAGGCTTCCTGGAGAAGCAAGTATTTAAGTGGTCCTTAGGAGTGGGTAGAATTCCCATACGGGGACGGGCAGGGAAGGACGCTCCAGGCAGAGAGAACTGCACGAGGCCTCTTCTGGCCTATTTTTGCCCACTGTTCCACCTGTATAATTGTCTCCACATTGTTACAGCTTTTGAGGGAGGGGAGGCCCCTCCGATCACCTCCCCCAGGTTCCAGGAAGCCTCAGAGCCCAGATCCCACATTCAGCACTATTGCCCTCTTTCTCCCACGGTCCCACACAAAGTGATCCTACCCTCAGACTTTCTGAGGCTTCTACTTGTACGGCTCGTGTGGGTGGACGGCTATCAGCAAGCCAGGATGCACGCCCACAATGAAGCTGGTTTTATTAGTGGCTTGAGGTCAAGATTGCAGAGAATCAGAGTTTGTCTCTGCAGAAGGGAATACTCTTGAGGGAGTGGCAGAGGACTTTTCATTGTATGCTGTGGTTGTCATCCTGTTCTGTTCCACCTACTTTCTAAAGCTTTTAAAGAAACAAGCTTGAGAGGGGGCCTCTTTAAGAAGTAGGGGGAGTCATGGGAGAGAAAGTTTCCCTCCCCGGAGCGCATGTGACAGGTCTTTCTCTGATGTCTTTCGCATAAATAGTGGGATTCCCACGTAAGGTGGTTATTCTTAAATAAAACAATAGATTGAAAGCATGTCTGTTTTCAAAGATTCACCCAAGAGCTATCCTCTGTTTTTAATACTTGAAGGTGTTTTTCCTACCCTAAAATAATTTCTATATGGCCAAAGTGCAGGGGAGTCCTTGCTGCACTGAATATTTTCAAATCTTTTGGCATTTACAGTTCACAGCAGGTGGTGTTAAGGGGTACGTACCTACCAGGGAAAAGAAGAGGCACGCTTTCTTTCAGAATGTCTAAAGGGTTAATTGACAGGCTGTTGTTGATCATAGGAGAGAGCTTAGAACAGGTCATCTGTGACAACCCCTGAGGATCATAGCTACTCCAAAAATTGTAAGAAGGTGCCATTCCTTCAGGTGGAGGCTGTTCCAGGCCAGCCCGCTACAGCTGGGTGTGCAGATCACCCGCTGGGTTTCAGTGCCTTCTTTGTTCTCTGGCTCAGGGCTTTTCTTCATTGATTCGCCAACACACCTGGGGCTATGTTCACCAACAGGCTCAAGAGTGATTAGCTATTCTGGTATGAGTCACTGAGTTTCCTTATTTTTGCCAAAATTACATCCTTTTAACCTTGAGGGTTGTGATGGTGGGTTTTATGTGTCCACTTGACTGGCCTGAGGGTTGCCCAGAGAGCTGGTGAAACATTATTTCTAGGTGTGTCTGTGGGGGTGTTTCTGGATGAGAATAACTTTTGACACAGTAGACTAAGTAGTTTGTCTTCCCCAGTGTGGGTGGGCATCCTCTGATACCTTCAGGGCCTGATTATAGAAGGAGAAAATAGAGGAGGGGAGAATTCTCTGTCTGGCTAATTGTGCTGGAACATTGGTCTTCTGCTCTCAGACTGGGATGTACGCCATTGGTCCTTCTGGTTCTCAGGCCTTCTGACTTTGGACAGGAGCTCTCCCAGGGCTCTCGGGACTCCAGCTTGTAGACAGCAGATTGAGGGACTCCTCAGCCTCCATAATCCTGTGAGTCATTTCCTTATAATAAATCTCTTTATATATATATATACCTCTTGTTTCTGTTTCTCTAGAGAACCTTAACATAAGAATCAATAATGGTATAAAATTGTTTGATTTTTCACAAATATATCATGGAGTTTTCTTTTTCCGGGCCAAAGGATGTTCATTCTCCATTCAAAGCACTTTATTCTTCTGATCTTCCATACTTCTCTCTTCATACCACAGTACTGCCCATCTTCCCATTCTTTTTGTTTCTGACTGCACTTTTACAATATATCTCAGAACTCCTAAATCTCTTCAGTTATTCAAGTTCATTCATATCCATCCTGGTAGGGATGTTCTACCCTGGGGAAGGTCAAGGAGTTGACGTTTTTATTTGGTCACTGTAGACATGAGTCCTATCTCTACAAGTGTTGGCTTAAGAGTTCCTGCACATTTTAAGTTAAGAAATTTTGAGGCTATTAAAGAATACAGATGCATAAAAACTTTATTTATATACTTGATGTACTCATCCATATACCGAGTGCCAGGTCTTGAGCTACATGCTGTGGAGAAAACAGAGCAGATTACAATGATGACCACATCATCAAGGTTCTTACAGTTTAATGACACCGTAGACAAAAATAAACATCTTATGATACAAGATACAGCGGATCTAGTAGGCAAGCTCCAAGTGCTGCAGCAGTTCAGATAAAGGGTAGGAGCTGGGAAAGCTTGATGGATGTGACTTTTGAACTAAGGTTGAAGAATAAATTGGATGACAAAGGGGTGGGTGAGAATTATAGACAAATGGGGTGTGGCAAAACATAGACAAAGGGGGTGGGCTGAAAATGTGGTCTGATCTAACTGAAGCTTACAGTAGAATGATGAAAATAATTAGACAAATTATTTACTGAGTACCTACTATGAGCATGCATTGTACTTAATCTCTAAACCTGTAAAATAAGCATGGTTATGCCCTTTACAGATGAGAAGGTCTTCATCTTCAAGGAGTAACTTGCCCGCAGTTATGGAGCTGTTAAGTGGCGGTGGTGGAAGTCAAATGCAGATCTGTTAAAAGCTTGTGTTCTTTCTACTGTGCGACCACTGTCCACCACTTGTGGATGTGGAGGAAAAAATCAGGAATGATATTTCATTCATTCAGTAGATTGGGTAGCTTAAGAAAGAAGAGGTATATGCCAGGAAAAGAATATGCTTTGATTGAAAAAAATTTAATAGGCAAGAATGACAAAGGAATGCTCATAGCTAGATGACACTAGAAACATGATATTGGTGGTAATAATTAGGTGTCACTGAGCCCCCAAAACTGGTTAAAAATTACTTGATGTCTGTACTCACAACTAGGTGTAGTACAGTTAAATGATTCATTACCTGATGTGGTGGGAAGAACAGAGGTGTAGACCCAGAGAGAACTTGGTTAGAATGTTAACTTTACTATATTTTCTACACTTTGAATTAGATTAAATTAGGTAGGTTATTTAAATGTATGAGTTTTAGTATCCTTATCTGTAAAATGAGCATATATGCGTATGTACTAGAGTTGTTGTGAATGTAGAAAAATGTTTTAAAAACTTAAAATGCATTTTGTAATAACCAGAGTGGGAGAATTAGGTAATGAAAATAAAATTCTGCTGTAGAGGCAAGGGTATCTCTGAGCATGTCTAATGAAAAACATAATAGTATGATAAAAATATGAATATTCATAGCATCAAAATTAACCCACCTTAATAAAGGTTGTTCTTCCCTTTACAAAAAGAATTATGTGCCAGAACAGGCAACTAAGGATATGACCCTGAATTAAATGATATTCTAAGAACTGAGAGGACTTATATTAATGTATCTAACAACAAAATATACCTAAAAATTATCAGTTGTAGAACCTCATGAAAAATACAACGCATTCTACTGTGTTGAAATAGGCTTTTACATCCATTGTGTTAATGCACTTTTGTCTGAATTTTTAATGACAGTTTTTAATTCTTTTTGAGAAAAAAAAATCAGTACATCAAAAGTAGGTCATGCTGTGCATAGATTTCTTTTACTAGCTTGATGTGTGTTAACATAGTAGACTGAGAATCGAACCTTCTCAGAATGAAAAATGGATGATTCTGACATTTATATCGAGCACCAGAAATATTATAAACATATTTATTGAAAATGTTGCTGTGGTTGTTTTGAGTGGAACATTCTTGCAAAAAACACTTGTCTAGAAGGCTTTGTTTTTCTTAATAGACTCTTCTAATTGAGACTCTTAGGTGGAAACCTCCCAGAGGGAAATCCTGTAATTGCTGAAAGCAGGGAAGGAATGTCCACCATGCCAGATAATTTCACCTTCCTCAAACCCTAGCCCCTGTTGCTTTAATTGATCGCTTACCCTATCCCAGGGCACTGGACCTCGATTAACTTGTCCAGGGAAATATCTGGAATGACTTTTAAGCATATCTGACTAGCAGAGTCTTGAGGATGTGTTTACGTGCATTTTGTAAGGCATCATCAAATAACTATCCTAGAACACATTGTGAAGAATCGTATTGAACTCTATCAATACTGTTATCAGATTTGTAAAGCAGAAACAAATAAAGACAAAACACATAAAACAAAACGCAAACCCCAAACTGGGCAAGTATATTCTTGAAAGAGTTCTCTTCAAGACACTAGGGCAAAATGCTGAAAAAGAAGTCCATCCTGCAAGATATGTCATCATTCTTGCTCTGGAGTAACATATGCACAGAGTGTAGTTTTAAAAGTTGCAGAAATGATTGCAATAAACTGATAAGTCTCACTCTGACTTGCAGTCTATATCTGAGTAATTTGTTTCAACAGAGAGACATATAAATGCTACAATATCATTTATTGCTTTTACATTCTTAGTACTCAGGTATCCCCAAGTCTTTGGGGTTCTTTTAAGATTTTCTTTTCTTGGGACGCCTGGGTGGCTCAGTTGGTTGGGCAGCTGCCTTCGGCTCGGGTCATGATCCTGGCGTCCTGGGATCGAGTCCCGCATCGGGCTCCTTGCTCAGTGGGGAGCCTGCTTCTCCCTCTGTCTCTGCCTGCCATTCTGTCTGCCTGTGCTCGCTCTCTCTCCCTCTCTCTCTCTGACAAATAAATAAAATCTTAAAAAAAAAAAAAAAAGATTTTCTTTTCTTTTCTTTTTTTTTTTTTAATACCTGTCAGTTTTCTTGAATGATGACTATGCTCATAGTATATCTAAATCTAAGGTTACAGTATTAAAGTACAGAAAATTAAATTAATAAATATAATCAGTGAGGTTCATATGCAAAATTCAATTTTACTTCTATATATTGCTAATTGAAAAATCTAAAACCCGAGAGGACGTGGGGGTGGGGGAGGAGCAGAGGGAATGGGACAAGCAGACTCAGTGCTGAGCATAAAGCCCAATGTGGGGCTTGATCTCATGACCCTGAAATCATGACCTGAGCTGAAATCAAGAGGTGGATGCTTGGAGCACCCCAGTGGCTCAGTCAGTTTATTGGCTGCCTTCTGCTTGGGTCATGATCCCGGGATCCTGGGATGGAGCCCCACATTGGGCTCCTCGCTCAGTAGGGAGTCTGCTTCTCCCTTTCCCTCTGTCCCTTTCCTGCTTGTGCACTCTCTCTTTCTCAAAAAAATAAAAAAAGAAAAACTTAAAAAAAAAAGAGTTGGATGCTTAACCCACTGAGCCCCTTGAGTGCCCCAAGTATCCCCAAGTCTTAAAAAAATTTGTACATCTTAACCTTGGAATTTATCCCATTTTAAGGGTTTGTTCCATGTAAGTAGCCATAAATTTAGATACATAAAATGTACAAAAATGGTCACTGTTGTTTTATTTATAACAGCAAAAAAAAAAAAAATACTGGAAAAATACTGGAAAGAGCCCAAGTATCTAATAATAGGAGAGTGTTTAAATACATTAAACTAGAGAGTCATAAGTTGGAATATTATGCAGCCATTAAAAGTGGAGGTTTCGGGGCACCTGCGTGTCTCAGTGGGTTAAAGCCTCTGCCTTCGGCTCAGGTCATGATCCCAGGATCCTGGGATCCAGCCCCAGTCAGGCTCTCTGCTCAGCAGGGAACCTGCTTCCTCCTCTCTCTCTGCCTGCCTCTGCCTACTTGTGATCTTTGTCAAATAAATAAATAAAATCTTTAAAAAAAAAGTGGAGGTAAAGATTTTATTTATTATTTGAGAAGTGAAGCAGGCAAAAGGAGTGAGAGAAGCAGACTTCCCACTGAGCAGGGAGCCCAGCATGGGACTCAATCCCAGAACCCTGGGATCATGACCTGAGCTAAAGGCAGACGCTTAATGGACTAAATCACCCAGGAGCCCCAAAAGTGGTTTTTGAAGAATATCTTCTAATTTCAGAAAACTCTTGGAGTTTGATATAAGTATCAAAATTAAAATTGTAGATACAGTTTCTACCTAAATTATAAAGATACCAAAATATGTTTGCATTAAAATTACTGGAAAGGAATACAAAAATATAACTGCCTGTTTTGGGGTATGGGAATTTTGAAAGATTTGTTTTTTTTTTTCATTTGTTTGTTCACTAATTCATTCATGTAAGAAATCTTTATTGAAAACCTAACGTGATAGGTGCTATAGGAGAGCTGAACAAATTAATGGAGAGCAAAAACTAAATAGCCTCCGTCATCATTATGCTTCCAATCTATTGGAGAAGACCTATATTAATTTCAAAAATCCACATTCAAGTAAATGTAAAATTGCAACTATGCTAAGTGTTAAGCAGGGAGGCGACCATGAGAGCATACAATAGGGAACCTAGCATAATGTGCAGTTTAGTTCACAAAAGAAATGACAAGCATACTAAAATTTGGTATGTGGGCAGATTGAAGCAGGTACGTGGGGAGGAGGATGCTCAGCGGGGAGCCTGCTTCTTCCTCTTTCTCTGCCTGCTTCTCTGCCTTCTTGTGATCTCTGTCTGTCAAATAAATAGATAAAATCTTAAAAAAAAATGGGCTTGAAGCAGTGAATGATCAGGGAACACTGAAGACTCCTAGGTTTCTAGCTTTAGCAACTCGTTGGTGGGTGGTGCCTGTAAGTACTTGGGAGGAGGATTAGACTTGAGGAGATAATGTTTGGTTTAACATGTGTTAATATGAGATGCCTTTGAGGCATTCAAGTGGAGATAATGGCAGGCGGTTGGATATATGGGTCTTTTTTTTCTTCCCTCTTTGGATATATGGGTCTTAAACTCAGAAAAGTCTGAGTTCATTCACTCTCTTATCCCAGGTGACTGGCATATTGTAGGCATTTAAAAAATCTTACAGAATGAATGAATAAATGAATGGACTGAAGAAGTATATTTGGGAGTCACTAGCTTATGGTTGATAACTAAAGTCCTGTTGGATAAAATTCCTAAGAGCATAGAATGAGAAGAAAAGAGGACATAGAAAAATTCCATTTAATGACTTTGAAGTTTCAAGAAAACTAGATATCGTTCCGTCTTGAAAACCACAAGGGAGAGGTCAATCTTCTCAAAACTTCTGATAAATTGTATATGGTGAGGATCCAAAATGAACATCCAAAATAATATCTTCGGGTTTAGATATTAAAAGCCATTAACTAGTGAACTTAGCAAGAGTTATTTAGGTAAAGAGTGAGTGGGATGTAAGGGGAGAAGGAGATAGAAATGGTTTTGGGACACCTGGGTGGCTTGGTTGGTTAAATGTCTAACTCTTGGTTTCAGCCTAGGTTATGATCTCAGGGTTCTGAGATGGAACCCTGCTCGGAGCCCCCATTGGGCTAGCCACTCAGCATGGGGTTCTTCTCTCTTCCTCTGTCTCTTGAATAAATAAGTAGAAATCTTAAAAAAAAAATATATATATATATATATATTATCTAAACATGAGGGAAGGGGCAACAGACGCTGTTTATTGATTAATTGATTGCCAGGGATTTAACTCTGGTTAAAGTCCACGGGGAAGGATAGATTCAGATTGTGTGTGTGTGTGTGTGTAAGATTTGAAAATACAAGAAGGATAAGAAAGAGACTATTATATAAATTTCCTGTGAAGCTCAGAGGAGATGAAATTCAATGCTATCCTAGTCCTGAAGGAGTATCTTTTTAGGATAATAAAAGCTGAGGAAGTGAGTTGGTTCTCAAAGAGAAGAGGGGTACTTTCTCTTTGATACAAGGTGAATGGGAAGGGTACAGAAATAAGTTGATATGTTGAGCATGATGGTCTCCATTTCTTCTGTGAAGTAGAAGGATACATAATGTGGAGAAAAGAAAGGAAAAATGAGAATGGGAAAGCTGGAGGTTTGAGGAAAAATGAGGGCACTTTAAGTAGTCATTTTATTTTATTTTTTTAAAAAATTTATTTTTAAGCGATCTCTGTACCCAATATGGGGCTTGAAATTATAACCCTGAGATCAAGGGTCACTTGTTCTACCAATGGAGCCAGCCAGGAACCGCTAAATAGTCATTTAAATAGATTGCGAATGAGGTGGTCCGAGAGACATCATAGGGAGGTCGCCTTCCTGAAGTTGGTCCTATTAGTTCATAGCGATGTTAGTCTGTCCCAGTTGCGGACTTCCTCTAGCAGAGCTCAGCCACTCATGGCAGGAACAGAGAAAGGCAATAGTTGGGTTTATCCAGAGGTGGGATATTGCCATACCAGTGAGACTGAAGATAGCAGAGCAAGAGAGTTCAAAATATCAATGGAGATTTTTCTGTAACAAGGGACTCTGAAACCTAAGCTGGGTATGTGAAGGAAAGAGAGGGATCCTAATGTCCTGCTGATAGATTGACACTAGAAGGATCAGTGGACTCGTGTTTCCAAAGAGGTTGGAGATCGATCATAAGTAAGCAACTTGAAATGTAGTTTTTGTTAAAGAATGGAATTTTTGAATGGCTAACATTACCTGTGAAATTCTACAGACACCCCCTCCTTCCCACCAACCCGATCTGTAGCTTCCCTTTCTGCAGTTTCAGGTTACCTTCAGCATCTGCAATCAGAAAGCACATGATTCTTTTCCTGATGAATTGTCAGGTCGATAGTAGCCTAAGGATACATCGCAAGTCTATGTCATTCATCTTCATCACATAGCTGTTTTAGCATCTCACGTCATCACAAGAAGAAGGATGAACACAGGATAATAAAATATTTTTAAAATTTGGGGGGTATAGCTGATACACAATGTAACATTAGTTTCAGGTGTACAACATAGTGATTCAACTTCATACATTACGTTGTGCTCACCGCAAGTGTAGAGGTCATTTGTCACCATACAACACTATTATGGTCTTTCTGACTATATTCCCTATGCTGTGCCTTTTATTCCCATGACTTGATCATTCTACAACTGGAAGCCTGTACCTCTCACTGCCCTTTTACCATTTTGCCCATTCTCCAGCTCCCCTGTCTTCTCTCTGGCAGGCATCACTTTGTTCTGTGTATCTATAAGCCATAATACGATATTTTGAGAGGGAGAGAGAGACCACATCCATGTAATTTTATTATAGTACTTCTATTTTATTATAGTCATTGTTATTAATCTCTTACTATACCTAATTTATAAATTAAGCTTTATTAGATGTATATATAAGAAAAAAATATGCACTTTGTATAAAGTACTATCTTCAGCTTCAGGCATCCACTGGGTGTTTTGAAATGGATCCCTCATGGTTAAGGGGTGTGGGGACCACTGTATTTTAAAATAATTAACAAATTTAACTTTAAGTTAGTCTATGTGCTTCTCATTCAAGGTGTCAAATAGTTTTATTATGAGGAACCCTTTACACTAACAAATTTTGAAGGTCCCCACCCGCATGTTCTAATACTATGGTTTAGTAGCTATTGAATGAGAAGATGCTTTTCAGGCATATTGGGTCATAGGTAAATCTAATGAAGACAGTAGCATAGAGAAGATTAGGAGAAGGGAGGGAAAAATGAAGGGGGAGAAATTGGAGTGGGAGATGAGCCATGAGAGACTATGGATTCTGGGAAACAAACTGAAGGTTTTACAAGGGAGAAGAGTGGGGGGATGGGTGAGCCTGGTGATGAGTACTAAGAGGTCACGGATTGCATGGAGCATGGGATGTTATACGCAAACAATAAATCATGGAACACTGCATCAAAAACTAATGACGTATTGTATGGTGATTAACATAACACAATAGAAAAATAAACAAATAAAATTATACTAAATACAAAAAAAAAGTAAAAATAAATTTAAAATAATAACCAGAAAAAGAAAGATAGTATTTGTAACAAACATAAATTTTGAGGCTGTGTGCATTTGAGGGGTATCTATGTAGGTGGGTATAATAATTTTAAAACTCAAATTAGTTAGAATTTGGGACAAGTAGCCATTGAACTCCAACCTCCAGGGTGAGGAATAGCTGGGCCATAGTTTTTCAATGATCAGTTTTGAATGGGTTTATGGGGAGAAATACACTTTGAGAGATTTGAAATTGATGGCAAAAAATGGTTTGGTGGTTTTGAGTGAGAAGTGTGTTAGAGGTCCCTTCATTGAAAAAGGTTTAGTGCTGGGCACAGGATGATGAATAGACTGTGGTATGCACAGGTTATATCTGAGGTAAGATTGAGGTGACGTGAGTCAACCAAGGAGAAAGAAAGTAAGACTATAAACATCCTGACTCTATTTACCTTTTCATTTTTCTGACCCAGTGAGAATTAGTTAACCTTAATCCCTGAGTTGATTTGGCTTCTGTGACGTGATTCTTTGTTTCGCACCCTGTCTCTCTGCAGCCTTATATATGCTGCTGTTTCTAATTCACATTGTGAAATGAAGGATTGTGCTCTAGGTGGGAAAAGAGTTAGGAAAGTCAGAAGGTGATCGCACATCATCCATGCTTTGCGGATGTTGAAGAGAGGGAGGAAAGCACAGCAGCGTGAGAATTTGTCCTTATGGAGCTGATAGAAAACAGTTTCAGGCATAGCTATGTAGAGCTGTGATTTATAATTCAGTTTACAGGCTACATAACATGCTAGTTTAATATAGGGGATATGGAGTGGGAATATTTTAGTTTAGATCCAGTAAGTAAGGATCTGTGCCTTAACAACTGAACATGATACTGAACCCCTGTATGTCTCAATTTTACAACACGGAGTTGTTTGAGTTTTGAGTTGTTTAAGATTATTAATGAGATAATCCACTTAGAATACTGTCTGGGACTTAGAAATCTGAGTTCAACTAATGTTAATTCTTTTTATTATTTTTCTCATTAGTAAAGTATTATCAGTGGTATTCTATACTGCAAAATATAAGTGTTGGCTTTTTTGTTTGTATAAAACTGCTTGCTGGTTCATTAGCATTAATTCTTGATAAATCTAGCCAGTGTCTATTAATACACATTAAGTTGTTATTGTGAGTGGATGAAAATCTGATTTCAGACATTGACCCAGTGCATGAAGTAAATCTATTCATTAGTGTTTTCTAACTTTCCTTATCCAAGCTTAGCTAAAATCATTAGAATCAGAATACATTCTTAGAAAAAGCCTGGGATAGCAAGCTCCCTTCTGCATATTCGTAAACCCTCAGCTCCCCAGCCATTGTGCATTTTGACTTCTGATGATCTCTGAAGAGAGAAAAAAATATTAGCTGTTTTCCCCTTGCCGTTTGGAGTGAAGTCATTATACCACAAGCAATAATACTCATAAATGAGTGATAACCTAGTGGCCTTAAAAATGAAGGGGATGATAACATTTTGGGTGTTTTTAGGTTGTAGGTGAATTACAGTTCATATTTTTTTTTTCGTATTTTTTTTTGTATTAGCATACAATGTGTTATTTATTTCAGGGGTACGTGTCTGTGAATCATCGGTCTTACACACTTCACAGCACTCAACGTAGCCCATACCCTCCCCAATCCCCAATGTCCATCACCCAGCCACTGTATCCCTCCTCCCAACCCCCCAGCAACCCCCAGTTTGTTTCCTGAGATTAAGAGTCACTTATGGTTTGTCTCCCTCCCAATCCCATCTTGTATCATTTATTCCCTCCCTACCCACCACGATCCCCTACCCTGCCTCTCAAATTCCTCATATCAGAGAGGTCATTTGATAATTGTCTTTCTCTGAGTGACTTATTTCGCTTAGCATAATACCCTCTAGTTCCATCCACGTCATTGCAAATGCCAAGATTTGGGTTTTTTTTTTTTGATAGCTACATAGTATTCCACTGTGTGTGTGTGTATATATATATATATATACATACACACACCACATCTTCTTTATCCATTCATCTGTTGATGGACAGCTAGGTTCTTTCCATAGTTCGGCTATTGTGGACATTGCTGCTATAAACATTTGGGTGCACGTGCCCCTTCGGATCACTACTTTTGTATCTTTAGGATTAATACCCATTAGTGCAATTGCTGGGCCATAGGGTAGCTCTATTTTCAACTTTTTGAAGAACCTCCATACTGTTTTCCAGAGTGGCTACACCAGCTTGCATTCCCACCAACAATGTAGGAGGGTTCCCCTTTCTCTGTATCCTCCCCAACATCTGTCATTTCCTGACTTGTTAATTTTAGCAATTCTGACTGGTGTGAGGTGGTATCTCACTGTGCTTTTGATTTCTATTTCCCTGATGCTGAGTGATGTTGAACACTTTTTCATGTGTCTGTTGGCCATTTGGATGTCTTCTTTGGAGAAATGTCTGTTCATGTCTTCTGCCCGTTTCTTGATTGGATTATTTGTTCTTTGGGTGTTGAGTTTGGTAAGTTCTTTATAGATTTTTGATATTAGCCCTTTATTTGATATGTGATTTGCAAATATCTTCTCCCATTCTATCTTCTTGGTTTTGTTGACTGTTTTCTTTGCTGTGCAAAAGCTTTTGATCTTGATGAAGTCCCAATAGTTCATTTTTGCCTTTGCTTCCCTTGCTTTTGGTGTTGTTTCTAGGAAGATGTTGCTGAAGCTGAGGTCGAAGAGGTTGCAGCCTGTGTTCTCCTCAAGGATTTTGATGGATTCCTGTCTCACATGGAGGTTTTTCATCCATTTTGAGTCTATTTTTGTGGTGGTGTAAGGAAATGGTCCAGTTTCATTCTTCTGCTTGTAGCTGTCCAATTTTCCCAACAACATTTGTTGAGGAGACTGTCTTTTTTCCATTGCGCATCTTACCTGCTTTGTTGAAGATTAATTGACCGTAGAGTTGAGGGTCCATTTCTGGCCTCTCTATTCTGTTCCATTGATCTATCTGTTTTTCTGCCAGTCTTGATGTCTTGATGATTACTGCTTTGTAATAAAGCTTGAAATCTGGAATTATGATGCCACCAAATTTGGTTTTCTTTTTCAACATTCTTCTAGCTATTAGGGGTCTTTTCTGTTTCTATAGAAATTTTAGGATTATTTGTTTTATTTCTTTCAAAAACATTGATAGTATTTTGATAGGGATTGCATTAAATGTATAGATTGCTTTATGTAGCATAGACATTTTCACAATATTTTTTCTTCCAGTCCATGAGGATGAACATTTTTCTATTTCTTTGTGTCTTCCTCAATTTCTTTCATGAGTACTTTATAGTTTTCTGAGTATAGATTCTTTGCCTCTTTGGTTAGATTTATTCCCTCGTATCTTGTGCTTTTTGGTGCAATTATAAATGGGATCAGCTCCTTAATTTCTCTTCTTTTGTCTTATTGTTTGTGTATAGAAATGGAACTGATTTCTGTGCATTGATTTTATATCCTGACAATTTACTGAATTCCTGTACAAGTTCTAGCAGTTTTGATATGGAGTCTTTTGGGTTTTTCTTGTAAAGTATCATGTCATCTGCAAAGAGTGAGAGTTTGACTTCTTCTTTGCCAGCTTGGATGCCTTTTTATTTCTTTTTGTTGTCTGATTGCTGAGGCTAGAACTTCTAGTACTATGTTGAATAGCAGTGGTGATAGTGGACATCCCTGCTGTGCTGCTGAGCTTAGCGGAAAAGCTCTCCATTTTTCCCCATTGAGAATGATGTTCGCTGTGGGTTTTTCATAGATAGCTTTGTGATACTAGAGGTATGTACCATCTATCCCTACACTTTGAAGAGTTTTGATCAAGAAAGGATGCTGTTCTTTTTAAGTGTTTTTTTCAGCATCTATTGAGAGTATCATATGGTTCTTGTTCTTTCTTTTATTAATGTATTGTATCACATTGATTGATTTGTGGATGTTGAACCAACCTTGCAGCACAGAAGTAAATCCCACTTAGTTGTGGTGAATAATCCTTTTAATGTATTGTTGGATCCTCTTGGTTAGTATTGGTGAGAATTTTCACATCTGTGTTCATCAAGGATATTAGTCTCTAATTCTCCTTTTTGATGGGGTCTTTGTCTGGTTTGGGGATCAAAGTAATGATAGAATGAGTTTGTAAGCCTCATAGAATGAGTGTGTAAGTTTTTCTTCCATTTCTATTTTTTGGAACAGTTTCATGAGAAAATAAGTATTAATTCTTTTTAAAATATTTGGTAGAATTCCCCTGGGAAGCTGTCTGGCCATAGGCTCTTCTTTGTTGGGAGATTTTTGATGACTGCTTCAATCTTCTTACTGGTTATGGGTCTGTTCAGGTTTTCTATTTCTTCTTGTTCAGTTTTGGTAGTTTATAAGTCTCTTGGAATTCTTCCATTTCTTCCCGATTGTGAGATTTTCTGGTGTATAGTTGTTCATAATATGTTCTTATAATTGTCTGTATTTCTTTGATGTTGGTTGTGATCTGTGCTCTTTCATTCATGATTTTATTAATTTGGGTCCTTTCTCTTTTCTTTTTGATAAGTCTGGCTGGGGGTTTATCAACCTTATTAATTCTTTCAAAGAACCAACTCCTAGTTTCATTGATTTGTTCTACTGTTCTTTTGGTTTCTATTTCATTAATCTCTGCTCTGATCTTTACTATTTCTCTTCTCCTTGCTGGGTTTAGGCTTTACTTTCAGTTCCCTTTCTAGCTTCTTTAGGTGTAGAGTTAGTAGGTTGTATATTTGAGATCTTTCTTATTTCCTGTGAAAGGTTTATATTGTTATATACTTTCCTCACATGACCACCTTTGCGATAGCCCCAAAATTTTGAACAGTTGTGTTTTCATTTTCATTTGTTTCCATGAATCTTTTAAATTCTTCTTTAATTTCGTGGTTGACTCATTCATTCTTTAGTAGGATGTTCTTTAGCCTCCATGTATTTGAATTCTTTCCAACCTTCCTATTGTGGTTGAGTTCTAGTTTCAAAGAATTGTGGTCTGAAAATATGCAGGGAATGATCCCAATCTTTTGGTACCAGTTGAGACCTGATTTATGACCCAGGATGTGATCTATTCTGGAGAATGTTCCATGTACACTACAGGAGAATGTGTATTCTGTTGCTTTGGGATGGAATGTTCTGAATATATCTGTGATGTCCCTCTGGCCCACTGTGTCATTTAAAGCCTTTATTTCCTTGTTGATCTTTGCTTAGATGATCTGTCCATTTCAGTGAGAGGGGGTGTTAAAGTCCCTTACTATTGTATTATTGTCAATGTGTTGTTTTGATTTTGTTATTGGTTTATATAATTGGCTGTTCCCATGTTAGGGGCATAGGTATTTAAAGTTGTTATATCTTCTTGTTGGACAGACCCTTTAAGTATAATATACTGTCCTTCCTCATCTCTTAGTGTAGTCTTTGGCTTAAAATCTAATTTATCTGATATTAGGATTGCCACCTTAGCTTTCTTTTCATGTTCATTAGCATAGTAAATTGTTTTCCACTCCCTTACTTTAAATCTGGAGGTGTCTTTGGGTCTAAAATGAGTTTCTTGCAAACAGCATATTGATGGGTCTTGTCTTTTTTATCCATTCTGATACCCTGTGTCTTTTGATTGGGACATTTAGTCCATTTACATTCAGGGTAACTACTGAAAGATATGAATTGTATTGCCTGTAGGATGATTCTTACTATGTATTGTCTCTGTTCCTTTTGGTCTGTTACTTTTAGGCTCTCTCTTTGCTTAGAGGACCCCCTTCAATATTTCTTGTAGGGCTGGATTGCTGTTTGCAAATTCTTTTAGTTGTTTATCCTGGAAGGTTTTTATCTCTCCTTCTATTTTCAAAGATAGCCTAGCTGTATATAGTATTCTTGGCTGCATATTTTTCTCTTTTAGTGATCTGAATATATCATGCCAGTCCTTTCTGTCCTGTTAGGTCTCTGTGGATAAGTCTGCTGCCAATCTAATATTTCTACCATTGTATGTTACAGACTTCTCATCCCAAGCTACTTTCAGGATTTTCTCTTTGTCACTGAGACTTGTAAGTTTTATTATTAGATAATGGGGTGTGGACCTATTTTTATGGATTTTGAGTGGTGTTCTCTGTTTCTCCTGGATTTTAATTCTTGTTCCCTTTGCAAAATTAGGGAAATGCTCTGCTATAATTTACTCCAATAACCTTCTGCCCCCCTCTCTCTTCATCTTCTGGGATCCCAATTATTCTAAAATTGTTTCATCTTATGATATCACTTATCTCTTGAATTCTGCCTTTGTGGCCTAGTATTTGTTTGTCTCTCTTTTTCTCATCTTCTTTATTCTTCATGATTTGGTCTTCTATATCACTTATTCTCTCTTCTGCCTCATTTATCCTAGCAGTAAGAGCCTCCATTTTGATTGCACATCATTAATAGTTTTATTTCTCCAGGAAGAGATTTTGTTTCTCCAGAAAGGGATTCATTAGTATCTTCCATGATTTTTTTCCAGCCCAGTTAGCACCTTGAGAATCGTTATTCTGAACTCTAGTTCTGACATATTACGAATGTCTGTATTGATTAGGTCCCTAGCCATTGGTACTGCCTCTTGTTCTTTTTTCTGTGGTGATTTTTCCCACCTTATGATTTTATACAGATAAGAATAGATGACTGAAAGAATAAAATACTAAAAGGGTAGCAACAACTCCAGAAACACTAAGCAAATCAGAAGAGACCAAAAACTGGGGTGGAGAAGAGAGAAAAAAGAGCGGGGCCATATATATACATACATATATATATATATATATTTTTTTTTTTTTTTAAATTTTTTTAGGCTGGTGAAGAGAACACAGCTACACACTTGGTTCTGGGTGTACTTTGGTCTGTTAGAAGAAACTGCCTCCCAAAATTTTAAAGAAAGAAAAACTTATATATATATACCAAAATAAGGGTAAGCATGATGCAGGGATGGAATATGACTGCAAAGGTGAAAATTTAAAAAGATTCTGGAAAAGAAATTGATAAGAAGTTGGTTGAGAAAAGAAAACAAAATGAGGAAAGAATGTTATCAGGCTAGAGACTAGAACAAAGCCATATGCTAGATTTAGGGTATATTTTGATCTATTAGAAGAAACTGTATCCCAAAATTTTAAAGAAAGAAAATCATATATGTATACAAAAAATAAGGTGAAATACAATGAAGGGATAGAATATGAGTATAACAATGAAAATTTTAAAAAGATTTTTTAAAAAGGTATTGATAAGATAAAATAGTTAAAAAAAACATTAAAATAGGAAAGAGAAAAAATTTAAAAATAGAATAAGAAAAAAATAAAATAAAATAAATTAACTTTGAAAGACTAAAGAATCATGGGGAAAAAGCCATGAATTCTATGTGCTGTATTCCCGTAGCTCTGAAGTTTTACAGTTCTCATCGATGGGTGAACTTGGTCTTGGCTGGATGTTCTCGTTGATCTTCTAGGATAGGGACCTGTTGCTGTGACTCTCAAATGTCTTTGCCTGAGGAAGAATTGCACTGCCCTTGCCAGGGGCCAGGCAAAGTAATCTGCTTTTTTGCTCTTGGTATCTTTTGTTCCCTGAAGGCTTTCCGTATAGCTTTGGAGGACTGGGAATGAAAATGGAAGCCTCCCAATCTCCCACCCAGAGGAGCCAGAGCTCAGGGCCCCAACCCTCAGTGCGCCCTCAGAGAATAGCAATTAATCCCTCCCCTCTCCCTGGTCTCTGGCCACACTCCATGCTCACCTGGCCCCTTATCGAGTGTTTCTAACTCTGGTGCATGGCCCTGTTTGGAGTCTCCAAACACAACAGATTCCTCAAGCACACTCCTTGTGCCACTCCTCCCAGAGGAGGAAGGAGGGGGTCTCCCTGGATCTGCCAGGGGTCCCTGCTTGAAGAGCAGTGGTCTGACTGTGCCTTGGATCCTGGTTTAAGGTAACCCCAAGCTGACACCACACTCTTTGACTCTGTCTCTGCAGCTGTTGTCCCTGCTCCGATACCTGGGAACTCTGCTACACTCAGACACCCCTGGTCATTTTGTGACCCCGTGGGTCCTGAGACCACACTGTCCCCACGAGTTCTCCACCCCTCATTTTTAGACTCTGGAGTGACATCCCTCAGTGGAGCAGAGTTCTAAAAGTTTCAATTTTGTGCTCCACTGCTTTACTACTTGCCAGAAGCTGGCCCCTTCCCCCATGGTCTATCTTCCCGTATGTTATCTCAGATTCACTTCTCCTCACCTCCTACCTTCCAGAAAGTGGTTGCTTTTCTGTTCCTAGAATTGCTGTTCTTTTCTTCAATCTCCTGTTGAGTTTGTTGGTGTTCAGAATGTTTTGATAGCTAGCTGAACTCCTGGGACTCTGTGCAATTTAGCTCTCCCACTCTTCTGCCATCTTCCTCCTCCTCCTCTTGAATCAGTATTCTTGATCAAACGTGAGATGGTTTCCAAAGTATTACAGTATAGAGAAGGCAAATATTGATCAAAATAAAGAAAGAGCTTTGGAAAATGCTGCAGGGATTAGTTTAAATGCTTTATATTTGAACAATGGAGTAAATATCATTGATAATAATTGGCAATCAATCCATTCTATATCATACAGCCCAATTGATTATGCACCTAACAAAGAAAAGTCTACATATGTAAGTGCAAAATATCCTCAATTAACATAACTTTTCAGCCTATTTATACTTTATACAATGTGTAATATAGAACTGATTGTATGAATCATTAATTAATTGTACTGATTATATTAGCCATTAATTGATCATTAATCACTCTCAAACACTGAAATGTTAAAATTCTCCTTGAACAGTTTGAAAATCCCGTATGTATAACTCTCATTCATGCCATCATGAAGTTGGGCAATGAATCTATTACAGTTGCATTTACTGAAGTTCATAAAATCCCTGTGGCTTTCTTTATGTCACATAAAGTTTATCAGTGGCCACAACTGACAACAGTTTTCTGTGCAACGATGGCATCACGGAGTCAGACATGCGGTTCTCTTTTATGTCAAATCCTACCAGAGACATTGTGCTTTGAGAACTTTGGTGTGGATGACTTAGAACTTGACAGAAGAATATGGGACAGATCATAGTTTGGGTTACCAAGACCTTTGTAGTGGCTTTTATTGATTACTTTCAGTTGCCAAGTTGCGGTTGGAGCATTTCTTATACTGAGCCAAGGGTGGAGAAATAAGGCACATTTATCTCATGCAAGGTTTATGCAGACTACATTCACTGTACAAAGTGGGGGAGGGGGGGAAGGGCACAGCGTTAATAAAAATCTTCAGGTGATCCTAAGGTCTTATGTGTGTTTCAGCTTATTCCTCTTGAAATTTTTTTTTTTTTTTTTTTTTTTTCAGAGCTATGAAGATAAAACAAAAGGGATTGACAGACATATCACCATGACCTTTCTCTCTTACACATTGATGAAGAAGGTAATGAGCAGTAAAACAGAGAATGAGTAGGCAGCAGAAGGGGAAAAGGAGGCTCACAATCAACTGGCACATTAGGCTTGGTATAATCATAAATAGACTGCTTTTGGACAGTCTCTTTCCAAATTAGATGAGGGCATGTGTCTAATTTTTATTTCTGAAAACACTATAAGCACTGCCCCCATCACACCCGATACTGCACGTAATATAGGCCCTTCCAAAGTGGCTTGATTACCTTCCACTGAATTATTCTATTAGGAAAGAAGCTTTCATTGCTTTTGGGCAAGAAGGCAGGCATTGTGAGGATGTGGTCTGCCACTCAGTGACAGTGTACTGCTGTGCCTTTGTTTCTTGAGTACACACTGAGAAAAGAATACTACAGCAGACCCCCCTGCCTAAATGGCTTAGACTCGGGAACAATCAGGCAAAAACATAGGGGAAAGGCGGAAGAAATGGTTATTATCAAATGTACTAGACATTTCCCTTCACTAGTCAATGTTAAAGTCTGGGTTAGTGTAAATCAGAGGTGGAGATTCTGAAACAAAACAGAACAGAGATTGAGATGATTTTGTTGATGCTTCTTGTTTTTCACATTGTTTTTGGCTCATTTATGAGAGATGCATTTTTGCAATGGCTTTTTGTAATGTGCCTCTTGCGATGTGTGTTGTGTGTGTGTGTGTGTGTGTGTGTGTGTGTTGATTAGTGTTGTCTGTGTAACACTAGTATTAACAGATTAGGGTATCTGCTGGTATGTGTGTTGTGAGTGGTGACTGTGTGTAAGTGTGTGGTGGTTGGTGGTGTGTGTGGTGGTGGTAGTTGTGTGTGAGAAGGGTGGTGAGTGGATATATGTGGGAGAGGCTATTGTTGTGTGGGTTTGTAGGAAGTATGGGTTTAGCTTCTGTCCAGGCAGGCCACTGAATTAGTATTTGGCCATTTGAACAAATGAACCTTTGGCATCCTCAGTTTATCTGTGGATAAACTGTTCAGTGCTGAGATGCTGGCTCTTTTCTTTGAAGTCTTTATTGCTAACCAGTGCTTGTGCCAGTGAAATTCCATTGCAAGTTCTGAGGAAGTCTTGAGCATCCTTCCAAAGCAGCTGCCCTTGAACTCTGGTTGTTGGGGAACCCCTCCCTCTGAATATCTTTTCGATCTGCTTTAGGAGGAGAGAAGGAATGAATGTGAAAGGAATAAGAGGAAGAGAAAGGGAGGGAGAGGGCTAGGGAGAGACAGACACAGAGATTCCTGCTGCTGTTCTGTGGCTCTGCCATCTCTAGGACAACCTGGGGATTCTCCCTGACCTGTAGAGTAGGCTGGGCTCACAGAGCATCTCTAGAGGCACTAGTACTTACTCCCACCATTATAAATGAGTTGAGGACTAACTAAAGTATTGCTGGATGGCTTCACAAACTGGCAAAGAACAACATTTCGACCAACCTTATCTGGGACAAAATTAATCTTTTCAATTCTTGACTAAAAAGTCCTGCAACAACTCAAATCCCTGGTTCATACCAAACCAAATTATCTCCCTTTGTACATATAATAACTGAGAGAGAGAGAGAGAGAGAGAGAGAATATGAATGAGGGTGTGGGAAGGGGCAGAGGGAGAGGGAGAGAGAGAATCCCAAGAAGGCTCCACACCCAGCGTGGAACCTGACCTGGGGCCTGATCTCACCACCCCAAGATCACAACCCAAGCCGAAATCAGGAGTCAGACACTCAACTGATTGAGCCACCCAGGTGCCCCTTAGATGAAAATATTTTGAAAAAGCAAGTGGAAAAGGGAAGGATAGCCTCATTTTTGTTAGCTGATACGTATACAAGGTGACTCTACCTCAGTGACAGCAATGGCCAGAGAATTATTGCTTTTTGATTCTGTGACTCTTTTAGGTCTTCAGAAGTGTATCGAAAAAAATCAGTGTCATCTGGCTTTAGAGGAAATGTTTTTAATGGGCCTGTTGTTGCCTGGTCACCCTGGGATGCCTGATCAATGTCTCTGCACATTGATAGAAGCACTGTGCAGCCTGTTTCTGAGCAAAACATTCTAGGGGCTCAAATGCTTACAGAGGTCAGACAGATGTTATAAATGTGTGCAACAATTTGGTATATGACAGTAGGTAATATTGGGGATCGTGTGAGATTGAGAAATGTCTCTCTCATGTAAAGGAGGTTGCTACTCTTTATCCCAGTCTGTGGATGCCCTGAGGGAATGAGAGCCCTGTGTTGTGGGAATATCTCAAGGTTTCTCCATATCTAGTATAAGAAACAGTCTAAGTCGGGGTCATATACAGTTAAACCTGTGAATGAGTCATCCTGAAGAAGGAGGTTAGAGAATCCTCTGATACTAAATTCTCTCAGGGAGGAGTGTATTAGTCTTCTAGGGTTGCCATAACAGAATACTACAGTCTGGGTGGCTTAACCACTAGAAATTTATTTTCTCACAGCTTTGGAGTCTAATATCAAATTATCAGCACATTTAGTTTCTGAGACCTCTCTCCTTGGCTTGTAGAAGGCCGCCTCATGGTGTCCTCATCTGGTCACTTCTCCATTCTCTGGCATCCCTGGAGAACTTTTGTGTGTCCAAATGTCCTCCTCTTACAAAGACATCAGTCAGATTGGGTTAGGTCCTGTCCCGCCAATCCCATTTTAACTTAATTACCTCTTTAAGGATTCTATCTCCAAATATAGTTACACCCTCAAGTCCTGACTGTTAGCACTTTAATATATGTGAAGCTGGAATTGGGGAGACACAATTCAGCCCATAACAAGGCAGCACCCCACAGTCTAGGTTTCTCAGAGGCGGCAACTTGGGCATCTGTGTCCCATTCTCCTCATTCAGACCAGTAGACAAGTATGTATTATAAACAAGGAGGGAACAGCTCCAGCATCACACACACAGTGACTTAATTAATGGTTTAAGCTTATCCCTAGACAAGAATCCCCAAAGAAACTTGTGATTAATGCAGATTATAAAGGCTTGCTAGGGACAGTGTGGAAATACTTAACTATTGCAACAGAATCAACTTTTTTCATAATTGTGAACCGTATTCCATTCTGGAGATGGCATTGTCCTTAAATAGTTAGTAATTGGTACTTCAGTGCCTTCTGGCATTTGTTCTAAGCACAGCTCCTATCCTCTAACAAAAAGCATCTGTGGTGAGAAATGGTGGTTTAGATGTTCTGTCTGCGTGTTGCCACCGTCTCTGAAGTCAGTAAATGCTTAGCCTTCCAGATAGAGGCTCCCACACGGATGATGAGAACAACTACACAGACTACTTTTTCCAGTAAGTAAAGATGAATTTAACTTTTGTGGGGGGGAAGGCAAGCAGAGTAGAAATTAAATATCCTAAGGATGTGCTTGGAACTCTTCACCTAAAAAGAAGTGCATGTGCTTTTTGTTGGGTTGGATGAAAACCAATAATATTGATCTGATAACTTAAGAATTTGGAACCAAATATTCTCACTTCACGTTTCTATAACTTCACTTGGTTACTGGACGAATCAGAATGCTATTGTTAAGTGCTGAGGCGTTTTTGCAATCCCATGGGTAGACATCATGATACAGCCTCACTTCTGGAGTCCTAGGAAGCAGAGTCTTCTGAAAAAGTCGTAAGTAACAAACATCAGGGAATAAAGACTTGACCTAAACTATTCTCATCAGTTTCTCCACTTAAGAATTTGGAATTAGGTTCAGAGACTTTAGTTCATCCCTATTGGAGATGAGGGAACAGAAAAACGGGGTTTTGGGTGTGTGTGTCATATTTGGGCCGTGTGCATCCCAAGGTAGAGAAGGCCTATCTGCAGAGAAGGAGAAGAATAGAGGAGACAGAGCAATAAATGTGGAAATGGGAGCATCTTATCTTCTAGGGCCATGGTGATTGTCATCACAGTTCCTAACTCCCATGTTCTTGCTTCTTTCCTTGCCTGGTGTGGCTTAGTGATATTTTCTGCCATCTGAGTTCAGTGAAATATCCATGTATCTTTTTAGTAAATACAACTACTTGCTTAAGAGTGGTTGAAAGATCCTGTTTCTTACAATCAGAATATATCCCAGACCAAGAAAAGTAATCATTTAATTGTGAAAATCATCATCCAATTCTGAGTAACCATCCCAAATCTTTCAGTGTCTTCCTTCCTTGGAGATTACCTTTGTAGTCAATGTACCCTCAGTTTATATTCTGAATTTTGAAGAAATGACTATGGTGAATTTTGCTTGCTGGTTTATATTACCTATTATCAGATTTTCTATGGTCTAAAGGTTTTATTTCTGAAATATGGGAGCCAAGTATGCTAATTTTAATGCTATAGTATTTAACACACTTCTGGTCCATATTAGAGCCTCAATAAATAGCTGGGGACTGATTCATTTTGCCTTCTTTTCTAAGTCCCTCATGTGGCCCAAAGCTTTGTATTGTTGGGTAATATACTTGGTCTGGCTTCTAGTGGATACTGACTTGATCCATGCTGCGAAGTGACTATGTTAGAATCAGTGCAATGACTCTATCAACTGCCTGAATTCAGATACTGTCAGTGTATTTCACATTTCTTATCTCTTTTCTTACTTCTGCTGTGGAGGATTGCCAAATAGTCCAGTCCAGAGAAATTCAGGGCTAGATGAAGATTCATTTTCTTGGATAAAAAATGCGGGATAGTATGCTATTCAACTGATGGCATACTTTGGGTCTCTAAAATCACCTCGTGTATAGTCAGTTGGATAATCAGGGTCAGGCCTAAGGTAGACTGGCTGCCACCGGCAGGTGTGAAGCCCATGGGATTCTTAACACCATAAATGTAGTCTGATGCGCTTGTCCTTTGGAAGAAAACACCCCCCAATTACTGAGATTTGACAGTTTTGCCTTCAGCTCTAGAAACTGCTGCCTGGTAATTAGTGGTACAGCCTTAGGGCAGCTCCTGCATAGCTGCTACAAGTACTTGAGGCAAGAATCTAGCCACCTTGAGTCAGAGCTTTCTTAATACCTTTATTTGTCCTTTTTATAAAGAAAGATATAATCTTGCATTTATATAATTAGAAGTGGCATGGGCACAACAAAGTGAACGCACTTAACGCTACTGAACTACACACTGAAAAGTGATTAGGAGGATAAATTTAATGCTACATGCATTTTATTACAACAAAAAATGTAAAAAGTTAACAACTGGCTCATGATCTTCTTCTTACCTATATTTTGCCTGAGGTCACAGGGAAGTGCTGATGTAGGCTAAAGGTGGCCCTTTGGTTTTAAATTTATATTAAATGTTTTGTTGGATTAACACTCTCCCTCCATTCACCTTGAATGCTAAATATTCTCAAATATCTCGTAAATACCCCAGCCTTCCTCCTGTCTGCTTTGCTCCTATCAACGTTCGTTGAGCATTTATATCTGGAGCAAAGGATTCCAGGAGCAGGATGTGCTCGCTGCTCCTAAGAAGCTACAGACTGGTTGGGATCACTGACAAGCAAACAGTGGAGCAAAAATTCTAAGACAAATATGTATGTCGACATGATGTTCAGGAAAACCTGAGAAGGGCATCAGCCAAGTCTGTGTTGGGGGTACAGGGTGGACTTGCAGGGCTCAGGGGAGGAGGTAATGCAGAAGGGAGTCAGGAAGAGTGAGAAGGGAGTAGCCGAATGAAGAAGGGAGAGCAAGGCATTGGAGACAGAAGGAAAACCATGGAAGAAAGTACAAAGCCTGAGGCGCATGAAATACTGCAGAGAATTTTATATCTTTGGTGACTTGTGTTTATGTGAGAAGGAGCTGCTGGGAACAGGTTAAGAAAGGTGGGGAAGTGGCAAGAAATGAGGCCAGAGAAATAGACAAGGTCAGACCCTGCTATACTGTGATCAGGAGATTAGAGTATGCTAAAGTTTCCTCTAAATATTTGGAGGTAGAATTATCAATGGAATTTAAACAGAAAACATCTGGTTTGAAAAAATCACCTTGACTGCTACAAGAATGAATTAAAATGGAAGATACTGGCTGACTTTTCAGTAATCCAGATGAGAAATGACAAAAGTATGAACTAAAGCTGTGGGCCTGGAGGAGAGGGAAGGGAGTTGAGAAATGTGGAGGATGACTGGGTAGGAGTAGGTGGAGAGGAAGAAGGAAGAGTGGAGGATGAGTAGTGCTTAGCGTACCACTGAAGATCTGTGCATGCGATACATGGGAAATCACCTTCCTTAAGATAAATGTAGTGAATAATAGTCATGCTCAAATATTTAGGGGTGAAGTGTACAAATATCTACAGCCTACTTTGAAAAAAGATGGATTAATACAAGGCTAGATGGATTGATATGTGATAAAGCAAATATAACACAAGTGATAGAGGAGAATGTAGGCATATAGGTATTCACAATTCAATTATTTTAATTTTTCTGTAAGATGGATAACTTTCAGAAATATGGGATATTAGATAGAAATATATAGAATAGAAATAAATAGAAATATGGGGGGGGATATTGATCCTAAATTTATGCAGTGTGGAGAAATTATAATATGGTTTATTATATAAAGCAATTACAGAATAATTCGAGTTACCCAAAAACTTAAAAATCCCATCACATGTACTACTCATAAAATAGAGCATTTCTACTCTGTGACCATATTAATAAACTAATGGATATTTTACTTTAATCTTTTTGCTTTTTCAAGCCATATATATTTTCCACCAAATAGTTCATAGGCAGATGACCAGAAAAAAACATGCCATTGGGCTAGATACCAGTAGGTAACATAGATAAAATATAGCTTACTAAAGATTGTTATTCTACTTAGAAACTAGTATAATTGACTTTGGGTACTGTATATGAGATGGCAATTTTAAATATTTTTGAAAAACAAAGAACTTCCCGATTTGTTATATGACAAAGACAATGATTGTATGCTTAAGCAAGGAAGGAAATCCGGACAATAGAATAGATTTGGGGGTCAAGGGGCATGAGCAGAGGGTTATTTTAGGCTTGGATATAGTGAGTGTGAGGTGTCATAGGTATATTGTTTTGAAACTCAGAGGAAGGTTCTATGATGGAGGTGGGGAGTCATTGGAATATAGTCTGATGGCTACATGGACAAGACACCGGGAGGGAGGTAGAGTGCAAGAAAACATGACCAAGATTAGGGCTTTGGGGGAACGTTCATAGAGATACAGCAGCCAAGTCTTCTAAGGGGACTGGGAGGGAACATCCAGATAGGCAGGAGGAAAATGCATGCACATGAGGAAGAGGCAGAAAGAGACATCACAGACCTGAGAGAGATCAGTGAGTCAGAAGGAAGAAGTGCCTAGCAGTGCCAAGTGCTCCCCCGAAGTCAAGGCTAAGGAGTAACTACTGGGTTTGGTGGTTCTAAGTGATCAGACACCTCGGTAAGAGTAATTCCAGTGAAAAGGTAGATTCAGAGGATGGGATACAGGCAATAAGGAGTTGAGGAGCAAAGAGGTTAGATTTAGACACAGCGAGTGTACATTATTCTTTAAAGAAGTCTATGATAGATTGAAATAAACACATTATTTTTTATAAGATCAGAACTCAAATACATCTGAGGACTTGGAAGCAGATGAAACAGAGTAGAAGTTGGTAATAATTGAGGCCAAGTGCCTGAATGGCTGTGAGGGTAAGGAACCCAGAAGTCAGATGAAGAATGCAAGCCTGGATGAGCCTAGGGAGAACTCCCTCACCTCCCACTGAAATGGGGAAGAGGAGGTGAGTGTGTGTATGGATAATTTCCTTTCCTGGGTGGGGAAGAGGGCAAACAGGAAGGTGAAGAAGCTCTACTTCCTGGCATCTTATTTTTTTCTATGACGTACCATATGATGTGGCCAGATTCATGTGATAGGGAGAGTGGTTGGGGTCAGGGCTTAGGAAGTTGATCTAAAATAACTATCGTGGAACTGTGAGTAGAATCAGAATAGAGTCATAGAAAGGAATACCAGGTCATCAGAAGCAAGGTTGGGTAGTTTTCTCTGGGAGCGCTCAGCTACTTAGATATAAGAGACCTCTCTCTCCAGTTCCACTCTGGACTGCTCATCAGCTCTCAGCTGCCTTCTGCTTTGAGTTTAAGCCTCAGAATGTACCAGAGGTTGATACTCCTTGTGTAAAGGGATAAATATTTTCCACCACAGCTCACAACAATGAGAAAATGAGTTTAAAGATGTTTTCTCCAGAAATCTAATTTGAAATATACTCCCTTTTGATGTTGGTACCATAATTAGATTGACCCACAGGCAGACATGACCACTTAAGCTGGACATGATCTAGCATTTCTGTTGTATTTGACAGCTTGTCTCCTTGGGCAGGTAGTGTATTCTGGTTTTACAAACCTGAATGCTCTTTTACCAGAAGACCAGTCGCCCAGTCTAACCCTCCTCTTCAGCTCCTACATATTTTAGGGTGGGAGTCAAGATTTCACAGTTTTAAATTATAATCTTATTATTCATGTTGTGTTTTCCCACTGGCCCCCTGTCATCCCAGTGTTCTTTCTGGACAAGTCACCTCCAGTCTTCATGTCTACTTTCTCAGATACAGTTGCAAGGTAGGAATCAACTTAAAGGCAGGGTCAGTCTCTAGTGTGTGGCTTCCTGTGTGAGTCCTAGATGCTTCATTTTGACACCTTGCTTCTCATGTGGTTTTCTTCTTCACCTCAGCTTCAGCTGCAAGTCTTTCTCTGAACTTCCTTTAAGTGAAGAGCCTCTTGGTTTCCCCAGTGATCATTACCCCGACCACTCCTCACTGACATCCAGAAAAGCCCACCACTGAGTCTTTTCTGAGTCACCACACTCAGGAGACAAAACATGTTGGAGTATCAACTTGGTTTCACTTGGTTTCCCAAGGAGCAAGATTAGTAAATGTTTCAGGAACAGTAGTGAAGTATGGAGTCAGTTCTGAATCAGAACCCAAAATAATTTCTTGCTTATTTCATCTTTGAAGATTTTATCCCGTTCTTTGGATTTAATGAGCTATTTGATGAGTTCAACTTCCCTACCTTCTGCTTACTGAAAGGTGCTCCTCAGGGTCCCAGGCAACGTGGCAAGGCAATAAAGAGACAGATAAATCACAGTACCGGTCATCAAAGGTACTTACAGTTTGGTGAGAGACTAGCTAACAGCTCAAAAGATAGTGGTGCTTTTTTTTTTATTTATTTTTTTTTTTAAAGATTTTATTTATTTGACAGAGAGAGATCTTTTAAATGATAGGGTACAGAATAATCAACTGGAAGGCAAGAAAAAAATGCAGATTGCGGAGCACGTCCTTAGATCTATTCTAGAGGGCTGCCAAAGAATCTGTGTTTTTAACAAGCATGTAGGGGCGGGTGGGCTGGGCAATGGTGGAGGTGAGTCTGATGCAGATGGTGGGAGAACCACATTTGAAAAAGCAGCACAAGATGATGTATAGGGTTCTAGTAAAGGTATCTGCCGTGGGTGCTCTGGGATGGAAGGAGGGGCTGACTCGCTAAGCTGATGGAAGTGGTTATAGGGTGAGGAGGCTGAGGAAAGGAGGTTTTATTACTATAACCATATTGTCCTCTCACATGATCTGTAAAGATGAAGTCATATAAATCTCCTTGACCTTTGGCCCTTTGTCTCTAAACCCCTCCTAAAGTATTTCCTGCTGGATTTATAGTGTGCACACTTTTCTCTTATATATGTTTTTATGTTTTGACTGAACACATTGCACTCTCTGTAGCTTCATGGATTTTGTGTGTCTCTTCCCATTTCTAGACACGTACTTTAAGTAGCAGTTTCCTCCACAACCAAGTTTCCCATCCTTGGCTCCTTATTTCTCCATTTCAATTATTGTGTATGTTTTTTGTCTTTGACAAACAAGCTCTTTTCATTACTTTTGAACTGAAAATATAACCCTTACCTGACTCAGACTGTGAATGCATTGTTTGTTTCTGTCAGTTTGAATGTAGAATGTAAGTCTAGTGATACTGGACTGCAAAGAAAAAAATGTCCAATTGAGAACAAGATATATTCTTTCTAGAAATCCATTAGCTTTAATGGGTATGAGTCTATAGTTTTTACCCTTGAGAATTTTACAAAGTGAGGGCTACATAAGCAGACTAGGTTAGAGTAACTAATGATAAGTATTATGGACTGTTATCACAGGATAGCTTAGCACCTTTACATTTGTGTCCTTGAATTTACACGTTGATGTGGAGAAAGTGTGAGATGTATCACATGCAAATCTTTGTGTAGTTAGTCTTTCAAATAAGTCATCACTGAGAAATGAGAAACAATGTCAAACCTTTTTTATATCCAAGTATTTTCCCCTCATATTGAAAGGCTGATATACAGAGACAAAGTTGTTGTGTTACCTTGACAGAAGGAACGATGTGAAAGTCGTGTCACCCATTTTATGAAAGAAGACACTCTGAACTGAATTGTGTTCTCCTAAAATGAGCATGCTGAAGCATTGATCCCCAACATGACTGGTTTAGGAGAAAGGGCTTTTAGGAGGTAATTAAGGTAAAATGAGATCACGAGGGTGGTATCCTCCTTGGATAGGATTCGTGGTTGTAGAAGAAGAAGAAGAGAAAGAGATTCTCTCCTTGCATCTGCATGTAGGAAAGGCCATCTGAACATGCCGTGAGAAGGCTGCCCCCTGCAAGCTGGGAAGTGAGACCTCACTAGAACCAGACCATGCTGACACCCTGATTTCATACTTTGAGATTCCAGAACCATGAGAAAATACATTACATTTCTATTGTATCAGCTACCCAGTCTACGGCATATTATTATGACAACCCAATGAGGCCAGTAGAGAAGATATACTTGGCAGCACAGGAGTTTTGATCTGGGTTCTCATTCTAATTCCACCGTCCTTATTCTGTGGTTCCAGAAGTTTCATGAGACTTCACTTTTCTCTCTACAGCACAAGGGGAGTAAGGCTGAATGACTTCAAAGATATTTTTTATTTTTTGAAATCTTTGATTCAAATTACATAAAATGAACTGCTTTGTTGGAAATGATATACAACATTGAGTCAGAAGCAATCTTCAAGGCCTTTTTACCCAACTTTCTCATTCAATGAAAAAGGAAATTAAGGCCCCAACATATTAAGTGATACACCTTTTCCATTGTCACACTCCTATTCCTAACAGCACCTCAATGTGTAGACATTCTTTGTTCCTCTTCCTGGTTACACCACTGAGTGGGGTGCCAGCTGTTAAGTAGGATTAATGTTTTCTATCACAGACCTCTTTTATTGGGAAAATGTTAGTAAATTAGAAAATACCATGCTTTTCAGAATAAAGCAGTTTTTATTGTATTGTGGCAATTTATGATGAAAATACTCTATGAACATTTGCTTGTAAAGTTACCTAATATTGTATTTAAGTATTTTCCTCTAAATATTAATTAATAAGTAATGCCAATAGGCATATATAGCAGTATTTTTAATAAATTATTTGACAAATGTTTTAATAAAATAAAAATTAGTTTTTTTAAAAAAATGCATATGGTAAATCATTAAATAATATAGATGAGTTTATGAAGAAAAATAGGTTTCTCATCCACAATTCTCTATTTCTAATTATATTCCCCAAAGGCAAAATCTTTTAGCTTTTACCTTTTAAATCTCTTTCAAAGACTACTTTGATAACTTGAAAGCATATGTTTATTCCTGTGCTCTTCCATAAATCAATGAACCACATCCATAGACTTCTTATTAAGAAAGTTGAGGTAATAACTCCCATTGCCCCATTTCCATCTCCCATGCTAAAGTTTGTTATTAAGATTTTTGTTTTTTCTAAACCTTTGCAATTTTTAAATAATATCATAAAACTCAGTTTTTGGGTAGGATTGTTGGGTTCTTTGCTTGTAAAATGAGTACATTGAAGTAGTAGAACTCCAACTCTTTTCTCACTTTTTATTTCCTATTTCAACACCCTTCTCCTGTCAGCTACACTTCTGTTTTTACATTGTCAAGGTTAACATTTACATCCCATTCTGCAACCACAAATGTGTTACAGCTTGTACAGACCTTGACTCTGAATGTTGAAAACCGATAAAACAATGTTTAATATTTTATTTTTAAAGAATGTTTTGGAACCCCAGATATTCTGTACAAATGGATTTTCTGCAAAAACAGAAATCAAAAGTTTGCCCCTTAGGCAATCCTGAATTTAAAAATTACATTTATTTGAATTATGATGGTAAGTAAATATGCCATTATTCTCTGCTTTGCTTTTAAAAAATGGCTTAGCATACATAAGATGTGTGAAGGGTGTTATGAATATCATTTAAATAATTTTTTTAACTGTTAATATTTATAAAATCAGAATTTCTGGTTTGGTTCAAAAGGTATGATTAGACACTGCATTAAATTGTATTACTTTAGAAACCTTGATAGTGACTCTTTGACAACTGCTTTACTCATTAAATTCAGTAAAATTCTACCTTTAATTTGCTTCTGCCATGTGAAGCTTAAAATTATTCCAAGTAACTAAATTAGAACCTCACTATAAATCATCCTCAGAGTCACACCAAAAAAACTGTTATTGTTAAAGTGTAATTACGATAGTTGGTTTGGGATGAAGGGAAGGTCTTAACCTTAATAATCTCCCTGTACTAAATTCTCTTATGTCCAGTGAAGCTTGTAGGAGATTTCAGTGGGCTTTGGGTCAAGTGCGTCTGTATTTTTAATTATATCAACAACTCTAATACATCGCCTTTTTCTGTGGTCGTATTTCCAGTATGGTTGCTAGGGAGTTATTTGTATAGCAGGGACTACAAGCCTCTATGCCTTTTTGATGAAAATATGTTCTTGAGCTTCCTTGCCTATTTAGCATTTCATATCTTGCAGACATAAATCCTGGAACTAAGCTTAGCTCACACAGCTCTGTATATTTTTACTTCCCCAAGGATAGTTATATCATTTCTGAGGTAAGAGGATCAATACGGAATAGGGTTCTCTAAGTAAGGGCTAAACCAGCACCAAATATAGCACTGATGAAGCATTTAGTGGCTTCCTGTTTGTGATGTCCATCAGAGCTATAAAGCTGACTAATACCAGGATTTGAGCTCTGCAGAGGACTGTATGGTCACAAAATATCTGAGACAGTCTTCAAACTTGTCATTGTGCCTGAAGGTTTCTATTTTTACAATAGGTTGAAGTAGAATTTCCTTTTAAAGCCCTCAATTCCTGATTAAATCACATTTTTCATTAAGACAGAATTTATTATGAACTAATATTACTACATTTCAGTAGATTATTCTAGATTATGAACTCCTAGAAAGCATTTATTATGCTTTATTTTTTAAAGTATGCATGTATGTATATATTTATTTATGTTCAGTTAGCCACTGCATAGTACATAATTAGTCCTTGATGCAGTGCTCAGTGATTCATTAGTTAAGTATAACACTCAGTGCTTATCAAAGCTTGTGCCCTCCTCAATACCCATCACCCTGTTACCCTCTTCCCCCATTATCCTTCCCTCTGGAATCCCCAAGTTATTTCTCAGGGCCCATAGTCTTTTGTTGGTTCATGTCCCTCTCTGATTTCTCCCCCTTTGGATTTTCCTCCCTTCTCTCATGGTCCTCCATGCTTATGTTCCACATATGAGTGAAACCATATGATAAATGTCTTTCTCTGTTTGACCTACTTCACTTAACTTAATCCCCTCCAGTTCCATCCATGATGATGCAAATAGTGGATATTCCTCATTTCTGACGGCTGAGTAATATTCCATTTTGTACATGTACCACATCTTTATCCATTCATCTGTAGAAGGGCATCTTTTCTCCTTCCATAGTTTGGCTATTGTGGACATTGCTGCTATGAACTTTGGGGTGCATATACCCCTTCTTTTCACTCCATCTGTACCTTTGAGGTAAATACCCAGTAGTGCAACTGCTGGGTTATAGGGTAGCTCTATTCTTAACATCCTGAAGAACCTCCATACTGTTTTTCCAGAGTGGCTGTACCAACTTGCATTCCCACCAACAATGTAAGAGGGTTCCCCTTTCTCCACATGCTCACCAACAGTTTTTGTTTCCTGTTTTGTTAATTTTTGCCATTCTAACTGGGGTAAGGTAGTATCTCATTGTGGTTTTGATTTGTATTTCCCTGATGGCTAGCTTTGTTGAGGATTTTTTCATGTCTTTTAGCCATTTGTATGTCTTTTTTAGAGAAGTGTCTGTTCATGTCTTTTGCCCATTTTGTGACTGGGTTATTCGTTTTTTGAGATTAGTTTTTTATAGATATTGGATATCAGCCCTTTATCTGTAATGTCATTTGAAAATATCTTCTCCCATTCCATGGACTGCCTTTTAGTTTTGTTGACTATTTCCTTTGCTGTGCAGAAGCTTTTTATCTTGATGAAATATCAAAAGTTCATTTTTGCTTTTGTTTCCTTTGCCTTTGGAGACACGTCTTAAAAGAAGTTCCTATGGGTGATGTCAAAGAGGTAAGTGCCTATGTTCTCCTCTAGGATTTTGATGGATTCCCATCTCACATTGAGGTCTTTCATCCAATTTGAGTTTATCATTGTATATAATGTAAGGGAATGGTCCAGTTTCATTCTTCTATATGTAGCTGTCCAATTTTCCCAGAACCACTTATTGAAGAGACTGTCTTTTTTCCACTGGATATTTTTTCCTGATTTGTCAAAGATTAGCTGACCATAGAGTTGAGGGATCATTTCTGGAGTCTCTAGTCTATTCCACTGGTCTATGTGTCTGTTTTTGTGCCATGCTGTCTTGGTGATCACAGTTTTATCATATAGCTTGAAGTCAGGCAACATGATGTCCCCAGGCGTATTTCTCTTTTTTTATCCTTCCCTTGGCAATTCAGGGTCTTTTCTAGTTCGATACAAATTTTAGGATTGTTTATTCCAGCTCTTTGAAAAATGCCAATGGTATTTTCATAGGGATGGCATTGGAAGGGTAAATTGCTCTGGGAAGGATAGACATTTTAACAATATTTATTCTTCCAATCCATGAGCATGAAATATTTTTCCATCTTTTTGTGTCTTCCTCAATTTCTTTCATAAGTGTTCTTCAGTCTCTAGTGTATATAGATCCTTCACCTCTTTAGTTAGGTTTATTCCTAGGTATCTCATGGTTTTTGTTGCTATTGTGAATGGAATTGATCCCTTAATTTCTCTTTCTACAATTATATTGTTAGTGTATAGAAAAGCAACTGATTTCTGAGAATTGATTTTGTATCCTGCCACATTGCTGAATTGCTGTATGAGTTCTAGTAATTTGGGGGGTAGAGTCTTTTGGGTTTTCCACATAAAAGTATCATTTCATGTGGGAAGAGGGAGAGTTTGATTTCTTCTTTGCCAGTTTGGATACATTTTATTTTTTTGTTGTTGTTTGATTGCTGAGGCTAGGACTTCTAGTACTATGTTGAACAATAGTGGTGAGAGAGGGCATCCCTGTTATGTTTGTGATCTTAAAGGTAAAGCTCTCAGCTTTTTCCCACTGATAATGATATTCACTGTGGGCCTTTCGTAGATGGTTTTTATGATATTGAAGAGTGTTCCCTCTATCCTTGTACTCTGAAGAGTTTTAATCAGGAATGGATATTGTATTTTGTTAAGTGCTTTTTTTCTGTGTCAATTGAGAGGATCATATGTTCTTATATTTTTCTTTACTGATGTATTCTACCACACTGATTTGAGAATGTTGAGCCACCCTTGCTTCCGAGGGATAAATTCCACTTGTTTGTGGTGAATAATCATTTTGATGTACTGTTGGATCCCATTAGCTAGGATCTTGTTGAGTATTTTGACACCATGTTCATGAGGGATATTGGTCTGTAATTCTCCTTTTTGATGGGGTCTTTGCCTGGTTTGGGGATCAGTATAATCTGGCCTCATAGAAATAGTTTGGAGGTTTTCCTTCTGTTTTTATTTATTTATTTATTTTGGAAAACCTTCAGTAGAATAGGTATTATTTCTTCCTTAAATGTTTCCTAGAATTCCCCTGAGAAGCTATCTGGCCCTGAACTTCTGTCTTTTTGGGAGGTTTTGGATTAGTGCTTCAATTTTATTACTGGTTATTTGTCCATTCAGAATTTCTGTTTCTTCCTATTTTAGTCTTGGTAGTTTTTAAGTTTCCAGGAAGGCATCCATTTCTTCCAGATTGCTTAATTTGTTGGCATACAGTTGCCGATAATAGTTTCTAATATAGCTTCTACTTCCTTGATGTTAGTTGTTATTTCTCCCCTTTCATTCATGATTTTATTAATTTGGGTCCTTTCTCTTTTCTTTTGGGTAACTTTGGTCAGTGGTGTATTGATCTTATTAATTCTTTTTTTTTTTTTTTGATCTTATTAATTCTTTCAAAGAACCAGCTTCTAGTTTTGTTGATCAGTTCTACCGTTTTTCTGGGTTCTGTTTCATTGGTTTCTGCTCTGGTCTTTATTATTTCTCCTCTCCTGCTTGATTTAGGTTTATTTGCTGTTCTTTCTCCAGCTCCTTTAGATGTAGGCATAGCTTGTATATTTGGCATTTTTCTACTTTTTTGAGAAAGGCTTAGATGGCTTTGTATTCCCCCCCTTAAGACTGCCTTTGAAGCATCCCATAGGTTTGGACTAATTGTGTGTTTTCATTCTCACTGGTTTCCATAAATTGTTTAAGTTATTCTTTAATTTCCTGGCTGACCCACTAATTCTTTAGCAGGATGCTTTTTAATTTCCAAGTGTTTGAATTCCTTCCAAATTTTTTTCTTGTGATTGAGTTCCAGTTTCAAGACATCGTGGTCTGATATCATGCAGGGAATAATCCCAGTCTTTTGGTATTGGCTGACACCTGATTTGTGACTTAGTATGTGGTCTATTTTGGAAAAAGTTCTGTGTGTATTCAAGAAGAATGGGTATTTTGTTTATGTATCCATTCATCTGCTGATAGTCATCTTGGTTGCTTCCAAGTTTTGGCAATTATGGAAATAAAGGTCGTATAAATGTTTGTGTGCGGGGTTTTTGTGACTGGCTATAATTTTTCAAATTCTTTCATTAACTACCAAGGAGCACAATTGCTGGATCGTATAGTAAGAGTATGTTTACTTCTGTAAGAAACCACCAAACCACCATTCACAGTGACTGTACCATTTTGCATTCAGGTAAGAAATGGATGATAGTTCCTGTTGCTCTACATTGTCAGCATTTGTGTTATCAGTATTCTGGATTTGGATGATTCTAGTACACAGGTAGTAGTATCTCAATGTTTTATTTATTTATTTTTAAAAATATTTTATTTATTTGACAGAGAGAGAGAGAGCACAAGCCGGGGGAGCAATAGATAGAAGGAGAAGCAGGCTCCCCATTGAGCAGGGAGCCAGATGCAGGGCTTGATCCCATGATCCTGGGATCATGACCTGATCTGAAAGCAGACACTTAACTGACTAAGCCACCCAGGTGCCCCACCGACGTTTTAATTTGAAATTCTCTGACATGAAGTTGACCACTTTTTCATATGTTTGTCATTTGTATATTTCCTTTGGTGAGGAGTCTGTTCAGGTCTTTGACCAGTTTTGTGGGTTTTTTGTGTTGTTGTTTTTTTTAAACCTGGTTTTTTGCTTTCATACTATTGAGTTTTAAGGATTTTTTGGGGTATATTTCAGATAACAGTCATTTATCAGATTTATCATTTTGCAAATATTTTCTTCTTGTCTGTGGTTTGCTTCTTCATTCTCTTGACATTGCCTTTTTCAGAGCAGAACTTTTTACTTTTAATGAAGCCCAGCTTTCCAATTATTTTTTCTAAGAATTGTTCCTTTGGTGTGGTTTCTAAAAAGTCATCACCTTACCCAAGGTCATCTAAGTTCTTCCCTGTGTTACTTCTAGGAGGTTTATAGTTTTGTGTTTTACATTTAAATCTCATTTTGAGTTAAATTTTGAGTTAACTTTTATAAAGAGTGTAAGGTCTATGTCTAGATTCATTTTTTTTTTTTTTGCATGTGGATATTCAGTTATTCCAGTGGTATCTATTGAAAAGACTTTCTTTGCTCCATTGTATTACCTTTGCTCCTTTGTCAAAGATCAATTTACTCTATGTGGGCTTATTTGTTGACTCTGTATTTTTTTGTCATTGATCTATTTGTCTCTTGACTTACCAATACCATACTGTCTTGATTACTGTGGCTTTATAGTAAGTCTGAAAGTTGGGTAGTGTCACTCTTACAATTTTGTTCTTCAATATTGAGTTGACTATCCTAAGTCTTTTGGCGCTCCATGTACTCTTTAGAAACAATTTTTTGATATCAACAAAGTAATTTGCTGGAATTTTATTGGAATTATGTTGAATCTATAGGCCAAGATGCAATGACTGAAATTCTTGACCATATGGAGTCTTCCCATCTATAGAAATGAAGTTTCTTTCTAGTTAGTTCATTCTTCTTTGATATCTTTCATCAGAGCTTTATAGTTTTTCTCATATGGATCTTGCACATATTTTATTAGTTCAATATCTAAATATTTCCTATCTTGTGGTGTTAATATATATGATAATGTGTTTTTAATGTCAGATTCCACTTATTAATTTTTTGCATATAAGAAAGTGATTGATTTTTATTCTTCAGCCTTGCTATACTCACTTATTAGTGTGAGAAGATTTTTGTTGTTATTATTGATTTAATCAGATTTTCTACATAGATTATCATGTCATTTGTGAACAAAGATAGTTTTATTTTTTTCTTCCCAATTTGTATACCTTTTATTTCCTTTTATTGTTTTATTACATTAGTTATAACTTCTGGTATGATTCTGAAAAGCAGTGGTAAGAAGGGAGTTTCTTGATTTGTTCCTAATCTTAGCTGGAAAGCTTCAATTCTCTCATTATTAAATATGATGCTGGCTGTAGATTTCTTTTAGATATTCTTAATAATTAAGCTGCGGCAATTTCACTGTAAGTTTTCTGAGAGGGTTTTTTTTTTTAAATCATAAATTGATGTTGGGTTTTGCTAAATCCCTCTTTGTACCTATTAATATGATCATATGATTTTTCTTCTTTAGCCTGTGGATGTGCTGGATTACATTATCTGATTTTTGAATTTTGAAACTGCCTCGTAATACTTGGGATAAATTCCACTTGGTTGTGGTATAAAAGTCTTTTTGTACATATTGGATTCAATTTGCTAATATTTTGTTGATTTTTGCATCCATGTTCATGAGAAATATTGGTCTGTACTTTTCTTGTAATATCTTTCTCTGATTTTGGTGTTAGGATATGCTTATAAAATGAGTTAGGAAGTATTCCTTCTTCTTCTATCTTCCAGAAGAGATTGTAGAGAATTGTTATTTCTTTCTTAAATATCTGGTAAATTTCACCAGTGAAATCATCTGGGCCTAATGCTTTCTGTGTGGAAGCTTATCAATTTTTTACATTTTTTAAAAAAGATTTTTATTTATTTATTTGACAGAGATCACAAGTAGGCAGAGAGGCAGGCAGAGAGAGAGAGGAGGAAGCAGGCTCCCTGCTTGAGCAGAGAGCCCAATGCGGGGCTCCATCCCAGGACTCTGAGATCATGACCTGAGCTGAAGGCAGAGGCTTTAACCCATTGAGCAACCGAGGCTCCCCAATTTTTTACTTTTTTTAAGTGGATAATGGACTATTCAGGTTGTCTATTTCCTCCTGTTTGAGTTTTGATAGATTGTGTCTTTTTAAGGAATTGGCCCATTTCTTCTGGATTATTGAAGTTGTGGGTATAGAGTTATTCACAGTATTCCTTTATTATCCTTTTAACGCCCACGGGATGGTGATGTCCCCACTTCATTTCTTTTACTGGTAATTTGTGTGTCTTCTCACCTTTTTTCTTAGCCTGGCTGGAGGCTTATATTGATCTTTTCAAAGAATCAGCTTTGGGCTTTGTTAATTTTCTTTATTGATTTCCTATTTTCAGTGTAATTGATTTCTGCTTTAACTTTTGTTATTTCTTCTGCTACTTTGGATTTGATTTGCTCTTTTTTTTTTCTTCTAGCTTTTCAAGTTGAAACTTAGATGATTGGTTTTAGATATTTCTTCCTTTCTAACATATGCATTAAATGTTGTAAACTTCCCTCTAACCACTGTTTTTCATTACATCCCATGAATTTTGATAAGATACTTTCATTTTCATTTAACTCAAAACATTTATAAATTTCTCCTTTTACCCATGTATTGTTTAGAAGTGTGTAGTTTTATTTCCAAGTATTTGGGGGATTTTTACAGCTATACTTCTGTTATTGAATTCTAGATAATTCCATTGTTGTCTGAGAGCAGACATTGCATGATATATTCTATTTTTTTAAAATTTTTTTTAATTTAAGAAGGTATATTTTATGGCCCAGAATGTGATCTATCTTGGTGAATATTTTATGTGACCTTGAAAAGTATATATGTATTCTGCTGTTGTTGGATGAAGTCATCTATAGATATTAATTATATCCCGTTGATTGATGGCATTGTTGAGATTATTTTCTTACTGATTATCTAGCTGCTAGATCTGTCAATTTCTGATAGGAGTATATTAAAGCCTCTAATTATCATAGTGGATTCAACTTTTTCTCCTTGTGGTTTTATCAGTATTTGCCTCATGTATTTTGATGCTCTTTTGATAGGAACACACACGTGTTAAGGATTGTTATGTTTCCTTGGAGTATTGATCCCTTACAATTATGTAGTGCTCCTCTTTATTCCTGATAACTTTGCACTCTGTGAAGTTTCTCTCCTGAAATTATGATTGCTACTCCTCCTTTCTTTTGATTAGTGTTATGATGGTATATCTTTCTCCTTTACTTTTAATCTACCTGGGTCTTTATATTTAAATTGGATTTCTTTTATACAGCATATACTTGGGTTTTTTTTCTTTAACCACCTAATAATCTTTTTTAGGTGGTATATTTAGACCATTGACATTTAAAGTATTATTTGATTATTTGATTTTTGATGTAGATGGGTTAGAATCTACCATATTTGTTATTGTTCTCTATTTTTTTAATTTTTGTTCTTTGTTCTTATTTTTGTCCTCCACAATTTTTCTATCTTTCATGGTTTTAATTAAATATGTTTTGTGATTCAATCTTCTCTTCTTTATTAGCATATCAATTATACTTCTTATTAATTTCTTTAGTGATTATCCCAGAATTTATAATATACATTTACAACTAAACCAAGTCCACCCTCAAATAATAGTATAATACTTCATAGGTAGCATGAATACATTATAATCACAAAAATCTTCCTAATCCTTCCATTGTGTGTGTGTGTGTGTGTGTGTGTGTGTGTCTGTGTATGGTTACTATCATTATTTTGAACAAATTTTTATTTGTTTGATCAATTAAGAGGAAGAAGAGTAAAAGGTTTTATTTTATCTTCACTTATTCCCCAGTACTCTTCCTTTGTTTATGTAGATTCCAGTTTCTGACCTATATTATTTTTTTTCTTCCTAAATAACTTCTTTTAACATTTGTTTTAATGGATTTACTGAAAACAAATTCTCTCAATTTTTGCATGTCTGAAAGTTTTTGTTTCTCTTTTACTTTTGAAGGTTAATTTCACAGGGCGCAGAATTCCAGTAGGTTGGTGACTTTTTTTTTCTTCTCAACACTTTAAATATTTCACTCCACTCTCTTCTTCCTTGTATGGTTTCTGAGAAGAAGATGGATATAATTTTTATTTTTGCTCCTTATTAGATAAGTTCTTTTTCTTCTGGCTTCTTTCAAGAATTTAAAATATCTTTGATTTTCTGAAATTTAGATATGATATGCCTAGATGTTTTTTGTTTGTTTTAGGGTTTATTTGCTACTTGTTCTGCTTAATGTTTTTTAAACTTCTTGGATCTATAGTTTGGTGTCTGGCATTAATTTGGGGGAAAGTTCTTAGTCATTATTGCTTCAAACATTGCTTCTGTTCCTTTCACGCTTCCTTCTCCTTCTGATATTCCCATTATGTATATTGCATCTTATGTTGTTGCCCCACAGTTTTAAAATATTCTGTTCTGGGTTTTTTCCAGTCTTTTTTTTTTTCTTCTTCTTCTTCACCATTCTGTATTGGAAGTTCTGTTGTCATATCACTAAGCTTAGATATTCTTTTCTAGCTGTGCTTAGACTACTAATGAGCCCATCATAAGCATTTTTTCATTTGTACAGTGTTTTTGATCCTTAGCATTTCTTTTTGATTCTTTCTTAGAATATCCATCTCTCTGCTTAAATTAGCCATCTGTTCTTGCATGTTGTCTACTTCTTCCATTAAATCCCTTTGCATATTAGTCATAGTTTTTTAAAAAAATCCCTTGTCTGATGATTCCTGCATTATCTGCCTGACTTTTGTTCTAATGTTTGTTCAGTCTCTTCAAACTTTTTTGCCTTTTAATATGCTTTGTAATTTTTTGTTGGAAGGTGGACATGATGTAGTGGGTAAAATGTACTATAGTAAATAAAACTTTAGAAATGTAGTGGTCAGATTTGTGGGGAGGAGATGTGTATTACAGTCTTATGATTGGGTCTCAGTCTTTTGGTGAGTCTCTCTGCCCCTGAGCTTTGAATTCTACCAGTGACTTTCAGTCTCCCATTGCTTAGGTGTGACAGGATGGCTAAAGAAGACTGGAGTTGGGTGTTTCTCTTACCCCTGTAGTTTAGTTTCTGATAAAATCCCAGCAGGCTAGGCTGTGGTGAAACAATTTCTCCTGAAGGCAAGTCTTTTAAATAAGAAAAGAATTCTCTTATTTCAAGATGGTTCCTTTCTTCCCCCCATGATGGAATTCTCTAATATTTTCTGTGAGGATCTTGTAAAGAATCTAGGATCTAGTAAAGCTCCTAGAGGTAAAACCCAAAATGGTTTTACCTATAACTGAGGCACACTGGAGTTCTTAAACTCTCAGTTGTCTACACTGAGTCACCATCAAGTAAATTTCAGGTTTTCCTACCCTTGTACTGGTTATCTCAGAGGTTTATGCTTTGTTAAGTTGTGACTCACTCTATCCACCAGGTTGTGCCTACAATTTGGGGAGCAACAGTTTGTCCTTTGACCTCAAAGTGCTGATGGATCTAGGAAGAATTATAGATTTTTCAATTTGCTCAGCTTTTTTCTTGTTAGATTGAAGTAGTGACCTCTAGGCTTCTTACATCCTGGACCAGAAACCAGAATTCTGCTTGAACTCTTGATAATCATTATGGCCCATTTTTTCCCACTAATTATTTGTTAACTGGAATTCTGGGTATGTGGTATCTTAGCCTGGGCCATCTAGGAAGCTGAGCCTTAGTGAAGGTCTTATGTGTTGTTATTTTATTAGGGAGTTCAATCCCAGGAAGCAAGGGATGGAGGGGGGTGTGAAATAAAGAAAAAATGACAGCCCATATGAAGATGTGTTATGAAACTGGCCACTGCCTGGTATCAAGCTTGATTGACTATTCAACTTCAAGAGGTCTTGGAAAGGCCATAAAAGGATTACATTTCAGAAGAATCTCGGGGGTGGAGTGATAGTAAAAATTTCTCTGCTTACTCAGTCTCCCATTCATTACAGTTTTACTCCATGGTTTAACTCTTTTACCCTGCACTTTTAGCTTGTCCACAAGTTGGTAAAGAAATAGGGTGTCTTAATTTGAGTACCCTTGAAAAAAGAGTTTGAATAAAGGCTTGGGGTTTGAATAAAGGCTAGGTAACTTATTTGGAAGGTGATCCCAGGAAGTAAGAGTGAGGGGGTTGGGAGAAAGAGAGAAGGAGAATAAGACAATATAAAGATGTTTTATTAAGGTCCCTAGTGGTTTTATTCTACCAGGAATGCTGAGATGCAGTCTGTACATTTCTCAGAATTGTCTATCCATAGGATGGGAGGCTGGGACATTTACCTACTGTTTCCCATCCCCCATTTAGTGAGAGTTGTCCTGAGGGCTAATATCTCTTTTCCCATTTTGGACAGTGCTTATATGTAACCTGAGAGGACTTCTGGGATTTTGGAGAACCCGTTTGTTTGAAAAGCAGGAATTTGAGTAGCCAGCATGAGCCTGGGCTTGTACACAACTGCCTATCACAGAGGTGGGCCCAAAAAAATGTGCCATGGATTTTCAGATGCCTCAGAGAACAGGGAAGTGTGGGGGCAGATGGTCAGGATATTATTTCCTTTGTAGGTAGTGTGAAATTGACCCTCCATAATGGTGCAGATATTGAGTGGCTCACGTTGTTTATGTAGTCACAGGTCCTGTTAAAAACATTTGCCCAGGACTCTATACACCCTAGGGGGAGCCCTGCCTCTGTGAAGCAGTTGGTTAATTGCAGTAGCTAGAGCTGGAACAGAAAAGTAAAAGTGAGAGGACTTAAAGTGTCATACAGGAGGTAACCGATAATCTTGGTTGGGTGCGTCCTCAGAAAAAATATTTTTTTTCCCAGAAGAGTTTAGAGTCTATGTTTCTCTATACATAGAGAATAACATTTGTAAAAATTTTATGAGTCAGTCATCATATGGGGGTAGATTGCAAAATGTGACTGCAAATTCTTTTCATCCTGGTATGTATATTCCCTCCATTCAAAGTTGGATTCTATTTCTCTACTCTTTTGAGTCTGGACTGGAAGATAACTTTTTCCTTTTAGTCTATAGGTCTTAGATCTGGAGAAGTTATACCACTGGAGCTAGCTTTGTGACTCCCATTGACCAAAAGAATGAAGTGGAAGTAAAATTTGGCAAATTCTGGGACCTAATTACCAAGAGGTATTGCAGCTTCTACCTTTACCCTCTTCACTAAGGCCATCAGAGGAGGGAGCCAGTCTAGCCTGCCAGAAGATGAGAGGTCATGTGGAGGAGAATCAAGGCATCCTAACTGATGGCTAGCACCCACTCCCAGACATGTGACTAAAGCCATTGTGCATCCTCCTAGCCTGGCCACTCCTCTCTACTCAATGAAATCACATGAGTGAATCCAGGCATAACCAGATCAGACTACCCAGCCAAGCCACAAAATCCTTGTTGTTTTAAGACATTAAGTTTTAGATGGTTTGTTACACAGTAACAGGTAACTAATCTTACATGGCCAAAATCCTAGGTCTTTGGAAGAATTTTTTATGCCCTAACTAAATAGGTGACTAAATTAAATGGTGTGTCAATATGTTTGCAAATATTAATAAGGTTGACTGGAGAGTTTTGGAGGATTCCTTTTCTGTTTTTAACCAATGATAAAATCACAAATGCAGAGTCACTGTTCTGTACCAGAAAGTAAGCTTATGAAAATTATACCTCAGTTAAATAAAAGGGTAAATAGTACCTTAAATAGTCTGTGTAACTACAAAGAATAATTTATATGTATGAATTCTTGGCTTCTGGGGAAAAAAATCATCAGTTCAGTGACTCAGAATTTGCTTGTGTAGATGGTGCAATTTTGTACTCTGCCTGATTTTGTACTCTGGTCTGATTCTAATTGATTCTGTGGATCAGAGTGGTTACTAGCATTCACTAAAAAGACCTAAAGGAATGGGGCTCTGTTGGCTGAGTCAGGACTGAGTTGTTCTGGTAGTGTTCCAAAGAGGTTCAGAAACTGGCAATGATGGGAAAAGGGAGGAGGAACCCAAGAAAATAGCTTTGCTTGGCACTGTGATGTCTAAAATCCAGAAATAACACATTTTCTAATGAGAGAAGGGAAATCTCACATCCTGCCTTTATAATTTGTAGCAGCAGAAATTTGAGTTGGGTAAAAAATGGAAAAAGAGAGCTAATGGATTTTCACAAGATCACTCACTGATTAAAAGAAATCCTTCCTGCATGGTATTAGGTACAGTAGCCCCAGTTTTTTCACAGTGATATGCTTGTTATCTAGATTATGAAATTCGTAATTCATGGGACAAATTTAATCTATCTTTAGTATATTTTTGTTAGCCTATACTATGTATAAATGTAGTGTGTTGCAACAGTTGAGCTTCATCTAAAAAATCTGAGACCTTTTGCATGAAAATCCCTGTTTTCAACATGTCTTGAAAGTTAGATGATCTAGCCACAGTTCTAGAGTGATGGATGGCACCCACCTTAGACTCCATAATCCTTGGCCCGCAGAGTATACTGTTGACCTTATTAGTCTTCTTGTTGTAGCATGTGCCAGCCTTTCTAGTCATTTTGAAGAGGCAAGTACCCTGGTAATCTGGACTTAATTGACTATTTAAACAGCAATAAATGCCTTGATTTTCCATAGGTGGAAAATGATTAGAAGAAGTGATCTACACATGAAACGTGCATTTTAAATCATTTCCACTACTAAAAAGGCACCAGTTCAGGCAGAGGATTCATAGGTTTAGATACAATGCCTTTAGGGACTGCTTCACAGCTGATAAAGAGATGCTCCCAGGCTGACAAGAGGAAGAGAAGAGAGTCACTTGTTACTGGGAGTGAAAGAGGACCCATGTTTTACTTTACTGTTCCCTGAAACAAAAAGCTGTCTGCATTAGTCTGTTGAGAGAGAACCACAGACAGCTCCTCCATAGTAGCAGCACAGACCTATAGAGCAACTGAAAAGGACATCACGTACCTCATAGGCAAGCTGTGTGAACAGTATGTGAGAACAGGGTATTCTAGTCTCCACCTTCTTCCCAATGCCTTGGCTTGGTCGAAGATCTTAGAACTTCGACAGAACGCCATTAAAAGGAGAAGAGAACCTAAAGAATGGTAGTAATAAGTTTTCCACAATCTCATTGAAATGGTGCCTGAAGTCAGTAATTATTATAGAAAAAATTACATTTTTTTAAACACATCTAGAATTGTGGCCTGATATTCATGGCCATTATATTGTTAGAGAACATATTTTAGGGAGGTAAAAAAAAAAATATTCCACTAAGTACAGTTAGCTTGTATTTTCATGCTGTTGTGGTTTGTTGTTGTTTTGCCCTCTAACACTGTTAAGTTTATAAAATACATCCTGTGATTCTGCACTTGATTGTTGCACTGAATATTAGAGTCCTGATCGTGGGAGTTAATTGCCCTCACATGTGTTCAGTCATTTGCTGCCAGCTCAGTGTCTTTGTTTTAAGAGCATCCTTATGTTTCTCCTTCCCACCAGCCAGAAATGTTTCCAGTGCTGTGCACAGGTAATGGCTCTTTAAATTACCACCACTCCGTCATCTTCCGGACAGGTTTTCTTCAAGAGTCAGCAAACAAGCAGGACCTTCAAGGACTGCTCTCCAAATGAGTGGATCTACTTTGTATGGGCAGAGTTTGTACTGGGGAGTGCTTTCTGTGATTCCGGGATTTTATCTCAAGGTGTTGAGGTACACTGAGGTACACTGTTCAGTCTTAAACTTTAGTGGAGCACTCCAATGGCAAACTTTATCAATATGGCAACTGTATTAGTTTATTTATTTGGAAAATATATGGTTATTGGCACTATTGTTCAGGATAACAAATAAGACCCAGTATCCTCTCTCTTGGGTAAGAGATGAATATATGCGTGATTGTAAAAGGATGTGAAAATACTATGGTAGAGTAAGGCATGGGAAAACAAAGGACAGATATTGGGATTTGGGAAGTCCATCTAGAAAGGGAATCAGGAAGCATTCTGGGTGAAGTGATATCCGAGGTATGTTTCCAAGTAAGGGGTTGGAATTATTCGAAGAAACAAGGATGTTCCTTGAAAGCCGTGTTAGAAAATATAGACTACTCAGAACTGGATGTGGTTTTATGTGTCACCATTAAAGGATTCTAAGCAAGAAAAGAGCTTGATCTGCTTTTTTTGAAATGAGCACTTTGGTGACAGTGTGGAGGATGAATTAAGAGCAGAGCAAAGGCAGGGGAAAGGATATCAATTAGCAGGCAGTTAAAATAGATAATATATTATAAGAGCCATAACTCAGGCACTAGAAGTAGGGATGGATAGATGATAGATGGATGGATAGAATGGATAGAGAGAGAGATAGATGGATAGATAGAAAGATAAATAAACTCAAAAGATACCAAGAAGGAAGAGGATTATGCTTTGAAGACTGATTGTATGGGTGGGGTGAAAAAGGGTAGGAGTCAACGATGATTTCAGTTTTCTGCTTGGGTCATTGGTTATATGACTGGATCCTTCATAATGTTAATGAACAAGATGAAACGTCTTCATCTGAGGATGAATAGATCTTTGGATTTGTTGACTTCGGGGAGCCAGTGGAATGCTCAAATAAAGATTCCAGTTAACATTTGGGTATATGGATCTGGACAACATGGGAATATCTGGGCTGGAAACAAATATTTTGGAGTCTTTAGCACATAGAGTTAACTAAAACCTGGAGGATGAATGAGATCATCCAGGGATTGTTTGTAAAGGGAAAAGAGGAGAGTACCAATTATAGATTTACGAGGCACAGTGACTTTTAAAGGAGGATCATTTGAAGAGTATGTAAAACACTTGTGAAAACAAGCAACTAGGAAAGTAAGAAGAAAACAAAGAAAGGGTGAAATGAGGGAGCAAATGGAAGAAATAATTGAGAGAAAAGGAGAGAAATTTCCAACTAGACCTGAGCTAGATCTGTTCTGGCTAGACCTAAGATTTCAAGAGGTAGACTTACATAGATTTTTATTCCAACCCAACTAATTAAAATAGATGAAAAATTCATTGTGAATAAAAGCATAGCAAAGACAGAAGGAATTCAAAAGTGACCTCGGAAAAAAATCAGCAAAACAAGTACAGTTTTATTTAATGATTTAAAAATGAAGCAAACAAGTAAACCATCTGCAAATTTATTCAGATAGCTTTATTTTTGGGTAAATATTAGGATATGAGTTCAAATATTTTTGAAGTAAATTGCTTATTAATCTTGTTTTTGGCAATTCCTATAGTTGTATCCAAAATGAAAATGAGCGAAAACTATTTAAAGTACCCTATGGGACAACAAATTTTAGTTTTAGTGCTATCCAGCATATCTGCTTCAGTAGTTGAAGGAAAGAGCAGTGCAATGACTAAGACAAACATGGCTGTAGTAGTTTGCTACAGCTGCCATAACACAGTACCACACACTGGGTGGTTTAAACAATAGATATTTATTTTCTCACAACTCTGGAGGATAGAAGGCTGAGGTCAGATGTCAGCAGGGTTGATCTCTTCTGAGCCTCTTTCCATGACTTCTAGTTGGCCATTTTTTCCTTGTCTCTTCGCATGGTCTTCCTTCTCTACATGTCTGTGTCTTAACCTCCTCTTCCTCTACATCAGTCATATTGAATTGGGGTCACCCCTAATGACCTCACTTTAACTTAATTACCAAGAGGAAGACCTTAACTCCAAATACAGTCACACTTTGAGGCACTGAGAGTTAGGGCTTCAACATATAAATTTTCGGGAGGCACGATTCAGCCCATGACAACCACAAAACTCAATCTGCTTAAGAATTTTAATTGTATTTATTGACAGAAAAGGAAGTTTTTTTGTTTTGTTTTGTTTTGTTTACATAATCATGTTTTTAAAATTTTAAGTTTCAGAATGTGTGTATTTTATCACAGGCCTATTTTCATTTTGTTATTGTTAATAAAGTATGTGACTATATATACTTAGAAGAAGCACATTTCACTGAATCACTAGTGGATGCTATATATTTGTTATTATAAATCATGGAATGATTGCTTGAGAGTTTGAAGACAGCCACACATTCTTTGATACCTTCTCATTGAGAGATGGGGGTGGGGAGGGTCTCATGTCAATGTCCCCTTCTTTTGAATCTGGAAGTGTCCTCTGTTTTGACTATCACAGAAGGGATTCAGTTCTGGGCTTCAGCCTTATGATACTGGCAGCTTCCGTTCACGTCTCATGTCATGGCTCATGTTTCATGTCTAGGCTCTAGAAGAGCCTAGAGGAGCCCTGAGCTGTCTGGTAAAAAGTTCACTACTCTGACACTGCCATACTGGGGAGGTGATATATGGGTGATCTGGTCATATATGGGTGATACAGCATCATTGTTAGGCATCAGATATGTAAGGGTTTGGGATCTCTCATCTGCTAACTGAATGCTGCTAAATAACCTTGGTCAACCTCACTTAGAAAGTAATAGTTGTAGAAATATATTCTACAGACTACTTCCCATCACCACACTCTCTTCATGAAATAGACATGAAGTGAGATGTGTTCAAGACTTTGATGGGATAGTATCAGTTGAGAAATTTTTTGTATGTGATATGAATTTGGGGGGGATGGTACTAGACTTTCTTTCAGAGCCACTGATGATCCTTAACATGACATTGGGGGCTCAAAAGGAAATAAAGATTTGCTTCTTTGCAGAAATACTTCAGTGAGAAAAATGTATTATATTCAAGCAATATTCTGTGTAAACAGCTAATAAATCAGGGAAAAAAGGGAAAAAATGTTAACAGTAATTTAGCAGCAAATGGGGCATTTGACCTGCAGCTCCCAGATGAATTCTCAAACGACATGAATAATTTATTTTAGGAAGGTGAAATGATATGGGTTATGTAATGCCTGATGAGAAATTGCAGTTGTAATCGTGGAAATTGCTTCTACTTAGCAGGGTCACCAGCAGAGGAAGGAGCAGTCCCAGGATATCATTTTCCACCTTGAGAATCTTGGCCAAAGCAGTGCCTAAGTGCTTTCTGCCCAGCTGTGAGCCAGCTAGTGTAGCCAAAGTTAGCTTCATTTCCAGAGACCTCAAAAGCCCTTTGAATATCTAGCACCCAAATGGCCTCTGTGCTATTTTCTGAGAGACTGTGCTCCAATCACAGTTCCTCGTCTTAGATCTGCAGTTACATCTCCTAGATTGGCACAGATGCAAGGCTCTCCCCAAACTAGGATAAACTGTCAAGTTGTAGGGCAGCTCAGTTGCTCCTTGGAATTCATGCCCTAAGGGACAGGCATTCCATAGAGCATTTGGAAGGCTGACAACTTTGTGCTGGCAGCTGAATTTTGACATTTCAGGCTATTATCAAAACGCTCTCAAACAGCTAAAACTGTAGGTATGTGACAGTTAAGCCTTCTGTGAGGCATGTTTATCTGGCAGGGGGAATGCTATCAGTGCCTTTTTATTCTATTTCGTTGTGCATTTCAGTGGCTTTTTGTTAATCAACTAAAACTAATGCACTGTTGCGATACCTAAAGTGAGGATGGAAATAAAGAATGAGGGTTAGGATTTTAGCCTCGAGACCATGCTGAATTTAAAGATACTGCCTTCCCATGTCAAAATACTTAGTTGGAAAAATTTACCACTGAGTTTCTGAGAAATGTAAGAAACCATAAGGATTTCACTTATTTGGTAGTTTCTGGAAAGGCTTACACTTAGCCCTTGCCCTGTGGACTTAGAAGGACATAATGAAACAATATTTCTTCCAAAGCTAGAGCTGACATGTTGGTGTCTGAAAACATATTGTCATAAGGAGTTGAAAGGTGAGGTTTTTTTTTTTTTTTTTTTAAATACAATATGGTCCTCTTAGTTTTTGTTCCATTAAATGCTGAAAAAAAAAAATAATTGTCCGGCAGATGAAAAAGGGCAGAGTTAGAAGAGCCATTTTGAGAGAATCAGAAAAGGAAGAGTTGAGATTTTTTTTAATAGTGAAAGGAGGAATAATCCTGTAGTTATATTTACTACCTATACATAGTATATATTTTTGTTAACAAAGAAAACATGAAATTACATTACCAACAATAGAAGAATATGGTTCTCCTTTTTCTAGAAAAACTGGTTAAAAACACAATCTCCTTATCTTTCTTGGAAAACATACCTCACTCTCCCTTGCTAACAACCATCAAGTCCACTCAGACGCTTAAACTTGGTCCCAATTCCAGTAGAACCCTCCCCAAAGAACGTAGCAAAGAATCCTATCTTATGCTTAAATACTGGATAAGCACAAGTTGAAAAGTGTCACTAAAGGAATAAACACAACAAAATCCCCCAGGTTGCCACAAATTGAATGTGAAATTGTAGAAATCGTTGATGTCCTCTGATTCATGACCAAAAACTGAATTTAATAAAATAGCTTTGCTATGAGTCATGATCATATTTTCAATGTATATATACAACACCAAATAGGCAGTCTATTCAGTAAAAGTAATTTCTCAAAACAATTCTCAGCAGGGAAAAAAAGAGAAATATGTTTAGTTGGACTTTGTTCATGAGTTAAATTTTACAGAGACACAGATTTTATTCAGTGCCACAGTCTGATCTATAGGCTAAGTTGTTTGGTAGCTCTGCAGTGACACTAATAATAAACAATTATATCTAGATAATAAATAAATAATAAACAAAAATATATGAACTTAAAAGAATGTGTATGATATGCTAGGCATGGTTCTAAGCTGCATACACACCTCCCCCACATAGACCTATGTACATATATATACATACTTATACATATGTGTAATAGTTAATCTTCAAAACATCATTGACTAGGTAGATGCTATTATTATCTCCATTTTTCAGAGAAAGAAATAGAGGATCAGAGAGTTTAAATATTTTGTCCAGAGTCACAAAGTGGTAAGGTTGGTATTTAAGTCTGGACCATCTGATGGTAAAGCCTATGCTATTTATTTATCACTACATTATAGTGCCCTTTGGTTGAGTTTCCAGGACATTTACATGTTGAAAAATACTCATTCAAAGTTTACCTGCAAACCCAAAATCTCAAAATTCTCTACAGGTTTCTTAAAACATGTAGTCTATATAGTGAAGAGGAATGACCACAATAGGAGAGATAGTTTCAGTGCTTCCATATAAAAATGTCTGGAGGCAGAGCTGATAATAGAAAAATATTGATTGTGAGTTTAATAGGTGATGAACTTCAAGACTGATAACAACCAAATTTATATCCTTAAATTTTCCCTCTCATATTTGCAAATTCCCCTTTCCACATTTGAAAAGCTAGTTTTTAGAAGTGATGAGTCAGCCCTAATGACAGCTGTTAGCTCAGATTAGTGCCAGTAAAAATCTCTTTCAATTTCTGCTGCACATCTGTTATAGTTGTTGTTTTTTATAAAACTGTGGCTAGTAGGCTATAGGGTGCTATACAGGAGTTTTTCCTATATTTAAAATATTTTTCTGTATTTCCTATTTTATGACTTTGCCTCATTTCCTGGAAGTTTTTTTATTAATGCATTATAATCACTTAGCTTCAAGCAGACACCAAGGAGTGAATAAAAATATGAATGCTTCCCTCAAGTAAAATAAGGTTTATTTGGACTTAAAAAATCTTAGCTTTATTATTTTTATATATAAAGTTATTTTTTTCTATGTCATCATGTACCCCTGAATTTTAGATTGCTTTATTATAGCTATTAATTGCAATATTAAGATATACTATGTTTGAGAAATAAGTTCTTTCTTTTCCCTGAGACTTCCATTTGCTTTGGTCAGAAAATTATATGATCCTTTCGTTATTTATTTTATCAGGAGTTTAAAAGCAAAAACAAATTCCAGTACATGCTAATTGGGTGGCAAAAGTATTAAGACCTTCTGATTACTTAATTTTGTCTTTGCCAGAGGGCTTTTAGTCAATGCTTTTGAAACAGTTGCATATATTTATATATAAAAATTCAGTTCCTTATTTACATTTGTCATTATGGTGAGAGAATGGAGTTTTATTTGGAATTTCTGCCAAAGGAGGTGACTTTGAGTATCAACACCATGGGTCTCTTCTTCATCTCTGATCAGGGCAAGCTCTCTTAGTGACAGCTGCAGTGGACATTCCACCACCCATAGGCTGCCTTGGGTCACGTGGTCAATATAAAGATGGAGAATGACTGTAATAGAGGTAATGTTTTCAATGTTTCAGATACAAAATTGTCTGGAGGCAGAGCTGGTAATGGGAAAATATTGATTTGTGATTTGAAGCTCATCAGGACAGATAATAGCCACCTTTACACCTCAAGAGCTTCCACAAAGTCTGGCTTCTGGCCAATCCTGGCTCTACTGAAAAGGCAGCCATGAGAAATGAAAATCTATGGGTTTATACGCAGACTCTAAAGGTTCTCAAATTCCCTTCTATGTGGCACCAGAGATTTGAAATTTGTTTCCAGGAATCTGACCCTCGGTTTCCTTATCATTGAATTAGGAGTAAAGCTATATATTTTTTATTTTTTCCGAGGACTAAAAGGAGATGAAAATCTGTGAAACTTTTTGGGTCTCTCAATAAATATACCTATTTTTAGTTTGCTAGTAGTCTGACAATAATTGTTACAATGATGATGAAAATAGAAAAGTAGATATTGACCAAGATCTATTTTTGTTGGGTCAAAAAGACTTTACCTTTGTGAGGATTCTTTCTTGTGGAATTTGCAACACTTAGCATTTTTCACAGTGTGGTCCAGAGACCACCTGCATCTGAATCACTTGGAGTATTTGGCAAAAAATCAATTACCCGTCTCTATCCTGGACTTACTGAATCAAGATCTCTGGGGAAAGGACATAGGTGAACACATATTTAACATCCTCAGAAGATATTTTTTTCCCCCCTGTACAGAAGTTTCAGAAGCATTGCCTTACCATACCTGTATCTGTATCTATCTTATATATAGTGCTTTATACTTAAAAATCCTAAATCACTTTGACATTTAGAATGTCATCTGCCTCTCAGAACAACTTTGTTAGCTATAAAGTACAGTTAACATCTCATTTTTATAGGTGGGGAAACTTGATCTAGAGAAGTGAAGTTTCTCACCCAAGGCTCAAAGACATTAAGAGGTAGACTTTAGGTCTCTGCATTCCGGGTTCCTTGTTCTCTATACTATATCTCACTCATTCTCCTTCTACCAGAGAGGATGTTAGCTGCAGATAGTTTGAGGCTGCAGGTGAATCTTACTACTGTACACCACCTTATTATATAATCAGTAGAGATGTGTCAGAAATTTTTAAGAAGTAAAATGACTTTATGAAATCTCTGTTCTAGGAAACAGCCTTAGAGAATGGTTTGGAGAGGACAAGCAGGAAGCAAATTGGGAGACCCATGCTCTCTTTTCCTCATCAGTAGTGGAAGCTGGGTTACTTATCCTAGAGTTCCTCAGTTGCATTCTAGAAGGCACTGAAAATGAAAAAAAATTAGAACAAGACACAGTTGTGAAACCCAGAAAATGGTTCTTTACCATATTAATTGAATTTTAGCATCAATAACATTAATATGGCTGTCTCCTCTAATAAGTTGTGAACTCTGTGAATAGAGCCATGTGTTATTCATCTTTGTATCCATAGAATTTAGTTTAGGGTTGATCATATGGCTTCACTTAAGCATGCTTGTTGTTTGTATAATAAACTTGAGTGAATGAGAGTAAAAACTTTTTTTACATTGTCAAATATAAATTATTGTTTAAATACAAAGCTCATTTTTATTAGTGTTAATAAAAACCAGCATAAAGCTATAGGTCTATTTACTCATTTGGTCATCATAATCACCCTATTAGAATAAACCCTTTTTTACACATGAGCATCACAGAGTGGTTAAGTAACACCCAAGGTCAGTTACTTGTCTAAGCTCTAGTCCTAGTGGAACTGGGATTTGAATTAGGTAGCCTGGTTCCAAAGCTTCACTGTGCCACGTTATATTCATAAACATATCATTATGTTTCAAATACTTATCACTTTTGATATCCGATCTTATTGGTATAAATTAGAGTTTAATAGGTGCACTATATGGTAGGATAAAAAACAACACTAAAATATCAGTGGCTTGACCCAATAGAACTTTATTTCCTATTCACTTAGAGTTTGATGTGGCTTAGATGACTTTCCTCTGTGGCTTTCCTCCAAAAGATGACTCAGCGACCAGGGTTGCTTTCATTTTGTAACTAGGCCAGCTCGAACAGGTGTCCTCCAGGGTCAGGAGGCAGTTGAAGAGAAATGAAGGAGGCACATCAGCTCTTAATGTCTTGGTCCATAAGATCACCTGTTCTATCCACAATACTTCACTGGACAGCACTATTCCCACAATCCCAGTTAACTGAAAGGGGGACTAGAAAATGTAAAGGAGCATATGAATCTTTGGTAAGCACTAAGAATTTTTCCCACAATAAAGGTAGGAAAATACACAAAAATAAAACATGGGGAGCAATATGTTTTACTCTAGCCCTGACTCTACTGCATATTAGTCCAATGATCCTGATAATGTAATTTATCTGCTTTAAATCAGTTTCGTCATGCATAAAATGGGTACAGTGAGTGAGACCCAGCTCATAGGGTTGTTGAAAGGGTTAAGCAAGACAATAGATGTAATAACCATAGCACAGTGGGGGATACACAGCAAGTGCTCAATATATCATAGTCATTATAGTAGTTGGGTTCTCCAGAAAAGCAGGATCAATATGGATTATATATCAACATAGAATGTACATATATATACATATATCGGTGTGTGTGTGTGTGTATAGAGATTGACTGATTTAGTATAAGGAATTGGTTCATGTAATAACGGAATCCAGCAAGTCCAAATCTGCAATTTAAATTCAAAGACCCAAAGCTGCTATAGAATCAGGAAGAGATGATGTTCTAACTGGAAGGCCATGGAGCAGGAGTATTCTCTTATTAAGGGGTGGGTAAGCTTTTTTACTCTATTTAGGCCTTCAGCAAAAGATGAGGTCAACCCACACTGGGGAGGACAATCTGCTTTCTCAAACTATTGGTTTAAATGTCAATCTCATCTAAAAACACCCTCACAGAAAAAACCAGAATAAGGTTTGACCAAATAGCTGGGCACCTATGGCCCAGTCAAGTTGACACATCACATTAACCATCACACCCATTACTGCTATTGTTATTATTATTATTACTGTTATTATATATAGTCTATAGTAAGTTTTCTTGCTCCTTGATGAAGTTCATTTTTTCTCACCCACATTTTTTCTTTTTAAAGACTCACATTAAAAATGCCTCTCAGGGTGCCTGGGTGACTCAGATGGTTGGGCATCTGCCTTTGGCTCAGATCATGGGATCGGGTCCCGAGTCGGGCTCCCTGCTCTGCGGGGAGCCTGCTTCTCCCTCTCCCTCTGCTGTTCCCCCTGCTTGTGCTCTTTCACTCTCTCTCTGTCAAATAAATAAATAAAATCTTAAAAAAAAATTCCTCTCAGATTAACCATAAATACTCAAACAGTATGACACCTACGAGTGAAGACAGTCTTTTGGTGCCTGGAGAAAGCAGACCAAGGTGGTAACTCTCTTACCAGACCACCCATCTCAGTAGTCCAACGGCCACCATGAACGATGAGCAGACACTTCCTTTAAAAGAGGAGAAGGGAGTTGAGGGAAATGGGAAGGGGAGGTGAACCACGAGAGACTATGGACTCTGAAAAACAATCTGAGGGGTTTGAAGGGGCGGGGGTGGGAGGTTGGGGGAACCAGGTGGTGGGTATTAGGGAGGGCACGGATTGCATGGAGCACTGGGTGTGGTGCAAAAACAATGAATACTCTTACGCTGAAAAGAAATAAAAAATTAAAAAAAATGTTTCGTGGAAGACGGAAAACAAAATTGTCTCTTCAATCTTTTGGCCTTTCTCTTCCTCATTACCATGTCTTTAGTAATCATGTTTGTGTTATTTTTTTATTTATGCACACTTTATAGTGTTCAATTTTAGTTAGACTCTCACATTCCTATTAAAGCTACTTGCTTCTATAATCCTCAGTTCACATTTAGCAATGTCTTCATTGACACAGTCTCCAAACAATCAGGCAAGGCAAGGAGGAAAAAAAATCTGCCAAAACTGTTGGAGTTGTGCAAAGAAAGCAATCAGCTGATTGACTTAATTTCTCCCTTTTCAGCTGGTTGTCATCATAGAGACACAGATGAAGAGATATTCCAGAGCCAAGTTCATCTGTGTGATACATTGGAAAGACACAGAAAGCCTGGAAAGACATTGTGTTCTTGGTGCCCAGAAGTCTAGCAGACACAGGCTTTGTCAAAATGGTAGAGGAAATAAATTCTAGGCACATGATGCTTTCCAGGAAATGCCTTCTAATTTTTGGAAAATTTAACCAGAAAACTTCCTTTGAGAGAATTTATGTCAGTTATACACACTCAAGCCAGCTAACCTGTGGGACTGAATCAGCCAGTCAGTTGGTAGTGATTATGAAGCAGTTGTTTGAATGGACGGAATGTCTGGCCAGTGAGTCCCTGAGGCCAGACAAGCAGTATAGGTAATAAGGAAGGATTAATTGCTATATAGTCTTGTTTCTTAGAGAGTTTCCCAAAAAATGTGGAATAATTTCATCTATAGGTTGCTTAGTTGGTGTGGGTCCATCAGAAAGGAGGCATCAAACACATATTTGGTTGTTAAAAAGAAGCATATACAGTAAGCTAGCCCAGAAGATTCTTGGTCTTATTTTAAAATATTGGAATATAAAATTAAAATGTTTCATTTTATTTTAATATATTAAAAAAGTAAAATATATTTAATATATTTATATTAATATTTAATATCAATATCTTTAACATTATTTTCTATTTAATATTATCTTAATGTTTAATATATTAAAATGAATTAAATGCAAATACTTTCCTGTGATACAAAATAAAATAGCTTTTACATAATAGTTACATATATGGAAACACATGTAATGATCATATTTTGAGTTTTAAGCAAAAGAGGTGTTTGAAAAAGTCTTGTCAAAGTTACAACATTGTGTTCTTTTGCATTTAATAGCCAAGCTCTATATAATTTTGTGTTTCATGATAATTACCATTGTAGGGACATAAAGCAGAGCCAGAGATGGTCAAGTATCCACTTCTTGATTTGCACATTGACCTGCACTGTGCTTATTATGCCTTTATGTAGGATAGCACGTACTTCAGCAGCAGGAATATAAAAATGTGAATTGTATGAAAAATCATACACTATCTACCAATTTTATAGTTACTATGATTTATCACAGAAAAGTCTTTAAAAACCTAAATGGAAAAGATTATTAGAATATTCAAATTTATTAATCTATCACTTAAGTTAATTTCATCATATTCAGCAAGGGAGAAAATACACCACTCCAAACTGTTTCTACTCTTTGTTATGTGGATGATCCTATGATACATTTTTTTTTATAAAGTTCTATGTGGACTCATAGATATAGATTGTAGAACCTCTCAGAAGTTTTTGTGTAAAGCCAATAGGAATAAAGGAAAAGTCTCTTTCCACTACTCACACTTCTGACATCGTTTGTGTGGATTTTTCCACACCAAGCAATTCTCCAGTTCTCTGTGGACACCAACTAGATGTCCTATCATCGACAATTTAATGCATCCTGACACTACCTACCCAGAGTTAGCGCAGACCACACATGTTTAAGGCTCAGTCCCACATGGCTGCCCCACTTCAGACTCTAGGCACAAGTCCCACTTGCACTCATAGGATTTGTCACCTGTATTTCTGACCAACTGGCTATCGATCCTCCCACCCCTCCACCCCAAGTTCACTCATTTGCTATAACAGTTCATATAACTCAGAGAAACTCTTAATTATATTTATGGATTTATTAGAAGGGATATAATAAAGAACACAAAGAGACACACAGACTAATAAGTAATAAGTTAATAAGAGACACACAGACTTAGGATTCAGTGGCCCAGCTGTGGCTGCTAAATCCTGGTTTGTTAATTAATTAGTCCTTTCGGGTGCCTGGGTGGCTCAGTGGGTTAAGCTGCTGCCTTCAGCTCAGGTCACGATCTCAGGGTCTTCTGATCGAGTCCCAAATCAGGCTTTCTGCTCAGCAGGGAGCCTGCTTCCTTCTCTCTCTCTCTGCCTGCCAGTCTGCCTACTTGTGATTTCTCTCTGTCAAATAAATAAAACATCTTTAAAAAAGTTAAAAAATAATTAATCCTTTCATTCATTTATTCAATGATATTTTATTGAGCACATACTATGATGTAGACTATTCTAAGTACCAGGAATATAGCAGCAAAGCCCCAAGCCTGTGCCATCATGGAGTTTACATTCTATTAAGGAGAACCTATTAACAAACAAGTATTTATATCATACGACAGATAGTAACAATCACTGTGGAGAAAAAGAGAACAAGAAAAGGAGTTCCAGTGAGCCAGGTTGGAGGTGGGGTCTTGCTATTTCATACGCACAGATTCAGAAAGACCGGTCTGATACACTGACATTTGAGAGGAGATGTCTGAAGGAAATGAGGGAACGCACCATGCAAGTATTTGATGCAAGAGCCCTCCAGGCACAGGAAACAAAGGCCGGGGCTCCAGGGTAGGAGCGCGTTTGGCATAGATGGAGACCAATGAGGAGGCTACCGTATCTGGAATGGGGTTGGTGAGAGAGAATGGTAGGATGTGAGGTCAGAGAGTTGGCAATGGGGGAGGACCTAGAGGGTGGATATGTGAGTTGATCTGTGGTTCCTTTTGATAATACCCACACCTTGGCCTCAGGTTCCTCCTACGTTACCCCGGGGTCCCTTGGTTGTTCCAAGTCCCTGCCCTCCTATTTGTCTCCCACACTCCTCTGAACGCCAGATTTGGCTGGATCTTCACACCTGCGCTTCTGTCTTTGTACTTTGTAATATGGTCACACTATTCATCCAGGTCTGGACAGTCTTGGTCTGGTGCCTTTTAGGAATCTCTGCCCTGTTAGCATTTGGAATGTCTCCCTTGAGTCAGGCTCCAAAATGCCCACCCTCCCTTATGATATGTGGCTTGTTCTGCTTCTTCTATTCAGTTGGTTACTAAATTGTCATTCTAAATGTGTCGTTACTAAATTGTCATACTAAATCGCTTTCCCTCCTTTTAAAAAAAATTTCTAATTTTTATATTGCAAATTGTAAAGCCCCATCCAAAATGCTCAAATGAAAAAAGAATTTCATTGGTTTACAGGGCAATGCCAGTTTCAGGTTTGTTTGATCCAGGCCTCAAATGACCACACCAGGATCTGCTTGTTCTCCAACTTGGCTTACCTCGAAATGGCTTCAGCTTTATTTAGGCTCCACATGGTAGCAAAGCGGCAGTTGCAGGAGTAAATCTCTCACTCTTTCCCCCTCTCTCCCTCCCTCCCTCTCCTGTCTCCTCAAAGAAAAAGTCTCCTAAATCTTACTAGCTCTGATTGCCCATCTCTGAACTAACTACTGGAGCTGGGGGAACGTGGGAAGCCCCGTCGCATCCCTTCTCCTGAGGCAAAGGTCAGTCATGAAGTCCTTCCGAAGCCTATGGGCTAAAAGTGAGGGAGGAAAGTGTTTCCCCGAGGGAAACTGGTGTCTACTTACCAGAAGGAGAGCGAAAGGATTTGGGTGGCAAAACCACTAGATGTTCACTACACCTGCTGCTTATTTTCCTGCTGTAGTTACCACCCCCATTTATCTGGAAGTAGGTCCTTGTATTTTAGGCTATGACCTACATTCTCCACCTGCTTTAGTTTTATTTATGTATTGTGGGCTTCACACATCAGGGCAGCCAGTGGTTCACAAACGGTAGCGCCTGGACCGTCACATTGGTATCACCTGGGAACTCGCTAGAGGCGCAGATTCTTGGCCCCGCTGCAGACCTACCGAATCAGAAACTGAGGGGCCAGGGCCAGCAATCTGCCGTTGAACAAGCCATCCAGGGGATTCTGATTCATGCTCCCGTGGGAGAACTTCGGCTTGCCTGTCTCATAAGTGGGAAGATGCCAGAGATCTTGGATCATATGTTGTAGCCACTCTGGGTACAGCTTCCACCCCAGGACTTGTGATTCTTACTTGCTTTTTTATTTTTTAGTGACTGGCTACTATTATTTTAGTAAAGTGTTTTTCCTCTCAGCAGTGGTAAGCCTCTGATGTTGCTTGTCTGCGAGATGCAGCTTTGGGTATACCCACAGTGATCCTGAGAAGACACTGGTATTGGTAGGAGTTTCTGGACATGGAGACTCTGTCCCTGACCTCACCTCGCTGTGGACCTCCACTAATTGCCCGATGATTGTTCTATTGTTTTCAACAATAACCTGGGGGTCTAAATTGCCCCACACACCAATCCCATCAAATCGTGGCTCCTTTCCTGGAATAGTTCCCGAGGTCCTTGCTTGATCCTTATTCTGAACCCAGGAGGGCTCCTCCCTGCTGCCTTATTCCCTGCTCCTATCCTATAAACCAGCTGGCCCACGGTCTAGGCTGTCTCTTCATGAAAGATCTGTGGAGATCTCCCCTCAACTGCCTTTCAACACAACCTCCACTGTTTGTGAGGGAGCCTTAGAGTTGAATTTCTCCCTGCTCCATTGCAAATGAAGTCCGTTCCTTTGGAAGGAGGTGAGCTCTCTGTTTGACAGTGCTTCTCCTTCCAGACAAAAATCTATGAAGCAGGGCTCTAGAACTGGGTGTGGGGTAAATAATGAGCTTCTCTCTGTGTGATAACCCCATTCCAGAAGCTCAGTGCTCAGTGGAATGTTGAGGCGGCAATTTGAGATCTTCTTGGCTGCCTCTTCTGGTACAGAGCCACTGTCCCCTGAGCCAGGGCAGGATAACCAGGGCTGCCTTGTCCTTGACCTGCGGCACCCGAGGTAGAGCCTCTACTCCTGACAGCCCTCCCAGCGGTCAGATGGAAGAAGGGAGCCTCCACCTCCTGAGGGCACCCACCTGACGCTTAGCCTCAGGTCCATGGGCTGGATGAGAAATGCTGAAGTCCTGTTTTTGAGGGAAGAAGCTCCCTCTGTCTGGGAGCTGGGAAAAGAGGGAGCCCTGGGCCAGAGGCTCTGGTCACATGGAATGGAATCTTTGCCTCACTGAGCGGAGAGTGGGAGGGAGGGAAGGATCTTGGTCCAATTCCACAGATTCTCCCATTTCTTACCAAATTTTCAGATTTTCTTGCGTAGATATTGTACTTTCTATTTGCTCGTAGGACTATTTCCAGAAGTTTTAAATGATTAAAAAAAAAAAAAAAAGTTCACCCGTTTCACTGGTGTGTGGCTCAGCAGAGCTCCTCACTCTGCTCTGCCAGAGGTCAGTCTCCCTATGTTAGATTGGAATTGATGCCAGTTGTTTTCTAAATTATGCCTGAAGTTAATTACACTCTGGACACTGTGGAGTCTGTCTGGGCATGGCTGGGAGAGTCCCCCTATTTCCAGGGCCAGATGCTTGGCCCCATGCCAGGTCTGACACGACCTGATAGTTCTGACCTCCCCACAAGTTCCATATTGCTGTGAATGTTTTCCAATGTCACAAGCCCCATGGCAGGAATTGTAATGGGAAATGGTGCCAGTAGGAAGAACGGGTGTGAGAGCCAATTGCCTTTTGCAATTTTGTTCATCAGCCCAACCTTGTCAGTTAAAGTCACCATGAAGGCTTCCCCTCCAGGGTGTGTGTTGACTTCCTATTAGAGGGTGCTCGTGTTTTTTTCTTACTCTCCAATAGCTATGGATACTTTTCTTTTGATTAGTTCTTTAAAACCAGTATTCAGGGATACTTGCCCTGCATTGCAGCTCTCTTAGGAAGAAAAATATCGACCTCAAAGCCCGAGCATTCTTCATGCAAGTGCAGCCTGTAAGTCATGAGTATCTCAGAGGTACAGCCCTCAAAATGCCTTGGCTGATGTCATAGGCCTAAGTGAATAGTCCTTTGCTCGTGCAGTTGGAGGTAGCCACTATGCTTTTATTCAGCCACATCGAGTGGACAGCTACAGACCTGCAGACACTCTGCTTGGACTGAGGCCAATGAGGAAACAGCCCCAGTTTCTTCAGGGAGTTTATAGTCTAGGGGAGGAAACAAAAATCAAGTGTCACAGGACAAAAATAACGTCACAGGACATGGAGACAGAGGAGGGGAATCACAGCTGTGTGTTTCAGCCTTTGTTCCCAGATACTCGCATCCAGAAAGCAGTGCTGAGGGTCTTTTGGAGGGAATGGGAAGGAGGTTCTCTTTAAAGTTGAGAAGTGAATGAGAACCGAAGATGTATAAGAATGTGTCCAGGCATGCTCTTTCTCTCTGATTTTTAAAAATAGATTTTATTTATTTATTTTTGACACAGAGAGAGAGACAGACAGACAGACAGATAGACAGCAAGAGAGGGAACCCAAGCAGGGAGAGTGGGAGAGGGAGAAGCAGGCTTCCTGCTGAGCAAGGAGCCTGAAACAGGGCTTGATCCCAGGACCCTGGGATCATGACCTGAGCCAAAGGCTGACACTTAATGACTGAGCCACCCAAGCACCCCCTCTGATTCTTAAATAAAGGCAGAAAAGGAGAAGAAAATTTCTGTCTTCACCAGAACATGCTGAGGTGCTGGCATTGTGACAGTCACCTAGCAAGGGACAGTCTGCAGTCCAGAAAAATGTTCTTGGCAATGTCCAAGTGAGGAGCTAAGAGCCTTGACACAGGCTCCCTTCAGCAGGATGGGGGTGACTGAAGACTGAGTAGGGTTTGCTCTTTGAGAATTGTGAGCGCCACTACTCTGGGTTGTGAAGAGACAATGATTCCTTGCCTCAGAAAGATGAAAAGGAGACGGCATTGGCCTCACAACAGGAAGACACTCTGCTCGTACGGCTGAAATGCCTGATGTTGTTCCTAGAAGGAAGCAAACTAATGGACTTAGGATTTATTCTTTACCCCATCAGGCTTTATATGACATTGAATTTAGGCAGCCACAGTATGGGAGCTGGTGAGGAGTAATCAGCCCTGCAGGTTTACTTACAAAGGGGAAGAAATGACAATGACTACAAAACAGATGGGAAGCTAGTCCTCACACATTCACAGAGAGAGGGAAAATGAACAACAGACCTGGATAGGGCAGAACCGCCCTGGGCCAGAAAAGCCAGCCAGGGCACAGCCCGGGGTGAGTCTGTCTGGGCATTCATGACTCGGGGTCACAAGCACACCTAAGCGACTGAGGAAGAGATGGGAAGAGAGTAGGGGTGTGGATGGACCTCTCAACCTTTCCCCCCCTGGTTTCCATGTGCTATAGGAGGACATTCCCAGGTTAAGTCTGACGTGCTTCACACAGAAAATTTGTCCCAGGCTCAAAGTTGATTGCGCACTGTACACCATTGGGGATGCCTCTGGTTTCCAGACTTGGTGGTCAGATATCTGAGAGGTTAAGAGACAGGCCCTCCTCAATACTTATCTCAACTTTTGGAAAAAGCTCCTAAGTGTCCTCCTTCCCTTCAGTCTTATTCCTGAGCCCCCTCTCGCATACTGTTGCCAGAATGATCTTTCAGGAGTGCAAATTGCCTGTGTTCTTCCCTTACTCAGAGGTTTTGCTGGCTGCTCAGTGCCTGTAGAATAATGGTCCTTACAGAGGACATAATTTGCTTTTTGACCCGGCCTCTATCTGGCTTCCCAGCTACCGGCCTCTCGCCATCCCTTTGATGCATACACATTTAACGTGCCGGCAATGGTAAAGTATGTGCACACAATCACCTACTTCATGCCCCTTTTCCTTTGCTTTTATTTTTCTTTTTGCTTAATACCCACTTTTTAACCCCCCCCCCCTTTTATGGGTCAGACTTTCTTAAGAAAATATTCTCATCCATTTCAGACTATATTAGATGTTCTGTGCTTCTGAGGACCGTGCACTTCCCACTAATCACTAATGACACTCACCGTATCATATTATGTGTGTACTTCTCTCTCTCTCTCTCTTTCACTTCTCTGGGAGCTTCTCCTGGCTGTGTCTTATTTATATTTGTGTCAGCCAGGGTGGAGCATAATGCCTGGGACATCGTTGACACTCTAAAAATACTTTGTTGCATAAGGATCCTTAAGGATCCTTAACTGCCTCCCGAATAACTAATTCTAGACAGCATCTGTTTGGATTCTGACTGCAGTCTGGAAGCAAGAGGTGCCTTCATTTAGCCATTGGACCTAGTACTGTAGCATCCTGCAGCCTGCCAGGCTGAATGCACCTGAAAGCCTTAGGAAATCTTGTCACTGTGCATTTTAGTATGCGACTACAACTTGAGTTGAATAGGGAGAAATGAATCCTGGCCAGCACTGAGCATCGTGCCAGGAATAGAATAGAGGGGCCATTGCGGTCAGCGAAACTGAAGGTTACCATGGTGTCGTCAGGGGGTGTTTTCAAAGGGTAGTGCACCGTATGCCTCATTCCACCCGGCCTCTGCTCCATGGCCCTGAACGGAGAAGCCTTTGACTTTCAGTATCCTCAGAGGAATGACACATTTCCCTTCTCTCCTAAACCTGTCCCTGCAGAAGCCTGCTTACCCTTGAGTCCCTCTGCAGAATAGTGAATGTGCTCTTGGCCCCTCCTGGGTGCTCAGTGAAGGTCATCTGATCAAGAGTGCGCCAGCGAGGTGACACAGCAAGCAACAAAAGCACCTCAGACGGCCTTTAGTGTCCCGTTCCTTCTGCATAGAACATCCCGGGTGTCTCATTTGGAATATCGCTAGTTATCACTTCCTTTCCTTCCCCCAAACAGAGGGTCACCTCACTGACCGGAAGGTCAAAGGTGTCAGCTGAAAACCAAACCGTATACCTAGACAAGTGCGTGTGATAGGTTTTCGACCCGAGGGGAGGCTTTGGGGCAAAGAGGGACTTGTCACAGAGGGGAGAGAGTGCAGTGTGCTTCCAGGGTGTGACAGACACTCACAGGGCTGCAGGAGGAAAGTCCACCATCGCCTTTCCTGCTTGGTGGGAGATATTTTTTTATATCCTTGAACACCATGTGATTAAAACAAACAAACAAACAAACAAACAAAACCCCAGAAAAACCAAACCTTCATTTTGAATGTAAACCTGTGGGAATAAAGATGATCTCACAATCTGCAATAAAAAGGTCACCTCTTGATCTTGACTGTTTCCCAGCTAAGCACATTCAGGATGTCATTGCTGGCAATGGAAAGCCTGGAGTGCCTGCAGCCTCCACGCTGTGATTTAGTGAGGGGAGTGACTGAGAGTATTTTTGTCAGAGGAACTGGTTCTCTGCTTAGCCTCAATATTTCATAAAAAGCTCATTGCAGCAAAATTTTCATTTGGCAGCATCTGCTGGGCTATCATCTTGATAACTTCACATTAAGTAACAGTGACACTTCAAGGTCAAATGGAAGTCAAATTGATGTGAATATTCACTTAAGAAGCTTCTGTCAGTCCCATACATTTTTTAAAAAGATTTAATTTTTGTTTTTTTTTTTTCTGTAAAGATGCAGGCAAAGCATGTAATCAACAGTGTTTGTAGGAAAAGTTGGGATTCTCTGAATCATAGGGCACCTTAAAAAAGCTTAAATTTGAAGATATGAGGGAGATGGTAGGAAAACCACTAGAAGGAATATCACCGTTGCCTCTAACACTGTTGATCTTGGACAAGTCATGCAAAGTGTAGATCTCAGTTTCCCCGAATGATCGTTTTTTGGGATGCCATTGAAATTAATATCCTAAATGTTGCAAAATATTGAAACATACTAAGGGAAAAAAGGGTGTGTGTGTGTTTTCCTTGAGCACTTAAATAATAGAGTGGGCAGCAGTTTCTTAAGTGAATAGGCTGAATAGAATGCAAGTCACAAGGAGACTGACAAGGTTGGGAGAGGAGTCTGAGGGATGGAGGGACAAAGAAATTTGGCCTATTTGCATTTGTAATGGAGAACACAGGATGCTGAGGCAGGAAGGGGCCTTTACTAGCATGGTCTTAGAAGTTAGGAGATGACATGTGAGCTGTGTAACATAGTGGCCAGAGAGCAGGATGTCAAGTGCGCTGGGCCTTGATCAATGCCAAGCCTGAAACGACTGAGAAGCATTTACTTCTGAGCAGTCTTGGAAAGTTAGGTATTCTATTTGAGGATAATGTAAGCATTTGTTTCTGGAATTCTGCCCAGTAACCCAGAACACACAAAAAGGTCTCAGGGTAATTTGATCAGTGTTTCTGTAAAGAACACCAAAGCCACAGATTCTGTTACTGGCAAGACAGAAAATGCATTATAAGGGAAGACAACATGTTTCATGGGATGATGGCTTGGCCTGGAGGGACTGGGGAGAGTTAACTGACAGCAATTAGGAGCAATGATTAATGCTAACCTAAACTTCTGGGAACCCTGCCTGAGCGCACTCATCATAGTGTGTTGGCGTTTGGAACGTTGTTCCTTGTTCTCGCTCTCCAGAGTGATGCAGTTTGGGTTGAGGTTCTCGTTACTCTCTCTTGCCCGCCACCACCACCCCCCGCCGCCCCCCTTTTGAGCACTGACTGGAAAAGACATTCTTTAGAAGTGCTCTTTTTCCTACTCTGTCATCTTATAAGGTATCCACGACTATATGTCTAGAGGGAGAGTCACCTTTTCGGCATCACTGCTTTGAGATAGTCACTGAATTTGTGGGCATAATTTCTCTTCCATAAACTGGTCTTTTTTTTTAGCTTCTTGTAAGTAGTGTTGGTAACTGCGGAGAAAAGGATTGGTCCATCCTTCTATGGCCATGGGCCTCGCCTTCTTTGACCTGGGGTGGAGGGGCATGTGAGGGCTGGGGAAGAAAGAAAGCAGATGTGAGATAACTTCCTTTGAGCTCCATGGTTAAAGTTTTTGTTATGGAAACTGAGCATTTTCGATTGTTGTTCAGGGTATATAGCATACCAGACAGCCAGGGAGCATTGTTTTAAACCATGTTCTAACCACACCACCTATGCTGCAGATCTCCACGTGTTGGAGGTTATGGAGCACCTGCCCGGACCACTAATAAAGCTAATTCTTTTGTGTAAAATTGCCTATCATGTCCTAGAATCTTTTTGTGATTTTGATTTGATTCTTTTTTTTTTTTTTAAGATTTTATTTATTTATTTATTTGACAGAGAGAAATCACAAGTAGATGGAGAGGCAGGCAGAGAGAGAGGGAAGCAGGCTCCCCGCTGAGCAGAGAGCCTGATTCGGGACTCGATCCCAGGACCCTGGGATCATGACCTGAGCTGAAGGCAGCGGCTTAACCCACTGAGCCACCCCGGTGCCCCATTGATTTGATTCTTGAAGAGAGGAAAGTGAATCTTTTTTTCCCCTCTGTACTAATAAATTTTTATTTATTCATGTATTTCCCAGAAACAAGAGAGAAGGGAAAGGGGTCAGCATGGGTGTTACCAAACAACAGTGAGTGGGAAAGAAGTGCACATGGCACAGCAAAATCAGCCATCAAATAATCACTCCCCAGAGATGAAGTCAGTAAAGCTCAAGGGGCTTCAGTTTCCCTCGGGTCATAAATGAGGGGAAGGGATTAGGGAAAGAACAGATAGGTACAACCTTTCCTCCTCTCCCCCCATAAATTCAAGATTTCGCATAAAGCTTTGGTTTGTAGCAGTAACCATGGAATTATGTCCCTCTCTCTCCTCTTAAACAGTCGTGTGGCCACTTTGACCTAAGTTTCTTGCATTTGCATAAAAGTTTCTGAGTGACTTGGATATACATTCATTTTCCCTTTCTTTCTTCTGACCCTACTTCTTACCTGGAATGACCCCTTCATTGCTTCTGCTTCCCTCTACCCTAACATTAGAGATTAAAGTGGGTTTGACCCATCCAAATATAAGTGTCTTAATACACATCACTTGAAGAAATGGCCTTGACACAGGAGGTTGGGAACAAGGGATGGAGTGTTTTTAGGTTCTTCAAGATGTAAATGTGTTACATTGGGGAGGGGGTGCTTTTTTTGAGGGGGAGGATTGAAGTGGGGTTAGGGTAGGAGTCAGAATTTTAGGATAGAAGATCTAGCCCAAAATAGGATATGGGGAAGGAGAATGGAAAAAAGGATGGTTCAAGACCCCCATACTTCAAGAGGGGTTGCTAAACTCTGTACCAGATTCTTTTCCTGGTACAAGACTTTTTGTCAAAGATCTTTGACTATTTTTCTCAATGAAAAAAGAAGTTTATAAATAATAAAACACAAAGAACATGAAGAAGACCAACACATTATATTCACACAAACCAGGTCACCTAGCAGTCACCTAATGAGCTATTTGTGAAGTCCTACAAGCAGACAAATGCAACAACTAGAGGGGGACAGCAACTGGGGGAGACAAGAACCCAGAATCAGACACACAACATGTGATGCATTCTATTGCATTTGCCCCATGAGGAAAGCGAATCTTATGATCTCACTGAGATCCACATTAGTATGATAAAAGCTGGGAACCATTTCCTGTCTAGAAGTTCTGTTCAGATGTTTTTAAAATTTGCCTTGTCAAAATTCTCTTACTTGTGACATTCCTCAGAATTGAAAGTGAACCTGCATCACTTTACTTTTTAAGTTATTTCAGGTGATTACTCCTTCCCCTTCAAGAAACTCCCCCTGATCTCATGAAGCAAATAACAACTGGTACCCATCTTCTATTTCACCTTGTTCCCGAACTCTCCCCTTGTAATGATCATATCCATTCACTCACTGAAGACTGAGGGCCTGTCTCATGGTCTTTTGTTCCATTTCTAGTTCTGACCTCATTGTGGCTGATGGCAAAATCTCAGATTTTTTTTCCTTCTTCATCTTCAAAATAATCTTCTCAACCTCTGTACTTCATAGCCTACTGCCATAGTCAGAATAAACTTCTCCGTCCTGAAAATCACATACCTAGACATTCTTTTTTTATAATCTCCTGTCTTTTTAGGTCATTTGCTAAGTTGTTCCCAATATATCAATTCTCTGACCTCATTGAGATCTCTATTCTGCTTATCATCTACTTTCAGTGTTTCAAACATTTCCTCTTTTTTCTTTCCTCATCCAATTCATATAATTCAAGACTTCAGACATTCTTTACTAATTACCTAAGATGAACTACCACATCTTCTTTCTATTCTTACTTGGCAAGACCCCAGTCCTGGGTCCTTTTCTCTACACCCATACCTCAGATGATGAATGTTCCTGAAGAAATATAATGATTTCTACTTTGGTAATGGTTGACTAGATGATTTGGACAAATTTTTAAAATAACTAATAATTCTGGGCATATTATTAAAAACATCTCTTTTAAACATTGCAGAATTTTAAAAGATATTAAGAAATTACCAGATTAAAACTTAAGGAAAACTGGAAACTCAAGAGGTAAGCTGAATACTCAACTCACTTGGTCCTGAAGGCATTCTAATGTTGGGAAAATTGCACTTTGTTTTTGGTGGCTCAGAGGTAAGAGATTATTATTTAAGGCCTAGGGCCAATGCAAGTGGATAATCTAATAAGAGACTCTTCACATTAAGTCATAATCACAAAGGGCTGGGAAGGGTGAATCGGAAAGAAACTGCTGAAAAAGTTTCCTTGAAACTACATGTAGAAGAAGAAAAAAGGAAAAGAAAACATTTTTTGAAAAGTTGTAGCCATAAGCCAAACTTTGTGTAGATTTGCAGATTAACTTCACATATTCTGAGGGGTTTAGGGAAACTGCAAGACAAAAATTTGTTGTAAGGTGGTTCTAGAGTGGTAATGCCCTTGGTTTCTGACAGAAATAAATTCAGGTCTTCTTTGGAGGTAGACAACTTGGTTCAAAGCTTCAAGGAATCCCTGTAAATATTTTTCAGAGAAAGTAAAAAGCATGGAGTCATAAACAAAATCAAGTATGTAAGGCAATGGAATATTATGAGGTGGAAACATTAGGAATAACATAAAAACAGGTTGACAAAAACTTTACAAATTGGAATCAGTAGACAAAAATTGTAAAAAATTATGCTTATTCTCCTGGCAAACACACGAAACTCTAAAATTTAATGTAAAAGTATTGAAAAAAGAGCCAAGTAAAACTTCTAAAAATGAAAAACTAAAGATAACTCAGATTAAACTCAAGTGTCTGGATTTAAGAATAAATTATCCACAGAATTAATGCAAAGATTAATGGAAATATGAATAAGAAGAAAATATACAGGGTAAATCATAAAGAGAAGTAATGAAGGAAGCTATAATGTATGTTTAACTAAGAAGAGAGAGAGTAAGGCAGGGGCAATATTTAAAGAAATGATAACTGGGGTGCCCAGGTGGCTCAGTCAGTTAATCGTCTGCCTTCAGCTCAGGTCATGGTCTCAAGGTCTGGGATCAAAGCCACGTCATGCTCTCTGCTCAGTGAGGAGCCTGCTTCTCCTTCTTCCTACCTTCCTTCCTGCTTGTGCTCTCTCTCTCTCTCTCTCTGTCAAATAAATAAATAGAATCTTTAAAAAACAGTGAATCACTGATGACAGAGAATTTTACAGAACTGATGAAATACATCAATCCAAAGATTCAAAAACCAATCAAGCATGGTGGTTACAATGGATGAAGGAACTAGACTTTTGGTGGATTTCACATTTTGTGTATGTTCAACAGATGTTGAATTATAATTTTGTGCACCTGAGACTTATGTACTGTTATTTACAAATTTTATCTCAATTAATAAAATCAAATTTTAAGCAGAATAAATATGACCTGTGTACCTAGATACTTTACAATAAAACTACAGAACACCAATGAAAGAGAAAAAAAAAATTAAGGAAAAAAATAATCTAAGCCAGAAAAAAAAAAATGTTAGAATACTTTTAAAAGAATAGCAGTTAGGTTGATTGTTGACTTCTCAGTGCTATCTATGAAAGCCAGAAGTCAGTGGAATGATACCTTCTAACTGCTGGAAGAAAAGACCTGCCACATTAGAGTAATATACCCTTAGAAAAAACTTTAAAAAGTGAAAGTGAAATAAGATCATTTTTAGACAAGCAAAGATAGGGAGTGTTTGCACCAGGTATTATGACTAAAGGAAATTTTAAGGGAGGATGAGCTCAAATGAAAGGCCTAAAATGAAAGAAGGGAGAGTAAAGAAAGAAAAGAAAAGAAAGTGGTAAATACATGGGTAAATATAAATGAACAGTTACTATGTAAAATAACAATAATGTCTTATGAAGTTACAGCACACTATTAAAATACATGTTAATAATATCATATGCTGAGTGAGTAAACTCAGTGAAAACCTCTGGTCTTCACTATCTGGTAGGAGGGTAAAGGCATTAATAAAATTTAGAAATATTTATTTAAGTACAAATATATATTTTATACACTTTTCTGTATGTATATATTAATTCACAATAGAGTCAAAAAGTTTTTAATCCAGTGATTGAGTCCTCTGTAAGTTAGGTCTTCAGCTTTAGTCAGCAAGATTTTCAGTGCTTCTTGGCAATCCTGTCTGGTTTCCATAGTCATGTCCCTAACATTCTCCATAGGAATGCATTCAGATATTCTCCAGTCCCCTACTCTTCTCTGCTCCCAACCTATCTCCTCCTCAGCACAGAACGTTACCTCCTAATTCACAGAGTATGGAACAGCCAAAAAATCAGAGCTTCTTCAATTTACTGCCACAAATACAAAAGTTTTCTCATCATCAAAATCAATCCTTTCCTGAAATTTCTCCTGTTCAAGGGACTGAGCTGTTGCTTCTCCAGTCAAAAACCAATTCCTCTGTTTCTTCTAAGAGATTTTATTCTTTCTACTCCATTGCCCGTCTATACATCTCTCTCTTTAAAGGGCCCTTAATCTTAGTATTTAAACATGCTCAAGTTTAAATCCTATTTATCTTAAATGATGTGTGCCACATGGGCACATGTGTGCGCGCACGCACATGCGCGCACACACACACACAGGCACACGCACATTTAGACCCCAAAGTTGCCTTCTAAACTAAATTGCATACTATCTCTTTCTTTTTCATAACCAAACTTCCTGAAAACATTGTTTTTACTCTCTGTCTCTATTTCCTCACTTCCTACTCAATTTGCTAGAATAGCAGTTTTCAAACATTTTGATCTTAGGACTTCTTTTAGACTCTTGAAAATTCACAAGGACCTCAAATAGCTCTTGTTTAGGTGGGTAGCCACAAGGTATTACCTATTCTGAGATGCTTAACTTCTCTTTCCAGATGGATAAATACTCTGTCCTCTTTATTTTTACCTAGAGTGAACATAGAGTAGAATTTTGTGTCTTGCTAATCTTGGAATCCCTGGTACCTGACTCAGAACTTGTTACTTTTCAGTTATTATTAACTCTAACTGCTTATTTTCCTGATCTCTTGAATTCTTTGTTAGTAAATATGAAAGAGTCAGTGAGTATTTTTGCTGAGTTTCTTTTTAAGTTTCTTAGGTGCTTTGTGCAGATTTAAAACAAAGTGAAAGAATAGTTTATGAAACAGGAGTGCAAAACCAATTCAACCCCACTCCTTGGAATACATGAAAAAGAAAAAAAAAGAAACAACCCAGATCCAATTTCACACTCCAGCTGAATTCTGTCCTATATCTGAGAAAATTGCCCCAGGTGTCCACAATGGAACTTCTGCTTGAGATTCTAATATGCTAAAGATGATTTCTCAGGAGATGTTATTTTTTTGAGAAGTGACTGAGAAAAAACTTTGTCAACAGCAAATTAAAATAAAGCTGAGATACAATATTATTATTCTGGCCACATGGAGTGGTTTTATTCCATCTCCAAGCAAAGAAAGAGATACAGAAGGAAGTCCAGGAATAAAGCAAGGTTGATGAGGTACATACACTAACTGAAAGTTAGTTTATGGTGGTTTTGCTGTAAGATAGGCTGCCTCTCGCTTCCACTGAATGGAGGGTTCTTGTTGTTTGTAACTTTAATATCTCAAAATCTTTAAAAATATTAAGACAAAAATGGCTTGCAGTAAATGCCATTACATGTGTGATTCTGTATAGCCAGATTCTGGTATTATTTTACACATTATACTGGAGTATAATGTGTAGGTTTTTGCTGGCCCTGAGGAAGTGTGTGTGTGTGTGTGTGTGTGTGTGTGTGTGTGTGTGGTCTTTGACAGGAAAAATGGGTGAAAGGCAGTTGTGGGAGGGGGGAGGGGGAGCAGGTAGGGGCAAAGCTGGGAAGTATATCTGAATGGTCCTTGCAGATGTAGTATGCAGGGCATCCTGGGAGACAATTAACCACATTGTCATTATATGGTATAAATGGGTTGGAATGTAGCTGGTGGTGGAGGCTTGGTAAATAAAAACTGGGTGCTGAACACTACCCAAGAGGTTGCTTGCTTTAAAAAAATCAAATGAAATTTAAAGAATGATTTCATTCTTCATAAGTACTCTTGGTACAAAGAACAACAACAACAAAAAAAACAACAAAAAAATAGAATTTGCTTCACGAGTCCAGTGTTAAATCTGAAATATGGTCTGAGGCAAAGAGAACCAGATTCCCTGCAAAGCCTTAAGTGAGCCCTTTGTGCTCGCCAGCTTTCATTGAGTACACGGGTTGCCCTAGTGATGAATGTCCTGCTTTGTGTGGTCTCAGCATTTTTTCTGGAGAGGCTATTTTAATGAGAAGGTGAATAGAGGGGGCTTCTTTTGAAAACAGGATAAGAGGAGGGCCACTTCTGAAAATGCAAGCATAATGGTGCCATTCCTTATCACAGAGATCTGACAATCCCAGGAGACTGTCTGCTTCTCCCGTCTCCCCCCTCTTCTCTTCTCTTCTCTCGACTAATTGCTGTTTTGGTTTGGCCTATGGTCTCAATCCCTGGACTCTTCTTTTGGAAGTACAGAGTAGCCCACCAATCAGATCCGACCTTGTACCCTGGCCTCCTCTTCCTTCCTTGAAAAAGGGAATAGGCTCTCGGTGTTTCAGGGAAGGACACACCCATGCTCCTTTCTCCTACCTATTTTAAAAGGCTGCCCTTTTTCAGATTTGCCCACGCGCTAAGAATTATGCCGCAGCCTGTTTGAACACCCTTTCTCCTTCAGGATCCATTATGCGGGGCAGGAGTGGGAGGAAACCATATAATTGCTATATTTTAGGACTCGCTTGGGGCTAGCTTTGATTGAACGCACACAGTAAACTCTTGATTATCCATGCTAATGGAAGGAATAGTAATTCAGACCGTACAGTGTTTCTGACTTTGAAATGTGTTATGTGATTTTTTTTTTCTCTTTTCTGAAAGCAGTAGCAGGTGGTTTACTGAGAATAATAGTGAAATTACTTTTGTGTTGCCAATGTTTTTGGTAGGCAAAATGTGAGAGGCACCATTCTCTTCATTCCTGTCCCTACCCCACAAACTCACCCGGCACAGACTCCTACTGCCTTCAGACGACATGGTCTTTTTTATTTTCCCCTTCTCTTAAAAAAATGAACTCTCAGGAAATTGGTCAATGGGGAAGGTTTACTTGACAGGTAACCAATACAAGGCACACACTGTCCGATATTTACGTTTAAATAGGAGTGAACATCAAAGCCAAGGAAACAGAAGTTATTAATATTTCCATAATATTTAATAGTTGCACAAATAGGGTAAGTTCCACTATAGTAAGTAATTATGGTTATTAGTATTATAGTTTTGATGGTATGTATTTTTATTTGCTTTGTTTACCAGTGTGTATAATGGTTCTGTGAATTTAAAAATGCACCTACTACTACATTTTTGTGGATCAAATGAGAAACCTTGTTCATCTTTTAAGTACTTTTTTGTATACATTTCTGGGTATTCCTACAACTCTCCCACAATACAGATCTCAGAGTTGTTGTTGTTTTTAAAATAACCAGTTCTCGGTTTATTCCCCCTTTGGTTTGTATGTAGTCAAATGTCTAATTCAGAGTAAATTTTCAACGGACTATAGAATGATGAAAGGGTTTTTTCCATGGACAGTCTCATCGCACTTTTGCTACTTTGCACTTTGTTGATTTGTCGGGCCAAGTTCTCATCATCCGTATGGAGACAGCTTTCTTCTGGAGAGAAGCGGCACAGTTGTATGCTGCTCACGGGCCGTTTCTGCCCCAGACCCAAGCTCTCACAGTGTGTGTGTATGTGTGTGTGCGCACGATAAACCACTCACTGCACAGTGACCCCAGCTGGGCTCACTCCAGCCTGTTTTCCTTAATAAATACAGTTAACCAAAAGATCTTTCAGCTTTGTGCCGTGTTAGTTGAAAAGAAACCAGAAAGAAAAGGTCAGCATGGACTAGAACCCCCTTTCCTTGGGGAGCCTCTCAAAGGAAGCAGGGACAACCGTGGAATATTAAGGTGGACGGCTTCTGATTCCACCTGGAGGAGGGAGGACCTGGCTTGTGGTTAGAACTTTCCTCATGCTTGTGTTATGCTAGGGAAGTGAGTTCACTGTTGGTTCTGGAGACTGAGCAGGGGTGAGAGCCAACTCTGCCACTTACCAGCTTTGCAAATAGAGCAGTTTAAGTCCTCTTGGCTTCTGTTGCCTCATCTTTTAAATGGGGATAACAAGAATGTCCACTTTAGAGTGAGAATACATTTTAAAAAATTTGCAAAGGGCTTAACTTCATGCCTGGTACACACACATTGTCAACCCTGATGAATACCTACTGTGAGCTAGGAATGAGGCCAGGTAAGTTTTGCACGGCCTGCAGTGCAATCCCTCCCTGTATCGACCCATTCTTCCCAATGAGAAAACTGAGGCTCCTGAGAGTTCATTAACACGCTTTGTGTTACCCAGCTCCCCAGGGAAATTTGGACCTGTGTCTGTCCCTTTGTATAAGCTGTGACCTCCCTGGGGTTTGAGTGGCCAAGAAAGTTATATCCGTTCCACAGCTATGGTCCCCAATAATAAATACCCCCCTTCGGTTATGAGGGAGGTAAAAGGTAAAAGCATTTATCAAGGGGGTACCCGGGTGGCTCAGTGGGTTAAGCCTCTGCCTTCGGCGCAGGTCATGATCTCAGGGTCCTGGGATCAAGCCCCACATCAGGCTCTTTGCTCAGCAGGGAGCCTGCTTCCCCCTCTCTGCCTACTTGTGATCTCTCTCTCTCTCTCAAATAAATAAATAATTTTTTTTTTTTTTTTTAAAGAGCATTTATCAAGGCAGGGATTAGGTAACTGTGGTCAGTTCTCCTCTTTTGTGTTCTTTGGAGGGTGTACTGGGGCCTCTACCCTGGGGCTTGGCAGGGCACAGCGAAAATGACACTTCCTAAGGGAAGCTCTCCCTCCCCACCCTTCCTGGGGTTGCTAAGCCTCCGTGCCACAGCTGCCATGAAGGTATTATCACGACCTGAAATCATGTGTGAATTTGTTTGGGTCCTCGACGGTCCCTCCCACTGCCCTGTGAGGTCTCGCAGAGAAGGGACTTGGCTTTGTTCACTGCTGCGTCTTCAGCACATGGCCCAGTGATCAGGCGTGGGAGGGCCGCAATAAATATTTGACCAATTGACAAATGAAGAAGTCCAACCCTTGTGGGAAGGCTGTAGTCCTGGGAGGCGTGCATTGTGTGGGAGCCCCCACATGGCCAGGCTTTCAGTAAGAGATAAAGGGAGGGTTCGGGGAGTAAAAGGTGCCTGAGTTCTCTGCCGTAGGTCTGCTTTGTGCCCCTTTGATGTCAGGAGGGAGCTGTCCTGATTCTTCTGCCAGAGAGTGAGGCCTTGAGGTGCAGCCCGTGGCTAAATATGTCCCAGCTCAGCTTCTGCTTCATCCTCATTAACTCCACTTCATAGCCGGCCACAGGGAAAGATTAATTTAGTGACCAGGCTTAATAAATAGATGCTTCTGGTCTTACATTTCATGCATTGCTCTCAGAGGCTAAGAGCTCACTGAAATGCCAGTTTCAAGATGTCAAGGGCAAGCAGCTGGGCTTCGGGGAAGTGCAGAGATATTTCTGCTGAGCCTTTGTTCCCCAGCCCAAACTGCAATCACCAAAACTGCAGCGACGACAGGAAAAGCCTTCAATATCCATTTCCTGCGCAACCTAAAAACCACATTTCTGAATCGGATTGCCTTTGTGAGGCATGACCACATGCATGGCTCTCCAAGCACATCAAGCCACATTTGCCGAGGAGGGAGTGTCAGAACGTTTTGATTTTATCATCACATACACCTTTTTTTGGGGGGGGGGGGGGGTGGGGGTGGTCCCTGCATGGCATCTGACGTAGAGATTCGTAACCTCTTCCCCGCTAGAAAGCATTGACAAAGAGTTTTCATTTTGGAGGAAGAGGCTTGTTTCCGCGCAGCCATCTCCAGAGAAAATCGAGTGTGAGGTACTAGATGGTAAACAACCTCGTTTCCCACAGGGGCTGAGGCGACCTGAAGAAGTTCCAGAGTGAGTCCACGAGAGCAGCATAATCATTATGGAGTGTGTGCGTGCCCATGTCTATGTGTAATTGTAATGTATAATTAATACAGAGCTAAAATTAAACGCCTGGATGAAAAGACTGGCAGGCTGAAGAGGCTGAGGGATATCGACCTGTGAGATGCAGCTTGTTTGCAGCAAACCTCAGCTCGCAGTGCTCTTTTCCACAGATGTATGCCATGGTTTTTTTCTTCCTTTTTGTTAGGACTTCAGCCTTGAGGAATGACGATTTTGCAGTTTATGTACTCCCCATCCCCCGCCACCCCCCCCCCCACCCGCCTCTGACCCCGACCCCGGGAAGAAATTTTTGTGTTTCATTTACTCTTGTCCTCTAACCACTTAATGATTTTTTCTCTCAAGTGGGGAGACTCCCAAAAGCAAGCAGAAAAAGGACAGAAACATCCCTTTCCTGGTACCATTCCTCTGTCCTTGGTTGGCACTGACCTTGCCATAAAGCCATGAAGGTTTGTAGCCCGAGAGGACTTCTGACTCTTGCTCACAAATCCTGCCACGTTCCTCATGACCTCCACCATAGGTGACCCCTGGGTGCAACTGTTGCCCTTGATTGTTAATGAAGGTTGGATTCTTGGAGCAGCTGTTTGTTGAGAATTTAGAGAAAAGATGGTTTCCCTTCTCTTCTTCCCTGATTGTTTGAAACTCATGGACAGGCTTGAACTAAACAAGCATCTGGCAAGACATGGCTTCTAACTCCTACTTTACTTTTGTCCACACACAGACCCTCTGTTCCTGCCGCTAGCCAAATGAATGCTCATTTTCTGCCAGAAGTTTTACAAGTTCTTTGTGTCACTCCTAGATTTTGCTATTCTCCACTTGAGCAGTGATCTTATTTCTTATTTGTTTGAATAACCTCTAGCTCCTGGTTTCCAGGGAGGCTTTCTAGTAAACTCCCTGAGCATCTTCTGACAAGATGTAGTACATACTAGTCACAGCTTTCTGACATCCTCCTCCTAGAATTCCAATGAGAGGAAAGAGAGGGAGAAAGGGAGAGAGAGACCCCATTAATTCTCGTCTGTATCATCATCAGCAAGTACGAGCAAGTGATTCTCAAACTCTCTTGCTTTTGTCACTGTGATCTTGAGCCAGTTATGAAACAACTCTGAATCCTGGGATACTCATTTGTAAATGGGGAGACAGAAGCAAAGTTTAATTCTCTCTGAATGTGAGGTTGGCAGAGGACCCAACACAGCTGAAAATCTTCAGTTTATTTTCTCTTTGATGTCCTTGCTGAAGCAGGAAAACCAGTGCTGAAGTTTCAAAAACATGCATCCTGGAATTGATCAGAGGCCATTAAAAAAAAAAAAAAAAAGATTTTATTTATTTATTTGGCAGAGAGAGAGCACAAGTAGGCAGAGTGGCAGGCAGAGGCAGAGAGAGAAGCAGGCTCCCTGCTGGAGAAGGAGCCCTATGCGGAACTCGATCCCAGGACCCCGGGATCATGACCTGAGCCAAAGTTAGCAGCTCAACACACTGAGCCATTCAGGCGTCCCTCAGAGCCCATTTTTAACTGATGGGAAAGTTCACTCAACAAAACTGGTTTGAATCCTGCATCCAATCTGATGGTATTAAATTATTAGTTTTGATGAAAGAATTCTTTGTGTGTTTTGATTAAAATAAATGTTCTGAAAAGGTTCAAAGAACTTCTTGAAGAATTTCATGTAATAATAATAGAAAATAAAGTACTGAAAACAAAACAATATTACAAAATTTATCATTGGCTAAGTATGATTATTATACTTTTCAGCTCACTTACGATATTTAGAAAATAAAATGGGAAACGATAATGGGCCCAGAGCGTCTCTAAAAGCAGACTTAGAATGACAGTCTGGGTGGAGGAAAGGGCTAGAGTTGGTTTTGAAGTTCCCCATCAGGGGCAACTTTGATGCTGATGAAGTCATGGGGCTTCCCATAAAGTTGTGTTTGCATAACCAACCCAGAGTCCGTCCTTACTGGTAAGCCAGCTTATTGAGAACTTTGAGTGTATTGACAGAGACAGTGGTAGGACTGCAATTCATTTTTGCTACCAGTGAGGATAAATTCTGTCCAAGATATATTTAGGGCTTCTGTTTTAAGTTTAATTTGTTTAAAACACAGTGTTAAGATTAGATATGTGAAGAATTCCAATGTTGCCAATTTCACTCACCACTAATTCCTAGACTTGGAATGATTTTTTTCTTTGCAGAAACAAGGTGTTTGAAGAAGTAGTTGAGAATTGCAAATGTGATATCAGAGCTGTGCACGTGCTATGATTTCTTTCCTAGGACACGATATGTTTGCAAGATCTGTGATGTTTGCTCTCTTTAAGCTTGGATGTTTAAATAAGGGTTTTTAAACTCTGTGCTGAAGAGACAGTCAAATTATAGTATTTTTCCATACTTTATGAAAGGTAGTATCAGCATTCCAGAGGGGCAGTAATGTTCACTGGGGAATAAAGTTAGGTCTTACCTTTAGATGGAATACCTATGGGATTTGGTTTGAGGTCTTTCTGTCCCCCAAACGTCTTGATCTGGTTACCCACAGTGCCTGAAAACCTAAGATATCTCATATCATTGGGTAAAATCAGTAAAATGAAAATGCAATCCAGGAGGAGATGCAATGTCACATTAATTTTGCAGATTCGGATATGTAAGTCTTGTCTATATGTGCTGATCCTGGGAACTATATCTGCTTCTAACTGTACGGATCAAGCAGCCAAGCTTTGTATATACCGGAATGGCTGACGGCACAGACTGTCCTCTGGTACTTGTAAGATGGTTCTTGATTTTATTTATTTGGACATTCAATACTATTAATCAGGCACTACTCTGTAAAAGTGGAAGATCTAAATATGAACCCTTGAATATAACTTGTATTTTTTTTTCTAAATATCAGCTATTAAAATTCTTCTGTTGATCACTACTTCCCTTGGTCTCTGTGCAAATGTAGTTATCCACCAAGAGTCTTCATGTTTAGAGTAAGAAACCTTCTGAGACCTTCACACAGAAGGTGTTGGGAGTAGTTGGGAGCCATATGTCTTTGACAGGGTTCCCCCACAGCTTACAGACCAAGCAATGCAGAAAGGATGGGAAGTAACTAGGAAAGAGAGGAAGAACAATCTACCCGGCCTTTTCCAGGATCTCGGGACTGTGTTTAGTGCTTTCTCTTTCATTATTTTGTGAATGGTGGACCATATGGGATGTATTTTCTCACCCTTGTGTTTTGAGGCTGACTCGTTTTAGATCATTTATGTCCTTGGACATCTTTGTCAGTTTGAGAGTCAGACGTTGGATTTATTATGACACATTCTTTGGGTTTCCATGAAGAGTAAAGCCTGAGACCAGGACTTGGGTGCAGGCAGTTTATTTGGGAGATGATCTCAGGAAACAGTGAAAGAGTGAGAGGAATGAGACCCGGCATAAAGATTGAGGACATTGCCTTGGGCAACATGTAGGGGCTTGCTTTTGCTGAGACTTGATGAGAACCGTGCAGAATGCTTCTGAGACTTGTCTGCCAGAGGGTAGAAGGAGAAGGCATCCACCCACTGGCTTTCACACCTCATTGGCGGAGGACTTAGCTGGGATGTTTACTCCCCTGTACTTCTGGACTGGACCGTGCCTGCACCTGTGCTTGTGCCCAGTGGGCACCTGCAGTGACAGAGAAGGCACTGAGGGACAGCAGAAAGACGTGCAGATGATGGCAGATGTGGAATGCAGGTAGAGCATTTTGTCTGAGCTTCTATTACTGTCCACTGCCGCCATCCTAAAATCACAGGGGATGGTGATGGTGATGCTTCCTCTGGTTCATTCATCACTCTTTTCATCCATCTATCCATTTCCAAAGAGATGTCTATCCATCTCTTGGGCTAAACGCACTTAGCGCTCATTCTATCCCAGTCTATGAGCTAAGCTCTAGGGATATAATAGGAAAGCAAGGCATGATCCTTATCTTTAGGGAACTTACATGTTATTGACAAGCAGGGACACCTAGTCTTGGTAGATTCTTCTATGAGAAGCAAAACTGAAGGTGATTTGGAAAGGCTGGAGGGTAGCCAGTTAGACTTAATTCTGACGGGCTTTATGGTGCTCAATAAAATGAAGTTGAATTGGTCAGAATTCTAACAGTGTAACCTATTAAAATGTAATCTTCAGCCAGTCCTACCAAACTACTTGGTACATGTCAGAATTAGTTTTCTGTCACAATGGGAATATTTAAATGGTAGAAAAATTACTGGTTGATTAAGATCACATTTCCATCCTTTGGCCGTCTTCTCTCAAGTGCCATATTATTTTGTGGCTCTACACAGACACACTTGCTGAAAAAACAACAATGATGTGAGTACGCTGCCTTGAGTATTGCTGATTGTTGAACTTTCAGGCAACTGTGAGGTAAGTAAATGCCAAAAAGAAAATCCTTCAAGAAGGCAAGGATTAATTAGGGGCGGCAAGCTGTTTGCTATTAACAAGGTTCAATAGGTTTCTTGCTGTGTGAGTGGATTTCCTAGGTTTTCCTGGGCTGGGGTTTAAACAAGAAGTAATTTGGGCTGCTGATGTCATGTTCCAGAATGCTCAGGTGTGCTTTCCCACAGTGCAGTCTCCAATGGAAGCTGTTTAGCATCACTTGCTGCTGAGAGCCGTTTAAACTTGCATCCGAGGTGTCACTTTCTGCCTACTGTGGGAAATTCTTCCCAAATGGTCCTTGGCTGGCATCTTGCCCCAGCTAAAATCAATGCAGTACAGTCCTTTGAGTCTGGGCATGGGGCCAGGAGAGCAGGAGCATAATTCTCATGTGGCAGAGAAAGACGGACGTGAGGGCGCTGCACAACATTATCTTACTTACAAACTCTGAAATGGCAGAATTATACTAAAGAATGGACGTTAGACCTGTGACCATCCCTCTTGTCTTCCTATGGTGAGAAGATTCCCTGGCTATAGATGGAGAAATTCACTTACCTTTTTGAAAAATACTGAGTTCCTGGGGCACCTGGGTGGCTCAATGGGTTAAGCCTCTGCCTTCGGCTCGGGTCATGATCTCAGGGTCCCGCATCGGGCTCTCTCTGCTCAGCGGGGAGCCTGCTTCCTCCTCTCTCTCTGCCTGCCTCTTTGCCTGCTTGTGATCTCTATCTGTCAAATAAATTAAAAAAAAAATACTGAGTTTCCATAGTGTGCTAGTCACTACTGCCAGCTGCTAAGGTAGTGAACAAGACAGAGAAGATCCATGCTTCCATGGAGATTATATTCTTCTGGGGGAAGACGTGAAAGAAACAATTAAAAAAGATAAGCAAGAAAATGACCAGATAGGTGCTGTGGAAAGAAGTAGGGTGATGTAATAGAGAGTTTCTTGGTGGGAGTTTCTGAAGGTTTAAAATAGAAAGGTGTAGAAAATTGGATCCAATTAGTGGAGTACAGAACAGTGGTGCATGAAAGTCTGGGTGATAATGGATTACCTGCATGGTGACAATGATGTGACCATGATGGGAGAACATGAGTAGCTTACTCTGGGTAGGGTTTTCAACAGGGTGTGAAGAGCAAAGGGGACAAGAAAAAGTTACCAGGATTGGGAGCACAATCCTCTGAGTGATACCGAAGTCCTGTGGTATTGCAAGCAGGAGAGGCAGTTCCACTTGCTGGGAGGAGGCCAGGGTGAACCTCTTCCCATAAGGGGTACAGTGTTGTGTTGACTGGGACACAAGGCGTAGGTGCTGGCTCTCACTGGGCAGCTGGGTGACAGAAATGATGAGCTCCCTTTGCACAGTCTGTCATCATCCTCTCCTCAAGGGATCTACTCTCATAGCACCTGCTGCATCTATGGCTTTATCCCTGAGGGAGGATTCATGAGCCAAGACATGCGTGATTTTTCCATTCTATATATATACCTGCTATGAACTGCAGATGGGTAAGCCAATTTTCTGTCTCCTTCCATGGTAGGGCAGGATGAAAAATGTGCATATGTTTATACAAAAAAAATATTTTATTAACATCTGAAATTTTTCCTTTTTGCAAATTTCTTTTCAAATGACCTCTCCTTTGGCCATTATTATCATCCTGTGTAAAATAAAAAAAACACTTCCATTCTACCCATCTCTTTTTTTTTTTATTTTTTGGAGATTTGCCTTTTAAATTTTATACTGCCTTTTTGAATTGGATACTTAATTCATTATTTTTCAGTTTTCCTTTAATACTTGAATTTAAGGTTGCTTGTGGATTCCTATCAAATGACATCAGCTGTATTCTACTAGTTCTGAAATACCGTGTTTTTTTAGAAATTGCTGTTTGATTCTAAATAATTTTCAAAATTCTGTTATGATTCAGTTTTTTGAGCCACAGATTAACATGTGTTTTAAGATTTTCAAATGTGCAGGATTTGGGAGTTATTTTGTTGCTGATAATTAGTTTTATTGCTCCATCAGAGAATGAGGTCTGTATGAAGTCAATGTTTTGGTGTTTGCTGAGTTTTGCTAAGTTGTATTGAATTTTGTCAATTTTTATAAATGTTCCATGTATGTTTACAAAGAACATATATTCCCTAACAGTGCTGGATTTTATACATACATTTTTTTACACCTTGTTAATTGTGACATTCAAATCTTCTATATTCTCAATAATTTTTATTCACTTGATTTCTATGTTCTTGAGGGAGGTATATGAAATTCTCTCATTGTAGTTTTGTATTTTGTTATTTGTAAATGTTTTTCTCATATTTTTGTTTATGAATTTTCAAGCCATGTTGTTAGGCGTTTAGAGGTTCAGGATTATTATATTTCCAGCAAATGTCATCTATCATTACGAAATGCTTTTCCTTTTCTCTATAATACTTTTTGAAAAAAAAACCTTAAAATTCTTTTTCTGATATTAAAAATGCAACCTCCCTTTTTGAAGTTTATTCTTAGAAAATCTTTCTACATAACTTTAGTTTCTATTTTGGGGGAACTTAAGGTTGGGTGTTTCTCTTATTACATATAACTTGATTTTAAATAAGCTTATTTAATAGTTTCTCTTTCATTGATAGTTTTATCATGATTACTTTGCTTAAATTGTTCTACCATCATAAATTCTGCTTTTTAGTTATCTCACCTTCTTCTTGCATTGCATTTTCTTCTTTTATACTTCTATCAGATTAATAAAGTTCTCTTTGCTCCTGTCTTCTGCATTTGCAAAAATGCACTCTATTTGTAATCTTTAAGAGTTTGTCCCCACCTTTTATACATGCATTCTTAACAAAATATAGGTCTAACCAAACTCTCTGGCAAACTCTTTGCCTTTATACAATAAAAGCGCTATTAAATGTCCTAATGTTAATCACTCCCTCCTATATTCAATGCTCATGTTGCTTTGTTATTTTAGTTCTATTTTTGTGTGAGTTTGGCTTTTATATGAGACAAAAATCAAGGCAGGATTAGATGCAAGAAATTAAGTGAAAGAAATGAAAGATAAAGATAAAGTGAAAGATAAAGAAGAGAACCAGAATAGAATGGGCAAGTCTTCAGACCATAATGCACAGCTGAGAACCATGAAAGGAGAGAAGGAAAGAAAGTAGGAAGTAAGAAGAACTTTAGACTTTAGAACTTTAGACTTCAGAATTTTAGATTTCTGGGAAGGTTTTGATGGAGAATTCCTGACAAAAAGTTGCCCACTGGAAGAATTACATGTTGAGCAAGAATGTCCTGGCTCTTGTACCCTGGAGACTAGACCTCAGAATGAACCAAGTGGTACAACCAGAGGTTCAGTACCTGGGCTATTGATCAATCATGCTATTTTCAACAGAGTATTTTTTAAATGTTTTTTAAATTTATTTTCAGCGTAACAGTATTCATTGTTTTTGCACACACCCAGTGCTCCATGCAATACATGCCTTCTCCAATACCCACCACCTGGTTCCCCCAACCTCCCACCCCCGGCCCCTTCAGACCCCTCAGATTGTTTATCAGAGTCCATAGTCTCTCATGGTTCACCTCCCCTTCCAGTTTCCCTCAACTCCCTTCTCCTCTCTAACTCCCCTTGTCCTCCATGCTATTTGTTATGCTCCACAAATAAGTGAAACCATATGATAATTGACTCTCTCTGCTTGACTTATTTCATCATCTCTTCCAGTCCTGTCCATGTTGCTACAAAAGTTGGGTATTTGTCCTTTCTGATAGAGGCATAATACTTCATAGTGTATATGGACCACATCTTCCTTATCCATTCGTCCGTTGAAGGGCATCTTGGTTCTTTCCACAGTTTGGCAACCGTGGCCATTGCTGCTATAAACATTGGGGTACAGATGGCCCTTCTTTTCACTACATCTGTATCTTTGGGGTAAATACCCAGTAGTGCAATTGCAAGGTCATAGGGAAGCTCTATTTTTAATTTCTTGAGGAATCCCCACACTGTTCTCCAAAGTGGCTACACCAACTTGCATTCCCACCAACAGTGTAAGAGGGTTCCCCTTTCTCCACATCCCCTCCAATACATGTTGTTTCCTGTCTTGCTAATTTTGGCCATTCTAACTGGTGTAAGGTGGTATCTCAATGTGGTTTTAATTTGAATCTCCCTGATGGCTAGTGATGATGAACATTTTTTCATGTGTCTGATAGCCATTTGTATGTCTTGATTGGAGAAGTGTCTGTTCATATCTTCTGCCCATTTTTTAATATGATTGTCTGTTTTGTGTGTGTTGAGTTTGAGGAGTTCTTTATAAATCCTGGATATCAACCTTTTGTCTGTACTGTCATTTGCAAATATCTTCTCCCATTTCGTGCATGGCCTCTTTGTTTTGTTGACTGTTTCCTTTGCTGTGCAGAAGCTTTTCATTTTGATGAAGTCCCAAAAGTTCATTTTCGCTTTTATTTCCTTTGCCTTTGGAGACGTATCTTGAAAGAAGATACGCTGATATCAAAGAGGTTACTGCCTGTATTCTCCTCTAGGATTCTGATGGATTCCTGTCTCATGTTGAGGTCTTTTATCCATTTTGAGTTTATTTTTGTGTACGGTGTAAGAGTATGGTAAGAATAAACATTGTTAAAATGTCTATACTGCCAAGAGCAATCTATACTTTTAATGCCATTCTGATCAAAACTCCACCGGTATTCTTCAAAGAGCTGGAGCAAATAATCCTAAAATTTGTATGGAATCAGAAGAGACCCCGAATCGCTACAGAAATGTTGAAAAACAAAAATTAAAAGGGGGGGTATCACGTTACCTGATTTCAAGCTTTACTACAAAGCTGTGATCACCAAGACAGCATGGTATTGGCATAAAAACAGACACATAGACCAGTGGAACAGAGTAGAGAGTCCAGATGTGGACCCTCAACTCTATCGTCAAATAATCTTCGACAAAACAAAAAATATACAGTGGAAAAAAGACAGTCTCTTCAATAAATGGTGCTGGGAAAACTGGGCAGCTATATGTAGAAGAATGAAACTCGACCATTCTCTTACACCGTCAACAGAGTATCTTGAAGGGCATTCTGAGAGCATTGAACAAATGCTCATGGGAATATTGAACAAATGTTGCCAGATCCATTTCCTACTTTGCTCATTCTCTCTTCTGTTCAGTTTGACCTGATGGTTAACCTACTCATTGAATTTTTACTGTCAGCGATTAACTTTTTCATTTTTAGGTGTTCTATTGGTGTGTGTTTGTTTTTTTCAAATCTGTCAAGTTTCCTTTTTCTCAGTATCTTACTATTTTCTTATAGCTTTTATACCTTTTAAAAAAATCTCTTGCTTTATTTTAGTTATGCTTATTTTATAATTTATTCTGTCTGCCTCACATTCATCCTGGATAGTTCCCTAATATGTGTCATAACTTGTGAGCTCATCTTCTCTTGGCATTGATCTTTCCTGAGGGAATCTAGGGCAGACTGATTTGCTACTGCATGATTCTTCAGAGATATTTTGGCTCATGACATACTTACCTGAATTATCATTTTGACAATTCCTATACTACCCAAGTGGAACTCCAAAGGCATATGTGGTACAATGTTGGGCATTTGGCTTCTTAGGGGATTATTTCTTTCTCCTACTTATATCAGAACAGGCTTTTTTGTAGTTTTCATTGGTAGATGAGTTTAGTTTCTCCAGTTTCTCTTCTACTGAGGATTCAGCTTTTTTAGGTTCCCAGGTTTATGCAAGGTCTCAGCTCCAAATTCTGCTTCACATGGGCCTAAGTTTTTTTTTCTCTGGCCCCTGTGTGTGCATTATAATCCAAGCCCTTAGCCATCAAGTCCTCATTCCTAATCTGACTACTTCCCATGTTTCATCCCATGTCAGATTACATTCTTACTATCTTGTTTTGTTTTGTTTTGTTTTCCTAAAGATATTTATTTATTTGACAGACAAGAGATCACAAGTAGGCAGAGAGAGATAGGGGGAAGCAGGCTTCTGGCTGAGCAGAGAGCCCAATGTGGGGCCTAATCCCAGGACCCTGGGTTCATGACCTGAGCTGAAGTCAGAGGCTTTAACCCACTGAGCCACCCAGATGCCCCCATCTTGGTTTTCAGTTTCAACTTCATTTCTTGCATTTTGGGATATGCATTACTTCCATGAAAAAATTAACCACAATTTCAAAAATAGTTTTATATATATATATATATATATATATATATATATATATATTAATATGACTTTTCTGAGTCTTTTTAGCATGACATTTTTTATGCTATTTTATTTCTTTGGGTTGCTATCCTAGACATTCTTTAACCTGCCTTAATTTTCTTATTAGTGCTTACTCTTCTGTTGCAGTGAATTCTCCAGAAGCGGATGCTGAGGTAGAGTTTGGGGTCAACATTGTTTATTAAAAATTAAACAATGAACAGGAAGAATTTGACCTGCAGTGTGGGCCTAATAAACCCTTGGCCAGCCATGTTAGAAGCTCTGGGGTGAATACTGCTTTTGAGAGTGGCCCATATTGAGCCAAAATGTCTGAACTTCTCTGCTCCTTTTCCCTGCTTAGTTACCAGATGCAGACTTTCTTGGAAATGGTGTGGTTTTGTGAAAGGTGCCTCTCTGAATCTCAAATGGGAAAGAGATGACAGCTGGGCCTGCCCACTGACTCCCTTCCCCGTGGCTGGACAGTCCTTTTTTGAGGATGATTGGGACAGCACAGCTCTGTGTCTATCACACACTTCCTGAATTTATACTATTTAGTCATTTCTCTATTGGTTTTTGTTTTCTTCACTAAAGAATGTAAGCTCTGTGTACAAAGCTGAGCTTGGCCTGGCATAAATGAAGAGCTGGTGTTTGTGATCTGAGGAAAATTAGTTGTGATTAGTGAATTAGGCCTAGACGTTGATGTGTCTTGAAGAGTAAGAAGAGAGTGTACGTTTATTAGCTAGTGCAATAACCTTTTGTTGCTGTCATAAATGATCACACACTTGGTGGCTTAAAACAGCACAAACTTAATATCTTATGGTTCTCTAGGTTAGAAGTCTGGTTCCTCTGCCCTTGGTCTCACAATACTGAAATCAAGTTGTTAGCTTGTCTGAAGCTTTGGGGGAGAATCTGTTCCCAAACTTATTCAGGTTGTTGGCAGAACTCATTTTCTTGTGGGCATAGGTCTGAGGTCTTTTCCCTTGCTGGCTGTCAGCTGATGGCTTCTCGGAGCTCCTTCAGGAATACCTGCATTCCTTGTCATTTTGCTCTTCTTTCTGAGCCAGGAATAGTGAGTTGAGTCCTTCTCATGTTTTGAATATCTCTGACTTTCTCTTCTACATTTCTTCTGTTTGCAGCCTGAGAAAGTCCTCTGTTTTTAAGAGCTCATATGATTGGATTGAGTCTACCAGGACAATCCAGGATAATCTCCCTGTTTTCAGATCTTAGACTTAATTATGTATACAAGGTGTTTTCATCACATAATATGACAAGTCACAGTTATCTAGTGTTGACAACCTTGGGAGACATTATGCTGCCTACCGCTGCTGGGGAGAAATTTCAGAAATTCCTGATGTAATGAAGTTGCCATTTTTGGAATATTTCTTAGCAGTTAGGTAGAGAATAGATAGGACTAGGGAGACAGTGAGAGGGTGTTACTCTAACAGAATATGAAAGCATGAGAGCATGGATGAAAGATAGAAGATATGGACTTCAATTAAAAGAAAGATATGGACTTCAATTAAAGTATTTAGGAATACCTGACCAGATTTGCTCGTGGATGTAGGGAGTGGAAGAGGGTAGTGGGTTGCATGAGATAATGTGTTTGAAAGGAGATGAGTTTGGTTGAGAAGGTTGTGTTCAGTATTACCATATTGCTACAGGGCTGCATCATCCAGACCATCAAAGACTTAACACAGTGGCAAGATTATATGGAGCAGGCCCTATATACATACATCTCTTTTCATTTTGACTTTAAAAGCATTTATTCTAGAAACACTGCAAATGGGCAGTAAGACCCCAATTATCTATCTAGATAAGGAGTAATGTATGCAAATCATCCAGAATAAATTTCTAAGTCCTAAGTGACATACCTTTGACCTGAAAACACATTCTGTAATTCGAGACAACGTACATATCTTCTACAGTGTGTTTTTCTTAGGCTGGTGTTAAAATAAGTTTGTGTTCTCTCAATGAATCAATTGGTGACTGAGGAATTTCCTTTGGAAGCATGTTGAAGGGAAAACAGCCTAAATACTAATTTTTCGGGAAAATAACATACATAGAGATAATTAAGGAATCACTCTATTTTTATTCTTCTTGTACAGATGGTAGAAAGAAAGATGAGTTATTCAAAGTCTTAAGGAGAATCTATACAGGTATTACCTTAGTTGTCATTTGCTTTTCACCAATGAATTCCTGGTAGAACTGGAAAAAAATACATTGAATAAGTGGTATCCCAAAACAGAAAGGTCACGTTTCTTTGTTTGCAGCACTGAATTCTCCAGAGTAGCTGGAGTGAGTTGGTTTTTGGCAGCTTGCATGACCAGCAATTCTTTTAACACCTGCAGGCCTTAACCTTCAGGTCACTCAAGTTCAGGCTGAAGAAAAGCTAGAGAGAAGTATTTTGAATTAAAGAATGGATAGCAAAAGGGCAGAAAACATTTGGAGGGGAGAGAATGGATCAAGCAAGGTGTTTAACTGTATAGAAATGGCATACTTTTCAATATTTGGTGGATTTGCTCTGTTTCATTCGCTGTGCTTCTTTTTCTCATCAGCAAATGTCAGTTTTTGTCCTATCAATAGAAAGGCAGCATTATCCCCATTAGGCTGGACAGGACAGGTTTTATGATTCCTGAAATGATACCACCAAGCAACTTTGCCTGAAATTTTAGGCAGAAATAGTTTGTTTTGTGATCAAGATGCAAGGTTTTGAGAAAGTGGGAGGAAAGAGAAATGGGTCAGTGCCAGTGTTCCAGATGAGGTATCATAGAAACAGCAGCATAGGGAGGTAGTCTTGATTGACAAAGGTTGGGCATGATTCAGGGACCTGTACCTGGGGTCCAGGCAAATATTGAGAGATCTACCATCTTTCTGATATACCTATGCCTAATGTTATAGTCATTGTGCCTGTGTGTGACTTTCCTGGAGCTTTCATTAAATTCTAAAGGTTAAGGACCAGTGGGCCCAGAAGGGAGATTAAAGAAGCAAAATAAATGTAAAACTAGATAAATATTATCTGAAACAGTTCCTAAAGCAATCACTAGTTGGATAAGGGCATGGGATGAAAGAGAAGAATTTTTAAAAAACATCTTCCCTTTTCTGAGAACATCAAAATAGACAGTGGGTCCTCAGGATAGTGGGGAGAAGGAATGTTTTATATTGAATATCGTTGGAGCAAAAGGCTTTAGAAGGATATGAGCCTTATTTACATATTTTCTGGAAATGTGTCAGAAAGAATGAGAGCATCTCTGTATGCCAAACTTCAACCAAAATAGATGATCTGAGTGAAGGAAATATTATTAAGGGAGCTGGCTTGCCTATTGACATTTATTTAACTCTTTTAGAAGAAAGTACACATTGGCAAGAGTTTTTGGGAAAAAAATGTATCCGATTTCCAACTATAAGAAAAGGCAACTGATTTAAAGCCAAGGAGTATTCTTGGACTGAACTTTTGTAGTGCCTTAATTTAGCCAGCTGGTGAAATGCTTTTTTTTTTTTTTTCCAAGTATAAAATTATTTAAACTTTCCAAAGGAAAGATTTTCATTTTGGTTTTAAATCTGGACGTTATTGTAAAGTTGTCCTAGTATGAATATGCCAAAGTAACCTCCATTTTTCAGTGATATGAATATATATAAGAGGGGTTTTCATTTGGACAAAGGAGGTAAGCTTGTCCCTATATACTTAGCCAATGGTTCAATCTTAGCAAGCAGCGAGGGGGCTTTTGACAAAGATATGAATGACAGCGCCCTAGATCTATATAAATCATCAGGGATCTAGCTCAAAAATTTAATGTTGAGTTTAAAAGCAAGTGGCAGAAGGATATGTATCGTGTGTTATTTCTGGATAAGTATGAAAAATTTGAAAAAATTATGTATATTGTGCTACTGGTTGCCTGGTGTGGGGGAGTTGCCTGTAGGGCAGAGAATAAAGAGAAATGAGAAATGAGGTTGGTAGTTGTCAAAGAGAACTTTAGTTCTTCCTTCCCCTCCGTCCCCCGCCCCTTCTTGCTCCCTCCCTCCGCCCTTTCCTTCTTTCCTTAAAAGAAGGCAAGCACAAATTGCCTGCACTGTTTTATTTTAAATTACCCTCACAGGGAAAATATTGGAATAGTTAATTCAGTATTAAACGTTATTAATTCTGGGAGTTGATGGTAGGAATATATGTGTTGTTTTTCTGTGTTTTAGGGACAAAGGATCATTTACTGAAGATCCCTATCTATGTATTATATCATTGTTAAGTGTTTTTAAAATGCCAGTGTTAACACCAATCTCCTGTTGTCCTACCAGGTATCCCTTAGAAACAAACAGGCAAAGAAAAGAATGAGAAAAAAGAATCGAATTCATATTCCATATTCCATGATCAAGGTAAAAATAAGGAGGTGAAAACACTTGGACAGAGGTTTAAAAGTGAGAAAATAAATCACATAAGGGACAAACAGTATAGAAGAAAAAGGGGAGAGAATATAAGCAAAGAGAGTAACCGGGGACAGTTGAAAACTTACACATATTACGAAGCAAGCCAATTACATTAAAAGTCAGTCAAGTCTGGGGCGCCTGGGTGACTCAGTGGGTTAAAGCCTCTGCCTTCGGCTCGGGTCATGATCTCAGGGTGCTGGGACGGGCCCCGCATCTAGCTCTCTGCTCTGTGTGGAGTCTGGATCCCCCTCTCTTTCTGCCTGCCTCTCTGCCTACTTGTGATCTCTCTCTGTCAAATAAATAAATAAAATTTTTTAAAAAGTCAGTCAAAGCAGTTGGTCAATATCATGTGAAACTTGTGAATTTTAAAATTTGAACTAAGTGTCATAAGATCCATTAGGCTAAAATGTGGAGAAAATGAGTCTGTCACATGTCACATTCAGATCAACCTGAAGCAGGTGTGTCATAATTTGATTAAAACGTTCTGCTGTTTTCTCTGTGTTTTCTGTGAAATGAGATGCTAGAGAAGACACCCGTTCTAAGAGTGTGGGAACATGACCCGTCCACAGAAGATTTGACCTGTGAGCACAGACTTCGGCATTGCAAGGACAGACACTCCCTTCTGACTGAAGGCAGTTTTTGTCTGGAAAGCTTCCCTCTAGCAAGACAGAGACCCGAGGAAAAATAATAATGGGACCGTGTGGTCATGAAGACATGGCCTCTGCAACTGATGACTGCGGGTCTACAGCTTCCCACTGTGCCAGGCATTCTAAGTGAAGGTCGTGGAAGGGGAACCACATCCAGGATGGCGGGGAATGCATACGTGTTGGATCACATTTGGGTCTTTGGATTCATATCTCCATGCCCTTCCTCTCTCTCTGCCAGGACTGTTACCATCTAACCTCAATGCTTCAAATGAAAATAGACAGGTTCCTCTTTGTAAATTGTCTTGGAGGCCTCTCCTTATCTGCTTTCTTCTTCCTCTAACTGGCCCTTTACGTCCAGCAATTTGTGCTGGTTACAGAATGGGGGAGTTGGGGATGAGAAAAGACATACTCCAAAGAAAGGGGAGAAACTAACAGGGTCTGGCAAGAAAATTATCTTTGGTCCTTCAGTGCTTCCTGCTGAACACATCAGTCTCAACTGGGTTTTGCACTGGTGACCTTGAGTCCCTCCTTTGCTGTAAAAACTGAACAGAGATGCTGAATAGAGCAGAAATAGAGTTCCTCATGGTGAGTAGTACCAAGTTGAATAAATCATGCCTTCAGAACCTGACCTGATTTTTTTTTTTCAGCAGAATTTTGTGATCCCCTAATGGAAAGGTTTTAGAATATAAGGGCATATATGATTTCCTGAAAACAATTAGAGGTTCTGTAACACAGCACTTCTAATAAAAATTAAGAATTCTATGGCAAAAACAAATATGAGGTTTTATTGATAAGCTGATGGTTGCACAGGAACACTAGGCCATATTGACTTTAATAAAACATTAAGTGGTTTAATTAAATCATTAATTCCACCCCCAGTTCCATTTGTCAAAAGGCAGTCAATGTAAAAATAAAATGGTTTCTTTTTTTAGCTGCTTCTCTTTCCTCTATAATTTATTAAGATGAGTCTATAGATTGACTTATTGCTATTCTGCCATAAAGCACTTGCTGTCATTTCAAGAATATAGCACTTTAGGCAGGATACAAGGAGGTATTGATTTTAAGGTGACATCTTTCTTCACTTTTCATAAAAGGATTTTTTTAGACAAATCTATAAAATGTGTAAGAATGCAAGAGGTTTAAGTCACAACATTATTACAATACTACTAAAATGATTATTAGCTTGTTTCTCTGACTTATGAGGAAAACTTAGGAGAGGTAAGTGAGGAATTTAAAATCCATATAATGGTAGTCATTACCTATTTTCTTTTCACATTAATTTTTATTTATGAAAGTAGAACAGAGATGGTTTTAAAAGTCAGTAATATCAGAAGGCTTAGAAGTAATCTTCTGTCTCCCCGTGCCTACCCTGCAGTCCTACTTCCCAGAGAGAGGCAAGCCATTTCTTCAAGTATTTATCTCTATATTTAAAAATAATATGCTGTCTTAGCCTAGATTTTCTAAAAACAGATGAACTCAGGAATTAATACTTGGATACTTCATTTGGGGGGTATAAGCCCAGAGAGGTGAAGGTAAGGCAAAACAGAAGGGAGGAAAGAGCTACGAAGCATTGCCATGTGATGTGCTACGTGGCGAATACTCAGTGTGCGTGTCAGGTCCACGTGCGACTTCGGCACGCGGGCTGGGGGCAGTCACCCCACCCTGAATACTGTGCGGATGGGAAAAGGAAGGGAAATTTACCTGCATGGTTTCCTCTTGTCTCCTTTTTCTCTTCGGTCACAGTTCACTCCCTGGGGAGCTGCCTCTTCTGTCCTTTATTGCTGAGCCGTCTGGCCTTCTGGTGGCCCCTCCAGAAGCCTTATTCCCTATCTGGTGGTATTGCATTCTACTGAAGCTCAGGAGAGGAGGGTGACTTGGTGTGGGTAGGCACTCAACATGTGGGGTTTGTGGGTCATCCAGGTTCGGGATGTTACCTTAACTCTGGCCAGCTGGGGCGCTTGGCAGAGTGATAAGAGGTGGGAGTGGGGGGCTTAGCTCAGGAGGCAGACAGCCTCCTTAGAAAGGAGATAGTAGGGTCAATGTGAGTGGCTGTGTAATACACATACTGTATTTATTCCTTGATTTACTGACTTCGGACATTAAATATTGCCTTCTTGATATGAGCTGATGAGCATTTAACTCTCTTAAATCTCTTTTCATTTCTACTCCAATGTAGTTATATAATATTTTTTGTATTTTTGACATGACCAGGTAAATTAGGTTACCGCTCAGCCAAGTAGTGACTGTAATGAGATTTTCTTTCTTACACAACTTTTATTTCTCCCGATTATCACAAGTTTTTATTTACATTGTTTTCTAAGGACTTGTTTGATTATTTTTCATTGCCGACAGTGATCTCTTCATCCAAATCCTCCCTCATAGGCTGTCAATTCCATTTTTATTTTTTTCCTCCCTTTATGACCTTTTCCCAGAGCCCTGAATCTCCTTGCTTTAATCTGGACTGATTGCTTTTCAGGCCTGATGGTATGGAATCCTTGTTTTCTGGATCTCATGTTTTCCCTTTTCTTGTGTACTCCTTTGTTTTGCTTGAACACATCTCACAGTGGCTTCCTAATATAAATATGGTAGCCATGTCTAGTACCTCTCCATAATCTGCTTTCCTTCCATCTTGGACAGATGAGAGGGTGACACTTTACTGCCTCTTGGCAGCTATGTAGGTCATTAACTAGTTCTGGTCAGTGGGTTGTGAGTAGAAGTAACATGTTCCAGTTTGGGCAAAAGCATTATCTTCCCCCATGAAGAAAGATATCATGCCATGGAAGATATTTGACCTGGAAAATACAAAGGAACAGGAATTAAAATAGAATCAAACTTGTCTGTAATCTAGAATTCTATATCGAGCCAGGTTATTAATTAAAGGTGAGGGGGAAATAAAAATCTTTTCAGATTGAAGTGGCTCAGAAATGTATTTCCCGTGAGCCCTTTTGTATCAGTCAGGAGAGACCAGAATTCCAGCAATGCTAAAAATTTCAATTGCTTAATAAAGCAAAGTTTCCTCTCTTGACATACTTGGAATTTATGTGAGTATAAGAGATTTTCCAGGTCAAACATCTTCCATGGCAATTTATCAACCCAGCCTTAATTTGGGTCTTATGACCTTTTCTGTGTAAGCGTGATATCTTTCTTCATGGGGAAAGATAATGCTTTTGCCCAACTGGAACATGTTACTTCGACTCTGCATCTAGTTGATGCCATTCATTCCTTGATTGTTTTTTCACTTTCTGGCACAAAAAAGTATTCTAGATTCATATTGGATCTTCCCTAGTCGGACTGGAATGAGCCAATTCTCCAAGAAGGCTTGGCTTTCTTCTGGTGGAAAGTCAGCTCACAATCACTTCAGAGAGTACCTTGGCTTAGAAGCTACCTTGCCCAAGCCGACTCCCCTGGGCAGCCCCACTGAGGGAGGTATGAGAGTCTGTGTTAGAGTATACCTCCTGGAAAACCCAAACTGTGACTGAAGCTAAGTTTAGTCACTAGTTATATTCATTGATATTGGGGTATTGTTGTTCCCAGGCTCTCAGGGGGCAGAGGTATTGTGTATGTACGTGTGTGTGTGTGTGTGTGTGTGTGTGTACACACACAAATGCATTTACAAGTATATTCTTTTATGTGTCTGTGGTAGACTTAAATATAGCTCCCCAAATGTTATCCACATTGGCTAATTGGATAGTTGGCTATCCACACTGGGACAACCAGTGACATTCAAGGGGTTCCACAGGTTAATTGATAGTAATATACCAGTGCTAACTTTTTTATTTTGGTAGTTATACTGTGGTTGTGTATAGAACTATCCTTGTGAAATGCACATCAATTTCTTGGAGTGTGATGGTACATCACGTCACTGACTTATTCTCAAATGATTCAGAAATAAGTGTTTTTGTACAATACTTGAAACTTTTTTGTAAATTTGAGATTGTTTAAAAAAATTCAAGTCACTCCCTCAGCTTTTGCCAAACAGCTCATAGCATTACTTCTAGGCTGGTTGTTGATCCTCTTGGGCAAAAGGGGATGTGGAAGAAGACTGATGGAAAGTGCAAAGTGAAGGAATAAAAATTTATGGGGAACGTCATGCCACTGACTCCCCTCATCCTGAGAACTGTCTCCCAAGATTTGATTGTTTTCCACTGAAACTCCATTCCTTTCTCATTTCAGCTCCTTACCAACCCTCACCATTGCAACTATAGGCCACTAATTTGTTTTCTGATATTTTATCCCCACTACCCAGCTTAGTGTCTGGCATGTGGGAGGCTCCATAGCCATTTAAAAGATTAATTAATAATCATCTCTAGAAATGAAGCTGCCAATGAAGTCTTGAAAATATCAGTTAGTTCAGGCTTTATTTAACATTCTCCATTAGTTAAAGAACGAAGCAGCCAAAAATTTGTTTATTTTGCTTTCTGTGTTATTATTTTGAATGAGGTATTTCTATTTATGGCCTCTCCAGCTGCATACATTTTCCTGAGCAGTCCCAGTAATTAGCTTCCTGGAATATAATGCTATGTGCCAGGTTCCTCTAGTCTAGCTCTTTTATGTTTACCTGCTTGAGAGAGTTGTCATGTCTTAAGAATTGATGGAAGAAGATGCTTTTTAAAGGATCACTTCATGATTTGGTTTAGCCTAGACTTCTGAGTACCAACCGCCCTGGGACGCTTCTTTCTTTGAAAGATAACCTTAATTGGACTGGATTTTTGACGCGTCAACTGTAATGTGGAGAGGTTCTTTCTTTCCCATTACTCTCGTATTAGTGAAATGGTGAACTTGTAGATTCTTTAGATGCCGTGGGCCTGGATTTGCTCTTTCTTCCTAGCCAGGATAGTAATTCACAGTATTTTGCTCCCTCATAGAACAGAGAAGGTCAGTACCTCTAGAACTAGGCATTTACTACTTATCACATTTCCCAGCCTTGCTGCCTGAAATTGTAATAGCTCTGGTCACTCATGTCCTATGCAAGTACAACATGCTTGTCATGAGGCCAGTAGAATCTATTCTACCCCAAATTCAGAGTGCTTTCTTGCTCTTGCTTCTTGTCATTATAGAAAGCTCTCAGTGCAAGTTTTGGATTTGGGGGAAAATTACTATTTGATTATCTTTTCATATGAAGTAATACAGCCATTCCCATAGCAGCATTCCTGCTTCTGGTGACCAAGTCGTTATGCTTTGGGGACAGATCTCCTTTAAGAGGAATATCAGGAACTCACCATCTTATGATGGAGTTTCCAGTTCCCCAGGGTTCCAACTATGGTTCCGTGTCCGTGAACTGACTTCAGGTCTTTAGGAGGGAATAAAAAGGAACCTAATACATTTCTCTAAAGGTCACTGTCTTTTCTCTTCTCTCTACTTTTTCTACATTATTTACCAGAGTTTCTTGCTATGCCATCAGGTTTACTGTCTGCCTCTCAGACCACTACTTCTATGTTATACAGAGAGTTAGTGTCTCCAGTTCCATTATGCTCAGGTAACCTCCAGACAACTAGTTTTTACAGCTTCTAATAGATTTCAGTTTATCTTGAAAATGAGAATTTAAAAAATAATTCTTTCCACTTTTTTTTTAAAGGGAGTGAAAATATCAGATGAATTAGTTGCTAGAGCCTCTCTCCCCCTGCTTGAACACATTCACCTGTAAATGGTCAGGGAGTTCTTCTATATAGTAGGGTTTATGTTGAAGATAATTTGGAGTCTCCTTACTCTTTACTCTCAGGGTAAGTACTCACTCCTCTTTTTCCGTATAGCTTTTCTTTATGATCTCACTTACCTTTGTTGTGTCTCTGCTTCAGTACAAAGCAAGTATTTTACTCTGTGGCAAAAGAGTATACTGAATGTCTGTTGCCTATGACACAATTGATCTACGATTTTAGGACTTGTGCTTTAAGTTATTTTTTATTTAGGAAAAACAAAAAAAAAGGTCTCTCGAGAAAACTGACAGTTTTAGGGGTGCAACTTGAGGCCTTGGAAAAGAATAAAGCTAATGCATGAAGGTGTTTGACCTATTAAAAGACCCATTAAGGAGTGTCTGTGTGGCTCAATGGGTTAAAGCCTTTGTCATCAGCTCAGGTCCTGGTCTCAAGGTCCTGGGATGGAGCCCCACATCAGGCTCTCTGATCAGTGGGGAGCCTGCTTCCCTCTCTCTCTCTCTCTCTGCCTGCCTCTCTGCCTGCTTGTAACCTCTCTGACAAATAAATAAATAAATAAAATCGTAAAAAAAAAAAAAAAAAAAAAAGAGACCCGTTAACATTGGCAGTAACTAACTGAGTCAAAGAGTTGCTGAGTAAGGAAAAAATTCCTTAGCGACAACATTTTGTTATCCTGAAACGATTCTATGACAGAGTATTGATCCGTGGTAAAAGTGCCAGGAGTGGTAGAGAATCAGCACCCAGTTATCTCATCGAATGTTCAGCCTAACAAGAGGCATAGGGACTAGGTAGAGGCAAGAACATGTCATGCAAAATGTAGCACGCTTCATTTTTACACTCTGGTAATTCATTGAAAATAATGATGTGAAATTTATGTCTTCACAGCTTGAGTAATGGTGCTTTAATAGCTAGTTTAGGATGCCACCCCACCCAGCAAAAATATTTGAGATTTCAGTGTCAGAACAATGGTTACTTTTAATTAAGAATTTGTTATAATTCATTTAATCATGCCCCCTTCCCAGGTCATCTGAGTTATGGTCTGAAGGCCAAGCCCCCCAGGTATCCACTATTACCTCATCTCCATTCTGGGTTCAGTATATTCGCCAATCTGACTCCATCTCCTCGCTCTCTTGTGCCCCCAAATCTCCAGCTCATGGTCGGCAAACTTGTATCTATAAACTCTTTTCTGATCATTCACTTGCTTTTCTTGTTCCAGCAGAAATTCAGCTCTCCCCAAAGGGACTTCTTCTCATCCTCTGGGTCTCAGTTGAATAGAGACACCTCTCTTGCCCATCTTATCTGACCAGCATAATTGTTATTCTCTATCTGTACAAGCTGGTTATTTTTCTCCTTGCACTCATTATCTTTTTTGCTTATTAAATTCATTGATTTATTTTGTTGTTTGTTTATGGCTTGACTCCTCTACTGGAAGGTCAGCTCTTCGATGGGAACAGAGATCTTGTATAGCAGGCAACTCTTCTCCAGAGCCTGACATACATTGAGAATGAGTGAGTGAATGGATGATTATAGAGCTAACTTTTTGATTATTTTTTAAGATTTATTTATTTTTTGAGAGAGAGAGAGAAATACAGTGGGGAGGGGCTGAGGGAGAGAATCTCAAGCCGACTTCCCATTGATCATGGAGCCCAGTGGTGGGCCTGGATACCACGACCTTGAGATCATGACCTGAGTTGAAATGAAGAGTTGGTTGCTTAACTGACTGAGTCACCCAGGCACTCCTGAGTAAATTATAAGACTAATTTTATCTTTTCATTAAATATATGGATATATGGTCATCACTTTTTCCTGATAAATAGAATATTTATCAGTTAGTGATGGCCTAATGCTGCTTTTACCAATATTCAGAAGAAAAATTTAAAAATCCCATATAGGTTCATCAGGGGGCCACATTTACTTTACTTGGTTTTTGAAGCATTAAACTTTGTAGCAGGTCATGACGATCTTATTTGATATGGCGTATTGGCCTTTTCTCCGTAAAAACGTTGGCAATTTTTAAGCTATTTCTACACCCGCCCACCCCCCTACGTTTCTAGGAGTGCACTGACTAGCACCTGTAACTTGTTTAGCTGAATTGATGAATACACAATTCTAAGCTGCCTTTCAAACCAGGTATAAACAGATCCTGGAGTTAAAACACCATAGTTATGAACTGAAAAAATGGATGCTATAAGTGGTAAGAGGCTACTTTAAAAATATTTTTCCTTTCAGGATTGCTGTGGATAGGGTACCTCCATTATTCTTACTGTGTTTCAAGGGACATTTTGTTCAATTAAAACCCTGTCATGGAATTATTTTTTTTTAAGATTTTATTTATTTGATAGAGAAAGACACAGCGAGAGAGGGAACACAAGCAGGGGGTGTGGGAGAGGGAAAAGCAGGCCTCCCGCTGAGCAGGAGCCCAATGTGGGACTTGATCCTAAGACCCTGGGATCATGACCTGAGCCAAAGGCAGACACTTAATGACTAGAGCCACCCAGGCATCCCCTTGTCATGGAATTTAAAATGTCTGTCTTACTTCAAGGCTTAGGAATTCCTAGTAAGATTTTTAAAAAGACAATAAATACACAAATATGTGCACACACAGATTCGGTACAAAAGATCAGGAGGATGTTCTCATGAAATAAAGGGGGAAAATGAAAAACAGCATATCATCATCAGTATGTTTTTGTGGAAGTCTGTAATTAACTAATTCACAGTAAATATAATAATGCTGAAAGAACTAGGGCTATATATAACTCCATCAGTCCAATTAGTATCAGATTTCACATGTAATTAACACTCCAGAGGAAGGTGAGAAAAGCTGGAATGAAAAGTCCATATGAGAGTAGAGCGAAACTATTGGATCACATTACTTTATGTTGGTGCAAAGGACAGATAACAGATTCCCCAAAACAAAATTCTTATTTATTTTGCAGCATAGAAAAATACAGCAGGGATCATTTAAAAATAAAGTCATAATTACAGTGACTACAATTGAGCAGATTCACTGAGCAAAACATTTTATTAATATCTACAAGTTGAGAAACTGGTAAAGCGTAAAGGACAAATATGTATAATCAGTGGGAAAGTTGTTTGAGGGGGGGATTTTGCAAAATAAAGGATTTGGTGTGGATCAGTGGCATTCACCCAAGAGAGTTCCTATTTCAAACTCACCGTCACAACAACGTAACACTTGGTTGCTTTGCTCCTAATCAACACTGTAGGGGAGCTCTGTGAAAGGTCAAGCTTGAATCCTGTATTATTTGAACAAATGTCTACCAAAAGGGGTCTCTTGTTTTATATGTATAATTTTAATTACAGATTACTATATGTTTCTCATGATATTAAACTATATTGCAATTTCTTGTATAACCTAGTGACCAGTTTAAAGTATGGGGGAATGAATTATACGATTACAAACTTAGAAAAGAACAATCATTTCTCAAGCACTGTCGTTGAAGTATACTGGTTTTGAAATTCAGTTGAGGGCTGAGTGTGCATTGTGCAAAAATAAAAAAAATAATAAAAATAAAGGTGAGGAAACTAAATATTGGAAAAGCCAAATGACTTAGTGGACAATACAGCTGGATGGTGACAGAACTGGGATAATATCACAGGCTACCAGTTAACAGTGGTGATCAGTGGCAGCTTTTGCTATGAAAAACAAAGTCCTGTCTCTGACACAGGACTCTGCTGTCTCCTGCCAGCATCCAGGGAACTCTGGAAGACTTTCTCACTAAATTGCATAGTCGTTCCAATAGGAATTCTTTGGCCCCAGGGCTCCTTTACACCATTAAACCTATTTAAGTAGGGTATAATCTCAACCAGTGACTTCCCAAAGGGCCCATTTTCCTGACAAACTTCCCAACGATTCCACTTCCTGAAAGTTCCCTCTTCCTTCCTCCTCCTATTTCCCTCCAAACAAACACAGAGTGAGGGCTTCAGAGATCCTCGAATTTATTTTCTTACAATGTAAACCCACTTTCTCGGTCATGAGTAATTGGTCTGTTTGAATTTCTTTTCTTTTTTCTTTTTATTTTTTTTTAAGATTTTATTTATTTATTTGACCAACAGAGATCACAAGTAGACAGAGAGGCAGGCAGAGAAAGAGGAGGAAGCAGGCTCCCTGCCATGCAGAGAGCCCAATGTGGGGCTCGATCCCAGGACCCTGAGATCATGACCTGAGCCAAAGCAGAGGCTTGAACCCATTGAGCCACCCAGGTGCCCCATGAATTTCTTAGAATCAGTATGGAAAGAGAGAAATTATTCTCTCATGGGGAACTAACCGGACCTGAGAACATACATACTGGAAGTTGTGAGCTACAGTCCTTTTCCTCCATGTGGATGACAAAGCAGAGAATACCATTGTGCACATTATTCATAAAATGACATATATCTTACTTTGCCCAAGACATTCCCCGCTTATATCCATTGTTTCTTTATGATTATGAATACTGTATTTTCTCAAAATGTCCTGATTTGGAAGCTGAATTATATGGTCACCCTGATCACCCAAGATTCTGATGGCAAATGTTAGAAGCTGGACTTGGACAGCAGCTGCCTAGATATTGTTAAGGGTTCCGCCATCCAAAGTGAGAGACATAACGTTCAAGCACTTGGAAAGAGTGGAGGGACAGTATTTACTGCTTTGTGGGAGCAAGTGCCTCTGAACTGGGAAGTCTCCTATATCTTTTCTATGAAAAGAGGGGAACTCCTTTTTGAGTTCAGTTTTTTGTTAGTGTTGCTGGGTAGGCCCTGTGTTATTGGTGATATGCGGATTAGCTCAGCCTGATGTGTTGAACCTTCATATGATGGTTACAAAGGCTATTCTACCTTATGCTCTGGCTGCTGACTTTATGAGTAAGCGGGCAAGCAATCTTCATGTGTGGATGTCGCCAAGACGCTGTGACTGTCATTGGGATTTTGACCTAAGTTTGTGCACTCATTCTCTCTGTCCACCAAAGTCAAGCTGCAGCGAGAAAGAAGAATGAAGTGGGTACACAAAAAGCAGGAGGACACAGAGAGATGAGGACTTGGGTTTTCTCCTTTGTTTCTATGCCTAGAGGCTACCTCTGAGTTTCATTCTCGCCTTAGTTTCCAGAGAGGCTACCGTTTGTTCATAATGATACCTTCAGGCTTAAAAGTTCTCTCAAAAACTTTTCTGTCACTAGCAAACCTTAAAGTCTGAATCCAAATCAGAATCTAAACTCAAAGTTAGCAGGGGTGCCTGGGTGGCTCAGTGGGTTAAGCTCAGGTCATGATCTCAGGGTCCTGGGATCGAGCCCTGCATCGGGCTCTCTGCGTGGCAGGGAGCCTGCTTCCTTCTCTCTCTCTGCCTGCCTCTCTGCCTACTTGTGATCTCTCTCTTTCTGTCAAATAACTAAATTTAAAAAATCATTAAAGAAGTTATCAGATTTAGTTTTCATCGGTGATCAGGTCAGTAGCTGGAATTCATGTGTTGATGCGTTTACCACATGAATGTTGAGTGCTTAGTGTACACTGGACATTGAGCTAGCCTCAGGGAATACAGTAAGAGAGACATATTCCTACTTGCCTCCAGTCATCAAATCAGAAATTACAGATGTGAGTCCTCCCCACTCATCTTCAGAAGATCAGGTAATCCACTAGCATAACTCAAACCTTGTTTGTGCCTCCTGAGTATTCATAGCCTGTGAAAAGTCACTGAAGTGAAAGACTCCACTCAAGAATGGGTTCCATTCTATTTGTGTGTGTGGTGTAAGAAAATGGTCTAGTTTCATGCTTCTGCATGTGGCTGTCCAATTTTCCCAACACCATTTGTTGAAGGGACTGTCTCTTTCCCATTGGATATTCTTTCCTGCTTTGTCCCAAAAAAAAAAAAAAGTTTGGAAACATATGAGGGATATACATGCATAAATATTGTAGATGTGAGCTGTGAGGTATTGTTAGAGTGGTTACTGTTTTAAAAATAGGCTTTTACCTCCCACTCTGGACATGTCTTTGAAATGGTTTTACATGGCTGTTCCATGGATTTGAAGAGAAAACATTTTTTTTTTAAAGATTTATTTTATCTGAGAAAAAGAACGAGAATTAGCGGGTGAGGGAACAGAGGGAGAGAGGGGAAGCAGGCTCTCTGCTGAGCAGGGAGTCCAATGTGGGGCTCAATCCCAGGACCCTGGGGTCATGATCTGAGCCAAAGGCAGACGCTTAACCAACTGAGCCACCGACACATCCCTAGAAAACAGAATTGTACTATATAAGCTAAACCTCTGGAGAAACCATTTTTTCTCAGAAATCGAGGTGGGTGGGGGACAGATAAATCCAAGCCCAGAAAGGTGCTTGAGAAGTGATTTGGAAGCAAGGGATCATTGAAATCATGTTCTCAGGCTAAGTGGGTGAGGCAAAAAAGGAAATAGACTGATTGTGTGTGGCATTCCCTTTCTTAAATCATTTGTGTTCTTTGATATTTCTTAATTTATCTTCACTAAATGTAATTCCCAAGTACAGAGCAGTCCAGGGATTTTCCTTTATAGCATGCACATTAAGTCAACAGATGAGGCAGAACAAGAATTGGAGTGAGACCAGCACGATTTGGGCCCATCAGGGACCTCCTGAGATAATTTGGACTTAGTTTAGGGCTTGCAGGGGTACTGATGGAAAATCTTCCAAGTTTATCAAGGATTTGGGCTAGCAGAGTTTTGACAGCAGCAGGCCAGTCTTGACAACTGTAGGGCTCTGAATAGGCAATACTATGTGGCATATGACCCAGAAAGCCTGACACTGTAACTTGGCCCTCTCTGTTAAGTCTACTTAAGGTGGAAACCCTGACAGAATGCTCCTTCATCTCCTCCACCTGCAGGCAGTGAGGTGAAGGACACAGGATGTATTCCTTCAGGAAGAGTCCACAGAGATGTGAGGTCTACGTGTAGCCAGCTGACAAGCCTCGCTAACGACACTCGTGTCGGGAGTTCACTGGGACCAGTCACTGTTCACTGTTCATTTCCCATAAACACATGGGACAGATACTATACTTATCCCCATTTATATATGAGGACACAAAAGCAGGGCGAGTTAAAGGAACCTGCCCAAGGTCACAGCCAGAAAGTGACAGAGCTAGAATTTGAACTTGGGCCTTCCGGCTACAGAGGACATGCTGTAAGAATTTTTCTGCCTCTCCTTAATATTAGCAGGCTGGTGGCAGCCAGTTCTTGGCCCACATTAGGTGCTGAATGAACATTTATTGACTAACTGACCATTGGACCCACGGCAAGTTCTCCTTGATTTGCCAAAATGCGGGCTCGTCCTAAAATATGCAGTGAGATAGTGCATCTGTAGAAGCCCGGCCCTGAACTTTCCCCTCCCTCTTTTATTGATTAAAGATGGAAACCTTGTGGATCTCGAGAAATGTTCTTAGTCTTAGAACTGAAAAGTTCTTTTTGAGTCACATATCCCTTGAAAATTGTATCAAAGCTTAAAATTCTCTCCACATAGAAATGCTCACACACAATGTTGCCGTGGTTTTGCATAATGTATGGAATTGTTTAGATCTCTAGAACCTTCCAGGAATAACAACAGTACTTTCTGAGGAGTATCTTTAAACTTTGAACATTGATACCTTTCACTTTCAAGTGAGTTATACGACTGCTTAATTCAGGGAAAATTGTATTCCCATTTTATTGAGGTGGTTGCCTTTGTTTTTCTCCTTTAGGGGAGAGCTCCGTGCCAGCGTTACAGTTGGCTGTGGTCACTAGCTGGCTGCCTGGTAACGGCACAGTTTGTACGTTCTATGGCGGGGCTCCAGAAGGGCTGAGCGCTCCGCTGGGGAGCGGATGTATGAGCTCCAGGTTTCTGACACGAACATTACTGATGCCTCCTCTGCTGAAAGACCTCATTATTATCATGGCAAGGACCGGGGGAACAAAGGGACCATTGTCAGAACAGAGGGCTATCTGTTATTGTTAATTGAATATTTTTGATTATGGTATTAAGTTGGATAGAGGATCGCAGCATGTCTTTTTTTGGGCATGGGTTCATTTGTGCAGCTTCTCTTGATAGGAGAACGAAGGAGCACAGGCTCCCACACTCACAGGCCTCCTCTGGCCGAGCTGTAGTGAACGACCGCTGCAAGCTGTCGCCATCTTTTTGAAGAGTTCACAGGCTTCTGGGGGTGGGGGGCACGGGAGGTGAAGAGTATAGGAGCATGGCTTGACTCTTGATCTCTTTTTCACATTTAAGATTCTCTGTAAAATATCCTTTGCATGAACCACGAAGCCCTCCGTGAGACCGTGGAGATATAAACATGACGTGTTGCTGGGCTCCATGTGTTTTAGTCCTCAGGCAAAGACCAGGACTGTTGGACAACTTTGGGAAGTGGGTCATTACCTCATCTCTGTGAAACCACACTACACCCTTGGTCACAATGACAGGTCATAGGATGAGTGATAATAACACTGGATAGACACTGGGATCCGTTCCAGTTCAGCCAGGAACAACCTGTGTGATTTTCAACAGTTGACTCCCTTCCTGAGCGGCAGCCATAAAGAAGAGGGGTTGAGCTGTAAGGGTCTTGGGAGCTCTGAAATACTATTATTTTGTGAAAAGAAGAGACCTCAAATTTTTTTGTTGTTGTCAGAAGCTCTTCTAGAGCACTTGAAGCTGACAGTTGAACTCCCTGCAACTTGTTTTCCGTGTTCCATTAGTAAGGGCATGGGACTTCCGAGTACCTCACAGAATTGTGGCCACACACTAGGATTGTTCCACTAAGAAACAAAGTCGATGCTTAGAATTCATTTTTGAATTTCTCTGAATGTCACTTCCAGGGTTAAGAGCAGGACATTCTTGATTTATTTTGTGTTTTCCCCTTGCAGTGTCACAGATACTCAGGTAATAATTCAGGTAATATTGTGATGCATGCCTTTGAGTTTTCTCCCCTAAGTGTAGCCTACTTTTCTTTATTTTATTTTTATAACAATACTTGTTATTACTTTCTTTCCTCAGGGAAGTCCTGGGAAGCACTTGAGCCAGTCGATTGTAAAACGGCCTGACAGAGATGACCTTGTTGAGTTGAATTATTTCCTCGCCATTTAAGTCACTTCATTTCTATGATCTTAATTTTTCCAAATATCACCTTCCCACATCCTGGCCTGTAGGCATTCTAGGAAGTCTACAGTCAAAGGACAGAGCGGAACATTTAACAAAGAATATGAAAGAGAAAATAAATCAACGTTTATTGTATTTATGCTTTCAAAAGACAGGGGTATGGGACATACTACATTTTGATGCTAACATGTGCAGCCTGAGGGGCAAAAACATGGGGGTGGGGATTAATGATGTTGACGTAAGTTGTATTTCCTGAATGTTAGATTAGATTTTGGAGCGTTGGTTCAAAAACAAAGTTATGATCTTACCACAAAGCTTTAGTGTATCTGAGGAGCATTCAGTTAAATGCTATATAACAAAAAATGCTTTTGTTTCTTCCCACAGCAGATCGGTGATGATCTGTGGGCCCCTTCTCTTAAGATGAGGGTTTCTTTCACATTCTGGTCTCCTCTAGAGGTCGGTTCATGAAGTCTTGAATAGCCTGATGCAAAGGAACCCACTTTTTGATGGATGCTTTCAGAGCCGTAATCCAGCTGCCGAAATAACAGTGCAGGCCAATTAAGCGATTTTTAAACAAACAGGTCATTTAAAACAATTACTGGGCTGTAGGAAGGCAAAACATTAAAAAAAAAAATCTCTTAAATGTATTTCCTAATTGTTTCTTCTAGTTATTTAGTTTGAAATTAATACAGGAGGCCCTGATCCTTAGGTTTGGATTGAATGAAAAGGTAAGGTATCAAATGTGGAATATACAATGGTAGCAAAGAAATAAAACTACATTGATGTAACTGATAGGATCAGAAGAAGGCACAATGTTTGTCAACAGTGATTAACGGAGCTGTAAGTCTTTTACAATCATTACTAGTATTTTATTGTTTCTAATTAAATTTCAAGTTCGAATGGTCAAATGTATAGTAATCAAATATTGCCATTAGGGCAAAATATTCTTTTTTACATTCTGCAAATCACAGCGAACTCTGCAGATTAACTCCTCTCTCTTTCCTACTCCCTTCTTTTCATTTTATTGGGTGATGTTCCATAAAATGTGCCAGTATATAATTTATTCTAAAGTTAGTTAGTTGTTATTTTTTTTAGAAGAATGGTTTGGGTCAGGTAAGTTCAGGTAGGGGGAGGTACAGAGAAGTAACTCAGCATTCGTTCCAGTGCAATGTGTCAGGAACATTAATAAGTTAATGTCCTTTGTGACTCTCTGAGAGGGGAATATAATTTGTATCATCTCTTAAATTTGCCTAACTATATTTGGGGAGTAGGGCATCTTATGAAGCCAGAATTATATGAACTATACTTTGTGAAACTCTGCTCTTAGGCTTTGAAATATTTCTCTAGTGATTCAATATTGTTACCTATTGATAATATCCACTCACGGATTTGGCAGTGAAACCCAACTATTCAGAATCCACTCTTAAATCAGATAGGAGTTAACTTTATTTCATTGACCCCTTTTCCTATATGCCAGCTGGAGCCTCACCTTCAAGGGAACTGTCTTAGTCCGCCACACAGATTGTAGAGCACAAGCCCAAGGAAAGAGATCTTGGCAAAATAGCTAACAATTCTATATTCCTTAACCTCCCACTCTAGCCTATCCTTAGGAATGGGAGGAGCAGACAGGGTTTACATAATGGGAGAAGTCCTAGGGAGACTCCTTTGTTCCCTACATGGTTACTGCTGGAAACCCTGAAATTCTACTTTCCAAGTTTTATTTCTTTGGATTAAAGCAATGTAGTTGGTTCTTATAAATATCCCTGAAAATTTTTACCATGTTCTCTGTTTTAATAAATGACAGTGAATTTCTTTATTAGATCTTTTTGACCCAGACAATTGGGAGAAAGCATCTGGATGAGGTGAGGGATGGTCATCAAGCCAGTGAGGGTAGGAATGGGAGACGGAGGGCACCGGATGTCTTAGGGGTTGAAATTAGATGGGGGAGCATTCTCTATGTCCAAGAGAATACTCCTTTTGCCTCATGGTTTTGTCTCTGTTGACTCTACTGCTCTTTTTTCCCTCAAACCATCATAAACCCAAGCACCCATTTCTGCCTGCCAAGCTGGGTAGTGAACATATTGAATTAGGGAGGTAAGTTCTGTATCCTTCAGTGGCTTATAGCAAAATGAAACAACCGACCACATTTAGATGGACACAGCAATAAGAGTTATATGAAAGGAGCCAAGACAGCGAATCTGAATTAATAACTTATAATATTTACAGATAACTGTGTGAGTAGATCTTTTATGTTGAAATCTGAGTCAGTCACTGCTTTAGGAAGAATGGTGGATTCTTTTTTCATTGAAAAAAAAGTACTTCCAGAAGAGTCATCTTCTATGCATTGAAAGAAAAAAATGCTGGGGAATATTAACTCTAGAGACTATGCAAAGAAAGGGAGAGACTTAATTGAAGGTGGGAGTTGAAATTGGAAAGTAAGGATAAGGGTTTTGCTAAGATGACTCTTGTCAGCGCAGATGATGAAGAAGAAATATGTAGACCTTAACTTACCGTTGGTTCTCTGTCTTATTCTCTGCGCAGAAATAGAAAGTCTTGAACTCTTCAGATGGAGGTTCGAGTTCAATTACTGACTGCTTGAAGCTTAGGGTCTGCTCATTCACCTTATATCCTTGTAGATACAGGCCACCTACAGAGGGAAAAAAATGAGAAGAATAGAGAAAAAGTAAGATGGAGAAAAGGAATCTGAAAAAGCACCAAGAAAAATTTTTAACTGCAGGAACCTCTAATCTAGGTGTCTCATTTTACAGATGAAGAAACAGACTCAGGACAGTATGTAATTTAATCCACTAATGATTAATGTCAAGACTGGTAATAGAGGTGGCTTTCCCGGTTTTCATTTTTGTGGTCTTCTCACTGCATGTTCCGTATTTAGCGTTGGGTTCCCGTGGGTCTACTTTACCTGGAGGACACATTTTGAAATAAATTTTTTGGTATCAAAGAGTGACACCTGTGCTGTCACATTAGAGGAAAATTAAATAATATTCGATCGGGCAGAACCATTAAGACATCCTTCCTGAATAATGAGATTGCTAGCAGTTTCTAAAACCAACACAGATTCTCACCTTCTTTGTGCATATGCAAAACACATTTAAAATATGAACCCGCAGAGTGATATGAGAGAGCCAACTTGAATTAAAATGAGAATGAATGACTGGTGTTAGGAGATAATTTCTTCCCCATGGTCCTTTGAATCCATGTTAGTGGGTATATATTGCTTGGTCTGAATTTTGTTTCCATTACTTGGGATAGGGAGAGCATATCAGTTTGGGGGAAGATGCTGGAAAATTAAAACCCTTTGTGTTTTATAGTGTCTTCATGCTCTGAGGTAACCTGAATGTCTTGTTGATACTCTAGGCATCACTAATATTGATAATTCGGTGTTTAAGCCTCTTTCTTGCTCTTGCTAACTCTTGTTCTAATCTCCCATCTCCCCACAAGATGCATGTTAGTGCTCTGACAATCATCCTATGCCAATAACGGACTGTGAAGGGAAGATTTGGTTCCTTTGAATGTGACTGACTTTGTTTTCCTTTTTTTATATTTGGTACCAACATCTGGAACACATACATTTTTTTTTCTTTTTAAATGCAAGGAGTGGTTTTTGGACTATAAAATCTGTCTATTCTATGGGGGAGGGGCTTAGATACAGTACTAAATTCAAAAAAGGTTTTCATTTGAAGAGTCCGTTTTAAAGCTAACTTCTAGGAAAGCACTCATTGTAGAAACGATTAGATTTTTTCCCCCTTTAGTAGGCCCCAGTAAAACAGTGTTTGTCAAAATCTGAGATTGAGATTAGCTGTCTTTGTGCGAATGCACACACCATAAAATTCACACATTTGAAGTGTGCAATCAGTGATTCTTAGTTTATGTATGGAGTTGTGTGGCCATCACCAGAATCTAATTTTAGTACATTGCCTTCACCTCCGAAAGAAACTCCAGACCCATTATCAGTCCCTCCCCATTTGCTGCACCTTCCTACCCCCAGGTAAACCAACCTCCTCTCTGTGTCCACGGATTTGCTTTTCCCAGGGTGCTCAGGATAAGTGGAATCATATGCTCTGTGGTCTTTTGTGACTGGCTTCTATCTGATGTGCCATTTTCCGGGTTCATCCCTGTGGCACGATCAGTTCTTCATTCCTTTTTCTTAACAAGTATCTTCCATTGTATGGGCATACCACACTTTATTAGTTAGTTCACAGACACTTGAGTTTTCTTCATTTTTTGAGCTCTTACAAATAATGTTATGAATGTGTACAGATTTTTGCACAGACTGGGGCATATACTAGAAGTGGAATAAGCAATATGTTGGTTGTTTCAGGACCATGGGCTACTTAAAGACATACCAAGGGTTAGTTTGCTGTCTTAATTCTCTGCTTCCAACAATAGTACAAAATGTTTGTATTGTTGTACTGGTTTCTGACCTTTTCCTACTGGTGACATTTCCCTTTCTCATATGTCTGAGCAGATATGAATACCCTCTCTCATCCCTACCCTTTTTGGGAACAAACAGAAAGTTTTGTCCAAAAAGGTGTCTCCTACAAACAGGAGAGTTTTGGGGCCCCTTTTCTAACCAGTTATAGAGTAGAAATGATTGGCAGTAAAGACATCAGATTACTACCCCATTACCTCATTTGAGGTGACCTCATTGGGCCAGTCTCTCTGTTATTAAGTAGCAGCAGTAAATAGAAAGCTGGCACAACATTTGGGCAGAGATTTCTCACAAGAACTATGCAAGCATTAAGTGTTCCATTTGTTGCAATAAGATAAAATGTATCTGAGAAGTACACGCAGACCTTGATGTGATTTATTCAAGAACAATAGTTAACAGTCTACTACAATTTGTTACTTTTACCTTTTGCTGGAGAAAAATAAAAGGGAAAAAAAATCACCAAGTATATGGTGAATGACAAGGGGCTTCAGGCCTATGAAGAGGCATTTGACTTAAGGGCTTTTGGAATACTGACACAGTGGCTTTTTAACATTAGCCAGCACAGGCAAGGCAGTAATGCATGCTGTTCAAGTACGAGCACTTTCCTTGACAGTAAGCACAGACTTCAGGGAACTGACTGGTGCTATTTCTACAACTCTGACAGTACACATTAGAGGCATATTTATCTAGCTGAAAGTAAAATGTGAGATTCACATCTAATGTGGTTTTCACAGGAAATTAGGGCCATATTGCTTCTCACGTCGTGTACTTTCCCCTTATTTCACTGTTATCTTTCCCAGCCTTCTGTCTGTTGTCCCCAGGATTGCCTCGCTACCTCAAGTGACTGTTACAGTCAGTCAATCATGTCCCAAACACTACAGATACCTGTAGAAGTGAGAAATAGCACATGATTTCTCGTGGATCTCTCATCAAGAAGATAAACCAATGGAATAAAATAAATGTAAAATGAATTGAAAATAAGCAACTGAGATGCTATGGTCAGGGGGGTCTTGTCTCTGGGAAGTGGTGACTACAGAAGCCTGAGCTTAATAACAAAGCAACTAACATGGTAGACATAGGACAAAGATAATGGGAAGGAGAAGAAGCTTTTTTAAATACCCTAAGACTGTGAACGTGAAACTGCCCATTTAGCAAGCGTGAATGCAGAGACAAGTGTTTTTGTACTTGAGTGTTTTTCCAACCTTTTCGGCTGTGATCCAAAGATATAAATAAATGCAGAGCTCTACATTTTTAAATTTTCCTACAGTTAGCCCAAACGTTTTGTGAAGCACTGGGATGTATCATGATATTTTCTATGCAATTAAACTTGATTCTGTTGTATTTTTAAATACTTGTCACAAACTACTACGTTGACTACATGACTCAGTCATGAGGTAAAAACCTGTAGTTTGGTGAATAATGCTATAAATAGCAACCAAGGCCTGCTTCACAGGGCTGGAGAACAAGGAACCAAAGGAGGGTGGGATACCCAAGAGCCAAGCAAAGCTTGGACAATACACATAAGGGAGGAAGTAGTGATCAGACCAGTGCAAATGTCACTCAGTATCACCTAGAAGAACTGAAAATAAGTACTAGAACTCTCTATAATCTTTATGAATATAAAGATTCATATCCCATGTATAGAAAAATGATTACATTAACAGTATTTTATTTTTGATTAATGTATTTCTTTTAGTGCCCATAGTGTTCATGGCACAGCATGGGTTCAGCCATTCTCAGTAAATTTCTCTGCTGCCTGTCGTCACAACTCCTGGTGAGGAGTTGTTGGACTACACAGACCATGGCTACGACAGTCATTGTGCTAATTTCTGGAGACTAGAGACCGAGCACCGATTGCTACTTTAACAAGATTGATTTCTGGCAGGGAGTGCTCTCTCTAACATTATGGCTAAGATGATGGGCATAGGGTTTGGATAGCATTTGTTCATATTTTGTCAAGTATCAGCGGGGGGACCACATAAGCGTGTTAGTTAACTTCTCTAAGCCTTTGTTTCCCATTTATAATGGGACAATAACAGTGGATGCTTTTCCAATATTAGTTTTAGATGATGAATATAAAGTGCTTATAAGTCTTGGACACATAGGAAGCATTCAGTGATACATGCTAACTTTCCGCCTCCAATACACCCAAGCGGTATGATCCAGTACTCTCAAAAAAAACCTGTGGCTCCCCGGGACAGTGATACTTAGTGGACAGTAGAGAGAGGCATTTCTGTTTGGAGAATTTCCCCACGGGAGACTGGGATATGTCTCCATTGTAGCTTGGGTTTCGTTGTTCCAGATCGTTGGTTCCGGGCCTCAGGTCCTGATGCAAGTTAAGATGTACAAGAAGACTGGGGAGGACTCCTAGAAAAAGGATGCAGACCTCAATTCACAGTTCCAGTCTGGGGCAGGGGAAAGTACTCCAGAAGATCTCCTGCACAGCTACCTTCATGCTAGAGAAGAGTGAGTGGCTGGTTAACCCTCGGAGAGCTTCCATCCAGACCCAGCATCTCAGTGTCAGAGTGGGGAGGAGGTGGCAGGAAAGCACATTTTCTGGAAGAAGGTGCATGTTCAGACAAGTGGTATTTTTTTATTTAAGAAAGAGTAGAGTCATGTAAAACCCCAAATCACAGGCCTCTATTTTAGAACATGGCCTAGATATAACAATTTCTTTAGGAATTTCAGTAAGAAAATGTTCTTTTAATCCACATTTGAGATAATTTAAGCTAGAAATCGAGGGCCTGTGGACATAGGCATATTTAAGATGTACAGCAGGGTAAGAATGGATGGGTTTGGATTAAACATTTTTATTAGTCACAGAATGATATATTTTCAAGAGAAGAATTTAAAAATAGATAGAAATTAGGTAACTTCTTAGGGCTAGAAAGAATGTGATACGGCAGAAGGGCTAGGCATCTGGTGGCCTGAGTTTTGGTTTTGCCTTTGAATTGGCTTTCTAATCTTCTAACCTTTCTCTACTATTAAGTGAGGGAAAAACAAACTGTTCACACTTGACGGGAATGATGGCCATTTGGGGTGACTTGATAATTCATTCATTCATTCAAAATACATAATATAGAATCATCTTTGGCGCCTATAGTCCCTTAGAAGAGATAAGATGGCTATCTAGAGGTAACAAGGTAGAGGGTGGTAAGTGTCACAAGATAGGTAAGTGTGGAAGGCCAGAGAACGGAGATACTTTGTCTAGGACCATCTGGGATTGCTTTATAGCAGACATGGCTGGTGACTGAATAAGCATTTGAAGGACTGGTAGAATCTGGACAACTAGAGTTGAGAAATCAGTAGGTATAGACTTCCAGGGGAAGGACCTGGAACAAGCAAAGACATGGTGTCAGAAAAATGCTCAATGTGAGGTGTGTTAATGAAGTAGAACATGACCATGTTCAGTTAGAGTGCAAGTCACTTTAGCACATGGAATGGAAAACAAAACCACAGAAAGGGTTTGGGGACAAAGTATAAAATTCTAGAGTGCTCTGGAGGCAACAAAGGACAATGGAAGATTCTAGAAAGATAGGTGAGATGATAGGACCTGAATATAAAGAGGACTTCCTTTTTTCCTCCTCGTCTATTTTTTCTTTTCCTTTGTGTAACTTAGGCTACCTGGGTTCAAATTCTGTCTTCACCATTTACTAGCCAGAGGGAACATGAGCAAATGATATAACCCTGCTAGGTATCAGTTTACCAAGTGGTAGGTGGGAAAGTGACCTGTCTCATAGGAGTGTTACTGAAACTTAATGAAATGATAAGCAAAAACATTTAACAGAGTGACCAGTACAAAAGCTGTACTTACTAAATGGTAACTCTACTTTTGTTGTTATTATTTTTAGGACATTTATTAGTAGCTATTTCCCCGGGGGTCACTTGTGATCTTTCAGAATAAGGGAAGCCACCTAGTGGCTGGCGTTACTGTTTTAAACCCGGAGTCAGCAGCAATCTCTGGGCCCCACAGATTTGGAAGCATTTAGTTAATATTTCAGTTTGGAGTAATCTGAGCATTCAATCCTAAACCTTTCTTTTCTATCTCTGGAAGCAGTCTCCAAAAAATGAGTTTCGTTGATTTGGTAATTAAAATGATTCAGACTTTTGCAGTGATATTTATTTTATTTATTCATTTATTTATTTATTTTAGAGAGATGTGTATGGGGGAGAAGCAGAGGGAGAGGGAGGGAGATAATCTTTTTTTTTTTTCCAAGATTTTATTTATTTATTTGACAGAGATCACAAGTGGGCAAAGAAGCAGGCAGAGAGAGGGGGGAAGCAGGCTTCCTGCTGAGCAGAGAGCCCGATGCGGGGCTCAATCCCAGTACCCTGGAATCAGGACCTGAGCCAAAGGCAGAGGCTTTAACCCACTGAGCCACCCAGGTGCCCCGAAGGAGGGAGAGAATCTGAAGTAGACTCTGCCCTGAACACAGAGCCTGACTCAAGGCTCAATCTCATGACCCTAAGACCACAACCCCTGCTGAAACCAAAACAAGAGCTGGACCCTCAACTGACTGTGCCACCCAGGCACCCTTGCAATAATATTATATAATAAAAGTGCCAGTCCATGACTGTTTTGAGGGTTGGTGTGTTTATCTTCATTTCCATCCTGGTATCAGGTACTTAAAACTATGGATTTGGAGTTGAATAGGAACAGTGTGTTCTGTAAGCACTTAGAGTAAAGGCTGGCTCTCTCCTAATAGTTGAATGATGTTTTGGGTTATGTTGTAACGCTCTCAATAGAAAGGTGAATAAGTGAAAGAGAATCATTGTATCCTTCATCCTGAATAGTAAGAAATAGAACATAGTGTGCCATTCACCTTGTACTTCTTTTGCATTTTCCAACGAGGCTGAAATGGTCACTAACTTCCTTCCCATTTGGCATGGCTGTCTAGCTTAATTAAACATAAGCATTAATGCTAAAAAATAATAATAATAAATGACTGTGGTTCAAGGATATTTACTACTATTAACTATTTAAGGATTATTCATTTGGTGAAAAAAATCCAGCCATAAATAAAATGCCAATAATCTCTTTTGTCAAAAATTACAGGAAGACTAGGGATGCCTGGCTGGCTCAGTTAGTAGAGCACAGGATTCTTGATCTCGGGATTTTGAGTTCAAGCCCCACATTGGGTGTAGAGATACTTAAAAATAAAATCTTAAAAAAAATTACAAGAAGGATAAATAATATTTCTTGTCAAAATCAGGCACAATTACTTCATTATTGAATTATATTGTTTATATATCCATTTTGTACATAGAGCTTTTAAAATACATCATTTAATAAATTGGGGCACCTGGGTGGCTCAGTAGGTTAAAGCCTTGCCTTCCGATCAGGTCATGATCCCAAGGTCCTGGGATCAAGCCCTGCATTGGGCTCTCTGCTTGGTGGGGAGCCTGCTTCCCTTCCTCTCTCTGCCTGGCTCTCTGCCTACTTGTGGTCTCTGTCAAATAAATAAATAAAATCTTTAAAAATAAAATAAAATACATAATTTAATAAATATACAAGATGTATACATGCTGTATAGAGAGAGCTTTCTATGTAGAGCTTAAGTTACCCTAATAGCAGTTACCTCATGTAATCTCCCCAACAGTCGTATAAAATAGATAGCTGTTTCCATTTTACAAATGAAGAAAGTTAATTTCTAGGAAGTTAAGTAACTTGCCTGAGAAAAATTAACAGTTAATGTTCTTTTTGTTACTCAATTGCCCAACATTAGGAATACTCTGAGAAAAGGGAGTTACTACCCCCCAGAAAGATACTGGCATTGATTCCGAGTATCATCAGCGACCATAAGAATGAAGGAGTTTGGGGAGTCTGGGTGGCTCAGTCAGGCAGAGCTGAAGCATCTGCCTTCAGCTCAGGTCATGATCTCAGGGTCCTGGGATCGACCCCCTGCTCAGCAGAGAGTCTGCTTCTCCCTCTCCCTCTGCCTGCTGTTCCCCCTGCTTGTGTTCTCTTTCTCTCCGTCAAATAAATAAATATTTAAAAAAAAAAAACCTCTTTCAAAAAAAAAAGAATGAAGGAGTTTATTTTTTGCTTTTCTAGGCAATAAAAGCATGGGATCTGGAGTTAGCTTGGCTGTGTTTAGCTCTCAGCTTCACTGCATACTACTTGTGATCTTGTTGAGGGAAGTAGCCTTTCCAGCTAGTTTTCTTATATGTAAAGGGGGAATAATAATAGTATCTCTTCATTGGAAGGTTAATGAACTAATTTAGGCAAAGCACACAGTATAAGGTTTGGTTAAAGGTCCATAAAGCCAGGACATCTCTACTACTATTACTGTAACGACTATTATTTCGACTAAAAGTTGAGTCGGTACCTGAAGCCTGGGTGGAGCGAATGCTAGCATAGAAGTACAAGCAGCCGTCCTTCAGAATGCAGTAGTGCTGGACCCACCTATCTGTGCTTCCGTCCGACTGGTGCAAAAGGCCCAGGCACTCTGGGTTCTTGATAGCCAGGGGTGGGAGGCTACTGTTGTGCAGAGTAACATCTTCCCACACATGGGTCTGCAGGTGTAGCACAAAGGGATCATCTGAGTGGTCATCTTGACTCCCAGAGCCAATGATAGCAGCACAAAGACTGTTTGATTTCAGAGAAGACACTGCCTTACGTGATTATATTGCTAAGTCAATCTCATACTTGAACTACTAGCCAGAAAACCTGAATTTATCTAGTAGCTGTAGAGAACTTCTTCCTTTCCATGTCCATTAACATCCTTAGTCTTTGGTTTCTGTTCTAGTGTGAGGAAGGAAGCCCAAAGAATATCAGTGGTATTTAGAAAGGAAGTGGAAATGGGCACCTCACCAAAGACTGTCCGATGGCCTTGTCTTTACATGCCGGTCCCAATGTGCTATTTCACTGACCATGAGGATTGTCCTCTTAGCCCCGTTCCTGGCCTGTCTACTGTGGTAGACAGCCCGTGGTTCATACTTCACTTTAGAACTCCCATTTGTGATGATTCACAGACCTCTACCCCTGGGGCAAATAATACATTGTGTGTTAATTTAAAAAAAAAAAAGGAGAAAAAAATAACTCCCATTTGTGCAAAGGACCAAGTTAAATGCCCCAGGCCAGATTTGGCCTTAGGGTCTCACGGTCAGTGATGTGGAAAGCCATGTTAAATCAAGATCTTCTGGGAGGGCAGCCCTCGGTCCACAGGCCTGATGGGCAGGCTTTCCCCTGTAACTTGACCTGAGGCAGGGGACACAGTGCTTCATCTCTTTATCATAATTGCCTGGCCAGGTGCTGGCCAGGCCTCCTTTATTTGGTTTCAATTTTTGCATTTCAGTTTTAACAAGGCAGTGCAGAAGATTTCAGGATGCAGAGCTGACTGTATTTTTTGCTGTGAGGTGGAAGCCTGCTGGGAGTTTGGGTGTGCCTTTTTCATTCTGCTATAGACACTCTGAGTGCATTAGCAGAACAGAACCCTCTTAAAAACATCACGCTCATTAGAATGACGCATTGGAGGGATGGATGAGGGCATTGAGCATTGTGCTCCAGATAAAATGAAACACAAGTCTCGCTGTTTATCATAGGATGATGCCAGTGATTATTCGGAAAGGACAGTTATAGGACACAGGGCAGTACATGTAAGCTCAAACAATCCAAATTTTCCTGAATGTTCAAGAGCCAGAATCTGCAGGGAAGATAATGGATTGTAAATATCTTTTGCCTGTGTGGCATTTTGTGAGAAGGTGAGCATATTTAAAGGAAATCTATAACCTTATTAGAAATCTTGTACAAAGCATAAAAATGAAATAATTGGGCATTAAAGCCATCTCCCCTGCCCAGCCAGGTGATAGCACTAGCTCAGAAAAGGGGTTATCAAATATCTTAGGGCCTAAAGTGATGACTCACCTGTTGATGTTAGGAAGTTATCACTTTATAGATCAAACCTAAATTAAACAGTATATTGCTTGAAACGGGGAGTTGTGAACAGGTAGGGACAGTGAAAGGCGGGCAGTATGTATCCAAAACAAGGATATGAACATAAACCACTGCATTTCTGAATATAAGACGTTCATTTTCTAATAAGCGGCTCAGCCAACAGCACGATCCCAAGACATCCCCGAGATCTTGTACTTAAGGAATGAAAAGAAAACAGAAGCAGTGGTTTAACCTCCTGGACTGCGCTGTGTGAAACGGAAATCCCACCCCCATATGTGACTTCCCAGCGAGTTCACTGAGAGAAATGTCACACAAGCCCGTGAAAATAAAAAGAACAGCAGGAACCCAAGTTCCCTCATAGAATCTGAATAGAAACCCCTGTTAACTTAAAATCCTCTTTCCCAGCTTTTAGAGATCTGAGAAGTCCCAGGGTGAACTGCGTGACATCCGACTTGATCCTTTCCCCCTCTGAGAAAAAAGCAGAATCAAGGCAGAGATGAATATCACAGATGCCTTACCTGGCGGACGGGATGGGCTGCTTTGTCCATTGCCTGGAGCCACCTGAAAGACAGTCCAATGAGAGGCACTCTCCTTTGGGGGCTGGTTAAGTATCCTTGGGAGGGGCTTGTCGTTCTCCCTGGAAACCCATCTTCCAGACAGAACCCTCCCGAGGCTCAGAGATATTTTTTCTGCTTGAAGATCATAGTGGAAAGGCCACACATTCTTACAAAACTGGTATTAGTAGAGGGTAAAATCCCACCCCCCACCAGGCATATTTAAAAGAAATCATCGTTATCCTTCTCCTTTGCCATAGTTTCATTAGTGTGTAAGAGAAAATTCATTCCTTCTTTTATTTTTCCCAATGTATGTGGATTTATGACCACCAGCAGGGCTAGTTAACAGCTGGTGTTCCTGACTGGAACGCACAGGCTGGCTAGTACAGCCCAGGAAGACACAAACAGTCGCTGTCCTGAGCTCCCTGCCCAGGGGTTCCTTGGACAGTCCCCTTTTAGTGCAGACGGCATTTTCCTAGTCTTGTCTCCTTAGCCAGGTTCCAGCCTATCTGCCCCACATCGTTTGCCAGTCTTTTTCAACATTCTTTTAAACTCTGTAACTCTCAATCAAGCCCTACAGCTTGCTCGCTTCCCCAAAGGTTTGACTGATTTCTTTGTCCTCCCTGGTTCCATTTCTTCTTTTGTAGGCTTGACTGATCCTCTGCCACATCCCTCATCAACTCCTCCCTCATCCCCACCATGAGAGATCCTCCCTCTCCACCCTTAATTCCCAGACCGTTTTGCCTTCTCAGATAGCACTTCTCAGTTTCTATTTTGCATTACAAATACCCAACTAAATGCCCTCTCTTCTTGGTTCAGCGTTTGTCTGAAGGCAAGAATTGATATTTAAACATAGTAATAGTCTGTGGAGAACTTAAAACAGTGTCTTGGACACATTAGCTAGCTACCCAACAAATACCCATGATGAAATACAATCAAGTTACTATTATCATATTTCCCTATTTGTCCTTTAAAGCAGCATGTATTTGAATAAATAATGTTCCCCCAAATAGGAACAGTATATTGTTTGCCTAAGAGGTTTCAGGGCTAGGCCTCTCTTTAAAATTCGAGCTGCCTCCAAAACCTCTTTTTTTTTTTTTTTTTTTTTAAAGATTTTATTTGTTTATTTGACAGAGAGAAATCACAAGTAGGCAGAGAGGCAGGCAGAGAGAGAGAGAGGAGGAAGCAGGCTCTCTGCTGAGCAGAGAGCCCGATGCGGGACTCGATCCCAGGACCCCGAGATCATGACCTGAGCCGAAGGCAGCGGCTTAACCCACTGAGCCACCCAGGTGCCCCCTCCAAAACCTCTTAAAGAGACATGCCATTGATAGACTGTTGACCTCTTACATTTTTTTCATACTTTCTCACTGCATCCAACCTTCACCCTAAATTAGCAGCACTTACACTCAGATTTTCATTTGGCTCACAGGATTGACCAATGGTCTCCATTTCCTTAGGCTGATACACTGAATAATGATCCTAAGTCACTAAATACTTAGAGTTTGTAGGCTACTGTCTTAGAAAGCCTGACCCTCCAGTTGGGTTATATGCTTCGAAATGTCAAGCCTACTGCACTATTTTTGTACCCAAGACTACCCATCCAATTAGCCTAAAATATATAAATCTGATAACTTTGGGAAGCTAGATGTGAACCATGACAGTACTAAACTTTTTTAGAAAATGTGGAGGTCTAGAGTAAATGAGTTAGGAGAAGATGTTTCTGTTCTTTAGAAAGTGTTTAAAAAAAAAAATTGGTGGGGCGCCTGGGTGGCTCAGTGGGTTAAGCCGCTGCCTTCGGCTCAGGTCATGATCTTAGGGTCCTGGGATCGAGCCCCGCATCGGGCTCTCTGCTCAGCAGGGAGCCTGCTTCCCTCTCTCTCTCTCTCTCTCTGCCTGCCTCTCTGCCTACTTGTGATCTCTGTCTGTCAAATAAATAAATAAAATCTTTAAAAAAAAATTGGAGAAATAATAAAGAAGCAAACTTCTCAATCTTCAGAAAAAGCTGATTGACTTATGCTGTGAATCTGCTGTTCCCTCCTCTACTTCCAATCCCCCAAATCTATAAAAGTGTTATTGAAGAAGCATTGCCTCCACCCAAAGTGAAACTTCTAAGATCAAAGAGTAACGAATTACCTTTTCATTTCTTGGTTTGAGGTTGCACAGAAGCAAAAAGTCCTATTTCCAGACTGAGGCATACAGTTGAACACAAATGGTTTTCCCAAACTGCTATCCATGCCAACTTCTGCACCTTCTAATTTTATTACTTCCAGAGGCGAGCATTTTCCTTCATCCTGTAATTGATAAGGAAGAGGTTCGACATGGGCAGGCACTGCAACTAGGCAGATAAGGAGAAGATGACTGAGGGAAGGAAGACTAAGCTTATTTTTTTAATTGACTGTATATTCTGAAATGAAAATATAACCCAAATGAGGTTTTGTTGATTATGTTCTCCATGATATATTCCATGGAACTCCAAATTTCCAGCTACGATATTTTTCCACATCCCTTTTGAGTAGCCTCTAATAATATGAATTTTATTTATGCCACCTTGGGGAAGTAAGATTAACCATTAATACTCATTTTTCCCATGAGGAAAAAAAAATTAAAAGAAATTTATTTTACAAAATGTATGTGGTTGATAATGACACGAAATTGCTAGTTAGTGTCTACAATGAGATGCTTATTGGGGCAGGCCCTCTTCTACATTGTTAATATCTATTAATTGGTTTTTCTTGACCAATGCTCATGAGGAAGTTGCTTTCATCATCTCTATTTTATAGATTGGGAACCTGCAGCACAGAGAGCATAAAGAACACTTTTTTTTTTTTTTAATGACAGTATTTTAAAATACCATCTATATGTGCAAGACTAAAATAATTTTACAGGTAAATATTTTGTTACATTTATTTTACAATGACATCACAAAACATCCTGTCCATTATTCATGTCTTTTCTAAAAACAGCTATATTGCTGTGTAACTCATATGAGTCAAGTCACTAACTGTATGGGTACAAGTCAGTGATTGTTTTAGTCAGTGTGCAGAGTTGCGAAACCATTGCCACCATCTAGTTTTAGAACTTTTCCATCGACCTCCAAATTTTCTTTGAGGCCATCTGTAGTCATTTGCCACCCTTGCTCCCCCACTCATAGGCAATGACACATCTGTTTTCTGTTCCTATTAATATGCCATTTAGGTACATTTCATGTAAGTAGCATCATACACTAGGGTCTTTGTGATTAGCTTCTTTTACTTAATGTAAAGTTTTCGAGTTTCATCCATGTTGTAGCCCTTGTAATTCTTCATTCCTTTTGATTTTTGAGCTATATCCTCTTATATGGATATAAATCATCTAGTCCATCCATTCATAAGATATGGGAGATTTTTCTTTCAATTTTGGTCTATTCTGCATAATGCTACTGTAAACATTTGTGCACAGGTCTTTGTCTGGGCACATGTTTTCTTTCTCTTTGGTAGATTACTAAGAGTGATATCGTTGGGCCATATGGTAAGTTTATCCTTAACTTTACCAGAAACTGCTGAAGTGTTTTCCAAAGTAGCTCTGCCATTTTACAATCCCACCAGTAGTGTATGAGTGTTCTAGATTCTCTACACCCTCACCAATGCTCTATAGTGCTTGCCTTGTTGATAAAGTTGCCATCCTACTAAGCATTTAGTAGAATCTCCTGGTGATTTTAAATTGCATACTTTTCTTTTTTTTTTTTTAAGATTTTATTTATTTGACAGAGAGAGATCACAAGTAGGCAGAAAGGCAAGCAGAGAGAGAGAGAGAGAGAGAGGGAGGAGGAAGCAGGCTCCCTGCCTAGCAGATAGCCCGATGCGGGACTTGATCCCAGGACCCTGAGATCATGAGCTGAGCTGAAGGCAGAGGTTTAACCCACTGAGCCACCCAGGCAGCCCCTAAATTCATATTTTTGATGCCTGATCATGTGGGACATCATCCAGACCAGAGCTTCTCAACCAATTTTAGGTAATAACTTTGAGATACAGATAAAAAGTATGGGCCCACTCATCCTGCCCCCCAAACATGCATGTGTGCACACACACATGTGTGCGTGTGTACCCAAACACACATGTGTAAATACATATGTGTACATGGATACACACATGTGGGGGCATGTAATACCTATGTGTGTATGCATGCATGTAAATGCGTATGCAAAATTTTTTTGCAACTTATAAATAGACGGATATAAGAATATTCTTCAACTAAAAGTAATATCTCAGAGTTGTATGGCACTTTAGTTTATAAAACATTTCCCCGGGCTCCGTCTTTTTTATTTTTTATGACTATTGTATAAAATAGGAAGCCAATGTTATCTTCATTCTCTAGAGGAAGAAACCAAGTTTCAGTAATGCGTCTCAAGGTTAAATAGACAGAAAAAGAACTTAAACACTGGTCTTTTTGGCTCTGTTTTCTACAGTATTTCTCCCACGTGTTTGGCTTCTTAGGCCATGGAAATTTGGGAGACTGCTGGATCTTAGCATTAGCACTTGAAAGCTGTAGTATTCAACATTTAAGGAAACGGAGCATTTCCTGAAGCCATCAACTTTTCTGGAATAGAGAGAGATGCAGAATTTTGATTTTTCGATATTTTCTCAGAGCATTCCAAACTACAAAAAGAAATGGGGAAACGAATAAAGCCTGGGAATTTCATTCTCTTGAGAAGTGAGAGATGAGTCATTTCCTAAGAGCAAACGTTCACGGGGTCTGCTTTCCTGTGGGTATAGGTAAGACGATATGTCGGTCTCTCAGTGTTGGTACCATTATGTTACTCCAGAGCTACCGTGTTGTCCGTGTCCTTTGCTGTAGGAGAGTGCAGAGGACTACATTCATATGGTGTGTGACACGCGACCAAGAGCAGTACCTAAAATCACTCTCTCCTCTGCTCAAGGAGCAGCTTTGTGAGAAGAATGAATGATTGATGAATGGACTAGATTAAAAAATGAATGCTACTGTCTCTTACAGGGCCTCTAGCCTGGCCCAGATTCCATTTTGACTAATCTCAGCTGCTGCCTCATTGTCTGTGATTAGGAGCCTCCTGTGGCCCTGGGAGCAGCTGCAGGAAGACCCTAGACACAGAGCCCGTGTAGTGGGTGTGGAGACTCCTGCACCTGTTCTTACTTGTCTGACTCTTTTCTCTCAGTTTCTCCCGTCCAAGAACCTTTAAGTTCACTCTTATGGAGATACAGGGTTTGGAAAAGGTTCTCCTTTTAGTCTGATCCTAACCGTGCTATAGTTCGGTATTTGCAGATCAAATGTTTTCTAGGGATAAGGAACGACTAGAACTCCATTTTGCCTTGTTGCTGTGCCCTTAGGATCATCAACTTTTCCTTTAAGCAAAACTCAGTCCCTCAGTTTGATTCTTAAGTGGGTTCTGTTTGATTCTTTCCCTATGGCTCTGCCAAAATTCTCACTTATGTCAGTACTGAAAACAATAAAGATTTCTTTAAGACCAGTTTCCCCACAACTTTGTATTCTCCTTTCCAAGGCATGGAAAGGCTCTAGCTTCATTTTTCTCTTCTTGAGCCAAAATAGAAATCTAGCTGCTTCATGTGTGCAAGATAGAATAAAATAGAAAAGAGGCTGAACAGAACAATATCACGGACTTGTTTAGTGAGGTCCAGAAGCTATCAACTTCAGAATAAAGGAACTTGGGCTGTTGATGCCAGGTGGCCTTGGATAATGTTGACATTGCCTGTTGTGGAAATAAGATTTCTACGGAAATAATCCCAAAGGTCAGACTGCTCAGAAAAGGGAAATAGCAAATAATAATAATGATAAAACCCAACCATAGTGAATCTACTTCTAAATTAAATTATTTCTCTAAAGAAAAATGTGGTCAAGAACATTTGTATATGTCTGCAACGTGGACTCTCTAGTAAACTAAAATTACCTACAGAGGTTTTTAGCTATTTTCTTTGGTCCAAATTTTGGTTTAAGCTTGGTAGAAATATTTTGTGGTGGTGCCTCTTTGTCTAAAGAGAGAGAAAATGTGGGGACACTATGCCAGTGAAACACTATGTGTTTCACTTTATCTGAAGGCACAGCCATGAAAATCTAGGAACTAAGAAGGAGGAAAAAGACATCTTTAGCCATGAAAAAGAGCTAATTCTCAGTGGGGAAAACAGAGCCAAAATATATTTAGAGGGAAAGAAAGCATGCCCTAAAGCAAAACAGCACATGAAAGGTGTATAAAATACACATCTAGAGAGCTGTATTTAAAGCTAGCGGATGGAAGCAACATTGAGGAGTGAGTGTCTCTTAGAGCCTTATTAATGATGATCAGAGCCTTTGATCTGTAGGCAACAGTTTGGGGGCATCCCCTCCTCACTGGTGTCTGAAAACCATCCCTCTTTGATAGCTGAGAGAGAGTGGCCTCTGGCCATGTCATAGCTGACTAGATCAGGAAGGTGGCAAAGCCCACCGAGGTAAGAAGGAGAGATACAAGAGTGCTTTCGCTGTAGTGACGTTTGCTGTCTTGGTTCTTGATTAAATGGAAGCCTTGACCCTAGGGACTGCACTCCCCTCACGATACAACTCAACATCATTACATATATGTATGTATGTATGTGTTTGTTTATACTTTCCTTTATGCTCTCCAAGTAGGCAAGAAAGCATGGATGAAGAACAGAGGGCAAGTCAAACTTGTTTGTGGGTGGTACTGGGGTCCCTGCCCAAACTTTGTGAATTTAACATTTCTCACTTGGTTTTTATCCAAAGATTGAGATGATGACAATTTTCTCCCCCATGGTGGCAGCAGCTCTTGTCTGAATAGAAGCATAGTTCCTGCTCTTTTCCTGCTTTTATAGTGCCTGGCTGCCACCAGCAGCGGCAGCAGAGGTAACTGGCTGCAAATTCGGAATTTTGTGCTTTTCTTTTCAGTTTGCCTGGAGTGGGGAACCATGCTTTAGGAATGACAAATACATGTTGGCAGCATCACGTTGTTTCCTGGCACCAGGGAGATTCCAGGCTCTGGGAGGCACAGGCGGCTTTGGGGCCTGGAGGAGTCTATGTGCACACAGACCTACGTGTCACAGTGCACCCAGACAGGCTTCCTGCGGGGCAGTTAGCGAGGGGGAGGGGAGGCGGCCATGTTGGAGTCCCAGCCGCCCAGGCTTTAAGGCTTTGGAGAGACGCTTCTGACCTCAAGCACATGCCTCATTTGTCACCCTTTTCCTTGGTTCCTAAACTGTCCCTGAGAGCATAGCAACTACCACCTGGTCCGAACAGCGAGACTGGGAAGACGTTAATCTGAGTCGTGCTTGTGACCTTTCCAAAATTGTCAAGAAGTTACCAGGTGAACTGTAAAACCAAGATAGTCTACATCTCGGGCTCTGCCAATGAATGCTTGCCCTACAAGCTTTCTCTCTGAACTCGGCCTATTTTTGGTTTGGAGATGGATTCTAGAGCCAGGAAAGCTGGGTTGGAAACCTCACATCTGTGGCCTTGCGCAACCTCTTTAAATTCCATGCTTCAGTTTCCTTATGAGAGAAGATTTAGTCAATACATAGGTAAACAGTTCAGAACACTGCTGTGCATTTCATAAGTGATGGATACATATTAACTTTCATCATTTTTATTTTTTAGTTAGCTTTCATTATTATGTCTATATAATATATTTCATATTGCATAGAAATTTGATGAAATTGAGGAGTCAGAACTAGAAATTAACCGAGATTTTTTTTTAATGTTTTTTAAAGGTTTTATTTATTTGAGAGAGAGCAGGAGAGAGAGTATGAGCAGCAGGGTGGGAGGTGGAGGGGCAGAAGGAGAGGGGGAAGCAGGCTCCCCACTGAGCAGGGAGCAACATGTGGGGTTCGATCCCAGGACCCTGAGGTTATAACCTGAGCTGAAAGCAGATGCTTAAGCAACTGAGCCCCCCAGGGTCCCCCCAGCATCTTCCTTTATAAGGAGGAGATGAGGTGAGATCATCTATGTAAAGTCCACCTAAAAATGAGGTTTTTTCCCTTCCCACATCTGGGCTCTGCTTTCCGTTGAAGTGCAAATGAAACATCACTGCCATATCCCTAGGGCTCAAGACACCATGAGAGGAAAGTTCTGCACCAGACCCACCAGTGGTGGTTACTGAGAAGAGGGCTGGGCCGCGCTGGGGCATGGGTGGGCATGGGGCTGGAGCAGGGGAAGACGGCAGAGAAGGGAGGGAGTCTGGGTGATGTCGCTATCTTATCTTAGAAAGGAGTTGTGATGTTCTCGGTGGTTGGCTCCTGTGTCTGGATTCTTGCTAATCTTCCCCTTATTCACAGATTCAGAGGAGTCCGCATTTGCCTCTAGTTATATGTAGACCTAGAATCTCCTATCTCAGATAGGTAGATGCTATCTGTTGCAAGAGCAGGCACTTACTAACAGCTCTGCCTTCCTCCGTGATCATGTCTTGAGGCTGCTGTCTTTTGGCCTGGTTGTGCCTGGATGAACATCCTGGCTGGAATGAATTTCTTTCTCCTTACTACCCTCTCTCTTGTCCTTCCTTCCTCTAGCACTTACTGAAGGTGTCTGTACCTTTTGACAGACTTTGTGCTAGGCACAAAGACCCACCACGGACATTACCAGCCTTAGACTGATCTGCTGGTCTTTAGGCAGTCTCATTCTTGACAATAATTCCTAGGCCCCCTTTCTGGCCATATCCTTTGGTCCTGGGATTCCCAAACCCAACATGCCCTTTATTACTCGTGGTTTTTTGCCTGCCTTATTCTGCCCTCTTCTGACCCTCATTATGAAAGGGGTGACCCGAGGGCGCTTGGGAGGCTCAGTGGGTTAAGCCTCTGCCTTCAGCTCAGGTCATGATCCCAGGGTCCTGGGATCGAGCCCCGCATCGGGCTCTCTGCTCAGCAGGGAGCCTGCTTCCTCCTCTCTTTCTGCCTCTCTGCCTACTTGTGATCTCTATCCGTGAAATAAATAAATAAATAAATAAATAAATCTTAAAAAAAAAAAAAAAGAAAGGAAGGAAGAAAGGGGTGACCCAGTTCTTCCAAGAGGGAGTGTTCAGGTTCTCAGTGGATTCAGACGTTTATCCAGACATACACGATAGCATACTCAGCACTTCAGAGTAGAGAGAACGTGGTTCTCTTTCTCCAATCTCTTTGCAGACCTCCCCTGCTTTCATCAGTTGGGGTGTGTTATGGACTAAATGGTTGTGTCCTTCTCCAAATTCATATGTTGAAATCCTAACCTCCAGTGTGATGGTGTTAGGAAGTGGGGCCTTTGGGAAGTGATTGGAACAAGGGGCTAGACCCCCATGAATGGGATCCGTACTCTGGAGTTGTTTTAGACATTGCCCCTTCTGGCATGGGAGAACACACACAAGAGACAGCCATCTATGAATCAGGAAGCGGGTCTACACTGGACACCAAATCTGCCAGAGCCTTGATCTTATACCTCCTAGTCTGCAAAACCGAGAAATCAGTATTTGTGGTTTAAGGCACCCAATCTCCAGTGTTTTTGTTATAGTAGCCTGAACAGACTAAGTCAGAGTGATAACCTAAAGCAAGAATTCTGGTTTTCCTTTGAAATATTTCACCCCAACCTTGCATTTCTTTCCTAGCGATAGCACTTTGGTCCAGGGTCTTGGCATCTCATGCCTGTGTTGCTATAGCAGCCTCCTGGCTGCGTTTTCCAATGCCCGTGCAGTCTTGACAATGTAATTTGAATTGCCTGATATCATACACCCAAGGTCTGCTTCCAGTGCATTTCCCATGGTATTCATTGCCACTTGACTGCCTCTCAGCTCCAGATTTATCCTTCATTGCCTGGTTTGTGAAAATGGACCTGGGACCTTAATAGTTTAATATTAACATTAAACATAAATAAAAATTATAACATTTTTCCTATGCCAGCTGGCATGAAGTTAAACTTTGCCAGTACCAAGTTCTGGAGGGGCGTTGCAGGAAGAAGGCTTCTTCCTTCCAGTTCCTGTGGGCGGTGTTGCATTTTTTCTCTATTCCTCAGCCCTTTAGGTTTCTTCCTGTGCTAAGTGCTTGTAGGATACAGCTTCTCCAGGGTTTCCCAGCTCCAGTTTAGGCGTTGATGGTATAGTGGGGAGTCCCAGTCACTGAGGCCTGGGTGCCTCTGTACACCCTCTCCTCAGTCCTGTGCAGCTAGACACGTAAGAAACAAACCCCCATGCCTAAGAGGTACTTAAAGTATACTAAGTTATTATAGAGGGAGGTCTTCCCAACTCCCAGTTTCAGCAGCACCCACAGTGGCACTCCAGCACCTTCTATGTACCCAACTCACTCTACATGGCCAAGCATCAGCCTCAGCTCACATGTGCCCTGGACATTTGTTTTGTGACGGTTGCAAGGCAGACACCAAGCTCTCTGGGCCTCATACCTACAGCAGTGCCCAGTACTCTCAATACTCCCGACTCCCTGCACACCTGTCCAGCAGCCTTGGCTCACCTGAGCCGTAAGGGTTGTTTCTGCTAGCCCAGAGACTGTGCACTAGCTCTGTCCTGCCAGCCCAGCAAAATCTTTCATCAACCAGTGACTGCAACCAGCCTTCTCTAATGAGGCCTGAGCCCCTGTTTCCAAGTTTATGCTTCCTTGAGTACTCTCTCTTTCTACCTGAAGACACTTAAGAGTTCCCTTTTTTAACTTTATAATTAGTTTCTTATCACTGGTCACTAGTTTAAATTATTGTGTGCAATGGTTAATTTTATATGTCACATTGGCTCATGATGGTGCCTAGACATAAGGTCAAACACCATTCTAGATGTTGCTGTGATGTATTTTTTTTAGACGTGATTAACATTTAAAGGAGTAGACTTGGAGTAAAGCAGATTACCCTCCATGATGTGAGTGGGCCTCATCCAATCAGTTGAAGGCCTCAAGGTAAAAAGACTGAGGTCTTCCAGAGGAAGGAGTTCTGCTTCCAGACTGCCTTCAGACTCCTGCTGCAAAACCCACTCTTCCCTGGGTCTCCAGCCTGCTGGACTTCCCTGTACAATTCAGATTTGCCAGCTCTTACAATGGCCCAATTCCTTAAAATCTCCCTCTTGAGTATACACACACACACACACACACACACGCACACACACTTCCTGTTGGTTCTGTTTCCCTCACTAATACACTGTGTTATTTCTTTCTTCTGACTGGACCAAGATTAATAGACTCCTGAACAAGTCAAAAATATCTTGTCAAGGGGCACCTGGGTGCCTCAGTCCATTAAGCGTCTGCCTCTGGTTCAGGTCATGATCTCAGGGTCCTGGGATCGAGCCCCACGTTGGGCTCCCTGCTCAACAGGGAGTCTGTTTCTCCCTCTCCCTCTGCCTCTCCCCCCATTCATGCTTTTTCTCAAATAAATAAATAAAATCTTTAAAATCCAATCAAGTCTTTCCGGCTGACTCCAATCCCCTCTCTAACCTGACCCACCATTTCTATCAATTTAATTAATCGTCCTCAGTGTCCATCCCAGGAATACACCCCCCTCATTCCTTCTCTGCCTGCACTCAGTTTCCCTCACCTTTCATGCCTTCCTGTCTTTCCTCTTCCTCTTCATATTCTAGCCAACCTCAGATTCCTCTACCTTCATGAAGTCTTTTTATCTCTTGCAGCCATCACCATACTCTCTCTTCCTGAAGACTATGCCCATGCTGTATCACTGGGGGCTAAACTATATAGTACCTTATTTGGTTTGTGTGTGTCTATGTGTGTATGCCCTAATATTTACTGAGATCAAGTTTTTATGGTGAAGCAGGTCCTATGCTATATACTTTTAATCATTTGATCAACTCATTTAGGAGGTTTTTTTCATCACAGACTCTTTGTAGGGGGCTATTCATTCCTCTCACACTCACTATATAATTAAAAATTTTCTTCTTTCTTTAAGGAAACAAATGAGATTAGCAAATCAGAGCTATGGTCTCTTGTTCTTTAAGATTTTTTTTTTTTAAATTTTTATTTACTTGACAGAGAGAAAGATCACAAGTAGGCAGAGAGGGAGGCAGAGAGAGAGAGAGAGAGAGAGAGAAGCAGGCTTCCCGCTGGGCAGAAAGCCTAATGCGGGGCTCGATCCCAGGACCCGGGATCATGACCTGAGCGGAAGGCAGAGGCTTTAATCCACTGAGCCACCCAGGCACCCCTGGTCTCTTGTTCTTAAGTAAGATGCCAGAAGACTGGGGTACCCCCTTCTTGGAAGAAAAACAACAGATACATATTGGGAGAGAGGACATATAATACATCCTGTGAAAAACCTCTCTATGTGTCTGCATATTATAGTTGTCTGTTGGTTTAGTATATCTAGTAAATAATAGAATCTTCCCATTGAACCTGCCTCGATTGAGACAGCCTATCCTGAGATCCATTGTGAAACTCCTTGGAGATAGTAGACTGGATCAGAACACCTCCCCCTCTTTGCATTAGTTGCTTGGTCATGTCTGCAGAATTGACTGGGAGTTTCTAGCAAACTCCTTCCTGTCTAACCAAAGAAAGCTAAATGGCTCAGAGCTTTGGAAGAGGGAAGAGAAATCTCACCAACATATTGTTAAAAATAATGTAGATAATTTCTGAATGTCATTTGACCTTGTCTTGTGTGAAGAATAAAATGGAAGCAAATGAGCCCTGATTCTTCACATCAGAAAGGATTGTCTTAATACTGCTTGTTGATTTTGGCAGGGTTATGAAACAATATCACTGTGAGAGCTGCATTATCCACATTCTACAAACCGGGAAGTGGGGACAAGGGGGTTAAGTAATTTGACCGAGGAAATGCAGGTAATAGGTGGTAAATCCAGGAAGTGAACCAAGACTTACTGAATCACAGCATGAGACTGTCTCAATGCAAAGGGATTTAATCCATACAGGTCAGATTCAATGTGTTCCATGCTCACATTTACCTTGGGAGGTTAGGGCTATTATTATACTCATCTTATAGTTCAGGAGAAAGGCTTGGAAAAGCTCACTGAATTCCCTGGGTCCACCCAGGTAGCAAGTGAGCAGGACCGAGGCTGGATCCCAGTCTGTGAGAACCAGGGCTAGTAATCTTATTAATCTCTGTTCAAAAGACTATTTCATGTGGCCCTTATGGACCCAGGTAGATACAAGCTCCATCTGAACAGGGATTATGTGTTTTTCCCCAGGTAGTAGCTAAGACAGGGTTGAATCCAGAGGAAGTACTCAGTTAAACACCCAATGATCAAAGCAGATGACTGTCAAGGAGCCCATAGTCCTGGTATTCAGCACCAGTCTCTCTTGGGATAGGTGTGTTTCGCTGTGTTTCTTCACAGCTATAACATAATCCCTTCAGAGACAAATTTTCCTAGTTCTCTTTTCTCTTCCCTAGAGTTATCTGAAACACACTTGTGTGGTGGCTTTGGCCTTTTTCAATCCTTGAGGCCTCAAGATAGAAGATTGGCCCTGGAGGATGTGCTACTCAGGACAGACGATGGCTAGAGCCAAGGGGTGGCCATGAAGATGGTGTTTCACGCTTTGAACTCTGGTGTCCTGGTCCTGGCTCTGCTGCTTCAGGGGTAGCTCACCCACTAGCTGTCATCCTGGAGTGAAGGACATATGGGCTATTTCTCCCAATTTAGGGAATGATCCTACAGAGTGTTTTGGCCACTGCATGACTTTAATTCAGAGATCTCATTGATTATTGTCCTCCTATGATGTGGGCAAAGAAAAATAACATCATGAAAGAGGTATTCTAACTGGGACCAAAGCTTTGGGATAATATGTTGATTTAATTTGTTACTCTGTTCCACTTTTGCACAGAAGCAGAATTGACAAGGTATTAATTTTCTCTTCAGTGGAAAAACATTTAGAATCTCAGGGCTAAATGGTATTTTCTTATAAAATGTTTCAACTCCATGAGCTCTACTTTTATTCTACTTCTGCAGATAAAAAAAATGAAACCTGCCCCAGTTTTGTAGTTTAGAGATACTATTCTTGGAATTGGAGACTGTGATTTATCGGAAATATTATTGACTGTAACAGCAATAAGAATGGGTTTCCTTAATTTTTTTCCCATTTGTTCAAGAGATTGTGCTAGATGCTTTTATATATATTATATATATATATATTTTTTATAAAATTATATGTATTTTAAATTCCAACAATATTCCTTTTGGATCTGTGTAGATCCTTTATGCCAATTTGAATTATGCAAATTTTAAAGAGTACGATATAAGCATCAAGTACAAAATTACAAATAACGTAAATACTCCCAAATTTAAAAAATCACAAGAATTTTTAAACTTTTGGGCCAAGAGCACTCTTTACTCTGTTGCCACAAGGTAGTGCTTCTTTCGCTGGTAATTAGAAATACCTGCCATTCTCCAAGCTTAGTCTTGGATTCCATCCACTCTTGGGAAAACATTCCTTGCATAAAATACAATTGTCTTGAATTGTAATGCCAGACAGCCAAGAGCAGTGCGTTCCTTGTAGGTGATGAGCAATTAGTAAATGATCATGTAGTGGATTTGAATAGGGTAAATGTGGTCAGAAACAAGCTGGTTTGTCCTTCACCTTTGGAATGAGAGCCTGACCACTTTCTTTTCATCCCTTCCGAGCTCATGGACAGGGTTTACATTTCCAGCTGAGGATGCAGGTGGGAACTTTTCCTGTCCAGCCAAGTACCTCTAAGTGGCTTCAAGTTGATCCTCTCTTAGTTGCTCTTAGACTCCTTCCTCCCTCCTCTTTCCTTTAGAAAACTAGCACATGTGTGAAGGCTTTTTGTACATAAACTTTTATTCTCAAGTAAGTGTAGATTCACAGCAAGTTGAAGAAATATGTACCCTTACTCAGTCCCCCTGACACACACATGCACAATCATCTTATAAAACTCTGGTAGCACATGTGTTTCTGAAGGACAGTAGCTCACTGAGTTTAAGTTCTGAGGGAAACACATCTATACACTGAGAGGCAGTTACCATCTCCTCAGGCTTCAGTCCAGGATGGGTCATGAGCATGGGCAGAAGGAGGCAAATGGCATCTTGGAATTCTTAAGTATTTTATCTTTGGAATTATGTTTTGTAAGTGAGGATGGAACAATGGAGCATGCACTGGGGTGCTTGGAGCCTCTGCTCACATGGGGTTCCACCTGCCTGCCTCTGAGAGATGTGGTGTTCGTTTCCTGCTCTCCTGCTCCCCGCTAGGGACCACTGCTGACTTCCCCTACTGTGGGGTGCTGAGTGTGGGAGCCAGAGTATTGGGTTGAGGGGAAGCATTTGGTGCCTGCGAGGGTCTGTGCTTGCCCGGCAAGTATCCTCATGTTTGAGGGAGTTATTTCATATTGAATAATACAAAACACCATGAGAAGTCAAGACAGAGATGGCTGAAGAAAGGAAAAAGCTTATAAACTGCATTTTAAACGAAGGGCCCTACATTTTCCTTTTGCACAGGACCCCACAAATTATTATTGCCATCTCTACTTAAAACTATTTTTTAGTTAGCCCAGCCTCTTACAAGAAACCTAGGCATGAAAATGAATATTTATCAGGAAATAGGAAGCTTCCACAGAAGCACAGAGGATATTTGTTTGTCAAAGGCAAAAATAGTTCCCACTAATGCCAGAGAAATCTTGCTAAAGCACCTTTTTATCAAGTCAGAGGCTCTAAAACCCGCAGTGCTCCCTGCTCACAGAATACAGTCCGTAGCCACAGCCTGGCCCCAGGCTCTCCAGAAATAATCTGCCCTCATCTTATTTTCGGAATTTCAGGTTTGACCAGACCTTGATTGAAGTCTGTGCTTGCTTCCAACTGAGTACAATTCATGCTTTCCCATTTCTGTGCCTTTGCTTAAATAATTTCATTTCCTGAAATGTCATTTTACCCATTCTTTGAGGCCGAACTGTCACTTCTCTCCTAAAGTTCCCAGTCTGTGCCTACCACAGTGCCTTTGCGCTTGTTTCCTCTGCCCATGTCATTCCTCTCCTAGGTCTTGTATAGTTAGAGCCACCTTGTCATTTAGAGAAAAGGTCACCTTGCCACAGAGGCTTACCTAAAGACCTACTCGAAACTAATCTCCATCTCATCCCACTCATATTCCATTAATTGTATTTATCACTATTTAGATTAACTTTGTATATTTATTTATTTGTTTTTACTAGTGCAATGATCATTTTCCCCCTAAGAGTAGGGACCTCTTTTGCCTTTCTCACTTCCACAGGCCTCAAACGGTTTAAGCACGCCTGGCATATACTTGTTGAACAAAGGAAGGGCTCTTTCCCTCCTCCAAATGCTGCAGCATTGTGGATGTCATATTTTCCTTCCATGTTTTCCCTCCTCTTCTATGCTGTTAGCTTCTTGAGGGTGGGGAATGATTTGTTCTTATCCCTCACAATGCCCAGGAGAGGCCTAGGTTCTGATACGTCTTCACTGAATGCATGTATAAAAATAAATGGTGCAGAGGCAGAGCATTTCTTTTCCCTTTCAGAACAACTGGACACAGCATTAAGCCAGAGAGATCAAAACTAATTGCTGGAACGAGCAGCACATGCCATTTCGCATTCATTGCCTCTGTACCAAGGACAGCCTTAGAAAAGTGTGTAATCAACTAACAGCCCATCGTATCCAGAGTGACCTCTGTGTTCATCACAAAGCTATTCTCTTCAGGCAATTGGTTGCCTTTGTGGCCTGTGGGATGAAAAGCTTCCTAAAATAGAGACCAGGGATGAAGTCTAGTTCTGATGGGAGGGATCAGAGCTGGAGGGCACCTTCTCTGTGAGCATCGGGCATCTGGGTTATTCTCTTGGCGAAGTAGTTTGTTTTTCATTGTTGATAAAAATGGAGATACGAACCCACAAATCATTTTGGGGATCTAGGGAGCGCGGAGGAGGTTAAGTAAGGTGTGGCGTTAGTCGAGAGTGACAGGTTTGGGACAGAAATGGGACCATTAAGTCAAAATGGGGTACATGCAAAACAAAACAGAACAAAACAAAACAAAAAACAGAAGCGTGATCTGTTCTGACTCTCTTGGGCAGAGGCCCACTGAACGGCTCACCTGGGCTGAGGTGAGGCTTCTTACGTTCTGTGATGAAAGTGGGGAGCAGCAGATGACCCTCAGGCAATGGAGAACAGGGTGAACACGCACAAGCTGAGACCTCTGGAGGCCAGAGAGGGGACATGCAACATCCGGAAACTCATTTGCACATTTCTCCCCTATTCCGGCAGAACAGCTTCTCGCCCTTAGATGCTGAGCCCTTGGCTTCCCTGAGGAGCGAGGAGGGCTCCCCTCCTCTCTTAGCTGTGCAGAACCTTGTGATGGGAAGCCTCTACAAGGAGAGGACAAACGGTTTCATTCCTGGGGAAAGTTCGGGATTCAAAGAACGTTTCTTGGAGGGGAGGGGCGGTGTGTGCGGCGCACATAGGAAAACACAGCTATGCAAACTGTGAGACACATGGGAAGTGTGCCACAGCTCCTGAGAGCAATCTGCCAGGCTCAGGTTCCTCCTCAGGAGGCTGAGAGTGGCCGTGGGTGCTGATGGAGAAAGGTGTGATGACCTGAGCTGGTGGAGTTAGAGCTGGGGAGGGGATTTTAGGGAAATCTTTCCAGCAAGGTCTTAGAAGCTGGGTGGAGTGAAGACTTATTTCAGTCTTCTTTCCCGACCCCCAAGGGAAGGAAAGGTCTATTGTGTGATAAGGCAGCATGACTTGTCTCCCATGGAATGTCCCCAGTCCCCGGGTTCTCAGTCCTCCAGCTGGCATTCCACACAGCTCTGAGCTGCAGTTCAAGGACGGTGGGCAGAGGCCACGGTCTGAATCCCTGCCTGTGTCAGTGTCTCGTGGCGATAGCAGGTGGGGCCCTGGACTCCAGGCGGGATGAAGGAGTGGAGGTGGTGCTCAGAAAGGTCTGACAAACGCTACTGGGGTAGAGAGGCGATTTCTTTCCTTCTCATTCCTGCCACCAAGAAAATCATTCTTCTTACGCCTCATAAGAGAGAAATTCGGCAGAACCTGGCCAGAGATACCGTCTTACCCTCGAGGTCCTTCCCTTCTGTGGCAGCTGCTGTCTTGAGCCTTGCTTTTCCGTTCTTGATGACAGTACAAAACCAAAGGGCTTGCCTTTAGACTTGTACAGTCTGGGCTCTGAGTTCCTTCATTTTGGCTAGATGTTTCCGGTTGATGAGTAAATTATTTATCTGTCAAGTCAGTTACCTAGTAAAGCAGCACTTGCTTCCTAGGACTGAGGACTCTAGTGTGCCAAGTGGTACCTCAGGTTCCAGCTCCCGCCCAAACAAAGACCGGCTTAGGAGCTACAGGGACTCTGGCAAGTCCTAGCAGCTCTACCTCCAAAATCCATGTCTGTTGTGTCTCCCTCCTTGTCACAGGTCTGTGTGGCCACTGTTGCTCTCGGATGGAGCCACGTCATCTGGACGGCTGTAATAGCATCTCAGCTGGCTTCCCAGTTCCACCCTTGATGTCCTCCTTAAGCCATTCTCCACTCAGAAGCCAGAGGCATTGTATTCATTTCCTATCGCTGCTGTCAGGACCTGCCACACTTGTCGCAGCTTAACCCACGATCGTTAATTTTCTTAGAGTTCTGGAAGTCGGAAGCCCACAGTTATTTTCACTGGGCTAAAGTTGGGGAGTTGGCAGGGCTGCATTCATTCTAGAGGCTCTAGAGGAGAATCTCTTTCTTGCCTTTTCCGGCGTTAGAAGCTGCTTGCGTTCCTAGGCTTGTGGCCCAGCTTCGCAGTGACCTCCGCTTCCTTTGTCACATGTCCTTTCCTGAGTCTGATTTTCCCACCTCCCCTTTATGGGGATCCTTGTGATGACCTTGGGCCCACCTGGATAATCTAGGATATCCTCCCCATCTCTAGACTCCTATTTGTTTTAAAGACTGTATTTATTTGCAAGACAGAGTGAGCAAGAGAGAGAAAGGGGCAGGGGGAGGGGCCGAGGGAGAGGGAGAAGCAGGCTCTCCACTGAGAAGGGAGACCAACGTGGGGCTCAAACCCAGGACCCTGAGATCATGACCTGAGCCGAAGGCAGACGCTTAACCGACTGAGCCACCCCAGTGCCCTGTCAAGACCTTTGACTTAATCACGCCACAGTGTCCTTTTTGACATATAAGGGAATATATTCACAGGTTCCAGGAATGCAGATGTGGACATCTTTGGATAGGTGGAACAGTGTAGGGAACTGGACACATTATTCTGCCTACCCAAACATCATGTCACTCATCTCGTTCAGATGTATGACTTCCCTTTGCGTGTAAAATAAATCCACACTCCAACACCTGGCTTTCAAGACCCTGCCCATACCTCCAGCCACTTGTCCACCAGCCTTTCCCTGACTCTGTGCCCCTGTCACCCTGGCTTGTGCCTCCTCCTCTGAAAACCCCAGACCCTCTCCTTTTGAGGGTCTTAGTGGTTACTCTCCGGCCGGATTGTTCTGGTTCCAGCTCCTCACACAGCTGTTTACTCTTACTTTGGGTCTTTGGTTAAATGTCAGGTTCTCTGAGAGATGGTGAGTATATAGCAGAAGAGTTTCCAATTATGGAATTTGTCATTTATTAGAAGGAAGGAATATACCATTAATTATGTGGCTAGGACCTTATATTGCTTAATCCTCAAATGCCCCATTTGTCAAGCATTGTGGGTCCCACTTGACTCAGAAGAAGAGACTGAGGCTTAAGTAACTTGCCTAAATTTCCAAGGCTAGTGAATAGTAGAGTGGAATCTGACAGCAACCCCAGTACCATTACTATTGTACATACCTGTATAGCAGGGATAGCTTAACCAATAGGAGAAAGCTCAGACTGTGGATGGACACTTGAATTCTGACAATACCACTTAGTAATTGTGTGACCTTGAGTGAGTGCCTTAATCTTGCTGAAATTCAATTTCCACCTCTCATATCTTTGTTAGGAAAAGTAAGTGAAGTAAGATATACCAAGTGTGTAGCATAATGCCTGGTAGTAAAGTGAATGCTTAACAATTTAGTAGGTCTAAAAGGGTATTAATAGAAACCTGCTACTCAAGAAGAGAGGCATTTTTGCTTCCCTCTAACTTAAAAGAAACTTCAGTGAAAAAAACAAATACTCCATTTAAAAATAAGCAGAAGACATGAACACTTTTCCACAGAAAGACATCCAACAGACACGTGAAAAGATGCTCAACACCGCTCATCGTCAGAGAAGTGCAAATCAAAACTACAATGAAATATCCCCTCACACCTGTCAGAATGGCTAAAATCCACAATACAAGAAAAAATAAATGTTGGCAGAGATGTGGAAAAACAGGAACCTTCCTGTACCGTTGGTGGGAGTGAAAACTGGTATAGCCACTGTGAAAACAGTATGGAGATTCCTCAAAAGATTAAAAATAGAATTACCGTATGATGCAGCAATTCTGCTACTAGGTATTTACACAAAGAATATGAAAACTTTAATTCAAAAAGATATATGCACCCCTATGTTTATTGGAGCACTATTTAAATAGCCAAATTATGGAAGCAACCCTAGTGTCCATCCATAGATGAATGGATAAAGAAGAGGCAGTATAGTTTTATACAATGGAATATTATGCAGCCATAAAGAAGGATGAGATCATGCCATTTGCAGCAACATGGATAGACCTAGAAGGTACAGTGCTAAGTGAAATGTCAGTCAGAGAGATATGATTTCACTCATATGTGGAATAAAAAAAAAAAACCAAATAAATAGACTTTTAATATAGAGAACAAACTGATGGTTACCAGAGGGGGCCTTGGGTGAGGGAGATGGATGAAATAGGTGTAGAGGATTAAGAGTTCACTTACCATGATGAGCCCTGAGTAAAGAATGAATAGAACTGTTGAATCACTATATTGTATACCTAAAATTAATATACCACTGTATGTTAATTATACTGGAATTAAAATTTTAAAAATAAAAGAAGCTTGAGTGAGAAGAGTTGAAAGAAATGCCCCTGGCTAATAGTTTTCCTGTATTTTTATCATTACTTCTTCCTATCACAAATATTCTCAAGCTGAAGCTCACTGAAACAAGTTCCCCCATCAGGAATGGATATTTTGTAACTCACTCACAATCTGCAGGGAAAGTTCAAAATTTATCAGTGTCAAAATGATGTTCTTTTGGGACAGTGGAAGCACAAGAAATATTCCAAGTGGGTGAGAGAAAATGTCCTGAGACCCAGTAGCTCTTGTTTCCACATAAGATTATCTCCCTAGTGAAATATTTCCAGAAAGCTGTATTTTTCCTATCCCTCCAGGAGGGTAAATAAAGCACTTATCTTAAACTCCCTTGTTAACAATTTCCTTTCCATGTAATGCTTAATGCTGCCATGTTTAAAAGACAAGTGTTTGAAAAATGTTAATACAGATATGTCAGATCCTTGCATCAAATCTCCAACAAATTCCCATAACTTTGAGAACAAAGCCCAACCACCACTCCTTGTCTGATAAGGCTCTCGACCATCTCATTCTGATCTACTTCTCAGAGTTCTATTTCTCGGCACTGTTCTCCATTCCATCACTATTGCCTCAACACACCACCCACTTAATAAAGAAGGTGCGGTTAGTTGCTCTTCATTCTTATGCTGGGAATTAACTACAAGGATGTAGACATGTTTATGTTCGCGAGAGCACCATGAATGAACTTTATCCCTACATCCTCTACAGATGAGAGGAGAGTTTCTAACATGGTCTAAGATCTCACTATCCCAAGATTTGGACCGACCAAACCTATGGGTATTATATATCCTTACAGGCAGCTAAGATGGTATACAGAGTGCCAACAAAGCAAAGAGCTTCAAAACTTGTATTTAAAGTATCAATTTATTGATTACCAAATAGGTAGTCTGTCCTCATGGAAAGTTCAGTCACTGGGTCATTTTTCAACAAGAGTCATCAATGATATCTCCACTTTCTTGTATAGAAGATGTCCTAAGAGATGTGCCAAGTCCTAGATATCCATGCATCTTTCCTTTCATTTCAATGCCCCTTACTTTTGTTGAACACCTATGAGGTGTAGGCACTTTCTTAAAGACACAGACACATAGAAGTATGGAGCTCGAATAAATTAATTATAATCTGGAGATACTTACAGGTTCTCATGAAGGAGGCCATATTTTGGCATCTATAGATCTATGTTAGAGGGAAGAGAGCCAAGCAGAAGGAATGATGTGGAGACCGGCGTAGGAATTGGAGCAAAAGAGTATTCTGGGGCAGCAGCAAGTGGAAGGACGCTGAATGGAACAGAGTATGCACTGAAGAATGCTACGGGAGGTAAGTCTGGATGTTATACTCACATTACGGAGACTCTAATCAGCCAGGCTGATGCATTTGACCTTGTTCTATGGATAGTAAGAAATTACTGAGACTTGGAATAGAGAAGTGCCACGATCTCCCATTACTTATAATAAAATATGGAGAAGAGTTTGTTGCATGTTTCAGATGCATAAGTCATTTGCCGTAGGTGTTTCTCAAACAACACATATCCTAATTTCTTTCTGAGTAAGGATTATAAGCTCAAAAGAGTGTGCTCCTGAACAAATAGAACAAAAAAGGATTGCATTGTCCACATTTTGCTCTTTTATGTTCCACTGAGTTTACAAGAATGTCAACAGAATATTGGTGCCTGGTTAAGATTGGTAATATTTAGATGGAAAATTTATAAGAACTTGAACAGAAGAAAAAATGTTTAAAAAAGTATAACTGTGGGGCGCCTGGGTGGCTCAGTGGGTTAAGCCGCTGCCTTCGGCTCAGGTCATGATCTCAGGGTCCTGGGATCGAGTCCCGCATCGGGCTCTCTGCTCAGCAGGGAGCCTGCTTCCTCCTCTCTCTCTCTGCCTGCCTCTCTGCCTACTTGTGATTTCTCTCTGTCAAATAAATAAATAAAATCTTTAAAAAAAAAAAAGTGTAACTGGACTCTAGCCAAAAAAGCCCATTGGACTAAATTTATCCATCAATTTCAAAATAAGAGTTTACAATTAAATTTAGGAAAGTCCTATTTCAGGGAAATGCAGGAACCCTCTCACCTTTGGGGCTACATTGAGTTCTAGCTAAGCCAAGCCACCTAGCAGCTAAGTGAGCTTGGGGAATATGCTCTCCTTTCTAAGCCTCAGTTTTCTCATCTGTAAATGCAAGTAATAATGTTAACTACATACATGGGTCATTGAAATTATAAGTTTGTTATGAGCTTAACAGTTCTATTTGTTCCTAAGAAACTCCCGGTAAATATTTGCCATTTTTACTGTAGTACTTTCCTCCTGTTTTTAATAAAACTGACATTGAAAAAAATTATTATCTTCCATATTTCACTTCCCTATTTTGTTTATATAGTTTTTTAAGTTTTTTATGGAACAGAACAGTTGGTTCTCATTATTCATGAATTCCATATTTGTGAATGTTGTGAATTCATATTGTGAATGTCATACTTGCTAAAATTTATTTATAACCCCCAGATTAATACTCACAGCACCTTCATGGTCATTCATGAATATGTGCAAAGTTGTGAAAAATTGTCTGGTGTTCCCAGCTAAGGCTGAACAAAGCAATGTTCTGTCTTCTTGTTTCAGCTCTTATTTTGTGAACAAGTCCTTTTCCTGGTCTATTTACGCCATAAATTTTGTATTTTTATATTTTGAAATTTTGTTTTTGTTTCTTTGTGTTCTGGTGATTTTGCTTTTGTGGAATTGTTGGCCAGAGTTCCTAAGTGCGAGAAGGCTACGAGGTGCCTTGGTGGAAAGCTTGTTTGAGTTCGTCGTCTCTGTTAGATAAGCTTCATTCAGGCTTAAGTTACAGTGCTGTACGCTGCAAATTTGATGTTAAAGAATTAACAGTATATATTAAATAAAGTGTATCTGAACAAAAACATACATATACCCTGATGGGCTGATGAAAGTGTTGTGACCAGAGGTGTGTGGGAACCTCACTAACCCTGTTTCCCCTTGGAGGAAGGGTTCAGTACTCACGAATTCGCTGCTTACAGTCATGTCATAAAATATGACTTCTGAGAGTAATGAGAATCAGCTGTGCTTTTGAAATTTGTCCTTAAAACCATGAATATAATAAGTGGTTAAACAACTAGCTGTTTAATCAATAAATATACCATTATAAAAACATTGTTTAAAATTTCTGGCAACTTGTTATTTCTTGGTCATTTTATGTGGGACAATTATACTTATTTCATTTGCTTTTGCTTTTTTAGCTCTTTGTTACAGTCTCCAAATTTTATACTATCAATTTCATAAAAAATCAATTGAAACAACATATAAAAGGCTAGTGTTTTCATTATTTTATTCCTTGGATATTTGTTTCAGGCTATTTATATCTTAGTTAAGTTTTTGTTTGTATTTAGTTTCAATTGGTTGAGCTCTTTGAATAATAGTCACAGAATCCTGATAATGGTGGTATTAATAGAAACCAAATACATCTTTTAATAGTGAGAATGTCATTCTTCGTGAACCAGCAGGAAAGGCTGTGTCTAGGTTCTTCTTGTGAAAACTCAGACACAGAAGCCCATGGGCTATGTGCTCATAGATCAGCAGGAAAGTCTAGCTCCAATACCATGTTGTAATACAGATTTTCTTTCATCTCAGAGAGTTTAATATTTTAAAAAATATCTGTAGAGAAAGAATTTTTTTTTTGCAATTTGTTTTTGTTTCAACAGTGTTCCTTAAAAGAAATTCTTTATTTTAATTTATACATAGTTATTTTCTAGGCCTTATGTTCTTTTACTTTTAATTTATTCTTGAAAAAATTACAGAATTTGTAGACACTATTCTCTATCTAATAGTCCATAAAGACAATTGAAAATGTTAACTAATAATCTTTGTCATCTAAACTACTGGCCTTTAGCAGTCAGTTACAAAAAATTTGAAAAGGACATTATACAAATTGATTTAAGACCTTGATATCCACTATATGGACACCTCAGGGACTGAGATACAAGAAAAAAATAATAGAATTTCTATTTTTAGAACTCTATCCATAAATGTAATTATAAATTAAGCTGTATTAATATTTAATATAATAATATTTATAATTAATATTAGTAATATTTAATACCAATAATACTAATAGTAATATTAACAATACAGCAGGGACAATAGATTGTCCCTGCTATACATTGTCATGTAGCCTGTATTTCAGGCAGTTTGAGTTAGCAACCTGTACCCAAGTTTCCAACTCCCAAGGACAGTGTCTGAATTCCATACTCAGAGGCACTAACAACATGCCCATGGCTGTGTGTTCACTTTGAGCATATTGCAATATCAAATTAGTATATGGGTAAGGGAATTAAGAAATTAGATTACCTATGTTAAAAAAAATCTTTCTAATACTTTCCAATGATATGGAGCAGTGATTTTGAAAATTCGGCACAACACAGAGGTTTGCTGGTTATGTTGCAGGAAGATAACATGTCAAACTTAAGATTCACTGTGTATGGTTTTTTTGTTTGTTTGTTTTGTTTTTGTTTTTGTTTTTTTACCAAACCAACCAGAAACCCCTCACTTGCAGCTTTCTGACCTTTTGTGATGACAAGTAGTTATCAGTAGTGTGTTACCTAGCAGATATTTGAAACAATAAGCAGACTTGATTTGGCCCTGCAAGGTAAAGGTCACATTTTAATAATGGATGAGAAAGGAACTGCTCTTGAAAGAAACTCATGTTATAAGGAAAGTATTTTGGGAATATTTCTCTCATTAATGATTTAGCTGCCACAAAGAGTGGGTTTCACTTATAAAAACTCATACCTCCACATTTAAGGGACTTGGAATTTAAAAATCTTCCAAATAAGATGTTCTGAACCCATTTGTTAAAAATAGTAAAATGCAATACTGCCCAGATAGTTTGCATGGATCAGTGACTGACGTCAGGGAAGACAGAAATTTACTAGCCAAATTTAAATGAAAAACTTCTGCATAATCGGTGAATGGGATTGAAAATGAGTACCATGGGGCACCTGGGTGGCTCAGTGGGTTAAAGCCTCTGCCTTCGGCTCCGGTCATGATCCCAGGGTCCTGGAATCGAGCCCCGCATCGGGCTCTCTGGTCCTCGGGGAGCCTGCTTCCTCCTCTTTCTCTGCCTGCCTCTCTGCCTACTTGTGATCTCTGTCTGTCAAATAAATAAAATCTTAAAAAAGAAAAGAAAAGAAAAGAAAAGAAAATGAGTACCATGATTTAGGATGTGCAGCCAATAAGGCACTTCTTCCGTTTGAATCTCTAGCTTTGTAAAGTGTGTATTTAAGTTATGACAGCCACTAAAACTATGTAGGAAAACAAACTGAATTCTGGGCGAGGCCTTTGAATTCCTGTCTCACAAAGACCTAAACCAAGATTTTTTTAAAAAATAAAATATACTAAATGAGTTGGTCTGAACAATATTTTTAAGACGAGAGAGAATACAATGGTTCTTAGAGTCCTTAATAAATAGAAAGTTTTAGTGTTGATTTTTCATCCTTTTAAATTTATATTTTTTGTGTAATAATACCAGAGCAGCATAAGAATGTAATTTATAAATAAAGTCCCATATACTGGGGATGTGTGCGTAAATTTAACTGAAAGAATTAGGAGTTCACTAGCCTGGACTACCCATTCTAAGAGTCGAAAATGAAAATGAGTTTGGGACCTTGGATATACATTTCAATTTTCTTTTCCTTTTATTTCAAACTTCTATTTAAATTCTAGTCAGTTAGCGTACCATGCAGTATTGGTTTCAGAAATAGAAATCAATGATTTGATTTCTTCACTTACATACATACATGTACAAGAGTCCTCCTTAATACCCATCACTCCCCAGCCCATCCCCCACCCACTTCCCCTCATCAACCCAGTTTATCTTTTTTTAAAGACTTATTTATTTATTTATTTATTTGCGAGAGAGAGAGAGAGAGAGAGAGAGAGAGAGAGAGAGAGAGCGCAGAGAGAGAGGAAGAGAAAGAATCTCAAGCTGACTCCTCTGCTGAGTGGGGAGCCAGATGCAGGGATTGATCCCACGACCCTGAGATCATGACCTGAGCTGAATCAAGAGTCATATATGCTCAACAGACTAAGCCACCCAGGTACCCTGTTCTCTGTCTTTAAGAGTCACTTATGGTTTGTTTCCCTCTCTTTCTCTCTCTTTTTCCCCCTCCCACATGTTCATCTGTTTTGTTTCTTAAATTCCACACATGGGTGAAATCATACGGTATTTGTCTTTCTCTGTCTGATTTATTTTGCGTAGCATAATATATTCTAGCTCTGGCCACGTTGTCATAAATGGCAAGATTTTATTCTTTTTGAGGGTTGAGTATTATTCCATTATATGTATCTCCCACGTCGTCTTTATCCATTCATCAGTTGATGGACCTTTGGGCTCTTGCCATAATTTAGCTATTGTTATTAATGCTGCTATAAACATCAGGGAGCAAGTACCCCTTTGAATCTGTATTTTTGTATCCTTTGATAACTACCTAATAGTGCAATGGCTGGGGTAGTTCTATTTTTAACTTTTTTTTACCCCATTTTACCCCAATGATGGGTAGTTCTATTTTTAACTTTTTGGGGAACCTCTATACATTCTCCAGAGGTGGCGAATGTCTTTTAAAAAATTCTTTCCCAAAGACAAACTTTTCAGAAAAGCTATCCTTTTGTATTTCAAAAAGAAAAGGCAATTTAACACTAGAAAATTAGGAAGGACGTGTTTACAAAAAGAAGAATAGACACTGACACTGAAAGTAATTTACTTATGAGCAACTTAAAACATTGTCCTATAAACAAATTTTTTCTGTGACCTCTTTGAATACCACCATGGAATGGTACTGGCCTGTACCTCCTAATTCTCACAGTCTTTTTTTTTTTTTTTTTCATTATACTTTCTCAGGATTTTTTTTTTTTCGGTAATTCATTTCTTTTTTAAATTTAATTTTATTTATTTATTTGACAGACAGAGATCACAAGTAGGCAGAGGAGGAAGCAGGCTCCCTACTGAGTGGAGAGCCCAATGTGGGGCTCCATCCCAGGACCCTGAGATCATGACCTAAGCCGAAGGCAGAGGCTTTAACTCACTGAGCCACCCAGGAGCCCCTGGTAATTCATTTCTTAATGCTACATGGATTTTGACCTCTCCTGTGACAGTTCTCCTCCTCCTTCATGTCTTCCTAGACTCAGGGCTCAGGTAAAACACCCCTGGTGCTATCCTTAGTGAATCAGTGGCTTCACCAGTAGCCAGAGCAAACATTTTTGCATTTTCCATTTTAATTTGCTTTCTGGATGCATGGCCCACTCTAACCCTTTCACATTTTTGGTCTCACACAAATAGACATTTGGCTCCTCTTACCTCAGTATACATTTGTTCCCATTCACCAATTACTTCCAGTTATAAAAGCCATTAGAATTTCAGGCCTACCTTTTGTGATACTAGAAATCCTTGCGTCTATGACTCTAGTCTTCATGATCAAACTTCACATTCCTATTTTCTTGACTATTATTGAAAATGTCAAGTTACAGATTTTCAGAAACAACCCCTGAAGCTTCATTGTTTACTTGCAATAATGGGAAAGAATGTTGATGAAAATTCTGTGTACTGTTTCTGGCTAATTATTTTTTTCATTAGCCATTTCATGTGTATGTTAAAAGAAACAAAGACCTAACAAAGCAAAACCACGTTGAAATCTCCACAAAGTTCTACAGTATGTGTGTTACTTTCCATCACCAATGCCATCTCTTATAGAAAATGAAGTCAATTGGAAACAAAATCTGTGAACATTATTTTTGTTTCATCACAATATCAACCAAGAAAACACTAATGGTTTCATTTTCCATATGGGGCCTAAGCCTGTGCCCTTTGAAAAGTTATATAACAGAGGTTATCAATTTATGCACCCATTCCAGGATTCTCAACACACATCATCATTCAGTAGGAACAGTCAGGGTCACTCCTAGATGAAATTCATGTTTGGTGCACATCTTGTCCCCTAAAAATACCTTCTTTCCATTGTTCAGTCAACAATTTCCTTCCTGCCTTCTCTCCCCGCACCACTGGATGAACAGTCCTATCAACATGCCTCCCGCAGCATTAATTTCCCAGCAGGAAATTCCTCTCTCACCTCTTGCTCCCAATTACAAGGAAGTGAGTTAACGGAAACTGGCCTTCACATAGACACTGTTGGCTTCTGGTATGCGGCAACAACAAACTGACTGGTTCCAGGAATAGCATGGTATTTAGCATAGAAAGAATTCTCCAGGGAAGAAAAAAGATTGAGATTATGCTCGGTTATAGAAGCACTGGCATTCTGAAGGTGCATGAAGCAAAGTTCATAAAATAGAAAAAGTAAAAAAAAAAAAAAAAAAAAAAGTAGGGGCAGGACGGAAGAGGCGAAAGTAGCAACAAAGTAGCAACAAAGTAGCAAATGAGGGGGGATCTTTCCTTCCCTGATCTACAGGTGAGGAGTGACAGATGGAATACTTTCTTTCAAAGATAAGAGAGACCTTGAAGATGGTGAGGAAATTGTGTCAGGTCATGATCTCACATGATCCAGATCTCTATAAGGCTTCTTGATGTGTAACAGTCTGGAGAAGCTTGTGTATCTTTTTTTAAGAATAACATTTTAAAATGTGTTAATCAAAATACATAGGATTACAGGAAATCAGTTATAGGTAGAAATACCACCATCAAAATATTAAAGACAGGGGCACTTGGGTGGCTCAGTTGGTTAGGCAACTGCCTTTGGCTCAGGTCATGATCCTGGAGTCCCAGGATCGAGTCCTGCATCAGGCTCCCAGCTCAGCAGGGAGCCTGCTGCTTCCTCTGACCCTCTCCCCTCTTATGCTCTCTCTCTCTCTCTCTCACTCTCTCTCTCTCTCTCAAATAAATAAAACCTTAAAAAAAAAAAAGGACCCAAGTTTAAAAAAAAAATTAAAGAAAAATTTGTGATATGGTAGCACTTGCCTTTTTAGTAACACATTAAACAACAGAATCTGGTAATAGTTCTAACTGATGCCTTACTTTTAAAATAGTGATGAATATAAACTGTATTTTAATATATGAACAATAACTGTAATATGACATAAGCTATCTATAATTTCTGTTATCAAAAAGTTGACAGAACAGCTTATTTTATAATGGTATGTTTCCTATTTTATAATTGAGGAAAATTTTAAGTTGCAGTGAGAGGTTAGTAAAAATAAAGGTGGAACTTTTTTCCCCATCCTAGTCCAAAAACCTTTTAATATTACGCTCTCAGGGGTATCTGCACTCCAGGTTAAGAACTTGCGTATCTATGGGCTGAAGACACGGGTTACGGCACTGTGAAGGATGGTGTCTATGGTGGGATAGAGGTTGTAAGACTGGTGAGAGCAGTACAGGATAGCAAGATAAAGTCTGGAATGGCAGATGAATAACTGTATCTGAGTTGGTTTTTCTCTCTTTGATTCTTAGTGCCATCCCGCAAATTCAATGTCTCATCTCTTGCCTGAATTAATGCAAAGCTTTCTAACTCACTGTATAACTCGACTTCCCAATACTGCCCCACAGTCTTAAAGAATAGCTCCATTTATCTTTCAGTATGCTTCTGGGTTTCAAAACAACTCAGTGATTCTTCATGGCCACCCAAACAAGGTACAGCTCTTTATTCTGAATTTAAGATTTGTTACTATTTGGCTTTGGTCTATCTTTACAACCTAAATCTCCTTTGGTTTTCCCCAAGTAGCTCACGGTGCAATCAGATTGGTCTACTGACGGCTCTTTGGTTGGGTCCAAGCACATTCTTGTCCAGCCTTTCCTCAGGCTTCCATCTGGAATTTTTTCCCACAGTATGTGCGCAGAAATCCTACTCAAGCTACAAGTTTAAGTTCAGTCAGCATCCATTGTGAGTGTAGGAGCTTTGTCCTATTCAACTTCATTTTCACTCTAATGTTATCTGTGTCCCTTGCACACAAAAGATGGTCAGTAAGAGCAAGAGTAATGAACAAGATGACTATATATGGGATATTGGCAAAGACACAAGGTTATAAATGACTAAATGGGATTTGAATGGGATTCAAGATAGTGTCATTCAGCATTAGGTCTGAAAAACTAGGAGAGGGGCACCTGGCTATCTCAGTTGGTAGAGGGTATGACTCTTGATCTCAGGGTCATGAGTTCAAATCCCACATTGGGCATAGAGTTTACTTTAAAAATATATATATTGGGAGAAAGAATTTTGATATTTGGGAGAAAAAATAGGGAGTTGGTCAGCAATGAATCAGAGGTCTTTTCTCACTTTATTTGGATTAAGATGTTTTCATTTTATTTGTCTATAATACTTTATCTTATTGTTCCTATTATTATTACCTCCCCACCTAGTGAAAAGGAGGAGAAAATGGGGCATATTAGCTGAGAACTATGGAGGAATGAATATTAACATCATGGTAAGAAGTCTAGAGAATATCTTTTATATAAAGGCTAATTTTTTTTAAGATTTTTTTTATGTAATTCTTTTTTTAAAATATTTTATTTATTTATTTGACACACACAGAGAGAGATCATAAGTAGGCAGAGAGGCAGGCAGAGAGAGAAGGGGAAGCAGGTTCCCCACCAAGCAGAGAGCCCGATGTGGGGCTCGATCCCAGGACCCTGAGATCATGAGCTGAGCTGAAGGCAGAGGCTTAACCCACTGAGCCACCCAGGCACCCCTCCTTTTTACGTAATTTTGACATGCCATTTCTTAAATGTTGCCTGCCTTTAACCTGTATGCGTTAACCTGCCATTAACCTGTATGAGATTCTGGTTAGAAATTATACTAACAAACTCTAGCTTTCCAGTTCCCATAGTACCTATTACAGAACAAGGCAATCTAGTGGCTGCTGATGATATGAGATCTGAGGAATTCTCTGTTCCCTATAAATTATTCAAAGGCAATTTCAACTTACCAGAAATGAATTTCCTTTTCTATGAAAAAAAAACAAGTTTTGGTCATCTTCACCTTAAAATAACCTAATGGTACTCAAGACTTAATACATGGGTACAGAATATTTCTCAAGAAACTTGTCCTGTGAAGGCTAACCTGACCTAAATTCATGTCTCTTTACCAGATTCAAATGCAACTTGATATCTGTTAGACGAAAGAGCTGGGTGAGAATTAATATTACACTGACCTTGAGTTCTCTCAATTTCTGATGAGAAGTTTCAAGTTGCAAATGTTCCTTCTGTGCTTTCAGAACACATTTTTCACAGCAAGAGCAGATACTCTGCTTATAAGCTTTTTATTTTAAAATTTGTTAGGTGGTATTCTAGGCAACTCCTTTAATATCTTAATTCTTTGCACTATACAAACACCTCTGACCATCTCACAAAATGGAACACAAGAGATTTGGGGACCACAGTTCAGCTTGCCTTGTCATTGTGTTTGGCCCAAGGAAACAAGAGATAGGTAGTCCGTGCCACTATGCAATATTTAGGACAAAGATGACTCAGTTTAAATGGAAACATTATCCTAATTCTGAGGCAAAGAGCAGATCTGTAAGCAAATACCCTCCATGTAAATGATGATGACAAACATATCCCAAAGGGAAAAATGCAAATAGCATATGTCTTTCTGAATAATTTGCCTTAATTGTCCATTCTTAAACTTGTACCCTAAGAATTTCTTGTGAAGAACAAATTCACAAACTTTAGTTTATGGATTCTCCTTTTGCTGGTCTAGCAGATATATTTTTTAAATTTTTTTTATAAACATATAATGTATTATTAGCCCCCGGGGTACAGGTCTGTGAATCGCCAGGTTTACACACTTCACAGCATTCACCATAGCACATACCCTCCCCAATGTCCATAACCCCACCACCCCTCTCCCAACCCCCCTCCCCCCAGCAACCCTCAGTTTGTTTTGTGAGATTAAGAGTCACTTATGGTTTGTCTCGCTCCCAATCCCATCTTGTTTCATTTATTCTTCTCCTACCCACTTAAGCCCCCATGTTGCATCTCCACTTCCTCATATCAGGGAGATCATATGATAGTTGTCTTTCTCTGCTTGACTTATTTCGCTAAGCATGATATGCTCTAGTTCCATCCACGTTGTCGCAAATGGCAAGATTTCATTTCTTTTGATGGCTGCATAGTATTCCATTGTATATACATGTATATATATCCATTAATCTGTTGATGGACATCTAGGTTCTTTCCATAGTTTGGCTATTGTGGACATTGCTTAGTCTAGCAGATATTTTACTGAAATAAGGAGATAAGGCTATTCTGGGGGGAAAATCATGTATTATGGAGCCATAAAATAATTTCCACTCTAACGAAGCCTCTGACATTTTGGTTAAAGCATTTGAAGGGTGTGAATTTTGGTTGAAGAGTCTTTAAGCAAAGGTTGTTGGGCTTCTGGAACATCATTCCCAAGGTCCCACCACTATAGCTGCAGCTACTGTTAGGCACTATAGCCTACTCGAAAAATCTATGGAAGAAAGAAGTTACATGCTTTCTCTTTAAATTTTTGATGATAAAAAGTAAGAAAGAAATCAAGCATTAAATATATCAGTCTATATTGGGCAACCAGAAATCCTACTTTTTGTTGGTTTACTGGGGTTGCGTAAGTAGAAGAGTTAGTTAAAACAAAACAAAACAAAACAAAACTAAAAGCACCAAAACCTCAGTACCTAATTACAGATGGGAGGTGGGCAGGCAAGAAATCCAAATTTACTCTTTATGCTTTTTTGGCTATAATCTTCTAAATCAAATACAAAGATACCAGTGGATTGAGGAACATACTAATTTTCCTCATCATTCCAAATGCATTTGCCATGTCCTCATTGTTGTCTACTGCAGGGGTTAAAATCACAACCTCCCAACCCACAGTTTCACTAATGGAACTTTCTTTCCTATGTATCCCCAAGAACTGGATGAGCTGAGAGCTCAGTACTCTTGAGATTCAGGAAGAGAACATTATTGCCCACAAAATTACATCATTCATAGGAAAAATAATATTATACCCTAAAGAAAACCTAAGGTCCTTTGATTATTCAAATCCAGAAAGAAAAGGGCTCCTTTATGTATTATAGATAAAAAGCCCCACAAATTATCAAAGACCTGTATGTTTTTTTATAAAGGGAACTACTAAAGGTCTCTAAAACTCCCTAATGTTTTGCAGGTTTTTTGTCATGCATTAATCTTCCCTTTTTCTCTTGGAGGTGTTTTAGCCTTTTCCTACTTTGAAGAACAGCGCCTGTACTAGCAGAAATAGAAGGCCATACTATTCGAGGAGGCAAAATACTGGTAAAATGTAAATTCTACAAAGCATCAGTTCTCAACTTTAGTGTGTATGACATTTATGTGTGTGTGTGTGTGTGTGTGTGTGTGTGTGTGTTTTAATGCATATTCTGATTCTAATAGATCTGTGCTTATTATAATCCCCACCCCCATAAATTCTAATTTGAAAAACCTGATGTGACGCCCAAAGGTATGTGACAAGTGCCTGGTGATTCTAATTTGTGGGTTTCAGGCTACATTTTGAAAAACAATGAGGTGGAAGTAAGCAGGCTATTTTAAAAGCTCTTTCAAGAGTTACTTTGTAGCACTACCATTTGTATTTGGGGCCCTCTGTTTGTCCCTTTAGTAAATCTTTCCTGCTTGCTTGTGATGTCTCCTCTCTGGCACATCCCCGCAGCCCAGTGTCACACACGCACAATTCTCCCCCACCTCTGCACTAGGGAGAGACAGGCCTGCCCTGTCCCAGGATGGCCCCTCCCCCTTCCCTCTTTTAAACTTTAGTGCCTTCAGCATCTTTCTCTACACCAGATAGAAGGTCTCAAGATGCAGTAGGATGAACTATCCAATACTTATTAAGGATATAATGATTAAAAATTGTTTAATACTTCTTCCACAGGTCCTTTGTATTAATTGTTTCCTCTGCTGATATCATTCCTCCTGATCTTTGTCTTATCTTAAATACCATCCTCTCAGACAAGCTTTCTTGACCCTTCCTTGAAAATGGTTCCCCAACCCCATCCCTCCCCGAGCCCCTGTCACATCCAAGTACTTGTCAGTGTCTAAACTTATCTTGTCTCTTTTCCATCTCTTCCCACAGTAAAGTGAAACTCCATGAGAACTGTTGGTCTTGACTACTATTTTTACAACTCAATCCTGGCATAAATGAAGTTTTCAATAATTATTTTGCCAATAATGGGATGGATGTGGATTTCTCCCAGGAATGTCTTTCAGAAGTGGACATGACACGATGATCTTGCCTCTAGCTCCCAGAATGCCAGGGACTGGGGTAGCCTGGAAAGTAAGCCCCAGGTGGGGTTTTGTTTTAGGGGAAAAGGCAGAAGGTGGTAAAAGGTGATTTTAAATGTCCTTTTAAAAATGGGACTTCATAATACCAGATAAATAGCTCCAATACAATAGCACCCAAAGAATGTGGTCTTCTCATGGCAGAAAACTTTTCCTACATACACTTGCACCCTCCTAACCCAGAACCAGCTGCTTAGTGACAGTGCATGGTCTTCTTGGGGGAAATTACCCAAAGTTGGAGGCTGGAATGTAGTATAAATAGGAGAAGTTTAGGTGAATGTCAGCCACATGGTTCAAATGATGGACCTTCTCTTGTAAGTTATATAATATTGAATCCCCATTTTCCTATTTGGGAAAAGGAGGAAGCTGGTTTAAGTTCATTTTCCAATCTCTTTCTGCATTAACAAGAATTTTATGATTCAAACTCTGATCCGCTGGTAGCTCTGAAAACCATCTGTGAGTAAGTGGCACCACCTACTGGGCATCTCTTAAATTACAAATGAGTTTCAAGGAGGTATTGAAATTTTGCAAGATGAGCTTTTTGGAGATCTTATTGAGAACTTGCAGACCTCTTTTTACGTTGACCCTGTGCATTTACTGACTCCTTCCCTCCTTTCTGAAAGCTATGAGCATACTTCCTTCGACTGGATATTTATTTGCCCCAAATAATCCTGTGAAGTAGACAATGTTCGCAAATCTTACCTAATAGTTCTTAACCTTAGCCTCGCTTTTGTCCTGCAACTTTCTCTAGGGGTTGACACAGTTATGATGTGGGGACAAGTGGGTTGGGCAGCCAGCAAAGGCTGATATCTAGATTAGAACCAGATTATCAGAGTAAGGTCCAGCTTGGAGTTGTGAACCTGGAAAGTGGTTCAGGGACTGTGGTTTCCAAGTAGTTGACAGGCAGGCAGGCATTTTAGCCAAGCAGACCTGAGTTTGTTTTTTGTTTTTTGATTTTTTTAAAAGATTTTATTTATTTATTTGATAGAGCGAGATCATAAGTAGGCAGAGAGGCAGGCAGAGAGAGGAGGAAGCAGGCACCCTGCCAAGCAGAGAGCCTGATATGGGACTCGATCCCAGGACCCTGAGATCATGACCTGAGCCGAAGGCAGAGGCTTAACCCACTGAGCCACCCAGGTGCCCCTGAGTTTGAATCTATACTCTCTTAGGACCCATGTGACCACAGGCAGTTTACTTAGAATAGGGTAAAATGGGCCAAGGAGATAGCATCTAGTATTTGAAACTATGTGTAAGACCCTGTAACTATTAGTTTAAAAATATTATGTAATTTAATCCACATAAGAGTCTTATCAGGAAGACATCATGCCCCATGAAATGTTGGTGGCCCATTGCTTTTATCATCCTACACTCTTTTCCTGGATAATCTGGGCATGCTTATAATTCCAACAGCCACGCGAGAACAGAAACAGATACCTGATTGCAGTGAATTAAGAAAGAAAGTAAAAGACTCCATTAGATAACTCTCAGAGTTTGCCTGAAAAGGGGAGAAGAGAGAAAGTTACAAGAAATATACCTGCAAGGGCATTTCCCCTCGGGATGGCAGAGAAAAATATGCCTTTAGATTTAGAAAAAGTAAGATCAAAGCTGTAGGCAGACAAAGCAGCTATAGCAAGGGAGGTCCCTCCTCCTCTAAGAGGCTTGTATCTAGCAGGAAATTAATTCATAGCAGCATTTGACTCCACTGACCACACCTATCTTTTTGAAACACATTTGTCTCTGGCCTTGGGGAACATACGACTTCTCTTGTCTCATTGTCTGTTCCTGATCAACCCCAAATGCTAGATCCTCACTGCTGCACCAGACTTCTGACTGGCTCTGTCCACAAACCAATGGCCTTGGCCTTAGCTCTCTCTTCTTTTGTAATTTCCATTCTTCCTAGTTTATTTCATGGCATATGGTGCCAACTCCATATGCAAATGATTAACCCAACTGATGCTCTTGCCAGACTTCTCCCCAGCCCTCCAACATCCTGTCTCCTCATATAGTCACCTGGACATCTAAAGGCACAGAAACATTCTGGTGATAAGCAAAACCAGAAGGTGCCTTCAGAAATACCTATGCTATTTCCTTCTACCGCCCAATCAAACCAATTCTGGAGCCTGGTTTTCTTCTGCTTCTTGGATCAATTCTAGGGCGAACACTAGGAGTTACTTATTTCCTGGCAACTGGTGGTTTACTAAAAGTTGTAATAAAAACTTATTCAAAAATGGGGGGCTGTACAGCTAGACTGACCTTCAAAACCCACACTCTTATTCTATTTCACCTTGTCTCCATTTAGTTCTTTTCATAAAAGGAAATCAGTGACAAACAGATTTACAAAGAGATTCAAGACACATAAAAAACCAAACTTATTTCATGCTCCAAATTTTACTCTTTGTTCAAAATAAAGTCTCCCACACTATTGTGTGTTATTTAGTCTCTTGGGTCCCTCCTCTAACATAGCAAAGTAAATATGCTGTGACGATCAGAATTCCTGAAACAGAGACAAGTATTTAAAGCATGGCATTGTAAAGCCCAGTGTGTGAAGCGTCTCCCAGTCCCTACTATGCTCCCCCCACACACCCACATTTAGTTTCTTGCATACATAGACTCATAGGACAGACAAAAGTTAGCTTGTTCTGCTACAATATACAGAGAATGCCTTATTTTGTTTCTAACCTGGTTGAACATTCAGTCTTATCCTTCACAAAATTCAATTTTTCTTCTGGTACCTATGGGCTAGCTACACCCGACTTTTAGGATAGATGGCTTATAAGGCAAACATATCCATCAGTTATTCCTCTCTCTGTATCTTCAACTTTTCCCCCTCTCTGTTTGACTCTACCCTCCGCAGCATTCACCCTTTGGTATCTTATACCAGAAAAACAATAACAAAACAAGTTTTCCCTCATACTTCCTTTTCAGCTGTCATTAGAACTGGTGTTTTTTTTTTTTTTCGTAATGGCAGATTAATTAATGGCAGACTAATTAATACAAACTCTATCACTGAGAAAAATAGAAAAGTTGAATGTACATATAAATGGCTCTTCAAATACTTCGGAAGGCTTGTAAAACAGTGAAGTATAATGGGGCTAAAACCCAGCAGGGGAGGAGCCCAACACTGGGGCCATTTCATCTGAAAAGGCTGAGAAGCTAAAAACAGCTTTCAAGGACTTCGTGGAGTTTAGACCCCATGAAGAGGTTAGTCCTGATAAGTCAGGCTCTGAGTTAGAACCCGCAAGGAATGACCCTGGGTGAATGACAAAAAAGGCCAACCCTCACAAGGACTACAGGTTGCTTACAATTATTTTCATGCTGATTAGAGGAAGATGATTTGGGACTAGCCTTTATCATTGTGGCCGAAACAAAACTGCGGAAATGGCAGGTGCCAGAAACAGACCTATGGGGGATCCTGATAAAGGATGTAATTTCGCATGACTATGATTACTGTGTTCAAGTTGAAACATTTCAGCTTATGCAGGAAACTATAAAAAAAGAAAAGTCAAATGAAAGCTGGAACTGAAAATACAATTATGAAAATTAAGAACTTTTAGGGGGTTGATTTGATATTAAACTAGACAGTGGGAAGTATGTGAGAGGAATCTATGCAGAATAAAGCACAAAGAGACAAGGAGACTGTTCTTTTGGCTTTCTATGGAGAAGTTAAGGAAAATGTTGCCAGGTGAAATGCTTGAAGATACAGGGACAGATGAATGCCAACAGAGCAAGTAGACATGTAGATAAATACAAGAATATTGATTGTATGAAAGGATATTAATAGTGTCTTAGCAAGTTATATGGAATTAAAATACATGGTAACACCTACTACTTAGGGTGTGGCAAAATTACATGCTGTGATGGCCATGAAAGTGCGTTAAGTACAAATTTATATTCAATGCTAATAAGTTTAAACACATGTTGTAATAGTTTTGATAATCACTGAAAGAATAGTAAGAGACTTAATAACTCCCAAGTTAAGTGGAATTGTAAAACTCTTTAATGAAAGCAGGCGAGAAAGGTAAGGAAAAGAAACAGAATGGAGAGACGAGTGGAAAGCAAAAATGGTGATAGTAGATGCAAACCCAATTATGTAAGTAATTAACTATAAGTGAACTGCATACTCAGTTATCACACTGCTTCTCTAGTCCCTTTCAGAGACAAGGTTTTCGAAAGACTGGTCTAGCCAAACTATGGAAAGAACCTAGATGTCCATCAACAGATGAATGGATAAAGAAGAGGTGGTATATATACACAATGGAATACTACGCAGCCATCAAAAGAAATGAAATCTTGCCATTTGCGACAACGTGGATGGAACTAGAGCGTATCATGCTTAGCGAAATAAGTCAATCGGAGAAAGACAACTATCATATGATCTCCCTGATATGAGGAAGTGGAGATGCAACATGGGGGCTTAAGGGGGTAGGAGAAGAATGAATGAAACAAGATGGGATTGGGAGGGAGACAAACCATAAGTGACTCTTAATCTCACAAAACAAACTGAGGGTTGCTGGGGGGAGGAGGGTTGAGAGAAGGGGGGTGGGGTTATGGACATTGGGGAGGGTATGTGCTTTGGTGAGTGCTGTGAAGTGTGAAAACCTGGCGATTCACAGACCCGTACCCCTGGGGATAAAAATATATTATATGTTTAAAAAAAAAAAAAAAAAGACTGGTCTACAGGGCACCTGGGTGGCTCAGTGGGTTAAAGCCTCTGCCTTCAGCTCAGGTCATGATCCCAGGATTCTGGTTTCAAGCCCCACATTGAATTCTCTGCTCATCAGGGAGCCTGTTTCCCCCTTCTCTCTCTGCCGGCCTCTGCCTACTTGTGATCTCTGTCTGTCAAATAAATAAATAAAATCTTTAAAAAAAGAAAAAAAAAAGACTGGTCTACAAATGCTACTTAACTTTTCCAATTCACACTAATGAATTGCTTCACTCTGTATAAGCCAGATTTCTCGTACCAAAATTTGCAAGGACTTGAATCATGCCAAACTTAATGGATACTTCCTAATACTCATCGTAGCGTGGTCTTGCGGCGACACTGGAAGACACTGGTAACCTTCCTTTTTGGAACTTTTTCAAAAATCTTGGTTCCCAGCACATGTTTGGTTCGTATCCCTCTGGCCACCTGGTCACCCCTCTCAACCACCCTTCCCTTTTCCTTCTACTCCGTCCACCTTGGGGTAAAGCTGAGAGCTCTTTTTTCATCTCACTTTATATTCTCTCCTTAGGCAATCTCATCAATTTCTGTGGGTTTAAATAATATATATATATTTATTTATTTTAAATAATATTTAATGTAAATGCATATAATTTATATATATTTACATAATATATAATATATATTTATTTTAAATATTTAATTTAAATTTATATAATTTATGTATATTTAATTTATATATATATGTACCATACGGTCACATGTAGAATAGACAACACTACAAATTCTCTCTCTATATTCCATAGTTGTTCAAATTGAACTACTGATCTCACCTTACCCTGTACCCTTGTCACCTCTTCCCTCTTCAGTAAATAATACCTCATCCAATCAGTTACTTGTGCTAGAGCTTTGAAGTCGTCCTTCAATGTTCCTTATATCTACTTTCTCTGCCACATTTAATTCATTGCCAAATCTGTTTTAGCTTTACATATATCTGGAGATCTGTCCACTCGGCTTTATTACTCCCACTCCGATCAAGACCACTACCTCTTCTCGCTAAAATGGCACTAGAACTGGTATTTCTATTCAACTCTCGTGCTCTTCCAATTTATTCTCCACAGAACAGAAAGATCTTTTGAAAATTCCTTTGCCTGAGATATTTTGGTGGCTCTCTATTATGGTTAGGAAAACATCCAAATATTCCTGTCACTGACTCTGGGCCCCACATCACCAGCCTCTTGCCTAACTCTTTAACCTGACCTGCTGCCTTCCCTGCCTACCGCCTTGCACTATGGTTTAACCACATGGGGCTTTCTCCGAGATCTTCAGACTTTTAAGCTTCCCCCCCCCCCCCCCAATTCAGGGACTGCACACATATTTATTCTGCTTGCAAAATGCTCATCTCAACTTTCGCTCTGGCTAACTTTTATTCAATCCTCAGGCCTCAGGTGAAACGCTACATCCTCAAGAAGGAATTCATTACAGAGTTCCCATTTTGTTAATTTATACTAGACCCTTCCTTTTACTTTTGTGCCAATTGTGAGCTTCCTGATTCTCCTCTCCAACTTCACTTCGCATGTGCACCACAATAGTGGATGGAATGCCTTTCCATAGTTCTTTTACAGTAAACGTGGGTGCTCATCTTTTTCGGTAGAGGGCGCTGGAGGCACATTGCAGGAGGAAGCCTGCTCCTGGTCTTTCCAGGGGCTCAGACTGGGTCTAGCAGTGTGGGTATGTGGACACATGGGGGTGTTCTGTCCCAACGTGCTGACCCTGAGTCCTGGCGGCCCCAGTGTGGCCTAGTGATCACCTTCCTTCAGCCCTCTCCACGCGGACGTCCTTCCTATGCTCCAGGTCTCTGCCTGCCCCCACCAACCCCGGTATACTGATTCCCTGTGTTCACTTCTCCCCCCCCCCCCCCCCCCCCGTAGTTTTGTCCCCAACCCACCACCCTCCAGACATAGTCTTCCTCACAAGGACACCTTATGCTCCAGGTCTCCAGTCCACACGGGCATCCTCACTCCTGTCACATACCCATGCACAGGCTACCAGCTTCTGTTCATCTGCCCCCTCTGTGATCCAAAGGGTTGCTTCCTTTCTGTTCTGTGACTGGTCGCTCGGTCTGGCCCAGCAGACCAGTGGGCTGCCCTGCTGGCCCATGAATTCAACTACCTTTCCCCAGGAGATCCGAATCCCCAGCCTTGGAGAGGATCCTACTTCTAAGTTTGTCCTTGCTTGACTACTCCCTCTTGATACCATATAGTTGTTATTTTTATTTATTTATTTTTATAGCCTGTAGTTATTCTTTTATCATAATTTCACAATTCTTCATATCAAACTTCCTTGTTTAAATCACTGTGTTACTGTATCTCTTGGTTAGATCCAGACTGCTACTGTTCTCCCTCGCCCTGTCATTGTACTTACAGTACTACTCACCATTGCAAATTTATTTGTGAATATATTCCTTAATACCAGTCTGTCCTATGTAACCATAAGCACAAACAGGGCAGGTACCCTGTCTTTGTAGTGTGTGTTTCCAGAGTTTAGCATAATGCCTGGCTCGTAAAAGCACTCGATAAATATTTATTGCTTGAGTGAATACTGTATAGCTGAGTTCATTTTCTGCCAATTTATTCTGTTATGTTCTTATTATGCCCCTTTAACTCTTCTCCATCATTGCTATCTATTATAAAGATCAGACGTAATATATTCTGGAATTTGCAGCTCCACAAGGGATTGGATTTGGGTCCTTTATAAACAAAATAAAGCCTTATTTTTGTATTCTACCATCTCCACACTAAAGCCTACTTGTGGCATTGATGGTCTGTGTCCAAACTATATAAGATCCACATTTCTTTCCCAAAGAGGACTAGAAACAGTTAAAAAAAAAAAAAACACACAGAACACCCTTTTAATTTTAACCACAATACCGCCACACTTCTAATTCTCCACATAAATTCTACCCCAGGATTCATATACTCGAACCCTTACAGGGCCTACTGGGTAATTTAAATGACTGGGCTCAGTGTAAGGAAATGAGGAGTAGCAGGGATTATGGCAAATTGGACAGCACATGCTTCACCTGAATGCATTTAATTAAAAAATTTATGAAAACATCGTGCAAGCCAAACATAACATCTGCAGGCAGCACCCGTCCCGAGACTGCCACCTGGCAAACTCAGACCTGGAGCACTGGATCCAGGAACCATTCTGAGTTTAAGAACAGGAAGCTTAAAATATGGGGTGCTTGACATAGGCTGCTTTATGTTATTTGTTTCGCTGAGGAAGGCCATCCCAGAAAAGCTAGCATTGTCTTGTCACTGTTTCACAAGAAGAAACAAAAATGATCACTGAAAAGGTAGAAAGGACACATTCCCAGGATAAAGAACTATCTATCCTGTGAAAGAAAAACTGGTACGCTTGCATTATTGTTTTTATTTTTGCCTTCTGACTCTAGACGGGAACACACTTTGCCATGGGACTCGCCCAGGTTACAAATCAGTTGCATGAGAATTACCCTGAAAAAGCATAAAAAAAGAACATAAAGTTTCCAAGACCCCCTTGGGGGGTGGGAAGGGAGAAGGAGACGGGTCTTCTTTGCATATACTTTGGAAAACTCTTCAGGGGCTTCTGAAGCAATACCCAGGCTGGAAACTTCTGGTCTGTTTTACTTTAACAGTCAGAATAGAGAGAACAAGCCTGGACTGTCGTTTCTCATCCTGATTACAGAGAATCCTATTTTCCTGCACTGGAGGGAGACAGAGTTTTTTCAAAGTGGCCATGGCTCACATTCCCACAAAAGGCAGACACCTCTGCGTGTATGTCCCAAATAAATGACTCACAGTTTAGGAAAAGGGATTCTTCGCAATGATTCGATATGCAAAGTTATTCCTCATTTTAAAAAGGTATTGATTTTTTTTTATTGATGTACTCCTTTCTTTGATCCAGAAAGGAATTAAGGTTTTAAGCATGTTATATATATAATACAAAAAGAAAAAAAAAAAAGAAGAAACTAGGGTAATGTAAAATAAAGATTGTGTCGTATGTAAGGAAAACAAGCCAAACTCCTATTCTTACTTCACTTACTAGAGGTAGATCACACCTGTGGTTCAGAGTGAAGCCAACAGGTCAGAAGACAGTGGGAAGGAGTCAGCCCTCTCTTGAACCAGACAGCTCAAAAGCTCCTAGAGGACGGAGTCACTGTTCGGCCCCCACCAACTGTTGCTCGGAAATTTTTCAAGAGAAGCTGGAAATCGGGACTTCTGTGGGAAATCTCTGACATTTATGATATTTGCATCTGATTAAACAAATTAAATACCATATTGCGTAGGGCTGAAAAAACGCTTCCGCGGGCAAGACGTGACCCACAGGCTGACCGTGTGAAGGGCACCCTAGAATCACCCCAAGTGCCTTCCCCAGATCCCTGGGCCAGTCCCCATCCCTCGCGTGCTGACTGAGAAACGCCCGGAAGGAGGAGAATCGGATCTGCTCATTTCCCCAAATATTCCAACCTTCACCTATAGTTAAAAATCGCTGCTTTGATGAAATCTGGGAAATGAAACAAGGTATTCTAGGCAGCTTCTCGGAGGCTTCAGAAGCCTCGCTGACATCAATCCCTGTAACCTAGGGAACCGCGCTCGGGCGCCGCGGTCCAGCGAGATGTTAGCTGTACTTTGCCTTAGCCCGCTTTGATTTCTCCAGGGTACTAGGTATGCACTTTGGTTCTTATTTTCTTGGCTTTGATAAGGAAATTTTCACAGAGGATCTGAAAATAGGAATAAACGAGATAGAAACTTATGCCAGCCTTGATTTATGCAGCAGCAGAGAAAATAAATTACAATTCTCGGTACCTCTGAAGAAGGAAAAGTACTTTAAAAGTCACAGGAGAGAACACTGTTTCCAGAATCCTACAACACGGTACCTTATGAGAAAGCACTTTGGTAATGGACAGACGGCACTTCTCAGTTTACCTTCTTATGTCTGTAATAGTGGAGGCAGCCGTCATGCTTCAGCACAAACCACCTCTTCCTCCAACCCTTCACAAAACCCGAGTGAGTCCTTTTATGTAGGTAGCCGCGGCAGGTGGGCCGCGGGGTGTTGGGACAGCGACTGATGTCAGATCCCACCACCAGAGTCAAGATGTCAGGACCTAGAGAAATGAATTTGGGATAGTTCAGTGCTTGAAAAAACAAAAAAACAATTTATAATCCACTTGGAAAGATTGTTGCTTTTCAGAAGGAATGGAGGAAAGGGGGGTTATCGTTCGCATACGCAGAATAAATGAAATAGAATCCTACAGCTGGAATGAATGCGAGAGTTCCTTAGGGACTCAGTCCCTCACGTTGATGAGGAAAATGAAACCTGGAGAGGTAAAGTGACTTCTCCGAGGACCCACAGCTCAGGAGGAGTTGAGTCAGACGTGGGACCCAGGATTTCTGGCTCTTCATGCAGAACACGTTGTATTCTACCATGTGGTCT